>NW_022900928.1:70697387-70698407 GCF_012274545.1 Fukomys damarensis
CAAAGAAAAGAATAATATTCAGAAAACAGCAAAGTTCTGTTGCTGTTGTGGTACCTGGCACCATTTTTTTTTATTAGCATCTTAATCATCATCTGGAAAGAACATTTTAGAGTAATATCATTAAATGTAGCTCTGATAAAGCATGGTCCCTACTATGTATCATAAAGCAGGTATAAGATATTTTACATTCATAGAGGAATGATACAGTACCGTCCTACATCAATAATATTAGAATCAGTTTTGGTTTGAAATTTACTTTGTCTGCCAATAAGATTGCTGCCCCTGTTTTTTTCTGGGATCCTGTCACATGGAAAATTGTTTTCTATCTTTTCACTTTCAGTCTATGGTCTTCTTTTTGCACTAGGTGTGTTTCTTGTATGCAACATATTGTTGGATTTTGCTTCTTATTCCATTTTGCCAGTCTATTTCTCTTGATTGGTGGTGAGTTGAGGACACTGACATTGATGGTTATAACTGATATAAATGATATGTACTGACTTATTGTTGACATATTATTGGCCTTTTGTTGACTCTTTTTACTTTTTCACTTTCTCCTTTTAATTTCTTGCCTTGCCTATTTGATTTGCTCTGTTGGGCCTCATGGTGTTGTTGCCTTCATTGTCTTTTTCTAGGATCTTGTTTAGAATTACTTGTAGTGCTGGTTTTCTATTCATGTAGTTTCTCAGGTGTTCTTTGTCGTGGAAGTGTCTTATTTCCCCATCCATTTTGAAAGAGAATTTTGCAGGATACATCAGTCTAGGTTGGAGGTTGTTATCTTTCAGTACTTGAAATATCTCGTTCCCGGCTCTCCTTGCCCCAAGGGTTTGTGTTGAAAAGTCTGCTTTGATTCTGATGGGCTTTCCTTTGTATGTGATTTGTTTCTTTTCTCTTACTGCTTGTAGTATTTTTTTCAGCTTTAATTGAGTTTATTGGTACATTTTAGGGATACAGTACAGTTACATTCATTGTTGGGATCTTGTACCTCTACATGATAAGTCTTAATTCTCATTTTTTCCCTTT
>NW_022900928.1:70699071-70746241 GCF_012274545.1 Fukomys damarensis
CACAGACATTCTCATCTTCATAACATCAGAGAAAATAGCTCATCAAATCAACTGCAATGCTTTATCCCAACTGATACAATCAGCAACACATTAAGATCAAGCACAACTTAGAAACTGACCACCTGTGGTAGTCACTAGTCTATCACCCTTAAATTATTTGAATTAAATTGAAATCAAGAAGCAGTCCAGAACATGTCTGCAGTGAACAAAATTTCAATATGGTGTATTTACCATTTAATGGCTCAGACAGAGTGAGGATGCAAGTCCCCTGGTCTCATTTAGCTGATGGCTGAACCCCATGATGCTGACTGACCTCAGGCTGCAAGGCCCAGATTGAGTTCCCCAACCTTCTGAATGGTTGAACTCCACAATGTTCTATTACAGGTTTCCCACACTCTTTAAAGATGTTCAAAGTTGGGAACTCAGAAAAATACCTTTGATGACCACCTCTGCCTCTGCAGAGTGGGTCCTAAGACTGGCACAGTCAGGAGGTATGAGAGTGTGGGGGGTGGGGGACTTATGGGGGTTCAGGGGCACCTGCGGCTACCTTTCTGGTGCTGGAGCCATGGCTGCTCCAGGTGGGAGAAGGTGTGGCTCTCCTTCCCACGGTGGATCTGGGCCCAGGCTACCTCCCAGTGCTTGAGCCATGGCGGCTGGAGACGCAGCTATTTTTATAAGTGTGCTCCCAAGTTAGGCTTTCCTTCAGGTTTATGTACTAAGCTAGGTTGCAGTTCACCATCTAAGAACTCTTGAATGGAGGCATCCTTGGGTAGGATTTGATTTAATTTAACACTATTGAGATCTGAAGAAAAAAATAAGAATTAAATAAAGGAGATGAAGGTGGAGAAGAGTGCCAGTCTATACTAAGATGTGTGATGGGAAAACCCATACAACCCACAAGTCAAGGATCTGTAGCATCTGAATGGAGACTAGGGAAGATGTGGAAAGTGGTTTCCTGTGAGGCTTGCGTGCTTATGCCAGTGAAGCAAGAACATCCAAGAACTAAGTCAAATGGGTATCCTGAAAAAATAGCCTGGCTGCTCTGTGAGGCATGAACTAGGACATGGGAGGAAATACAGGACAGGAAACGGACCAGCAAGCCAGTTAAGTGCCACATAGTGGTGGCTTTAGTCAGGGTGGCAACGAAGGTAGAGATGCTAGAAGACATCTTGAAATTAAAAACCAGCAGGACTTGGTAAGGGAGTGGAATAAATGTAAGGATTGTCTCAAAATCATTTCTGCTTGTGTCAGGCTGCCACATCTGCTACTTATAGTGAATGACAAAAAGAAAGCATTTCTTCCTTTGAAGTGTTTTCTATGGGTAAAACATACTTGAAATACACCTACACAAAGCAAAACCAGTTCGGTAGAGAACAAAGACAGCATATAAGTGTGGCACATACAGGCCGCGACAGAGCCCCTAGGTATCCTAAAGTTGGAGATGGAACTGAACTTTCAGGATACTTTCCTGACTGAGAAGGACCATGAATTAATATGCCCACTTTTTGCCGGGAGTTGAGAAGCCCTTGTGTGAATTGAAAAGAAAAATTGATGTACTCATTCACTTCTTATTCACTCACTGATTCGTCTGAATTTTCCTGAGCACAAATGATATGCAGAACATTTGTGTCACACAGTAGAAGTGTGAAAGGAGGCATTGGGAAGTGAGGTGAAAACATATCTAGAGTCTAAAGATTTGCATTTGAGACCTAGTTTATTCATTACATTTCTTTTTTTGTTAGTGTGGTAAAATATATGTGGCATAGATATGCAATACAATGAAAAAAATTACCATTTTAATCTTCCTAAATCTTGCATTTCACTGACATTGAGTGCATCTGTACTCTGCAACCTTCACTGCCATCCATCTCCTCCTCTTTCATCTTCCCCAGTTGAATCTCCATTTTCCCTTCTTTCAACTCTGGCAACCCTTATTTCCACCCAAATGTATAAATTTGACTACTCCAGAATCTTCACTTATCTTTTTATAATATGCTTATTTTACTTAAGATGGTTTCCTCCATGTTCACCTGTGTCGCAGCCTGTGTCAGCCCTGCCTTCCTTATTGAGGCTGAAAAATACTACATATTGTGTGTGTGTGTGTGTGTGTGTGTGTGTGTCTGTGTCTGTGTCTGTGTGTCTACCATATGTTGTTTATCCATTCATCTATCAGCGGACACTTGGGTTGCTTCCACCTCTTGCTATTATGAATAATGCTGCTATGAATCTGAGTGTATAAACATCTAGGTGAGTCTCTGCTTTCATTTTGAGGGGTATATATACCTAGAAGGAGAATTGCTGGACATATGGTACTTCAATATTTAATAATTTGGGAGTAAGAGAGGGTAATAGGAAGAATAGATATGATCAAAATATATGCACTGAAACTCAATATTTTGTGGAATTAAAAAATAATAAAAGGAAGTAATAAAAAGGAATAATAAAAAGAATAAAAGGAAGATATATACTGTGAGGAATCACCATATTTTTTTCTATGGTAGTTGCGGCATTTTACATTCTTGCCAGTAATGCATGGGCTTCTAATTTTTCCACCTCCTTGTCAACAAATGCCATTTTATGTTTCTTTTGGCAATAGCCATCTTCATGTGTGTGAAGTGGTATCTTGTAGTTCTGACTTGTATTTCCCTAAAGACAAGCGATGTTGAGCATCTTTTTTAGTACTTTTTGCCATTTGTACGTCCTCTTTGGAGAAATATCCATTCAAGTCCTTAGATCACTTTTTAATCAGGTCATTTTTGTCTTTGCTCAGTGGTTTGAGTTTCTTTTAATTGCATCTTCAGATACATCTTAATCTGTTTGGGCTACTAAAATAAAATAGCACAAACTAGGTAGCGTATAAACCACAGAAATTTACTTCTTGAGATACAGTTATACTCTTGTACTCAACTGCTTTTAAACTCCTCAAATTTGGTGCTTAATGCATTTGACGTGAAAAATTTGTCCTGGTATTCACCATTTGTTTGTTACTTGGCATGCAAACCAGAATCTGTCATTTTTGCTTGCCTCGTGACTTGCTACCCTTTCTAGCCAAAGTAATTTTTAGTATTTGTCTTAGTCACTTTCTTGTCCCAGAGACAAAACCTGACACTCAAAGTTAAGGGAGGAAAGGTTTATGCTGGCTCACAGTCTGTAGAGGTTTCAGTCTATAGTGGCTGGCTCCAAGGCAGGACGGCTTGGCAGAATTGGCAGAGGAGAGCTGGGGGGAGCTGCTCATGGCATGGCGGTGGGAAAGTGGACAGAGACCAAAGGAGGAAGAAGACTGATGCACCCTTCCAGGCCATGCTGCCGGTGCCCCACGTCCTCCAACCAGGCTTTATCTCCCAACATCACTTTTAGCTATAAATTCCTCAGTGGACCAATCCCCAGGTGAATATCATGCCTCCATGATCCACTCACCTACCTATGTTTGCATGAGGCTTTGGGGGGATGTCAACATAAAAACTATAAAAGTATTTGTTGCTTTATTTACTTATAACACCTCCTGTAGTAATTAACAATGAGTGCCGAGGTACCACTGTACTGCAGGCTGGAAAGACTGAGCAGGTTCAGCATCTGGTGAGGGGGTACCATCTAGTTCATAGATGGTGCTTTGTTGAATCCTCACATAATAAAGGGCAAGGAAGCTCTTGGGGCTTCTTTCTAAGAGCATCTTCTCATTCATGAAGGCTTTGACCTCATGACTTAACCACCTCCAGCTAAGTTTGGATGTGGTTTGAGTGAGTCCCCTACATGTGCCCATCTAGAAAGCTTGGAACTGGTGAGGCAACATTAACAGCTGGTGAGACCTTTTCAGAGGTGGAGCCTCATGATAGGTCATCAGGTCTTGCTGGGGACTCTGTCTTGGGAAGGGAGTAAGGTAGTTCCCATGGGACACTGAGCTGGGTCTTTTGAGAGGGTTGTTGTATTAGGGTTCACTCAAGGGACAGAGTCATGTATGTGAAGTCTTAAGGGCATTTAGTAGATTGGCTTACATGATCAGAGTGTGGGTAGCCCTACAATGGCTGTCTGACAGCTGAAAAGCTGGGAAAACCAATAGCTGCTCAGACCAAGGACCTGGAAGCTTCAGCACAAGAGGCACAGAGGGTGCAGCCCACGTATGGCTGAAGGTCTGGAAGCTCCCTGGATAACTGCTGGTGTATGTCAACACTCGGAAGGTGGAGAACCTGGAATCCGATGTCTGCAAGGGTTGGCAGCAGCAAAGGTTGCATCCACATTTCTTTGGTGCTTCCCCTTTCCTCTGCTTTTTATTCCATTCAGACCCCCAACCCACTGGACTGTGCTGTTCACATTCAGGCTGCATCTACCCCCGCCCCCCCAGTTCACTTTTCAGTGGGGAAAAACAGACCTAAAAATAATAAGTGCCAGAGGACAAAAATCACAATGATTTAATTGAAATATTTGAATTTTTTTAATTTTGTGATTCTAGAATGAGGCAAAGCTTCTTTCCATAAAATAGAATGAGAGTTACAGTAGGCTGAAGGGAGAGGTTAGTTTTATAAGATAGAGAAGGATTGAAATAAGCAGAGAAATAAAACAAAAAGCAGGTGGGTCATTTCAATGTTAGATTCCTCCTAAGGCAAGGAGAAAGGGACAGAACAATAGAAAAATAGCTGGTTAACTCAGATTACTTCAGATCGCCTTCTTGTAAGGATTCAAGGATATAAAATTAAAGCAGAGGAAACTTCATTTTCATGTCAGTTGAAATTGACCTGTTTTCAAAATTGGCTATGATCTCTTTGCTGATTTCGCAGAAGGTCAGAGAAGAGCTTAGTTTGGGTTGGTAACATGAGCCTTATTTATTTATTTATTTATTTGGCACTGGGGATTGAACTCAGGTCCTTGCGCTTGCAAGGCAGTTGCCAGAACCACTGAGCTAAATACCCCGCCCTAGCCTTTTTTAAAAAAAAATACTTAAAATAATTAAAATTTATTGGTCATCGTTTCTCACAGTTAAGAGATACATTAACTAGATTTATTAATTTCTAAGAAAAAGATATATGTTCTTGCAAAGGGACAGATGCTGAGGAAGCAGGAAGAATAAAATATCTCTTTAAAAGGAGGTTTAAGAGGCAAGCCTATAGGTAAAGTTAGCTCCAAAGAAAGGGAAGGAGAAATAGACTCAGCTTTGTATAAAAACCTGAAAAAATTGCTCTTAAACTCTTCAATAGGCTTCCAAGTTTTGTACACATATAAAACTTATTTTCACTGTATTGCCAGTAGAAGAAAATCACTTGGCTTGAGTAACATGAGAAATTAGTCTGGGTGACTCCATCTGGGTTTTTTGTTTGTTTGTTTGTTTGTTTGTTTTTGGTACTGGGGATCGAACCAGAGACCTTGTGCTTGAGAAGCAGGCTGCAGAAACACTGAGCTTAAGTCCTGGCCCACAATTTCCTCCTATGGTTGACAAAGTAATTCTGAGATAATTTCATAACAAATACAGTGGGTTGGTCTGTGCTTCTTGTTTTCCTTTTTCTTTTCTTTTCTTTTTTCTTTTTTTCTTTTCTTTTTTTTTTTTTTGGCACTGGCAATTGAACTCAGGATCTTGGTCTTATGAGGCAGACTGGGGAACCACTGAGCTAAATCCCCAGCCCTCTGTCTGGGTTTTCAATCAGCTCTGCTGGTGCTTACTAAAGCAACAATTGTCCAAAACAATGGCCTTCTATAAGTTTTATTAAGTAACTGTATGTGTTTTGAATGCAAGAATTAGTAAGAAAAAGGTGAACATAAAGAGGTATGGAATGTGTGTAAGAGTTTCTCTCACTGCCCAGAGAACAGGATGAGGATTAATCCTGGGGAACATGGGATCATTTGGGAACCCCACACTTTTTGGGAGACTGATGTAAATGGGATAATAGATACAGTGAGATGTTTTGGTGGTTGCAAGGTACATAATGGTGGTAGGTCAATGAGTAATGAAAGAGAGAGAAGTAAAATGGTCTTTGTAGGAGCTGGCGGAATTCTCAGCCCTTTTCCTCTTGTCAGTAGTGTTCTGGAGGACAGGAAAGGGTGGTCTTTTGTAGAACTTCAGGGCTGCTCAGAACCATTTTCCCATGGAAGTCTGCAAGAAAGGGGAGGTTGGTCTTATCTAGGAGCTCTAGTTATCACAGGTCAACTTAACAATTTAAGAAAAAAATGTTCCACAGGAGTTCTAGGCCTGGCATTTATTAGCTCTGATTGGCCCAGGATGGGTCACATGCCGACATCTAAACTAATCACTGAGGTTGGAACAATCAAAACTCTCTCATTGGACAGGCTTGCGTCACATTCCCATTTGGGGTCAGCCTCATTCAAATACCCCAGATTGAGAAAAGGATGGCTGTCGAGGGAAAATGAAGTTCCTATTTTCAGAAGATGGGAGAATGGATACTGGACAACCTAAAATAGCAGATATCCTCTTCTAGCTTTGTCCTTCACACCTATCTGTTCTTTGGGAAATTATACCTTCTCTGATTCTGTTTCCTCATCTCATTGAAAAAATTAAAAGAAGGTAAATTTAATGAGACCTATATCACTTAAGTTATTGAGTACTATATGTACATGATTAGGAGGCATAAAATACTAAACAAATATTATTTGTATTAGTTTTTTTAAGACATAGTAGCTGCCTTTGGGGAGCTTAGCATTCACAGAGGAGGTAGAACATGTAGCCACATAATTGCCTGTAAAGAAGGTGCTTGTGTAGCTTTCGATGCCTTCACATAAAGCAGGAGTGACAAACTTACATGCCCCACTGGGCAAGCAGCTACTGCAAATGGGGAAAGCAGGCTGAGCTCTTGCCTACCTGAGGACTGTGGAGTGCGCAGCCTCATTTAACAGCTCAGCAGCCCCATGGTTCTCAGGAGTTGGGTGTCTTACACAGTGTGGCCTGACGGCCCAGGTCTTTTCAACAGAAGCTGTTAATCTGGAGTTTTACATGCATTTTGAGATATTGGCAACTTCTTTTTTATTTTAAAAATTTTATTAGTATGTATTTGCAGTATATACTGATTACATTCATTATGGGGAATTGGTACATGTTCCTTACACATCTTAATTCATTTTGTGTTCCCTTCCCCTTGGCAACTGCTTCAAATAAACATGGTTTGAACCAAGCAAAACATACATTCTGGCTGCAGTCTCCCTGTGAGCTCAAGTCTGCTCATTCTCTGCCAATTAGTGCACTCTGATTCAAGGTTTCTTCTGAGAATTTGACACCATGGCTTTCTGCCTTCTCTCCTTCAACCTTCCCTCTTTGTATTGAAACTTGAGCTTAGCACACATGCGGTTGAGCTAGGTGGGGGCAAAGACACTGTCACTGCCAGACAAGGAAGCCTGGATCTCACTCTAACGGTGAGTACTTGCTCAAGTTGTTTCACCCATCTGGACAGCATATCTCCATATCTATAAACAAGGGGTAAGAAATTAGATGACCACTTAACTTCCTACCAGTTCTATTATTCTATTATTTGGAAATTTAAGCCCGTGAGCAAACAAGCCAAAGTAAAATTCTTATTCAGAGGATGGAAAATTCATTTCCAGCTAGATGTGCTTGGAGTGTTCCAAGGAAGAGATGACCTTGAGGAAAGTGTAGCACTTGGGTGAGTGAAGACTGTCAGGGAGTGGAAGAAATAGAGAAGGAAAATTTAAAATGCAACCACCGTATTTGAATATTTAACATATTCCTGGAACAGTGCTAAATTTTATATACATTTTTTCATCAATTCTCATAATCTTGAGATCTAAATTCTCATCTCCACTTCACAGTGAAGCAACAGTTTACAATGTAGAAACTTTTATAGAAAAATTAACTTTTTGCTTAAATTCGTCCAATTTATTTTTGGCAGAACCAGGATGGTAACCTAGATATGCACAGTTCTAAAGCCCAGGATCTCAATGTAAAGAGAGGGAATGAGGAGGCAGATGCAAGCTCCTCTATGGATTGCTAGGCTTCCAGCCTATTGGCATTGTCTTTGCCTTAACTAATGTGCTAGTGCAATGAGAAATATACAATGAACATAAATGGGGATTTGACCTCAGGGAGCTGATCTAATGGAGAAAGCAGATGGATGTAAAAATTACCATGGTAGATTGTTGCCCAAGATGACCAACACCCTATAGTCTCTTTGGAATATGATTTTGATATCCTGAGAGGTGGAATTTTTTGCCCTTCCCTGGGCTCTAAGCTTGTTCTGTGACTTGCTTTGCTTAGTAGATTGTGGCACAAGTGACCCTGTATGCCTTCTAGACCTGAGCCTTAAGGGGTCTTGAAGCTTCTAGATTTTTTTTCTTAAAAGAAGCCAGCCACCATTCAAGGCCAGTCATTCTTCCTGAGAGAGATTCAGTCAGCCCTAAGCCATTCCAGCCACCTCAACTGTGATATCAATTGTGAACAAAACTACTTTGGATCTTTCAGTGCCAGTCAACTGCCGTAGTCAGACCATAAGAACCAGAAACAAACTGTCCACTTTGGGACCTGGCCAAATTGCAGAATTATGAACTTGTTTCTTGTTTTAAACTAACAAGTCTTGTGACCTTATTATCACCACACCTTGTATGTAAACACATTATGTATCAAAACCCAGGTATCCGGGAGCTCAAAGGAGAGCAAGAGTCTACATGGGTAGAGGGTGAATGAAGGGGAAGATGCGGAAAGGAAGGATAATGTCAAGTTCCAAAAGCTATCCTTAAGACAATCTCTTAAAAGGAACTTTGTTCCAGTATGGTAGAACTTACTGGAAATGAAGCCCTACTCTCATTTTATACTGAGAAGCCCTATTACCTCTTACTCTGTTTTCCTTTGCTCGTTCTTATCCGGTACCTGCATGGTACTCTACCATGAGTAATGCTCTGCTGTAGTGAGTAGAGAAATGCTCAACTGCACTGTGTGGACTGGAGTAGGTGGGGAGAGCACTAAGCTTAGAACGAGCCACACATGAGTTTATATTTCAGTTGTGGCCTGGCTCATTCTGTGACATTGAACTATGGGAACTCTGAGACTGAATGTCTTCATCAAATACAATGGTGATTAATAATGAGTCAGGGATTAGGGTGCAGCCAGCTCGCTGGACAAGTGGGTGTGCCAGAATATGTACACAAAAAAACAGTTCTCAGAGCCCTGCATCTGGGACCAATCAGAGAGTGCTGTCTTCATTTCTCAGGCAAGTTCAAGCACAGGATAGATGGGACGGCCTAGAACTGATGTCAGTATGAGAAGCAGGAGATACAAAAGATGGCTGCCATTGAGCTCTTGAGCATTGTGTTTTCTCTTTAACCGTGGTCTGCTCTCACCCTGTAGTGTGCAGTTCTTGTCCCATTTTTAATTGGCCCGAATTCATTGTGCAGAGTATGTTTCTTTTCCTACCTTTACTAAACATAAAACTTTGCTTCCTTTTCTGCTTCTATTGACCAGTTCTTTGTTCAGGACAGAAAGAACCTATAAAAACCCCTCTAAAGGGAGATCCCAGAACCCCAGGAACCCAATAACAATAGCACTTATCTCACAAGAATGCAGGAAAGATCAACCAAGATAACAGATGACATCTTCTTTATGTAGAAGCTACATATTTTTTACTTTAATTAAATGTTAGTTCCCATCTCATAGAGAAAAAAAAATTTGGGGGGGCGGTACCAGGGATTGAACTCAGGTCCTTGCACTTGCGAGGCAGACAGCGGAACCACTGAGCCAAATCCCCAGCTCTAGAGAAATTGAATGTGGTTTTTCTTTTTTTTTTTCAGTACCAGAAATCGAACTCAGGACATTGTGAGACAGGTGAAGTGCCGCTGATCTAAATCCCTGGCCTCTAAATGTGGTTTTTCTTTTGGGCTTTCTTTGCATCCCCAGCTCTGACTTTTAACATTTGAACATGATCACATAGTAACTGAGCTTGGCCATATTCTTCCAATCTACCTTTTGCCTTTTATTCATGAAGAGATGGTTTCTGTATGCTCCTAGTTTTTCATTAACTAAAACATAGAATAATGAGGAACAGCTAGAGTCTGAGTCAGGTTTTGAAAGGTAAAAATGAAGAAATCTTAAGGTGGAGAAAATTCAGGAATAGGGGAACCATTGAGTATTTCAAACCATGGAATGACATCAGATTCGATCTTTTCTGACTCTACTGATAACACACTCTGTAGAAGAGGAGAGATTTGAGATAGACAAAACAACAGGAAACCACTGCAATAATCTGGATGAGAGATGATGTTATGGCTTGTGTCTAAATGTTTTCCCAAAGCCTCATATGATCATAGGTGGGACTTTTCAGAGGTGGCTGGATCTAAAAAATGTAAGACTGGGGTCCATTTATGGTACAGTGCCAG
This sequence comes from Fukomys damarensis, assembly GCF_012274545.1. Taxonomy (NCBI): domain Eukaryota; kingdom Metazoa; phylum Chordata; class Mammalia; order Rodentia; family Bathyergidae; genus Fukomys; species Fukomys damarensis. The sequence goes on from NW_022900928.1 coordinate 70,709,392, forward strand.
AATCAAGGGCATTAGGCATATGATCATAGGTGGGACTTTTCAGAGGTGGCTGGATCTAAAAAATGTAAGACTGGGGTCCATTTATGGTACAGTGCCAGAATCAAGGGCATTAGGATTAAGGGTGTGAGTGCTACCTGCCTAAAATATAAGGGATAGAAAGAGCTGTGGTTGACTTTTGTTTGCTTTGTTACCTTTTGCTCACCGTGAACTAGTTCTCCTCTGCAATGCCTGTTTCCTGTGCCACCCTGCCTTGGAGCCAGCCAATTATGGACTGAGGCCTCTACAAACTGTGAGCTAAATAAATCTTTCCTCCCTTAACTTGTGGGTCTTGGGTATCTTGTCTCAGCAACAAGAAAAGTAACTAAGATTGATGATAAGATATTATCTTATCAATGATCAAGGATAAGGGAATTGGAACTTCAAAGAAGTCAGATTGGAGTGATGTCATAGTGCAGAACTGACAGGACTTGGTGGCCACCTAGATGTTGGAAATGAGAATGAGGAAGGAAGGAAAAATAACATTTGGGGCTGAGAAAGAGTGATAGTACAACAGGAAGAGTAAATCTTGGGGGGTAATAGAAAGGATGAGTTTAATTAGGACATATGGAGTCATGCTGTTGGTTGAATCCATTTTTTTTTTTTTTTTTTTTTTTTTTTTTTTTTTTTTTTTTCCCCCCCACCTGGGTTTGGGTAAAACAAAAATTCAAAGGTGACTAATCTAGCAGGGTGTACCCCCAACAAAGCCTGAATTCTAAGTAACCAAAGCACCCGAAAGGGTGAAGAAGTCATTCTGCAAAATGAGCTCTCTCTTTTCTAAACTAGAAAGACAAGAGAGAATCCAAAAACTGCCTCAGAGATTCATCTGGGGCTGCTGTTTTGGGGAATATTGAAGTATTACTGATGATTTCCAGACATGAGTCAGATCTCCCTACATAATCTAATTCCCTTGAGAACTTGGAGGCTTTCTCTGCTGACAGCTCACCTCTTCCTCTACTTATACACGATACAAGACAAAAGACCAAGATGTTTGTGTGCTCACAGAATGTAAGAATGCTCTGTCAACTTCTGAGAACTGAAAACATTTAGGAAAGTAGGAGTTAGTTAAAGGCTCTAGGAGAGTTCCACAAAGAAAAAAGTATGTAGCCTGGGTCCTTGAAGATGGAATTTAGATGGGCAAGAAGAGCCTTTTAGGCAGAGAGCAGCTTGATGGCTGGCAAGGAAATGGCAATAAATAGGCAGTGTATGTTTGCAATATATAAGTAAACTCAGATCATCTCAAGGGATATTATGTTACAATGGAATACAAAATGAAGTTGAATGAATCCAGCACAAAAAGATGAAGAAATGCCTTTAAAATCAAACAGGGTGTGTGTGTGTGTGTGTGTGTGTGTGTGTGTGTGTGTGTAAGTGCAAAGCCCCAAGTTTGATCTGCAACACCCCCCCAAAAAAAATCAAGCAGGGGAAGATGTGATTCAGTAACAAGGAAGACATTGAGTGGGCATGACCAGGGAATGAAGTGGAGAGCACATCATTAACACATAACATGATGATGCTGTCTGGAGTGGCACAGAGTTGAATCTCAGATGTGGGAGATGATTATATATCTCTTTCTTTTTTCAAGATAGGCTGGAATAGAAGAAGGAGTGAGATTTGAGAAGAAAACTAATTTATTCGGAGAGAGTCAGAGAGAGTTTAAAAGCAACTAATAAGTAGTAGCTGGAGCACTCAAGAGCTGAGAAACAAAACCACCTTCTGATACTTAAAGGATTTGGAGGGACTAGATTGGTTCTGAATGGGTAGAAGTAGACCAACAAGAATACAGGGAAGCACATTTTGCATCATTATAGGGAAGAACTTTCTAAGAATCAGAGCCACCTCGGGAAGTAGTGAATTCCTCATCACTCAGTATAGGTGATGTGGAAAAGATAAATATTGGACAGGCTGTTAGACTAGCTGTAATTTGAAGTCAAGCATGTTTCTTGATTGAAATCTAATCAATTGATATCAGATGAACCATGTCAGATGTACATCATTTTTATCTTACAAAACAAACTCTTGTTCTGAGGCCACATCACCACTCTCAGACTTGGAAAACTGGAAGGCATCCTCTGCTTCTTTCACAGGGGTACCACCAAAATGTGGGGTGCTGGGCTCACCCCACACAGCGGTTGCTCTGAATGTAAAGTTAATGGTTTCATAATGAAAAAAGAGCCTTGCTCTGGCTAGCAAGCTGTGTTTCATTCCTTTTGTTCTATTTTTCTATAGGCACCACATTTTTGTAGCCAGAGAGAAGGAAGAAAGGGAATGTATCAAGCGATTCCAAGTGGCTTTATCACATATTCGATTAGCTCTCTAAGGAAAAGATAAAACCTTAATTGGATAACTTAAGAAGATACACACACAAAAGGAGACTTACTTAACTAATGATTAGAAGGTATGTCTGAGCTGGAAAAATCCCTGCTTTGCTTTAAAAGAGGTGATAAGTACTATTATTATGGGAAGTCACACTATTACTATTAGTCCATAACTATAATATGACTGTGGCTTGCAAAGCACTCCTCATTTTCAAAGATGTTATATTCTTGAGTGGCTAATTTTCCATCTGTATTACATCTCCACAGAGCCATTCTCATACTAGCCTTTACATAAATGCAACAAAGGGACTCCCTGAGGTAGAAAAGTCTTCAAGAAGCCCCATTGGTAGCAACATACACATTTTCATCATCCACTCATTTCTTATCCCTCTATAACTAAGGGAAAATTTCATTCTCAGAGGCATTTTTCTGAATGTTCAATTATTTCTTTCCCTTTGTAGCTTTCTATGTCACCATCTTGTTAAGACCTTGCATTTATTTGGCTATGAGGTTGCTTCACTTTTGTTATTTTTCCTACTAATTCTCTGACCCCTCTTCTCTCAGTGCATTGTAAGAACTAGATTCTACCATGATTTTCTGTTCTTTGTCCATCTCAGATCTTATTTAATGCCATCATTAGCCATTACGTCTGAGGAAGCCATTCCCTAAAGCAAAGGGTGTCTGCTTTATTTATACCCAGAACCTTCACATCCAAACACACTTCATATGTAGTTCATGTTGAAAGGCTTAATGAATTCCCAAGTCCACCTATACAGCTGTAATTTCTTTTTACTTCAGACCTTCAATTTTCATTTCTCATTTACACCTGGATCTTTTCCAATCCAAAATTTCTAAAGGCATATTAAGCATCTTTAATAAGCTCAACTGACAGAAAGCTGCACTCTCGTAATTACCTTCCACCCAGGACAAAAATCACTTGTCTCTTTTTTCTGGCTTTCTTGTTTCTTTTACTCATACACAGAGCCACAGATTCATTTTGACTCGCTTAACACCCCCCAGTCATATTTCTAGTCTTATAGATTTTCATTTGATGCCATTTGTCTTCTATCCTTTCTGCTCCCTTTGTCACTGCCTTAATTCATGACCTATCTTCTCTTCTAAGAGTTATGCTGCTTAGAAAGATTATTAAATGAAGAACAATTCCTCTTCAGGTCCAACATATCTTGCTTGTTATTGCCAAATTAATATTTCCAAAATAGTTTTTCCTTTGGTTGTCTATCAGTCCAAATTCTTAAAATGATTTAATAGCTCACTTTGCTAATCAAATCTAGCCCAATCACCTTGATTAGTTTTCAAGCTACCAGTGTAAGAGTTTTAGTTAAAGACCCACTGCAAATCCCTACCCCTCCCCTCAAACCAACCTGTCAAATCAACATCCTATCAATACTCAAAGACTTGGAGTAGATTTCTAATGTTGTCTAGGAAATATTTCAAAGACAGAAGACAGGAAGAACAATGATATTTCCAAAGTCTTTGCATTTCTGGGAAGACTTCCCAATCAACAACTTCTTTTTCAGATGATTTCCTGAAATACTAGCATATTTTGCCTCAAGCACTCTCCTTTGTGTGAGCACATTGTGTGTTCTATGTGTATATTTTCTTCCTAATTCAGTTATAAACACAAATTCATTCTGATAGGGAACAAGGCTTCTAATATTTTGACTCAAGAGCAGGTAGCACATTATCTTGCAAGTAGTCTGGGTGGGATAATTGTCCACCTTCTTGAACTCTACTAGTCTGTAGATTACTACTAATTTTAGAAGCCAGAAGATTATGTCCTCTTCTAACAAGTCATTGATGTGAGATTGGAAGAATTAATGCACTGGAAAAAAGTGGTGATATCACAGCACAATGCTCTGAAAAGTTTCCGAGAGTGACACCCCATTATCACCTTTTTTATAGGCCCCTTAAAGTCAAAGGTACAATGGGCTTCTGCTCCATCACATCACCGAAAATGATATCACCTAGGTTACTACTGACTTCCTAATGGATACTTTATAGTTGTTTTACTGAACCTCTTTTACACTGCTGTCCACCACTTTTTTTTTTCCTTATTGAGTTTATTGGTACATTTTAGGTATACAGTACAGTTGCATTCATCATTGGGACCTTGTACCTTTACATGACAGGTCTTGGTTCTCATTTTTTCCCATTGTCCCTGCCCTCCTTTCACCCCTCTTCCCCTCCCTATTTACAAACACTTCATTTCCATTTTCTCGTATTTTTTTCTTTTCCCTTATTACCTTTCACCTACCCTTCCCACTTTCCCTACACCTTTAGCCCCTTTCTTCCTATTTCACATTAAGATCCTAATGATATAATGGATGATGTCCACCACTTTTTTCTTAAAGCTTTTCTGTTCATTTTATTATTCTTTGTACTACTCTTCCATTTCCTTTACCAAATAATATTCTAATCTCCATTGTCTGACACTTTGTTGATGGTCACAAATATCACCATGTTTATGATTCCCAAATAGCATAGCTCTCAAGACCTCATTGCTGAACTACAGTGACCAAAAAGATATTTCATAAGAGCCTCAAAATTAGTACTCTTGAATGGAATCCTATGCTCAGCCCTGTGCAAAAATCTCATCCTGCCTGCTTGGGTGCCTTTAAACTAGTGGTGGCCAACATTTTTGCATTCATATCTCCTAAAATGATCTGGAAAAACTATATACCCTTAGCATTTAAAGTAGACAACTAAAGCTTTTATAAATAAGTCTATATATTTCAAACAATATAGTCAGCATTAAAACTATTAGCATTTTTAAAAAATGGCAGAATCTTATATAATGTATTAATTCAATGGAATCTCACCAATCTGAGACTCAGAATCATTCAGTCAGAAATATATGAACAAACTTTCTTATTATCATATTAATTTAAGGTGTATCACATGATGTTTCTCTCTCTCTCTTTCTCTCTCTCTATATATATACATATTTATGTGATGTCTACAGTTAAATCATCTCACATAGTTACTGTCCTTTAATATTTTATTTGTGGTAAGAGTACTTTAAAACCATTTTTCTGACAAATTCTTAGTGTATATAACACAATATTATTAACTATAGCCTTCTCTAAGATCTCTAGTAAGCTTTTTATTAACATCTTTAAAAAATTCATATATTTTTCTCTTTAGAATTATTATTTCCATTTAACATTCACCATTTTAACATTTATTCACCCTTCATATATCTCCATAACAAAAATACAAAGTTGAACAAGAATGTTTATTTTGATTCAATAGCTATCAAAGTATCTAAATGAGTTATTGTAAGAATCAGCATATAATCAACAAAAACTAAATATATATGTATGATTATTAAGCATAAAAAGTAAATTTTACTGGAAATTCATCACTTAATGAGATAAAAGTGATTTTTTACTATTTTCCCCATCATTTTATGTATTTATGGATGGGTATAACATTATTGCAATAATACAGGGGTCAGAACTAATCCCATTCTTTTTAAAAAACTAAGTTATAAGTAAAAAATAACAGTGTGACCTGTCATTAAAAAATATATATATATCTACATGTATATATTTAGTTATCTCTTGTGTGACAACTCTACTGGATCTTCTTGAATTTCAAAAAGCTGGGAACTACCTGACATGCAAAAAACTTATCTGTTGCCTCATCAGTATAATCATTCACTTTCTCAACATTAGTTGCAATGTTTTGAATATCCACCCTCCCCCACCCCCCACCGGCCTGCCAGGAAATTTTAATCCTGAGACAATGTGCCATAGGAGTATTTGGGCTTGGGGAGTGAGAGAAGGGTGATTTGTAAGAGGAGCTAGTGAGAGGCCTTGACGATGGACACATCTTCAGAGTATTCAGTTTTAGGAAAGAAATATATGAAAATTTATTCCCTTAAATTATCTTGTATTATTACATAATTATCTGAAATTATGTTACATTTCTTTATTTTCTTATTTGATTTTTGTAATTGCTTCTCAACTGGTTTTTCTGTTTCTTACCTTTTCCTTGTTTCATCTATTCAACAAATTGATTTGTCTAAAACAACTTCTTAAAAATCCATCAGTGATTTTCACAATCTATAAAATAAAATCCAGCCTCATTGACTGGTATTCCAAGTTCTGAAAACTCTGTCTTGTCATTGTCTGTATTTCTAGTCACCACCTGACATTGTCCTTTTCATGGGAAGTTTGTGCTACATGAAGTCAAACACACACTTCGGAGTTAGTGGGCCCTAAATTGAGAACCTGACTTCTCTATTTACTAGCTATGTGGTGTTAGGCAAGTTATTTGGTCTCTCTGAGTCTGTGCAGGAAATTACTAGTTTTCTTTCCTATAATCTTTAAGTAATTCTTACCTTGAAGGATCATCGTATAGATTATAAGTAGAGGTGAAAATTGTGGAGCCTAGAAGTCATTCCAAATATACTTTTTGTTGTTATTGTTATGTATCAGCCACTTCTAGGCCACTTGTGTTTGTGTAAACATTTAACTCAGTAACAACTTCCCAGAATATACAAATTTCCATCCTTACCTTTCTTCTCTGCAGAATTTCTTCTTTTAAATCAAAACTATCTACGTTGCCTCCACTACCCAGATTTCCTAAGAACTTCTCCCTTTTTGCTTCCACGGTACTTTATGTCCACAGACACATATGATTATTTATTTATCTGACTCTGGTCTGTGGAATTCTTGATGACTTCACTTTAATCTAATTTGTATTTGATGCTCTATCACCTACAATGGTGTTTGGTACATAACAGATACCTGATAAATGTAGACTGAATTTTGAATGATAGAGGAAAGAACATAGATTATGGAAACCAGGAAGTTTTGTGGGAAAACATTGTGACTAACAACAGTAAAAAACCCTGATGTTAATCTACTTTAAAATTTTTTGGACATATTTTACATATTTTATCTAAGATAATCCTTAAAGCATTCTTACAAGATGGTTTAATGGTTGCCTACAGTACAGATGATTAGGTTGTCTTTAAAAAATAAAAGATCAACAATAAAGAAATGTCAGAGAACTGCTGGGTGTGGGTACATGCTTATAATCCCAGGATGCAGGAGGCTGACGCAGGAGGATCATCACTAGTTCAAGGCCAGCCTGAGCTACATAGTGAGACCCTGTTTCAACACCCACCCCTCAAAAGACGCATCAGAGTCAGAACACAAAGGCAAACTCAAAAGAATTCTGAGGCTTACAGCAAGCCAATACTGTAGAGACGGTGGAGCCCAAATTGGACTTTCCGTGTGGATTACAAAGAAAATTTCCCCAATTCTCCATATTACCATCATATTGATTGGTACAATTGAAGGGGTAATCACATTAAATTTGAGATAGCTGGGTTATAGGCTTTTATCTGTAATCAAAACTTTTGAATCATTGAGCCATTTATTTTACTTTCCTAGGCCTTGAAGAAGTGACCTATAATACAACTGCTGGCTTTGAAAAATTTTTAACTGGAGGGTTGTCATGGTATGGTTGGCTTAGAGGAACTAAGCATATTTTAAATATCTTTGTTAGCAACATTATTCTATAACTTTAGGTTAAGAATGATAGGATATAAAAAAATATGATTTCTGGGAGGAATGGCAGGAAAGGAGAGAATCTAAGTACTCTGACCCTTTGGACAGTGCTATTCATTGTCATTTGCCTAAATCTGGCTCCAGAATTTTCATGAGGAAAGGAAATGAAGTACTGTTCCCTTTATTATGAGTTGAAACACTGATGCTTCTCTTTTCATTAATTCCTTTAGAAAAATAGAAGGAATTGATTCAATAAAATCAATCTAAGGAGATACATGCTCCCTCCACCCCCGGATCTCTTCCAGGTTCAAAGAGGAAATCAGACAAATAGGTTTTGAAATCAGCTTGTCAGAGTGGCCTATATTGCATTTTAATTTAATTTGTCAGAATCTCACCTTTTTCCTTTGGTGAACTGATTAGATGAAATTAAATTATATCTGGGGAATCTATGTTAAAAAGATTGCTTAATCTTTTATTCTGAAGACTAACTGTCAAGGCCAAAGACTGTCTGTCCTCGGGTAACTTCCCGGATTACCTCCTGTAGTGATAGTGTCTGAATTTGTGTGCCTTTGTCTATAAATAGACTGAGAGTTTTCTTAATAGCAGAGCCAGACTGCCTGCTAGACTGTTTCTGAACTGTGTAGATTCACAACAGTGGGGACCAGTCTGATCACTCCCAGCATTTCCAGCTGGTCATTTGAATCATAAAATTGACTTAACTATGGAACCCAGTGTAGAGCCTGAAGCATAGCAATTCCCACAAACATTTGTTGAATAAGCTGACCTGGTCGGTGTCATTCCTAATGCAGGAATCCCTTCCGGAGCACCCTCAAACGGCCATTCAGCTTCTGATCAAACACTGACAAAGAAAACGTCTTATTTACAACCTGTACTTCTTGGTAGGACTGAAGTTTTCCTCCTAAATCCTGTTTCTATCATTTGCAAGATCTAGGGTGAGTGTTGCAATGGAGGCTCCATACCATCTCTCTCTTTGTTTACAAGTTATAAATTGAGCAATCTAATAGCCACACTTTCTGAACGCCATAATCTAAAAATATGTAAGGCTATGTTTTTGTATGATTAAAAATCAGAAATACCAAATATCTAATAGTTTCCTTGGTATGAGAAACTAAAAGTGTAAATAAGGAACAAAATGTACAATTGATAACGTGTAATAGGAAGAAATGGTCTAAATGGGATAGGGGAAGTGGGAGGGGTAGGGGAAAGGAAAAAAATGAAAGAAAAAATATGAGAAAAGGAAAAAATGAAAACAATCTTGTAAATAGGGAGGCGTAGAGAGTTTAAAAAACCAAGATATATCATGTAAAGGTACAAGTTCCCAATGATGAATGTAACTGTATTATATACCTCAACTGTACCAGTAAACTTAATGAAAAAAGTCAGAAATATCAAATAAAATTGAATTCACATATTTACGTATAATGTTGAGGAGTTAGATGCAGAGTAAAATACTTATCTCATAAATTATTACCTATTTATTTTACAAAACAAGTCTTGCTTTCATTCTAGCATAAACACGATGTTGTAATTGACATGTTCATATAATTTGTGCTCTGTTGATAGCAAACTAAAGCAGGGATCAGCAAATTGTTTTCTTAAAGGACAAAATAGAAATATTTTTAGCCTCATATATGGTTTCTGTCCCACCTACTATACTCTGCTGCTATGCTGTGAAAGCAACTAAATATAACATATAAATGAATGAGCATGGCTGTGTGCCAACCACATTTTATTATAAAAACATGCAGCTGGCTGTAGGCTGTGAATGCATACCGTGTCAGCCCTTGGTCTAACAGAACAAAAATGTATAACATTTGAATGTATATTTATGAAATATAAATTATACATATGAAATTCATATTGTATAGTTTTTTAATTTTGATTTTTTTCTCCTAACATACTCAAGATGATCTTAAAATCAGTAAGCCAAACAAATCCTAATTTTACACAAAAAGTAAGCAAAGCTAAAATGCTAATTTTTGGAAAATGTACATATATCTTATTACTCTCCTTTTTCACAAAAAGAAAAAAAAGCATCCAGTTGCCCATGTAAAGAATTAGGGTTGTATTTTAGGCATGGCACATTTATATCTATACCTATGTATGTGTAAATATTTAAGAGTAATATAAATTATTTAATATTGTAAAATGTTTCCCAGCCAACAATTTATGATTATGGAGCTACTTTGTGTATATTTTGGGAACTCTGAAGTGAAATAGGAAGAGATATAAGAAAGTGGGTAATTGGCTTTAATGGGCAAAAGATATTTCATCAGTTTTGAAGCCACATGATTCATACTGAGGAAGGGCATGACACATTAATAAAATATGAAAAATATAAAATTATTCTCTTACCTAAATGTTCATTCTCTTATCTAAATGTGTCTGCCAGTAGAATCTTCTTCTCACTCTGCAGTGGTCTCCATCTCCAATGTTGGAGGCGGCATAACCCACACAAAGCACAGCTTGTTGGTGTAACTGCCCTGCTGTTGTGTGGACTCAGGCCAAGGTACATGAGAAGTTTGCTTTGCTTACCTTTCACCTTTTTCTCACTTCAGCACTACACAGACAGGGCATCTGCCACAGGTACACAGGCCCCAGTGCAGAATCCCAGTTTCTATGGCAGAAAAAAAACAAAAAACAACAAAAAGAAAACAACAACAGAAACAAAACTAGCAACTCAGCCTCACCATCTAGGCAGGCATGGTATTATAATTTATTGCTACACAGAAATGTGTATCTGGTAGTATTGGGCTGAGTTTGGATGCAGTAGTACATTTGAGGCTCCCCTGAGGCTTTAGATTCTTCATTTTGTGTCAAGCCTCAGATGGGTCTCTTGCTTTGAACCTCATGTGCAGCTCTGCAGTCTGTCTGGTACCTTGCAGAAAGTCTCAGAATCATTTCAGAATTCAAATGTTAGCTCCAAGCCCTGCTTCTTGACAGGGATTCCTAGCATGCCTAGCTCTTGCCAGCCGTTCTCCTAGCACGTGGGATCCTAAACCCTAGAACTACTAGTTAGTCCTGGAAATTAACAGATCTCTTAGAATCATAATCCAACTTACTTTTTCTCAACATTCTTACCTGATTGCCTGAAATTTCACACTTCTATGCTTATCCAACAGATACAACTTTCCTGGTTGGAATATTTTTCTGAATTATATTTTACATAGACACTGGATAACACATGCATATAACCTCCCAGGTATCCTAATGGCTTAGTTTGTATAGCTAAGACAATTTCTCCAATCTCATTCAGGCCCAGTTCACTTTCTGTGCCCTATCTCAACCCAAACTCCCAAGACTTATCACAAATGCTACCTCCATGAAGCCATCCAGCTTAAACTGTTTTATTTTGCTATGACTGATACCATAGGCTAAGTAATTTATAGACAACAATAGTTTATTTCATTCATGGTCTGGAAGCTGGGATATCTCATGTTAAGGTGCCCACACTGGTAAGGGTTGTCTTTCTGCACATAACGTGGTAGAGGGAACTGCAGGGTAATACAGAACAATCAAGCCAGCTTGGTTCTCTCTCTTCTTATAAAGCCAATAATGCTGACATTGGTGATCTCCTCATATCTCCCTCTAATCCTAATTTCCTCTTGAAGGCCCTATCTCCAAATACCATTAATGTATGATATTTGGGGACTCAATTTCTAGCACATGAACTTTTAGGGACACATTCAAATCACAGCATCCCTGATCTTTTTGTCCTCACCTGTATAGCTTTGTTCTTATCTATGAGCCTCATAGTCCATAGGATCCCTTATTTTTATTAAATTTATTTCATCCTTCTATAACCCTATAATATAAAGTAATCCTCATTGTTAGCAACAAATAGAATTGAACAACAACAACAAAAAACAGTTCTGATTGTTATCATTATTCTTATAAACACATCCTCATGCAGGACAGGTCTTAATAGTTCAATAAACGCAGATGGAATTATTTAGGTGCTCTCGCAGAGAAAGTTCTCTTTATAGAGCAAAGGGACTGGGCAGTCTTTGGGTAGGAGAAAATTGAGACAAACAGGCTTTAGGACTGGGAGATTTGGGGAGTTAAACAATGGAAGGCATTCCGTTTCTGGTGTCAGAGAAGGCATCTATGTTGTGAGCAGATACCACCAAATACTAAATGGCAATCATAATGCTAGGGGCAGACACTTGGGCTTTGACATCTGTAACTGGAAGATGATTTTGCAGTCTGGCAGAGGAATCGCATTCTCATTGCCTTTCTTATGAAGCAGCTGGTGCTCCAGAGATGCCCCACGCTTTTACTTCCTTTATATTGTTTTAGCAGGAATATTTATTATTGCTGTCTCCTCCCATTTGCCCGCTAAGATTATTATCCTACATGATTCTGTGTCTCCAGAGTAAACTACTCCTTTGGGGAGTATGAAATATGCCACATCTTCAGTGTGAGAAAGAAGACCAATTGGTGCCTCAGTGAAATCAGTAGTTAGTCTCTTGCTTTAAGCCTGGTCATTTCTGTAAACTTTGGACTTCATGAAGATTTTTCCCCTCTGTCAAAAGTGTCTTTTCTCCCTCTCCAGTCTTTTTTTTTTTTTTTTAAGAAAAGAAAAGTAACACTCCAAAATCCTTTAGAAAACTCCCTTTCTCAGTGGAGTAGCTGGCTTCTCCCTGTGTGGGCCTAGTGGTAGCCAAACTTCCTTTGCCCAGTTGTTTCAAGAGCCATATACATCCCTGCTGCTTTTGTGGGTAGTACAGGGAAAAAAATATTGTGTGCACACGGTACAATTTAGGAAGGGATAGGCCAACCAGTCTGTGGCTTGGAGGTCATGGGGAACCCAATTATGCAATAAACATGGTGAAACAGGCCAAGAACTCATAAAAACTTACCTGAGGCTGCCTTTCTTTCAGCAGCCTTCTGGTGGTTGACCTTCTACTCCTCTGACCCCTACTACTCTGGTGAGAACTGATTGGACATTAGCTCCAAAGAGTACATGTTCTGTCCAGTTCATTTATAACATTTCTCATGCATTCAATTTCTAACTTTTGGTCAATTTAATCAAGATTCTGAAAATAAAATACAAATAGCAATTATGGCCATGTAAACATCCTAGAGACAAATATCTCAGCATGGGGTTTGGAGGGGACAAACTGCTGTGGGTGATGGCATGTAGAAGGCCAGCAACATGGGTGGTAAAAGGATTTACCAAGTGTGGGTACATGCAGGAGGAGGTGACAGATGGCAGAGCAGTCAGGAGAGGGGGCTGCCAGAACCAGGATGCTTTCCTTGGAGGGGAGGGGGAGTTCAGGTTGGCTGTTGGCAACTGCATCCTTGGCCTTGAATGTCCATCCAGCAGAGTGTGTCTGTGTTCCTGGGAAAGTTTGTGTTTTGACATATTGAAATGTTGGTTGTCAGGCATACACCTGGGGCCCAGAGCACCAGAAATGGTCTTGTCCCACAATCTATAAAGAAAAGGGGTTTTCATTGTTCTGTTGTCGGCACAAACCATATGCAAACCATAGCAAGTGCCCTGTATTTTCTCTAAGCCTTGAGCTTTGCACTTACTATTCCCTCTTCCTGAAACAATTCCCCTAGATCCTTACATGTCTGGCCCCTTGTCCTTGTCCTGGTTTCAAATCCTTTCAGAGTGACTTCCTGTCATACTTTCTCATAATGCTTTTCTAGCTCATTGATGTGCTTTATTTTTCTTATGGCAATGACTGATTCATTGATTGATTGCACAAGAGATTGAACCCAGGGCCTTTGCACTGAACTATATCCTCAGTTCTTAAAAGTTTTTTTAAAAAAATATTTTGGGGCAGGGTCTCCATAAGTCGCCAAATTGCCAGGCTGGTACTGAACTTGTGATCGTCCTTTGACCTTACTTTCCCCGAGTGCTGGGATTATAGTGTGTACTACCCTGTATGGCTCATAGCATTTATTCTTATTAAAAATGTTTGTTTACACATTTCGTGATTAGTCCCAGTAGACTGAGAGAAAATATTTTTAATTATCTTGCCATCCAATGTATCTCATATAGATTTTTCATTAATATTTGTAGATTGAATGAAAGATGCACACAAAAATTTAGTGACAGCATTTTGATTTCCATAGAAAGTCTACTCAAATGATAAATTAATCTGCCTGGTTTGACTGGTTCCCAGGGTCTCCAGGTTGATTATTGATTTTGTTAGAATTATGCTATGCAGGGCCAGGGATTTAGCTCAGTAGTTCCGCCACCTACCTCACAAGTGACTACCAAAAACAGAAGAAGAAGAAGAATTATGTTATGCATGTAACTACCTCTCTTAGTGTTTTGTTAGCAATTTTCCAGTTTCTGCTTTTCTGGGACCTACAATGGAGATCAGAGCTTTGGTCCATCACTTTCTGAAATTTCTCAGAGTTACTGACTGAGTTACAGATCTGAGATTGCTTGTAGTGTGTTTTTACAGCCCTCTGGGATGAAACTGTCTGAGCCTGGACACTTGCACTGACTTGAAGGGACCGGAGCTGTTGCTCCATGGCCCGCATGGAGCTGGGGCTTTCTTCCTGGTTCATGGCATGGCCCTTCTGTGTCTGTAGGACAGGAGCAGCTGGGGAGGTTCTTCCCACACTCACCTATAGCCAGTTTGCAGCTTCCAAGGATCGATTATAATGACCTCCGGGGTTCCCTTCAGGCCCACAAACTGAACATGTAGCTCCAGCTTCGTTCTGGGAAGTAGAGGAGTCAAGTAGGTGGGATCTGGGCTCTGGGATCCCAGCTCTGCCGTGTGCTGGTAATGTAACCTTGGTCCTCAGCCTTCTCAACTACAAAGGGTCTTGACTTTGTAACCTGCCCAATGCCCAGCTCCTCGGGCTGGGACTTCTGTCTGTCCTGCCATCCATTTCCAGCAGTGGGATCTGGAGGTGTCACTAACTCAGAGCTTCCCCGGGCCAACGGCACATCTTAGCCTTGCCACCTGCATCATTGTGCCCTGCCTAGAGGGCATCTCCTGTTTGGAAACTGCCCTGCTTGTGTCATCACCTAGTGCCTGTCACCATTCTATCCAGATGTCATGCGCCATCTGTGCGGATCAGCACTTTCTCATTATCCACGGCTGTGACAATACTCAAACACAGGCCCCTTTGGTGGGAGTAGACTTAACTTTTGGGTCTCAGACTCTTTGTTTAGAATGTCCTCAGCCAAACTTCAGTTCTGACAGTTGCCACTGTTAGGTGGAGGACCTGGTGTCAGAGAATGAACAATGACACTTTGGCTAAGGAGGGGGACATTTTGTCATCAGCCTTTCCTACTAAAGTGTTTCATTGATTGCT
Source organism: Fukomys damarensis (assembly GCF_012274545.1). Classification (NCBI taxonomy): domain Eukaryota; kingdom Metazoa; phylum Chordata; class Mammalia; order Rodentia; family Bathyergidae; genus Fukomys; species Fukomys damarensis. The sequence goes on from NW_022900928.1 coordinate 70,724,597, forward strand.
CACTGGTGTGTGTGGTGCTATATTTAGTGCTCTACAAAGTCATCTAATCAGGAGTCAGCGAACACCTCTAGGGTTTCCAGTATGATCCAAGACACCATGTGTTTTGGCTTCCTAATACTATGTTTCCCCCATGTGATCCAGTCTGGTTTCATTTTAGTCTTGTCTTATATCTTTTAGGCTAGGGACAACTACAACTAGGGGAAAAAGCCCTTAAAAATAAAAGCTGCGAGGAAATCAGGTTTTAGCCAGCTTCTGTTCTCAGTAGCCACTGCCTATCAGAGTCAGAGCCTGTAGGGTTTGATAGACTTTTTTTCTCTGGGACAAAACTTTTAACTGTATTTGTGATTAGTTCATTGCCTTGCACCCTATAAGATTTCATTAGGTTTTTTTTTTTCCTTTGTAATGATCAAAAGAAGAAAGCAAATTCAGATGGCGAAGACCTAACCCTAAGATTTGCCACAAATGAAGCTCAGCTAATAGAATCTGTGAATCTGGGATATGATCATACTTGGAACCCAGAACTGGAGTCCTCCAGGACCAAAAACTTTGGGACAGAAGCCTGCACAAGTGCTCACAATGCCACATCAGAGAGTAGAGTCCTGAAAACGTGAGTTTTGAAGAGCAGAGGGGACAGACAGCACCTCTGCTCTTTCCCAGTTCCTCCTTGGAGAAGTGACCTTGGATGACTCTTTCCACTTTGTACTCTATGAAAAGAACCTCACAGCATCCATCCAATATAACTCTCCCATTTGACAAACAATCAAAGTAAGAGCTAAAGAAGGGAAGTGGCTCAAGGTCGGTGAACCTGGGGCAAGAGCTGTGCTATGGGCTTGTATTTATCCACCACCTTGAGCTGCCTCTGTTCCCTCCCCAACACACCCATATCCCTTTGTCTCTATTTTTCAAAAGTGGGCCACAACACCCAGTGGAGAAAGAGAGAGAGAAAGATGCCATTCTAAAGTGCCCAAAGTCAAATGTGCCCCCAGAAAAAAGGCCTGAATGCCCTTGTCCTTTCTGTAACTGTGTACTGGTTCAGCATCCTTTCAGAGCCTACAGCAGCCCCTGCAGAGTTGGGTGCCGCCCATGTTCAGGGAAAATGCCCGATTGGATTAACAGACATGGTTCCTGGGCCTGAATCCCATTTCTATCACTTGAAAGCAGGCTTTTCAAACCACAAATAAACTGGTGAAAAAGGCCATATGGGAGCTCCCAGGAAAGGGGGAGGGGAAGAGAAGTCCCCAGGTTGGCAAGAGGGACAGAGCAGGCAATGTGGCCCTGCTCCTAGCCAATCTGGCTTTCCTATGTTCCCCGCGGATCTGGGGCAGCTGGTGATGCTGGCAGGAGATGGGCAGAGGGAATTAGCCAAGTGCCTAGGGGCAAAGGCTGGTCTGGGGAGGGCAGTGATGATCCAGAGCTTCTGTTTATGTCTGTCTGTGTGTATGTGTGTGGGGGGTTATATTGGGGATTGAACCTAGAGCCTTCACACTAAGCAATATCCCCAGACTGCTTTTAATTTTTTTTTTTTTTGAGAAAGGGATTAAATTGCTAAGTCAGTCAGGCTGGGCTGAAATTGTGATCCCTCTGCCTTAACCTCCAGAGCATTGGGATTATAGCCATGTGCCACACACCAGCTCCCAGAGCATTCTTCCTCAGATGTAGGTGCTGCCCCCAGAACTGTCCCGGTCCACTCTGGTAGGCTGGTACTTGGACCTCATCAGTTGCTAATGACATCTTGGGTACCCAGGGGCTCTTCTGCACTTGGCGTCTAGTATCAGGTTCCCTGGAGTTCAGTCTTAGCTCTGCCCTTACCAGTGATGACACGATGGACAATTTCCTTCACCTCTGTGTCTTCTTTCCTCATGTACAAAACACAGATGGCAATAGGACTCACTTCATAGTGTGACTCACGAATAAATGAATAAATAAAATGTAGGGCATTGTTAGCAGTGCCTGAAATTTACAAGAGTGAAATAAGTGTTTGCTGTTGTTACTATTTTATTTTTATTATGTTTTCCACACAAGGAAGATTGAACATTTGGCCTGAATGTCTAGGAGAGACAGGCAGAGGGATTTCAGGTTCTGAAAATTCTGCCCAGTGGCGGAAAATCCTATGAATTTCTTAGGCTTTTCTGTGGCCTTTATTTTTCCCCCATTAACATTTGATCTTTCTGGTGACTGGCTTGCTCACAGGAATTTATCAGAAACATTCTTTAAGTAGTGACATATTTTCTGATTCTAGACGCAGCAGGATTTCAATATCTAGAAAGTACTTATGTTGCTAGAATGATAGACTAATAAAATTATCTCAAGTTTCCAGACCCAGCTGCCATTTTCCACCTGTTTGACCTTGGTAAAGGTACTTCAAGCCTTAATGCATACCTTAGTCTTCTCCCATGCACAAGTTAGGAGAATGGCTTGTTTGCTATCCAACAATGTCTTTAACATGCCATATGAAGTGCAAGATGTTGGGATTATTATTTGTCACAGATAAAAAGATCAGATTTTTCACCTCATGTGCTTAGTGTGTGGTCTTGGGCAATTTACTTAACATTCTTTCCTATAAAGTGGAAATAATTAAATTCATTTCACTGGAGTACTGTGAAGATCACAGAAAATATTGTATTGATAACAGTAGTTATTAATAATGCTTGTGTTTTACTCACCCTGCACCCCAACCACTTCTTATATCACACCCACACAGCAGATACTTCTGAGAAACACAGCCCAGTAAAATTTTCTGTTGAGGAGAGGTAGACATTTGGGTGGCTTTGTCCAGCCTTCAATATCAGCTTTGCAGGTATCATTTTTATTGCTGAAACTCCTTGTTATAGTTTGCCTGGGGAAATAACAAAGCTCTTCTCTTGCCTTTTTTCTCTTATTAGCTTGGGCTTTGCTCCACATATCCTAGGGAGGAAAAATAGCTCATTGTGTTTTGTGTCAAGAATTGCAGTCAGCTATGGCTGCCTGTAGGGCTCTGACCTCCTGGAGCTGGTAAAGTCTACTTTTCTTCTGCTGCTGCCAAAGGGTACATGGTGCTTTATCTTGACCCCACGAGGAAGGGAGTGGGAAGAGGAACTTCTATGAATACAGAGACATAGTTTGGCACCTGGTACTTCTTCACCTCAGATGTGGCTTCCTTGGTAGGGATGTAGGGTGGGGCAGGGTGGAGGGGTCTAAAAGGGAAATTTGGGTGAGAGTAATAAGGAGAAATATTGATTCACTGTGCTATTTCCACATACCTGGGTTCCTGATAGTGGTAGGAAGACAACTAGGTCTTTGTCTTTCTTTTTACACCAGATGTCTCTTCTGGCCATCTGATAGATACCCTGTTTCCTTTCAGTGGGGTATTGGAGGTCCTATCTCCTACCTATGCTAGGCTGACAGGTGCAGAGTCAGTGAGTAGTCAGTCCCTGGGGGAGATAATCAAGAAAGTAATCTTCTGGCTCCATTTCTTACTCAATGAGACATTAATAAGCAATTGATCGACACTTTTCCCAGGAAGAGAGAAATATTCCCAGCCCACACCGCAGCCCATAAAGTGTGTTCATGTGCCCACATTATCAGCAGATTAAATGGTTCCAGGGAAGGTGGTAGTTGGTTCATTTTGTCATGGGACTAATTGGGCTTCTTATTTCATAAACTTTCCGAACCTCAGCTTTTTTAATATTCAAAACGATAGTGTAGATACCTCACTCTTCAAGTAGTTCCAAAGAGGATAGATAGATGTAAATATAGAGATGATGAATATAAATCACTTAGAACAGTGACAGATATTTAGTAGCTACTCAATTAAAGGAAGCTTTTTGTTATATAAATGATCAATATCCTTTTTTCCCTCATTTCTGAGCTTGCTCAAAATGTTCTACTTACTGAGATATTTCTGAGCTTACTCAAAGTATCTATTACTCATTTTCTTCCAGCTCTATGGGAGCAGAATAGTTGTTAGGGTGACTGTAACAGGTTTCAGGCTGCTTGGGAGACAGCAAAGAAAGAGAAGGACTCACTTTCTGTATTCTAGGTACTGTGAACTTTCAGATTCCACAAAAACTCTGTTGTAATCATTGAGCTATATGTTGTCAACCGTGTACTATGACTAATCTGTTACCACTGTTGTCACTTCATAATGCTACTACAGTTTTTAGGTGTGTACCTTATGCCAAGGGTTTAAGTACAATAATAATTTTATACAGTGTTATTATGGCAGTTTCACAAATGAGAGAACTAAGGCGTAAGAGATTGAGAAATCTTGCTGGGGATTTAGCTCAGTGGTTCTGCCACCTGCCTTGCAAGTGCAAAGACCTGAGTTTGATCCCTGGTACCAAGAAAAGAAAAGAGAAAAAGAAGGAAATCTACCCAATATCTCACAACTTGAGCAAAAGGGATGAGATACACATCTACCAAGGACTATCACAGAAACCTAGGCTGTGCACCACGTTAGTATACACTCACTGCAGCCTGAAAATGTGCCCCAGGCTGAAGCAAGGAAGGAAGAACTGCGTGTGCTCAGCCGGGGTGAGTCTGTTGGACAAAACAACTGCTCTCCCATTCTCTGTGCCAAGCAAAAAACTCAGGGAAAGGGGACCCACGGGAACAAATTCTCTTTTGATCTAGCACACATATACTTGAGCAGTTCTCAGATCTAGAAATAGGACTGACCAAATACCTAGGGTGCGTTAACACTAATTTCCTCTCTGGAGTTCATGCAAAACTAAGCAGTCATATGGGTGGGTTGCATTTCCACAGGGATACTGTAGGATTCCCTAAATTTGTGTCTTAGGTCAATTGTTCTCCAAAATGCTCTATAAAAAGGGGGATTTTCTGATTGAATGTGTTTAAAAACTCAGGCATAGTATATCTCTTTGAAATTCACAAAGCTTATAAATATAATAAATCCTCTGAAAAGACTTGCAATAAAAGAAAAACTAGAATGAAATACGGTTTATTTATTTTGCTTTACTCATTATTTCCCAAGCACATTGGACCATAGAACCTTTTATTGTCGTTTATTAATATTGCAAGGAACTAGTATTCTGTGGAACAGATATTAAGGATATTTTTGTGTAGTGCAAAGATAAGGAGGCAAGAGACTACCACTATTGTAGCTATAGTAATAGGTACAGGTCAAGTGCCATCTCTGGGCTGTCCAACAAGCAACGACCTCTATAATCACCAGCTGTCCTTCTAGCCAATGAATCTATGACTACAGGTACATCTATAAGATGTGATGAGAGATTAAAACACAAGGGAAACACATGCCTAGATTTAGATAATTTAAAATTAGATAAAAGAAAGACATGTATGTTGGAGCAGAGTATACTGTCTGACAGACCATCAGTGTTTAATAATAAAATTTTGCTAAATGAAATAAACTGGTATAACAGGATTCTAAGGAAAGGATGAATGAGGTCATGAGTGATTGAGATGGAAAAAGAATGCTTCCATATAATGATATGTCTTAACAATTTAGAAAGAGAAAGAAAAGGGCCTGGGGTTGTAGCTCAGTGTCTGAGCATTTGCCTAGCATATACAAGGGCCTGGATTTGATTCCTAGCACTGGGGGGGGGATCTAGAAAGTGAATAAAGGTAATTAAAATATATTCACCACTTACTATGTGAAAGATAATTTATAGATGTCATACTAACCCTGTGAGGCTTAGAAAAATAAAGTAACCTGTTCCGGATCATACTTGTGGTAACTAGTGGTGAAGAGGTTAGAATGAAAGTATATTTTGGAAGATGTTTTTGTTTTGTTTTTTGGTGATACTGGGAATTGAACCTAGGGCCTTCACGTTGAGATATGTCCCTACCCTTTTTTTTTTTTTTTTTTTAAATTCTGAGTAGGTCTTCCTAAGTCTCTAAATTGCCCAGGTTGGCCTCCAACTTGCCCTCCTCCTACCTTGGCCTCCTGAGTAGCTCATATCTTGGATGTTTTAACTGTAAGTTCCCAGAATCCAGGCATGTGTTTTAATCTATCATTACATCCTGTGGACATAGCTATAGTCATAGATTCATTGAGCTAGAAGGGGACCTGGAAATTCTGTAGGTGAACTTTCTCACTTTCAGTTCAACCTCTTACCCTGTGACGTGCATCTCCAAGGACACATTTAACAAAGGAATTTTTCTTGACTCATGCTATAATTTCAGAGAAGGCTTTGTTATTTTCAAATTCCCTCAGTTCCCATGATGGTAGAATAGGTAACAAAATGTCCTCTAAGAGATCCTATTTATGCAGCACACAGGAACCCATTTACCATAGCATTAGACACTGCTGAGAGGACCCAATACCACTATCCTGCAAAGTGCTTCTTAGGGTTGGGTGGGTTGTCCAGTGAAACGCCCAAGATGGACATTTGGGAGTTAGAGGACTCTGCCAGAGATAACTTTATTTTCTGGGAAAGGAGATTCACAATCCCACCCACTCAGCACTCCAACAGAAAGAAGCCCTTTTGATTTATAACCCTAAGCTGCCAGGTAGTGTTTTAGTGTGGGCGTAAGAAGCAAATGGGGAAAATGTATTCTCTTCTGTGGGTAATATTAAAATATCTGTGTCAGAGAACGGTCAGAATGACGTGAAGGATGGAGGAGAGGGTGGAAAATAATTAGTGGAAAATGGAGGTTGTATAAAGCAGATCTTGTTAGCTGGGTTTCCAGAAGATAGCAATGAAAAGCCATTTGTCATTTCACTCTTTCAAGTCCTCAGAATGGTGGGGGCCAAGGCATCAGCTCTTTGCCTTTGGTGTTTTTCATTCTTCAGGTTCTCTGAGAAGAGAGAGCTTTAGAAGTGGTTCTGGCAGGAGGCAAGTGTCAGCTTGTTAATTGTCTGATTATGGTTTCTTCACGGGCTCAGACGACCTGGAGACATGGGTCCTCTGGCATAGACTCTGGCAGCAGTGCCTCCTGGGCATTCTGACACCCGGTCCCAGATAAATATATTACTCCTTTGCAGGTGGGAGCTTAGATGCCCTGACAGTAGGGTAACTCAGATATCCCTTTTTAGCTGACTGTGTGATCCTTGGAGAGTCGGTGAAACTTTCTGAGCTTCAGTTTTCTAATGTACAAAATGTGTTCTGAACCCAGTGACTGCTAGGGTGCCATCCTGCTTTGCAGTATTATGATTTCCATACCTCCCAGGCAGGAGGCCACCTAGCTCCTGCAGGTTACCTGTAGACTTGTGTTGATTTGTACATTGTTGAGTCTTCCCTGCACCCCTTCCCGGTGCTTCTCCAGAAATACCGTAATCTGGCTTCAGTGAGGGCCAATATCTCCTCCCAGCCACAAGGCAGCCAAGCAGTTTTTTGTTTGTTTGTTTGTTTGTTTGTTTTGGTACCAGGGATCAAACTTGGGTCTTTGAGCTTTCGAGGCAGGCGGTGGAACCACTGAGCTAAATCCCTGGCCCTTCATGCTGGTTTCTGCACTGAACTTGATGGTCTGATTTTAAAGGAGTGATTGGTTTTAAAGAACTGTCTGCTGGTGCGTCCCCGAGTTACACTGCAGAGCTAAATGTTGAAGCGAGGCAATACCAGGAGAATCCGGGTGGCAGGCTTCACCCAGAGAGGGAGGGTGAGGGGAGGAGAGAGCCGAGAGAGGGACCGAGGCCGAGAGCGGGAGCAGAGCGGAAGCCACAGAGATAGTCCGGGACTACACTGAGGAACGCAGACGCGCAGGGAGGGGGCAGTGCGCATATATAGTAAGAGGGAGCGCGATGCAGTAACACCTAGACACCAAGACAGTGGGAGCCTTGGGGCCCACGGACAGAGGGCTGCGCCTCCTCCTGCAGCGCCTCCGGCTGCCAGCTCCAAGACGGCTGTCTGTGCTCCGGGTGCCCTGCACCGGGGCGTGAGTGCCTGGCTGAGCTCTGGCCTGACTTGGCCCCTTGGGTTGGCGCTCGCTCGAAGAGGATCTGGTCCTCTTCCCCTCCTCCAGATGGGACTGGCGCTCCTCCCTGCAAGCCAGGCCCACGGGGAGATGTGTTGAGCAGTAGACAGCAGCTGGTGCATCCTGGACGCCTCTGACCGTGGCACGCCCAGATCGTGTGCCCAAATGAGTGGCTCTCCCGGCAGACCCAGGTAAGAACTTCCTGGCCTTCCGGAGTCCTAAGAGGAACACACCTGGGTGCCAGGATGATAATGAAGGATCCTTGTGAAACTGGAGGCTGTGAAATATTGGGGTTGGGGGTGGGGTGGGGAGTGGGGGTTGGAGATGCGTTTGTTCTCTGACTTTTCTTAGGGCAACGTCAAAGTTACCAGAGGGCACAGTAAAGCTATTAACATGGATTGTGGTGTGGCTGTGGATACCTGAGAGTTGGTGTCCCCGGGCAACTACTGAGATGATGACCTCCATCAATTACTGGAAACAAAGGTGGTTTCTTTTTCCATTCAGTCAGTGCTGGGGATGTGCTCAGAACCAGGGGTGAAGATGGGATGGAAGCATGGAGATTGTGTCTGCTTCTTTCCACCTTTCTAGCAAAAGTCTGAGCTGAGGGACACTGGCTGTTTGATCCAGAGAATGGAGTGCTTCCCTCACCCCGCCTGACTGCCCCATCAAACTTGTATATATTTCCCTTGTATGGTTGAGGTCCAACGTTTGGCAAAAGGACAACGTGCACAGTTGAGGGCTTCTCTGAAGGTACCTAGGGAGAGGCTGCACTCTTTCTCACTTCCTGCCAGAGTGTGGTGGGAAGTTGACAAATGAATGACCCCTGGTGTGGACCAAGGAAGACATGGGATCTCCTTCCAGGAGAAATAGTTACTCTTGTGGAATCGATGCAGGGGTGAGAAGGTAGTCATCAGAAGTTGTCAGAGTCCAGACAACTTGTTTGAAACCATCAGCCAATCTCATGCCTGGAGAAACTTCATTCCTCGGGACGTTCCTCAACAGGTGCGTACGTCTCCCACAAGGTAACTGAGGAAGAAGCAGTTGATTCCAAGGACCCAGGCAATGATTTGGGGCGGACCTGGGGCAATCCTGAGGAACAGATGACCCCCAGCCCCAGTACTGAACAGGGATGGGGTGGGAGGATTGTACGTATCATATAGGCCTGGAAGACCCCTAGGTTTTTCTAAGGAAACAAGGATATTTTTTTAAGGATTGCAAAAAAAAAAAAAATGTTTTCATGACAGCAGCAGATGTAAAACTCCCACTATTCTGGGAAAAAACAAGGAAATTTGTACAGGGGGCTGAGCTACCTCCTCTGCAAAGGCCTACATGGGCACATCCCTGCCGTGGGATTCTTGGGGCAGGGGGGACATATGGGGCTCTCTATTAATTCAGAAAACTGAATATTGGAAATAGATTGGAAATGCTACATTTCTACCCACTACTCCCAATACTACTTTGTCCTAAATCTGATAGAGACTCACTATGGAAATGTCGCAATGTCAGTCTTGTTAACCCATGTTCCCTGTGTGAGTGAGGTTAACCCATATTGTTAACCCATATTGCCTGTATTCAACTGTGCCTCCCACCTTGAAGATCATATCCCTTGCCCACACTGGATGTCCCTATCCATGCCACCTTCCTGCTTCTTAGAACCTTAACTAGCTTCCCTTGATGATGCACAGTAATCACCAGTGTTAGCATGAGCCTCTCTTCCCTCAGTTCATTTACTTAGTGACTCAGAAGCTCTTATCCTCAACCTGCACAGTGGGTAGATATTCAAGAGACCCAGGAGGTTAAAGGATATGTGGAAATTGTGGTTTTCCTCATCCACAATCAAAAGTTGTTTGGTTTTGGAACTTTGAGCCTGGGCTTTGGTATTAGTGTTCAAAAGAAGCCATTATGAGCAACTGATCAATACCTAGCCAAACTAGGGTGCTGTTGTTCTGTCTCTATTTGACATTGCTGCCAAATGAGTGAGTGCATTATTGGGTTGCATGCTCTGCTGTATTCCACGATCATAGATCTTGAATGAAATCACTTCTTTATAAAGAGATGGCATCAGTTCCTTCCACCATCTTCCAGCCTTTGCTCTTGGACCATAGCTGTCATTTGATGCCCTTGCAAATGAGTTGGAGCTGACTCTTATCTCACACATCTGCAATCCCTAGGCTTGAAACTAAAGTCACCACCCCCAGGGCTGCAGCTGCACTCCAGAAGGTCTTTCTGAGGCTCTGCTCCTACTGGCGGCTTCTTTGGCACAGGTGACATATAGTTTCCAGCTGTTTGTGGCTTTGGGCTAGTGTTTACAATTCTACTATAAATTACAGCCTCTTCCACTTGCCCTCAAAGAGATTGCTTTCTCTTGAGGTACCACTGCAATTTATATTCTCCTTTTGGTTTTGATGGATCTTTTAGCTTGGTGTAAATCTATACTTTCTTCCTTTCTTTTCCTCTATTTTGCACCTGTGGGTTGGTATGCCAGGAACCACATTTTTTTTTTTTTTTGGTCTGGGCAATAGACAATAAAAGCACTAGTTCCTCGACTTGATCCAGCACCCAAATATGCAAATATGCACAAGACAGAAACACTGCATATCTTTTAGCTGCCAGATTCCACATACTCTTTATTTTGAGGTATGCAAGGTTCTGTCTGGCTTCTAAGGCATGCCCAGTATCCCATCTGCTTTGTACCTGCTGGGTTGTGCTATGCATCTGCACAATGAATAAATGAATGTGCTAATAAGAGGCAGGCTCTAACAGTGTTCAAGCAAAGCGGAGGAGGGATGAGTTTTAGGAAATGGAATCTTGAGCAGGCACATGCTCTTAGGATGTTCATCTTAATTTAGTGAAGCTTCATTTAGTGTATGTAAAAATAGAATTTATTAGATGGGGACCACTTGGCAGCAGATTCATACACAGGTCTACAAGATAGCCATAAATACAGGAATTTATGTTCTTTTCTAGAATGGGTTGGCACGGGTAAATCTGTGAATTAGTAGTCTGCTAACCACCTTTTCTCTTAGGCTTTCCTCAAACCATCGGTGTAGTTTTGTTTTTTGAGAGTTTGCAGGGGTCTACCGTAGGGGAGAAGACACTGTACCTCCTATTGTTTACTGGTAACATTGACAGGACCCCATTCTGGGTATACTGAAGATGCCACTTAGGGTTGGTTTCATCAGCCATATGAACAGGCTTGAAACAACCTGACTTTATTTATTTGAAACCTGGTTAGGTATTAGGACCTTTCTGAGATCCTCAGGCATAAAGCAGGCAGCATCTCTCCTCTTGGCATTCTCTTGGGCTTTAGCCCAACTCTGGAGCCTCTGGTGAGACATTTCTACTTTCTGAGCCAGGGCTGTAACAGGGTTAATCTGGAGGAACTTGTGAGCCTCAAGGATCAGAACTGGAGAGCACAACTGGGCATTTATTTTTTTTAAAGCTGCATAAAAATAAAAATTGATATATTTCCAACATAAGAGCAGTGATGTACCACCTGCCTGCTCCTCTCCCACCATTAGTTGCTGAGCTCAGTGAATATTAAACATATTTAGCTAGATGAGAGTGTAGGAAAAGACAGCTCCCACAGCTCATCTGCCATTTGATCGAATTGATCCCTGAAATTCCATCTTTCTAAACATCTCTAGAGACTGGAACTTGCAGACAGGGTAGAGGCTGAACAGAGGGATAGGGACAAGAGACAGCGATGCTTAGAAAGTCTGTGAGACCCAGCAGACCTGAAGACAGGTTAGGTGACCCAGGTGAGGGTGGCCAAGTCACAAGAGGAGAACCTGGGAAGGAGGAAGAAAAAATGACACAGAGAAGGGGTGGAGGGGGTGAGGGGCGGCTGAGAGAGAGTGAGCCAAGTGGGAGGAAAAGGAGGGAACAGATGGGGTAGGGAGGATGTGCAAGAAAAGGCCAAGGAGGGGAAAGAGCAGGCGATAAGTGAAGGAGCCCCTTGCTGGCAGGTTTTCTCGCTACACCTTTTTCCTCTACAGAGGGAAAGACCAGGAAGCCAGCAGAATGGAACAGAGCGGTTTTTGTGCTTAGGAGGCTTCACATTGAAGCTGTCAAGGCTCAGCCCCTCACAGCAGCTTGTTCTATTTTTACATTTTGCAGAATCGAAATTAAACAAATGACCCTGTGATGGCGTTTTCATGAAGATTTTATCCAGCACACCCACACAGCCAGGGCTGGGATGGCTGAATATTTAGTATAATATTCTATTTAATCAGATAAGGAGGCCTCCTCAAGAGGGTGGTGGGCACGAAGCCCACAAAGAACTGCTTTGATGAGGGTGGGCTGAAGCCAGAAAGGAACCTTGTTCTCTGGCTTGGTTGGCAGGAAGAAAGCCAGGAAAGTGAATTCTGCAGGAGCTTAGCCTCCCCAACCCCTTTTTCCCCCCTTGATTTGATTCCAGCTTTTGTGAGACTTCTGAGTCCAGTTCTTCTTGGTGATCTTACTGGTGGGGGGGGGGAGAGGAAAGAGCAGAAAGAAAGTAAAAGGCTCACTTTGGCTGAACTTGCCCCCAGTGGAAGCACTGCTTAGAATTCAAGAACACATTCACCCAGTTTCTTGGCCTGGCCGGGGAGCTCATCTCTGCTGGTGTGACAGTGTGTAGGCAGAAGGCGTAATGAGCCAGTTGTACATGTCACACTGGGTGAGAACACAAAACAGATAATATTTTATTGGTTTAGACATGGTCTCACTCCTTTAAATCCCAAGAGATCCAGTAGCAATTAAATACATGCCCCTTTGCACATAACCATTCTACTGGAGAAAAAAAAAGACCCAACAATCCGTATTAAGGGGGCCAATTAATCAGATAAGGTTGGTTGGATAGGTGTACAAATACGTGATATTCAAAAGGCTTGTCATTGCCATTAGCGTGTTTCTGTTTAGCAGGGTATTTGAGAGCTCTTTTTCCTTATACATTAGCGGATTACATAATTCCCTGGCTACTAACCTCTAAAATGCTGTTTTGACGAGTCCGTTCTCTAGACTGGATAGCAATAAAATTGCTATGGAGTCAGTTCTGACTTCAAAGGGAAAGGTGGGTGAGCCATCAGAAAGGATGCTTCTCCTGCTGGCTAGCCTTGGCTGGCTAGCCTTGGAGGGGCTGACCTTTCCCTTTGGAAGTGAACAGGGTTACTGGTCAGAGAATACAGTCTTCCCTGCAGTGACTATAAAAAAAGGCAATCTCCATCTCTGACGCAGGGAGCAATTGAGACCATTGACACCAGCCATGTGGATGCCTGTTCAAAGACCTGAGGAAATGAAGGATTGACAGTCCATTAAGGGAAAGGCAGAAGACAATTTCCTTTCCTCTCTTTAACCAGGCATCCATGTGCATTTTTTTCTGTATTCTTTCTTCTTGACTGTCTGGTTTTAGCAGTGTGTCCAGCACAGCTTTGAAACTAAGGGACCTTTTATACATCTTGAGGAAGAAGTGGGAAAAATAAAACCAGGTCAGAACTTTTTTGCTACCCAAATTCAAATTAGGACCTCTCAGGTGTGCCACTTCCTTCTTGCTTCATCCTGCTTGGAGTCAAGCCTGACTCCATAGTGTCAGACCCACAAGCAACAGAGCAGAAAGAACATGGCAGTCCCCATGGTGGCTGTGTCCTGCGTTTCCTCCCAGATTTCTGTAGTTGGACTCTGTGCCACTACGTGCTCAAGTCTTTGCAAAGACAAATTTGCAAAATGATGTCTGTTTGTTTGGAAGTAGAAAGCTTATCCAAAAGCTTCCATTCTCCTGATGAGGAAGACGTGTAGCCCTCTTATGATCATAGTTGATAAAGAAATGAACCTCCAAACTCTTTGGTATTATTTTATTATAAGTTGAGTATTTCTTATCTGAAATGCTTGGGAGCAGAAGTATCTTGGATTTCAGATTTGCGTGTGCATTATGAGACATACTGGGTATGGGTCCCAAATCTAAACAAGAAATCCATTCATTTCAGGTACACCTTTTTCACATAGCCTAAAGGTTATTTTACACAGTGTATTTTTAGTGCACCTGTGTTTTGACTGTGACCCATCACATGAGGTCACTTGTGACATCATGTCGGTGCCCAAAATGTTTCAGATAGTGGAGCATTTCAATTTTCAGATTTTCAGATTAGAGATGTTCAACTTGTGTAGCACTAGAATGTCCTTTGTATCACAGGTTATAGCTCACAGAGTTGTCTGCAGAATAAGTGATTACTAACCACACTTTCTAGCTCTAGGAAGTAAAACATTGAAACAGAAAGTTCAAGATCACTTAGGTAGTAAGTGCTACAGCCCACACTTAACCAATGTTCTTTCTTTAAATACCATAATTTTCTACCCCATGCTTTCCTTGTGGGTTTAACCCTCAATCTTTAGTGCCATTGCATTCTTGTACCTTTTGCTATCATCTATCATTTATTAGTTTTCTTTGCCTGTGGATAAAGGTGGGTGTAAATGCATCTCATTGGAGTTGGTACATAAAGGAGTTGGAATTCCCCAATCTATGCATACCTATGCAAACTTGATCAAAGCAATTTAGAATAGAAGTAGAATATGTCATTTTTTTTTCTTTTGGTTCTTTGAAACAGGGTCTCTCTCTGTAGCTCAAACTGGCCTTGAACTCATGGCAATCCTTTTGCCTTAGCCTCCCAAGTGCTGGTATTATAGGCGTGCACCACAATGCCCAAAATACATCAGTTTTTTTCAGACCTTTTGCCATGTTTGGGGGCTGTGGTATGTTAATCCCTTCCAAATTGTCTTGAAACTTAACTTTCAGAAAATGCTGAATGAAAGTTGGCATTATCCTTATTCCTTATCACTGTTCCTTGTTCCTTATTCCTTATCCCACCCATTCTTGTAGATTGTCCTTAAAGGTAAATTCTGACCCATGGCCTGCTCCAACTGAAACAATGGAAAATTAATTTCTGTAAGACAAAAGAAGAAATACAGAATTTAAGGGAGATGACTACTTTTAAAAGAGCTGCTTAAGTCCCTTAAGATTTAGGCTTTTATGAATTGGCTTTTTGAGATCTTTCTTCATCTTGGCTTGGGCCATTCCCTCCATTTGAACTCAGCTGGCAACAATCAATAGAGAATGTTAATTTCTGTGCTTGGCTTGTCTTTTGCATGCAGGGGCTTCCTGCTATTTGTCGGTGAAAGTACAAAGCCAGGTAAATATGCCATGCTGATGATGGCTTTATTTAGCAGTTAGACCAATCCAAGCTAAATAATATAGCTTTTCCAAAGGCACAGACAAATGAACAAGAACAGGGCTATTTTCTTAGAGTGTTTGCTCAGCTGTGATGAAGTCAGAACACTTGTACAATTGGTTAAAAGTTATTTTACCTTTTGCTTTTCTTTCTCCCCAAGTATAATTTTTTTTTTTTTTTTGTACTGGGGATCTAACTCAGGCACAGTGCCACTGAGTGAAATTCCAATCAAGTATGATAATTGTTAAGACATCTGTATGCCATGATCTTGAATGCATCATTCTAAGGCTAGCTTTTGACTCTAACCTGAAGCCTGATATCTCTTAGCAACAGCCACATTTAATTTAGGCATGGAGCCTTTGATTACCATGTGTACCTGCATGGAAATGATGGGACGCTGATGAAGTTTGGGCAATTGATCTTGGGAGAGACTAAAAGGTGGTACAAATGAGCCTGAAATAGGAAAGAGAAGAACACAGACCTTTGCATTTTTTAATATATATTTGATTCCTGTGTGAGCAATGGAAAGAAATGAGGTGAAGGATTGGAATCTAGTTTTTGCAGAGCACTAGAGAAGCACCATTCTGTCTTAGTCTTTTCTATTGGACTACTTATCTCTGCCGAGTGTGTTCTTACCTCAGTTTTATTCTGTCCTTGTTTCTTGCTTTCGTATTGTTACCGCATCCTCTCTTTATAGTCTTTCATCAAGCATTGCTTAAATAAAAAATAAGATAAATATTGAGGATCTATTACTGGAAAAAAATAATTCTTCCTTCAGAGAGCTCTTGGTCTAGTAAGGAAGGTAAACGTCAAGGAGAAGAGCCAAAGACACCTCAGCAATGACTAAAACGAAGTAAGAATGGGTATCACAGAAATACTGAATCCAGAGCAGTGAGAGAACAGCTAAGGTGAATTTGAGAAGGCCTTTTCAGAAGTGGTTATTTTGGAGCTGGGTTTTAAAAGTTAAGTAGGTGTGTTCCAGGTGGAAAAGAATGAAGTCATGTTTCAGGAAGATGACCAAAACCATGGAGCACTGATACTTGACAGGTTCATGTGTTGTTACCAAGGCTGGGGATAGAGAGGTGAGGTGCCTGGGGGAGTGGGTTGCAAAGAAATTGCGACAGTCCAGTTGTTCAACTTGTATTTATGTGAGGTTGCAGACACTTTTCAGCAGAAGGGTGGGAACAGATCCACTCTGTAGGAGGATGACTCTGAAAGCAGTGTGAAGGATGAACTCTTAAAAAATGAAATATCTTAATTTAAAATTCTGTGGAGAGGATTAATAGGACATCTAGGTGAGGTTGTATGGATTTGACTTCAGGCATGAAAGGTTGGAAATTGGCAGATTTGAGAATTTAAATAAAAGTCATCAAAATTTGGCAGTGGGTGGATAATAGAGGCTAAGGGAAGCAAGAAGAGGAACATAGGATACATTAATGTCCTAACTTGGTGTTTTTCTAAGTTAGGTCACTTGCCATAACTTGAGATGCACAGTACTCAAAAAGAAGCAGGGTAACATAATGAGAAAAAATTTGAGCAGAATGATATCTGAAGAGGAAAATCACTTAAATATGTTTATCACGAAAGGGGAAATAGCTAGGTAGAACTCAAGGTAACAGAACCTAGCAAAATATAACCAGAGAAAAGAATGGAAGAATGAAAAAGAATCAGTATTTATGGCCTGTGTCAAGAATTGTGCTAGATGTTTTACATTTCATGATCTAAAATTTTTTTTTTTTTGGTACCGGGGATCAAACTCAGGCCCTTGTGCTTGTGAGGCAGGCACCAGAACCACTGAGCTAAAGCCCCAGCCCTTCATGATCTAATTTTTTAATTGAAATCTTATAAGGGAAGAGAAGCAATGGTCTTTTTCTGCAGGAAGTGAGACAATAACAAAGAGTGAGTTCTCCTTTCAGTTAATCTGATGCGATGGACCACCATAAATTGCTTCAAGAGATAACCTTAGTTTCTTCTGTGAGGGATGAGATAATGTCTGCATCTGAGAGTAGAGTAGGAAGTGAAATAGGGAGTTCAGGATTCAGTGGGAATTGTGGAAGTCAAAACTGTTGAAGGGCCAGGGATTTAGCTCAGTGGTTCTAGTGCCTGACTTGCAAGCGCAAGGGCCAGAGTTCGATCTCCGGTACCAAAAACAAAAAACAACAAAACAAAAACAAAAACAAACAAACAAAAAAACTGTTGATAAAGGGCAAGTAAAAATGATACCTATACAGTGCTAACCCCTGTCACAGTTGGAAGGCATATACTATGTCATGACCCAGTTGTCCTAATATCAACATAGCCCATGAGTGCAGCAGAAGCACAGCTGGAGGGGTTCCCTGAGGATGGATGAGGTGGGAAGATTGGCAGGGTAATAAAACAGTGAGAATCTGGTGAGGGCCAGGAATTTAGCTCAGTGAGGGCCGGGAATTTAGCTCAGTGGTTCCGCTGCCTGTGTTGCAAGTGCAAGGGCCCGAATTCAATTCCCATTCCGGAAAAAAGGGAATCTGGTGAGACTGTTTCTGACCTGGGCTGAGGGGACAGTAAACCTAGAAGGCAACTGAAAAACTCAACAGTGAGATAGACTAAGAGATTTAAGAAAGCAATAGAAGAAGAAATTTCAACTGATTAGAGATTCAGATCTCAACAGTTTCAAGGATGCTTTGAGATTTTAGGTTGACATCTGGGTAAAAGTTTGCTTTAGCAGGATGCACACCTGCCTCCCTTTAAATGACCCAGCCATATTTGTATTTATCAAAAAATTAGAACTATTTATTGTTGAGTGAGATATCAGGAAGGGTGGTAAAAGTCAGCAGTGGATTATTGGTGTGTACCTTGGATAGCATCTTGGTGTGGGTCTATGTGGAAACAGAGTGCTGTGCTAGATGATGCTTTACCACCTGCCCAAGTCCTATGCTTATATACAGATATAGAGCCCAATTAGCAGATATTTTGAAGAGCCTCTCAAACATGCTATTGCAAGATTCTTCCACTTTAGACTTTTCATGGTCTAGACAAAATTATTTTTATATGACTGTATTTTTTTGTGTGTCACAATGCTCAAAAAAAAAAATTGTTGTCCCTTCTGGAGAACAGTTCCTATCTCTGCTTGCATTAATATTTAGGATCATGAAGTGAAATGTTTAGGCCTTTCCCCACATCCCCGCAAGCCAAGTAATACAATAGTTCCCATTGTTGTCCAACCTGGTATATTCCTTGGGGTTGCTTCACTCTGTAGTTGTGTGCATCCTGCAAGTGTTGTGACACCAGAAATCAGGTATGGAGGTAGGCACATCTGAGGAGGTAGGCACAGAGTTCTTCTTTTAGTCGAGGAACAGCCCCAGCAGGTAGAAGCCTTGCCTATTAGAGTTCTCTATGACTTTTCTGTCCTTACTTTTGGTCCCAACCCAGGCTCAGCTCCAAATTGCCCCTGTATCTAGGTCATTGGTAGATGATTGTAGTATGTACAGTTTGGGGTAAGTGCATGTCTCTGCTCTTCTACATACAAATGTCAAAAGGAAAGAGGTCTCTAACAGTCTGTGAACAATTGATGTCATCCAAAAAGAGCTTTATAATTCAGAAAAAAGAAAACATCTCAGCTGTGTTTTATCTGCCTTTTTTATTTGTTCTCCTTCATCACAGAGCATTGAAGGAAGGTTTTACAGTGTCTTTTCTATGTCTGTCTATTATTCCTTCTTACAGGTGGTTCTGATTTCTTCCACTGTTCTTACAGTAGGAAGCTAAATGTAATTACCCAGGGCTCCAATTTAGATGTCAAACACAATTGCACAGGAAATGTCCTCCTCACTGCAGCTCCTACACTGGAGCAGCCTCCTCCCAGTTCAGTCATTAGGTAGGTTTATGGTGCATTCTGAATAAGAAATACTAAAATTTAGGGTCTTGGTTTCCTTTTATGGCTTCCTGTTTAGATATTCCTGGCTCTTTAGGGCCCTTAAATTTCTCATTTAACCTTTACAGATGAACAGAATGAGGCTCCAAGAAAAAAAGTCACTTATTCAAATTCATAAATCTAACCTGGGATTGGCACCCCACTCCTGACACAGAATTTAATGCTCTGCTGCTCTTTGCAGAGGGTCCTCACCTTCCAGCTGCTGGAGAAGAGCACATTGAGGTGGTATGGAATGTTATTTCCATTCAAAGGATAATATGTGGGGAACTATGTAAAATATTCTTAATTTTCCTTATGTACAAATTATTTTGTAAATTTTCATCCTGCACCTACTGGATCTTTCTTCTTTTCCCATTCTTTGGTAGGTATGTGCTTATGAGAGAGTAACTTAGACAAGTAAATTTTGTTTTAACACCACCAATGTTAATATCATGTGCATACTGGTAATGGATAGAAGTTCATCTTTTGATTATTTATAATATGTCACCCTGTGTTAAGAGGCAGGATTTGGTATATTTTGGTCTCTGAACCATTGGCTTCTTATTAGCAGAGAGGCTAGAGCAGCTAGAGAGTTTGTATGCTGTTATAGTTGGAAGGTTGGGGGGTATAGATGAAGTTTAGATAATGTGGACATGAATTTTCCTGGCTGATTGCAAGTCATCCGTCACCTGGCTTCTGCTAGGATTTGGAACAGACCTTGTGATCTGCCCCAGTGGGAGAATCTGAGGCAACACTATTAAAGTTCCAGCTTCCCCTTTCAAAAGAGGTGGAAGTTATTTCAAATCACTGTTTGGAGCCTTGTTGCTCAGATAGGTAAAGTACATGCTTCACCCGACAGAAACAGGCCCTCAGCAAATGTCCCTACCTCTGAGATTTTTGTTACCCTACAGGAATAGTGGAGAAGCATAAAATATGCTTAGAAGGGAGGAAATCTTCCAGCTGCATCTTTTACTTACATAGGAGGGAGAGGAAGATTTGACTATAGACAAGAATATGTGTGGTTACCAATTAAGCTGCTAATAAGGAAATTGAGGAAATCATTTGAGAAAGTTTCCTGGTATCCTATCTCTGCCTTTCTAGGACATGAATTAATAAATTACATTGTGAAATTCTTGAGAAATCACATCGTCTCATTTTACCATAGTTTGAGGTCCCTAAAAATTTAGCTCTACAAAATTCATGGTCATTTTGGAAAAATCATTTCCTATTTGCTGATTATTTTGCTTTTTGATTTTACTTTCCCCAGGGAGAATCCCATCTGGACAAACTACTAGTTAACAGCCATGTAGTCATCCATGTTAATAGCTTTACTGAGAATGTACTCAGACGTACTAGGGATGAAGAGAAATGTGACATGTGGTGGGAGTTTCAATGTATCACTGGTTTCTATGCTTTGACTATTTTCCTGGCCTATTCAAATGCTATTAACTGCTTCCAAAATGTTATAAATGATGTGTTTGTAGTCTGGATCATCTCTCTCTTATCTGTGTTATTGTTTCTGTCTGTTCTTAAATAACTCATCAGTTAATTTTGTGTTTTGTCTGTCCATTTCTCCTTAACCCCAGTTGAACTGAGTCTAGTTTTCCAACATAGGCCTTTTTGTTATTGAGCCTTGGAGACAGACAATGGTAATGCAGAATAAACATTACTCAACTACTTATAGCCCCTGCCTCTCTCATAATGAACCACTGTCTCTGTTCAACCCTTTGTTGAAACCACAGTCCAGAGTTTCAAGGAGCCATCTCTCAAACATGGGTATCATTAAGGTCAAGAGATTTCTAACCACAGATTTACTATCTTTGGAATAAAAGCCCAAGAGCAGTCTAACTCATATCTAATTCAGGAAGAGCAAGTTAAAAACAGTCCTGACTTCTTGAGATCACTGACTTACAGGCATTACAGCCTTCAAATTCTATTCTGACAACGGCCTCCTATTGTACTTGTCTGACGTTTGGCTAAATTATTGCAAAGTGAGAGGCAGTGGCCCTCTGCTTTTATTTCTAGATCACTTCACTGCAGAGCTAATGGGCTCTCACTCTGGACTGAGTGCTTGGGTCATGACATGAGAGATGTGAGTAAAGTGATCCTAGGAAGAAGGTATATTAAAACATCATTTAAAGCTCTGTCACGGGGTTGCCATCACTTACATGTGGCATGGTAGCAGATGTTGCTTACAGTGTCACCTGCAACAAAGTAGTGGCAGACTTTCAGTAAAAAGTTCCTTTGACCTTAGCATTGATACAGGTATAATCTATATCAACTTCATCATCATCATTGTTGTTGTTATTAACAATCTTTTATTGAAGCTTTAACATCATGCTGGGGACTTTGCTCAGCACAGTACTGTCATAATCTCACTTAATTCCCTTCGCCACAGTTTCACAGATGAGAAACCAAGATTTGGGAGACTAAAAGACTTCTCTGAGGGTTCTCTTAATAACATATGTGTGTGTATATCAACTTCATCATCATCATTGTTGTTGTTATTAACAATCTTTTATTGAAGCTTTAACATCATGCTGGGGACTTTGCTCAGCACAGTACTGTCATAATCTCACTTAATTCCCTTCGCCACAGTTTCACAGATGAGAAACCAAGATTTGGGAGACTAAAAGACTTCTCTGAGGGTTCTCTTAATAACATATGTGTGTGTATATATAT
>NW_022900928.1:70746559-70806797 GCF_012274545.1 Fukomys damarensis
TAATCTCAAAAGTTCCAAGTTGGGTCTCATTTTAGAGCTTGAGCTTCCAACACAACTATGTTGCATAAAACACAGAAATCCAGAAGTATCAGATATCTCCTCTTTCTAAGCTACTAAATTAGCTTTCTTGAGATGGTAGTACAAAGAAGCATAAGTTACCCTCCCATGCCCAAAAGGCTTCAAAAGTTTATTTGTTTCTTTTTTCTTTTGGTACCAGGGATTGAACTCAGGACCTTGTGTTTGTGAGGCAGGCATGGTGCCACTGAACTAGATCCCTGGCCCAAAAGTTTGTTTCTTAAGAAGCCATTTAAAAGTAACTATATACTAAATGTTCAATATGTGGAATATAATATAATAATATAGAGTCTTGGAGAAAGTGAGGTTCACACTGGGCTTGGAAGGGTGAGTAAGCTTTCTGTAGACAGAAAATCAGGCAGATGAGCATTTAACACAAAGATGAAGAGAATAAACCTAAAGATGTGCAGGGCAAAGTATGGAGTGTTGAAGGGTGGAGCGAGGCTGGAGTGGGGTAAGTGTAGTCCAGGAATTATATTCTTGTGAATTCATCTGTTTGGTACACAGTTTTTTCCTGAGGGCCTATTAGGTGAAGTGTGCAGAGAGAGAATAAGAGATAAATGTGAGAAGGCATGCTAGAGCCTCACTGAGGATCAAGTTCAGGATTTGAAACTGTATTGTATAGGCCCGAAGCTCACAACTAGTAGTCTCGGAGTTAAAAATAGATTATAAATTTCCAAATTGCCTCTGTCGTGTTCCTCTGCCCCAAGTCTTTCATACTGGAGGAGGCATCCTCCTGATAACGAATGATATCCATTTAGCCACATAGAGAATACCCATATGCCTAGGGGATGGGAGAAGAGAAAGGGTCTACTAAAAATTCAGAGAATGACATATTGGGGAATAAGGTTATTGTAATATCACCAAAGCTCAAAATGAGAGAGTTTGAAGAAGATGTGGAGTCAAGGGTGTCAAGTTGGCAGAGGGCAGGCAATGCTACAGAGGAAAGGTAAACAGATACTGAACAGTTGGATGTGTTTGAATTTGGTAGCTGGTTGGTCTATTGGTGATCTTGGAGAACACAATTTTGCAGTTGGACTGTGGTCCTATCGCAAGGCATAAAGAAGTAAATGGAATATGGTGGTCATATCATAGATTGCTCATTTTATCCATTCGGTGGCAGCAGGAATACAGAATTGATCACAGATTTTTCTTTCTCAAAGTGAGCAAAACTGGTATACATTTGAAAATGGAGTATGCAGACACCCAAGAAATTGAAAACGAATGGTATAAAAAGGGAAATTTCCCATCTGCCAGGATTTTATACCTTTGTATTCTAATGATAACTGGTTGGGTAGAACTTTTAAGAATTGGAAGATTCCACTGGCATGGTTATCTTCTGTTTACCATATCCCTCGTGCAGTATTCTGCCCTTGAATCATGTGTCCATATCATTTATAAACCTATCTGGCACTGAGTAATGATTGCATGGCAATGGTTATCCAGTTTCTTAGAGGCTAGAGCCATTTTTGTTCTCATGAAGATGAATTTCCTATTGAATGTGTTCATAATATTTTAAAGAAATGTACGTTCATGTGGTCATTTTTCTCCCGCTTTCTGCCCCTGTGACTTAGGACTTTTAGATTATCGAAGCCTTTTTCCTTTGGTTAAAAAGAAAAAAAGATGGAGTAAATGTGTGTCCTACACAGAGATTTATATGAGACCAAATTTATTTAAACAGTAGTGCACTGAGAACGTACTATGTGCTAGTCTGTGTTAAATGTTAGGGTTGCAAAGAAGATGAATGATCCGGGCCCTGTGGTCAAAGTAATCTACCCAGGAAGGAAGAAATCTTCTCTCTTACCTTCACAGGAATAAACAGTCCTGGAATTTGCCCTGACTTCACTCTCTCTTCACAGGTTAACAATGTCAGAAAGAAAACGATTCTAGCATGTGAAACTTACTGATTAATTTTTAAATTTGAAAGAAAAAATTTCAAGGCAATATAGCAGTGTTACATAAATGATAAAAGAAATCAATCACCTATATCCTACTTCCTCATTATAACTAAACTATAATCTTTTGTAGATTTTGGCATGAAAGTAATGCATTTTTTGTGCCAAGCATGGTAGTGCATCCTGTAATCTCAGCACTCAGGAGGCTGAGGTAGGAGGATCACCACAAGTTCAAGGACAGCCTCTGCTACATAGGGAGTTCACGGCCAACCTGGACTATGCAGTGAGACCTTGTCTCAAAACAGAAACAAAAATTAAAATGAAAACAAAACAACAACAAAAAAGAAGTGATGCTTTTTTGCATGTTTCTAATTAGATGATGTGTACAATTTTGCATTCTTCTTTATTTAGACTCTTAAAAACGTGTTGAGTAAAATGAATATTGATATGGTCTTCATAAGAACAAGTTGTGCTACCTCTTCCACTTTGTTAACATAAATTTTATATTCTCTAAATAAAGATGGGAGGGGTCAAGATTTTTGCCCACTGAGATCCTGAATCAGAAAGCAAGAACTACCTTAGCATGGAATCAGGAGATTTGAGAAGAGTAGGAATCATGATAGCAGGAACTAAATAAAGATCACTTTGGTCTCATCTGACCCTAAGAGAAACCATCTTAAGTGCAAGGACAATATCTTTGCACACATGAGCACAATTCTATTAGTTTCTATTTGCCCAGATCTTGCCTTTTTTTTCTGGCATCTGCTGAAGGAACAGACTCTCTTGGGTAAAGGATGAAGGAAATTGAAGTCCTTGGAAATTGAATTCTTCTTTTGGTATTGGGGATCGAACTGGGGTCCTTGCACTTATGAGGCAAGCAGCAGAACCACTGAGATAAGTACCCAGCCCTGGAAACTGAATTCTTTCCTCCCACAAGGGCTGAATCGGGATTGAGATTCCTGCTTTCTGTGACATGTGGTTGTCATGTTTTAGAATTGCAACAGGATTTTGACTGAGTAACTGCTAGTGCGCTAAAGTAACAATTGTGGAAGTAGTTTTATAGTTCAGTTATACAAGTCTCAAACCCACAAAAGGTACATGGAGTTCCACCTACATTAATCATCATCTTTCTCCTCCCATCTATTCGTGTCTTCTCGAATCATTCTCAAGAACTATTCTAAAAGAACACAAGTGTCTACTTTGACAAACAAGCCACACCTCCCTTCAAACATTCTTCTGCTCAGCTCCTGAAGTCCCCTGACATTCTAATAAATAGGTTCAATATGACAATACAATTGCATTTTCTTCAGGGTGATTTATCTTGGGAAGCAGGTCTTTTGTCTGGTCTGTACAACTTGCATGGGAATGATAGCTATTATAAAAACCTAGAGATAAGGATCTGAAAACATCGGCAGCCAGGTGAATGACAGAATTTACCTCATTGATGTGAATTGAATGGTCACTCTCAAGTTTGATGAGTTATTCTGGGTGTAATTAGCTGTTCTGAGGTCAGAATGTGTGCTGGGTACAGGGAAAAATTTATGTTCCTTAGAGGGACAGAGGCAAGCAGCCTCTAGGAAAGCTGTCAAATAAGAGGAGAAGAGGACCATGTTGTACAGGAAGCTGGAGCCAGGTCTGGTGAGCATCAAAAGTAACAGATGAGGAGGTAAGGAAATGAGTCATTAAGAGAAGGGTGATTCAGCATTATTCTCCTTTTATCTGCTTCTGGCTTTATGTATGCAACCATGTGGGCAAATCTATGAACTGGACATGTTTCCTGCCCTCTGCTTTCAAGTACCTTCCAGAAGAGCTGGGAGATAATATATACTTAGAAGTTCTAGTGACTCTGTGTTATTCTTTATATGGAGGGCTCTGAACTAAGAACTTGAGGAGAGAGGTTAAATATCTAAAGAAAAGTCTTGTGGAAGGTACAGTACTGAACTTGCATGAATCTGATTGTTTTCCAGGGCCACATGCTCTCAGCTGAAAGTTAGCATCTGTGTGAATGGCAGTGGTACTGCCGCTTTCTGTGTGGCTCCTCAGTGTTTTATATTAAGAATGAAAATGTGCTTAGCACACAACAACCACTTGGTATTTATTCTACCTCATACCCACTCTACCCCAGCATGGATAGGTTTCTTTTATGAAAGGGCAAAACCAAGGACCCATGTGTTGTGGTGGTCAGAGCACTGGACCTGCTAACAGACACCAGAGCTACTGTTCATCATGCATTTCCTCTGTGCCAGGAAGGTAGTTGAAGGAACTGTCTCTTCTGTCCACTTGTGAAGATGTTGAGGTTTAGAGACACCAATTAACTCGCCAGGTTACAGCTTGATAAGAGGAACCCAGGTTCATCTGGGTTCTAAGATCTTTTTTTTTTTTTAATCATCATTTAGTTTATTGGTACTTTTTAGGTATACAATACAGTTTATGCTTTTTTTTTTAATCACCTAAAATCTTTTCAGTCCTATAAATGGTCCATCTCCCATAATCCAGAAGACCTGGTTTTGAATCTCAGCCCTGCTGTTTCCTAACTGAACATGTCATCATTCTGTCCCTCAGTTTATTAATCTGTCAAATGGAAAGATTGGGCTAGCTAGGTATTTTCTGATATCCATACTAGCCCTCAAGTTGTATGCACTCTCTAATACTTAAAATTAAGCAATACTTACATGGATATTAACTCAACACCAGTGTGGAATAAATTGGGAAAGGCTAAGATAATTATTCATTTAATTACTATCTATTGACTGCTTCCTTGGGAATATAGCAGAAACTGAAGCTGTCATGGTTCAACCATTGCAACTTAAACAATAAAGCAGAAAAATATATTGAATATATTGCAAGCATTGAGTGTTATGCAGATAGGTCAGAGCATAAGTGAATAGTTTGGAGGGTAATTCATGCAGACCCAGCTCTGTCAGTTCAGTGAACATCTGTGTGTGTCCCAGCAAATGAGTGTTACAGATTTAAAATCAAACTTAACAGACACAGTATGCCACCTGGCTTTGCTCTTCTATTATTTCTAACTTTTGGGGGCCTTCTCATGTACCCTAGTTTTGGTAGGGATCATGGTGACAGCAGGAAGAACTATTCTGGGTCAGCCTCCAGAGGAAAAAGGAAAGATGCTATGGAGGGAGGAGGAACAAGGGAAAAGGGAGGGAGGAGGAAGGGATCCAGAGGAGAAGCGAAGGTAAAAGGAATGGACTGAGGTTATGCCTAGGACTCACCCACTATAGCACAAGAATGGAAGGAAGGGAAGAGAAGAAAGTGATTCATAGTATCTTTGATTTTGAAAGAATCCAGTAAGACATGTGGTCCAATCTCATCTAATTATTTAAATCCCATCTGTAGCCTCCCAGGAAGGTTTTTAACTTGAATGCTTTCCTTGAAAGGAAACTGCCTGTCTTACAAGTCAGACGGGCTATTTGAGGTCCACAGCTCGAGCTGTGCAGAGGGGTGCTTCTATTGTGGTAAACTGACATTTATTTTTAGAAGCTCCTTCTATTGTCTGGCTTTAATTCTGTCCTGGGTTATATAGAGTTGATTCCATTTTCTTTTTTCTTTTTTGAACCTTTCAAACATTTAAAAGTAGCCATCATGTTTCTCCTAATGCTCCAATACTATACACTAAGTACCTGCCCCCATTTTGCATTAGTCTGGACCCCAGCCTAACAGTCCTCTGGAAACACTTCATTTGCTTGGCATCCCCCTCAAAATGGACCTCTTACAGCCTAACACACTCACTACTCCTGGGATGTCAGCTGGAGAGCAGAGCAGGCATCTGTTCAACAGTTGGCTTTGGATGGGGTCCAAGACCAATTTAGATTTTGTTCCAACTACTTTTACCTTGTTGACATATTTGAGATACATTTGTGGGCCACACTTGATCTTAGCCAAAAGGCCAAGAAGTAATTATTATTATTTGTGTGTGTGTGTGTGTGTGTGTGTGTGGTACCAGGGATCAAACTCGGGACCTTGTGCTTGTGAGGCAGGCATGGTGCCACTGAGCTAAATCCGCAGCCCTGTGGAACATCAATCAAATAACTATCATTTATCCTAGTATACAATCAGTTTTGCTCACATTCCTTTGTCCTGTTCACTGTTGGATGCTTTGCTAAAATCCAGGGATACACTGTTTTTAACAATTCCCTCATTTATTATTATAGTCTAATAACTATCATAAAAAGGCTCTGAGATTCATTTGCCATTTCTTTGGTTTAGTAAAACTTTGCTAGCTGCCATTGGACTTCTTCCCCTTCTGAAAGTTTCATAATACCATGTTGTGAAATAATACAGTTTTAGAATTCTAGAGATCCATTTTATACTCACTGGTCTGTAGTTGTAGAGCCTACTTTTTTTTCTTCTCCCTCTCTCTCTCTGTCTCTCTGTCTCTCTGTCTCTCTCTCTCTCTCTCTCTCTCTCTTTCTGGTAATTGGGATGGTTGCCACTTGCAGTTTTGCCTAACCTTTCTTATTCTTCATAATTACACACACACACACACACACACACACACACACACACACACACGAAGAGCCAATAGAGGAAAGTGACTGTGCATGAATAAATCGAAAATCTGCATCAGGAGAGGCCATGGTGGAGCATGTGATTGGCATCCAAGGTCAAGGAAATTGAAGGAAAAAATTAAGAAACTGCTTCTGAAACAAGGGAAATCTCTTTAATTATAATGTCTGCTTTAGTTAGCTTTCCATCACTGCCACAAATACCTGAGGTAGTCAAGCTGTTGTACACAGAAAAGGTTTGTTTTGGCCCATGATTTGAGAAGTCAATCCATGGTCATTTGGCCCCATTAATTCTGGGCCTGTGGTGAGGTAGCATAAAAATCAAGGCAGGGGCCTGTGGTAGTTCAAAGTTGTTCACTTCATGGTCAGGATGCGAAAGGCAGGGAGAAGAAAGGGCTGGGTGCTACTACCCTCCTTAAGGTCATACCCCCAATGACAGTATCTTCCACTAGGCCCACCTCTTCAAGTTTCTGCTATTTCTGTTATGGCTTGTATCTAGATGTCCCACCAAAGCTTCATGTAGTCATAGGTGGGGCTTTTTCAGAGGTGGCTGATTCATGGTGCAATGCTAGGATTATAGGTGCTAGGATTAAGGATGGGTGATTATTAAATCAGTTCATTGATTGGTTTCGCACTGCCCTAGTCCTGGTAGCCTGAATACAGTATAAGGGGCAGGAAGAAGCTTGTCTTGTCCTTTCCTTGCTTTGCTGCCTTCTGCCCACCATAAACTGTTTCTCCTCTGTGGTACCTGTCTGCCATGCCACCTTGCCTTGGAGCCAGTTGATTATGTACTGAAACCTCTATAAACTGTGAGCTAAATAAATCTTTCCTGCTTTAACTTTGGGTACCCGATATTTGTCTTAACAATTAGAAAAGCATCTAAGCCAACCTCCTAATAGTGCCATGCTGGGGACTAAGCCTTTAAGGCACAGGCCTTTGAGGACCATCCAGATCCCAACTATAGCAATGTCTTTGTTACTATACCCACTTCCAGTCAGGACTACAGGGAAGCAAGGAAAGCTCTTGTTTCAGGCACAAAATTTAAAGAGATGCCTCAAACTTTGTAATCAAGACAAGCAATGTATTAATGTACCCTATTCTTTTTTTTAAACTTTTTTTTCTTTTTATTGAGTTTATTGGTACAATCTATGTATACAGTACAGTTACATTCATTACTGGGATCCTGTACCTTCACATGACAGGTCTTGGTTCTCATTTTTACCCCTTGTCCCTGCCCTCCCTTCACCCCCTCTTCCCCTCCCCATATACAAATGCTTTATTTCCATTTTCTCATATTTTTTTCTTTTCCATTATTCCCTTTCCCCTACCCTTCCCACTTTCCCTACACCTTTAGCCCCTTTCTTCCTATTTCACACTAGTAATTATCCCATTAGGATCTTGTGTACTATTATAGTTTTTCACACCAGAGAAACTATTCAGTGTTTATACATGTGTGACTTATTTATTTCACTTAAGAGTATATCCTCAATATGTATCCATTTTCCTATGAATGACCCTAATTTCTCATTCTTTATGGCTGAGTAGTATTCCATTTTATAGAAAAACCACATCTTCTTTATTCAGTTTCCAACAGATGGGCAAATTGGCTGTTTCCAAGTTTTAGCTATTACAAACTGTGCAGCTATAAACATTGGTGTGCGTATATCACTGTGGTATGATTCTTTTAATTCTTTTGGAAAGATACCCAGCAGAGGGATGGCTGGTTCAAATGGAACCTCTAGTCCCAGCTCTTTGAGGTATCTCCATACTGATTTCCATAGTGATTGCACCAATCTGCACTCCCACCAACAATGGAGAAGGGTTCCTTTCTCCCCACAAATTGCACCCCATTCTTAAAAATAAAAACAATGGAAAAACTTCATGGTGAAAAACGGGAACTTCTATAAAGACAGGATCAGTATCTACCAGTTTTGTATGGTCTATTTTTCTTAACTGCAGCTTTACTGAATTCTAATTCACAGACCATGCAATTCCCCCATTTAAAGTGAAGAATCCAGTAGTTTTTAGTTTATTCACAGAGTTATGTAACCATCACTACAATCATATCAGAATATTTCATCACCCCCAAAAGAGGTGTTGTACATGTTAACAATTTCTTTGTATTTTATTCAGTCTCCCTAGCCCTAGGCAATCACCAATCTACATTCTGTCTCTGTGGTTTTACTTATTCTGGACATTTTATGTAAAGGAAATTACAAAATGTGGGGTCTTTTGTGACTTTCTTTGCTTCCTTAGCATAATGTTTTCAAGACTATACTGGACCTTGTAAATCAGAGCGTCATTTCTCTTTTATGGCTGAATGATATTTTGTTATGTATGTAGACCATATTTTATTATCCAATCATTAGTGCATGGATATTTGAGTTGTTCCTACTTTTCAGCTATTATGAATAATACTGATACAGATACAAGTTTTTGTGTGTATATGTGCCTTCATTTCTCTTTGCAAAGTAACTATACTATTTTACATTCTTGCCAACAATGTATGCAGGGATTCCAGTTTCTCCACATCCCTACCTATACTCGTTATCATCTGACTTTTTCATTATGATCATGAAGTGGCATAACACTCTGGGTTTGATTTCTATTTATCTGATGGCTAATGATCTTAAATGTCTTTTTGTGTGGTTATTGGCCATTTGCATGTCTTTTGGGGAAAATATTTATCTGGATCTTTTATCCATTTTAATTTTTTTTCAGTCCTTTGTTATTGTCTGACTCAAGGTCACAAAGACTTATGCCTTTTTTTTCCCCAGAGAGTTTTATAGTTTTGCTCTTACTGTTAGGTCTTTGATCTTCCTGGTCTATTTCTAAAAAGCCGTGTTCATGACATTTAAAGTCCAGACACTCAGTCCTCACTCAAACTTCACTTGAAGTCAAGGTTTGGAGAAAAACAGGTTAACAGAGCTTCTCCTTGTAGTTGACTCAAAAGGTTGCAATTTTACAATACCAAGATGTACTAAACATCGCCAGAGACATTCATTTAAGGCTTGACTTTTGAAGTGTTCGAACCTGTAAGTTTGGATGATAGACTGATTGGCTTTTTTGTTTTTTACTTTTATGATTATTAATACATATTCACTGTACAAATTAATGGGACTCACTGTGACATATCCATACTTGAATACATTGTGTGTTCATCCAGCATGTCCATTCAACCTTTTTCTCCCCGCCCCACTCCAGCCTTCTTCCTTCCCATTAGCTAGTTATTGTTTTTCTACCTGCAGGTGTTTTTCCCCCTAAGTTACCATATATAAGATAAAATATGTGATACATTCTCTTCCTGTATCCGGCTTTTTTGCTTAACATGATGTCCTTTGTCTAAACCTATTTCCCTGCGAATAATGGGGTTTCATTCCTGTTTATGGGTAGATAATACTACATTTTCTTTTTCCATTCGTCTGTTGACAGGCACCTAGGTTGATTCCATATCTTGGCTCCTATGAGTAGTGCTGCAATAAACCTGGATATACAGGTATCTATTTGTATGCTGACTTCATTTCCTTCACATATATACCCAGGAGTGGGGTAGTTAGATCATATGATAGTTCTATTTTTTAGTTTCTGAGAGACCCTCATACAGTAGCTGTACTACTTTTCCTCAGAGGCTGTACTAATTTACATTTTCACCAACAATTTATGAGGATTCCATTTTCTCTACATCCTCACCAGCATTCTTTTTTTTTTCTAGCATTCTTGTTATAGTAACCATTCTAATTGGCATGAGGTGGTTTCTCATTGTAGTTTGATTTGCAGTTCCCTGATGGGAAATTATATTGA
Source organism: Fukomys damarensis (assembly GCF_012274545.1). Lineage (NCBI taxonomy): Eukaryota > Metazoa > Chordata > Mammalia > Rodentia > Bathyergidae > Fukomys > Fukomys damarensis. The sequence goes on from NW_022900928.1 coordinate 70,756,854, forward strand.
GTATTTCTTCTATATATTTATTGAACACTTGTGTTTCTTTTTCCAAAGTGTCTATTCAGATCATTCACCCATTTTGAATCTGATTACTTTTTTGTTGTTGTTATTAAATTCTTTAAATTATTTGTATATTCTGGTTATTAATCTTCTGTCAGATGAGTAGCTGGCAAAGATTTTCTCCCATTCTCAATACTCTGTTGATTGCTTCCTTTCTCTGTCAAGAAGTTTTTTTTTTTTTAATTTGATGTAATTCCATTTGTCAATTTTTGCTTTTGTTCCTTGAGCTTTTAGGGCCTTATTTCGAAAATTATTCTTTGCCAATATCTTGAAATGTTTCTCTTATATATATATTTTGTAGTGGTTTCAGAGTTTCATATTTTATATTATGGTCTTTGTTCTATTTTGAATTGATTTTTGTATAGAGAGATAGGGATTTTGTACAGAGAGGTTTTTGAGAGAAATAAGGGTTAGCTTTCAATTTTCTCCATACAAACATTTATTTTTCCTGGCATCATCTATTAAAGATGCTGTCCTTTTTTTTTGGGGTCCTTTCTTTAATGTATGATTAGTGATACCTTTGTTGAGAATCAGTTGGCTAAAGATGCATGGATTTATTTTGGATCTTTTATTCTGCTCCTTTGGTCTACATGTCTGCTTTGATGCCTGTACCATGCTGTTTTTATTTCCATGGCTCAGTAGTATGGCTTGAAATCAGGTATTGTGATTCCTCCAGATTTGCTTTTTTTTTTTCTTTTCTCAAGATTATTTTGGCTATTGAATCTTTTGTACTTCCATATGGTTCTTTGCCCTTGGCCTAAAATGACAAAGTGGCTGCCTGTCCCAATTTGAACCCCACCGTGATCTCTGTTCTCTGACTTCTTCTTGTCCTTCCCCTTCTGGACCCATTAGCCTCAGGTCATTTTAGGAGGCACTCTGGATCCTCTTTCATCCTCATAGTTGTTTACACTGCTAGTGCACTTTAGTGCCTCACACCTGCATGATCACCTAACTTTCCTCCTGATTCAGCAACTGAAGTCACCTTGAGTTTCACAAGGCCTTTTTAAAGTATCAGAGTCCTGATTAGCTCTGGTTCTTTCATGAGAGCCCCCATTTCCTCCTCCCCTGCCTTCTTTGGGATAAATTCATATATACCTCAGGATGCTTCTCATTTTTAATTTTTCCTCTTCCTATAGATAGAACTTAGGAGGTTTCCACGGAAACTCCTGGACAGAGATAAAGAACTCTTGATCAGAGATGAGATGAGCAAGCTTTGCTCATTTCTGTGGGACTCTGAGAGTGTCTTACTCACTCCTTCCCTACTCCTTCTCTAACCTTTCCCTTGGACAGCTCTCAAATCTGTTTCGGGGCCCCAGAACCTTGTGTTTTAGGATTGAGCAGATGATGGTGACAGTGGCCCTGAGAGATGCAGCTTTAGAGGAAGCTACTTCTGGGTAGGTTGTCTGGCAGTTTCACAAAAATCTGAAATCTGGTGAAAGAGCGGTTCTCAAAGACTACCCAAATCTAGACCAAATCTTCCCAATGTGTCACGAGGCAAGACCTTGTCAGAAAACTTATATCTCATATCACCACCATCATCTTCATGTCATTAGGCTTGGCAGAAAGGCCTTTTGGAGATGTCATAGCTATGCTTTGCCACTTGATGATACTGACACTTTAATTACTCCAAATGCCTTTCTGTATGTTGGAATTTTTTTTCCGCCGGTACCAGGATGGAACTCAGGACCTTGTACTTGCCAGGCTGGTGCAGCAACACTGAGCTACATCCCCTCCATATTGCAATATTGGGCCAAACTTTTCTCAAAATTCTTGGAGAGACTTGCAGTTTTGGGGATGATCATAACGTGAGCTGAGTTGACCTTACCTGGGTTGAAGTGTGATTAGGAATTTAGTCCCATTCAATGGGAAAATTCGGGAAATGGGATATATTTTAAGTGGGAGCCATTTGGGTAGGTTCTCTGTGAGCAATGATCTCCCACGGGTCTAAGGCAAATCTGGGAAAGGATGTGTGCACTCCTTGATAGAAGATAACTCTTGCCTAGAGAGCATCTGACACTGTTTCCTTTAAGTCTGATTGCCTTAGATATTTAGATCTAAACTTTGATTGGAATTGAAACACAGGGTAGGGAAAACTTGACTCCTGATCTTTGAGAAGATTTGGTCTAGCTATAAATAGTGATTCATATTCTGAGATTTCAGACCATTCTTTGTAGTGCTCTGGGCCAACCCAAAGGTGGAAAGAGATTGAGATTCTTGTATGCCAGGGCTTTAGCTGAATGGCAGGCCTCAGGCAGTCATATAGAAAGATCAAAAGGCTGGAACTGAATGGGGTTTGGAATCCAGAGGTTCTAACCTGAGGGTTGAAGGTTTCTGGAGGCTGTGGGTTTGCAGCAAAGACACCGAGGAACAAGTGCACTGAGCACTACCTGTGTACCCAGCATTGTCACTGTCCCTTGGGATTGTGCTACCTTTTAGAATAAAAAATCAACTTTCATATCTGAAAAAAAATCACAAATTACTAGATTTTTGGTAAATCTTTTGTCTTACAAATGAAGTTGATATGGGTCAGATAGAAGAAAAGAATGAGGTGGTAACTGAGCTGAATTCACATAAACAGGTAGGGTAAGTGTTAGTACTAGCACTCACTGTTCTGCTCCCACAGTGGAAGGTGTCCTAGGGCACAGGAAGCCTCCCCTGACCAACAGCTTGCTCTGCTATCTTGGAGTCTGAGAAAGAAACTACACATTAAAAGTAAAACTTATGCGGTTTCACCTTCCTAGAATAAGTAAATGACATCAATCACAAAACTAAGGTTTTTGTGGGGGTGGAGGGGGGAAGAAGCAGGGACAGGAAGCAGTAGTTCTGAGGGCATTCATTTCTTTGACTCCCCTTCTGAAAACAAATGAATATTTTTAATTAGGTTCCTATCACAGGGTGTGAATCATAACATAGCGATTGGCTAGCCTCCCTTTTAAGACCAGAACCGAAAAGAGCTTTGAACTTAAATGTAATTGTGACTTCAGATCTAGTACATTTCTCTCCATTTCTGAACCTAGGTGAAATCCAGGATTTGTTTCCTTAGGCAATTTTAGAGGAGTTGAGAATACTCAGGTCCACAATTAAACATTATTGGTTCTTAAATTGGGGGTGGTGGTAATGAGATTATAAACTGGTATTGGACCCCAAGGTTCAGCCTAGAACTCTTCATATCTGTGAAAATTCTTCATTGTTTCTGTCCTGAAGACCATGAAGCTGGTGAGTGTGTACTTGTGTAGAATAGGGAAATGGGGAATGGATGGATACAAGCAACTGTGTAATGCGTTGTAAAGGAGCATCCAGAATGCCTGCAACCATGGGCTGTCCAGGCTTGGGGGTCAGAAGTGACACACTGAGGCAGGGCAATGAGGGAGACTTTAATGCAGGGAGTCTCTTAAGAGATGTGGTTGTGATAGTTACACCTGGGAACAGATGTAACTTTTAAACCTATTAAATATCTGAAACGAGATTTTGTGTTTTTTAAAATTGAAGAATGAATTTTAGGAACAATGGAGTTTAAGAGTAGGAAAATTTATTGAAAGATAGCTTTTGTTTAAGAGGGACAGAAGAGAGACCAGAAAGTGGCTTGTCTGTCTATCCCACTTTTCAAAGGTGTTTTATATAACAAAGTCATGTGATAAGACAAATATAAAATAAAAAAACTTTAAGTCCCAATAAAAATTTATAAAATAAACATAAAATAAAACAAAACCACAGCCAACCAATAAAATTATATAGTTAGCCAAATAATATTAATTATCCCATAATATTAATTAAATAAAATCAAATTAAAAATAAGTTATTAAAAAAACAGGTTATATATAAAAATTTATTTAAAATATTAATGACTTTTATCTCTAAAAAAGTGTCTTTTAAAAAATAATGTTAACCAATAAATGTGTCTTAAATTCTAGTTGTTTTTCTCATAAATCCTCCACCTCTGCTCTGGGTCATACCTACCTATTTTTTCTTACTCTTGGCTTCATGAAGTACTTGTTCTTTCTTAAATCTTCGATTTCTTGTTCCCTAGTGTTTCTTTCCTCTTTATTCATAAATATATCTCTTTCTGATGTTAAAAAAGAAACCTTTCTCTGAAGCTTAATTCCTTTTGTATGTGCCATATCTTGTCTGGGCTATCATTCTCTTCAGAAATATGGATAAATCCCAACCTCAATCTCTCTCCCCATCCCCTCTGTCTCTACACACATACACACACACACACACACACACACACACACACACACACACACACACACCTATCTGGGGAATGGGAGGAGATAGGGTTGGGGAGGGGAATTGGAAGCAAAAGGGATCAAAATTATATATATATATATATATACCAGTTTCCCTCAGTTAATGTATTTATTACATATCACAAACATAAACTAATAAAAAAGGGGGAAATCAGCATATACCATATACCTACTACACCAAGTTCCTTACCACCTCTTAATTTCTCAGCTCCTTGTAGTCTGGCTTGTTTTCTGCCATTGTGCCAAAAATGACCTCAGAGCCAGGTGTGATGGTGCACACCTGTGATTCTAGCACTCAGGAGGCTAGGCAGGAGGGTCACCATGAGTTTGACATCAGCCTGGGCTACATAGTGAATTCAAAGCCAGCCTGAACTTCATAGCAAGGCCCTATCTTAAAAAAATAGAAAGAAAGAAAGGAAGTCCACTGCCTGCTTCACTGGTTCATGGACTAGAGTTCAATCCCCAGTACAAAAAAAAAAAAAAGAAGAAAGAAAGGCCTCAGAAGTCTCTGTTTAGCTCAAATCCAACAGCTCCTTTCTAGACTTCTTCACGTTTCACAGCATTTGACTTCTCAGCCATGTTTTTCTTCTTGAGATGCACATCACCCTGGCTTTAGCTGGTGGACTTCATTGGCTTCCTCTTGGCCCGACTCAGGGATCCTGCCCAGGTCCCCTCCAGCCCCTCCTTCTACTTTCCTTTCTCTGGAACTCATATAGTTGTTGGGGGTAATGGGTGGTTTATTTGATTGTTTCCTCCCACTGCTCGTACAGTGAAATTCAGAGAGCAGAGGTCTCTTCTGTCCTCTTTATTCTTTTATTTCTCCATCTCACCTTGTGTCCCAGTGCTTGACCTAGAGTAAACGCTAAGCAAATGTTACTTGAAATGCAAATGGGTCAAAACACTCCTCCAAGGTAATTTCCTTAGCCTTCTTCTCAAGTCTATGCTCTTCTCACCCCTTTGAAGATCAGGGTTCAGTGACTTTCTTTAAGGGCCTGTTAATCAGTATTTTGGGCCTATAAGCCACTGGGGCTCTGTTAGAGTGACTCTGCTCTGCTATTGTAGGGAGAAAGCAGCCAGAGATCAGTGGTAAACTCAGAGGTATGGCTGTGTTCCAGTAAAACTTTATTTACAAAAATTTGCCGGCCACAGGCTATAATTCGCAGAACCATGCTCATGTTTCCAGTGATTCTCTGGGCATTGACACACGACTGGCTTAAGGATACCTCAAACTCACTTCCTCCTACCTGAAATCATTATTTTCTCTTTCTGTATTCAAGAGCTTTTCCACTTGTTGTAATGCTTGGCTCATTTTATATTGTCTCCATTCTGCCTGTCATTCAGGACAGAAAAGCGCGTTAGTTAGCTTCATCTTTACCTTTCCTCCCACAATCCAGTCCATGACCATATTCTCATAGTTTCATTTCTGTGGCTTTCTGCACTTCATCGCTGCTGCAGCTCAAGCTCTCATTAACGCTCTCTGATTACTGCCTTCACCTCCTAATCGCTTCCTTCTTGAGAGGCCTGACAGTGCCACATCCTTATTCCTTGCAGACTGTTTATATTTTCCTGCTGTCTACCAAATACAGTTGTAATTCTTTAACATAAGTTCCAGCTTCTTCAGCCCCTTCTGGGCTTCCACTTGTCCTTTCATGTCTCTGTTCTTCTGATCCTTTGTTCCTGGAATACAGATTCTGTCTTTGCTTCCCATGAAAATCCTTATGCTTGAGGGTCTAGGCCAACTGCACTTGCCTGGAGGCCTTCCCTAGTCCCAGGCTCAAGGGAGTCACTGTCTGCTGCTCTCCCATCCGGTTGATTGTGGGTGGTATCGACACCTGTCTTTCCCTGCTTAGCATGACCAGCATTCTCAAGGATAGAAACCATGGCCTGTTCATTCCATGCCATAGATACAAGTTTAATTTTCAGGCTTGCACACAGAGGCATTGTTTATTGGAACTGGATTACATTTTAAACTAAAGAACTCCTTATTGGGGTCATGGGATGAGTCTCATTGGTGGTAGAGATCAGAGGAACTTTTGGTGCCCCCCCCCGTATTTGTACAATTATACTTCTTTCTGCATTTGTTTCTTCATTCCCTTCCTATTTTTCACCTTACGCTTTGTAGAATGAGCAAAAGAGGTCTAGGACAATACTATCTCACTTTCTTTTTCCACTTCTATCAAGTGGACATCTTTGAACATTAGAAAATTACACAGGCTTTAAAGTTATGCAGACTTGAGTTGGAATTCAGGTTATTGACCTAACTCTAGGCTATTAAAGCTCTTTAAGCCTAAATTTTCCTGTTTTCTAAGTGGGGTTCTAATACCGAATTTACACAGCTATCAGAGCATTAAACTTAGTCCTATACACATATTTTTCTTTCCTAGACTGCCTTTCCTCTGCCATGTTTTCTCCACTAATTTTAAAGATCTGGGGGATGATCTGTAAGGGTGGTTTCCAATATTCTGTACAGAAAACTCCTGGGTGGATTCCTTCCTGAACATTTCTATCTCAAGAGGAGCCCTTCTCCTTATGTCTTCAAAGCACTCAATCTCCTCCATCCCCAGATTCTCAGAATTTACTTTGAGTATGATTTATACGTCTGGCTGAAAAACAAGAAACCTTCCAGATCTCTCCTGCCCACAATGCATGGGCAGGAGCATTCAATGACCTGAGCACACTCAGCAGATAACTCCCTTTCACTGGCTCTAAGGTGTTTGGCAGATCCCTCAATCAGAACAGCCTCATCCATAAGTGGGGGAAGAAGACAACATCTCTTGTGCTGAGTTGGTGGAAAGAAGGAGGATGGATTGCCTCATCCCCTTTGTGAACATGAACAAGTTCGCCTCACGTTTGTTCAATGCCTGTTGGACCGCGATTGTAACCATTTGTTAAGTGCTCGCTGGGTCCTTTGGCAGAGGTGTTTTGTGAGTGCGTTCCTTTCAGGAAGCAGAGGGATAAGAAAGATAGAGGTGACCTGAGGCAGTCTCTGAGCCTCCCACTGTGGTTGTGTGAACCTGTTGGATACCAAGATGCTGGAATCTTGGTATTTTAAGAAGTATCATCTGGTTTCATGAGTAATGGCTCTGGATATGGAGTGTCCCCAGAAGATTTTCAGAAAAGGACTAATTGGCACAGTCCTCTTATGGAGTCATGGCTGCAGCGCATCGGCACGCACTTCAGCAAGGCAGCGTGTTTGCTGACACACGGGCCTACACCATGTTCATGAGGCCCAGTGTTTACCATCACAGACAGACTGTATTTAGCAGGAAAGGAGAAGAGAAAAATCCTCCCTGAAGTCACTGGTGAAGCAGTATTCTTTTGGTGGCAAATTAAACATAGCCATTCAAGGGAGCATGTGCTCTTATGCCAGGTGAGAGGATTTTAAAGGCTTTGTAGAGGACAAAGCATCCATCTCCAGCCTCTGCTCTGTGCAAAGCAAGGGATATAGCAGATTTCCTTCTTTCTTCATTCAGGCTTTAGCATCTCCAGAGGTCTCAGTGTTTTGTTTTTCTAGCCCTTCTCATTCATAAAAACCAGCATCCATATTTGACCTGGACATGCACAACATTTTTTTTACTTTCAAGTAACCAGATCCACAAGAGTAGATTATGGTTGATGTGTAGAAAAATGCTCATGATTAGTAATTTTATAGTGAAAAACCTGACACATGCTATTTCAACACCATGTTTATGTCCTCCTGAAACTCAGATACTGAAACCCAATCCCCTATGTGGTGATTCTGTGGATGGAGCCTTTAGGGTATGACCAAGTCATGAATGGGAAAAGTGTCTTTGTGAAAGATGCCAGAGGGAGATTGCTTGCTTCTGTCATGTGAGGTTGCAGGGAAGTCAGCAGGCTGCACCCTAGAATAACATCCTTACCAGGACTGGTACCCTGATCTTGGACCTCCCAGCCTCTAAAACTGTCCAGAAACAAGTTTTTGTTGTTTAAAAACCTCCTGGTTTAGTGTATTTTGTTTGAGCAGCCTGAAGGGCCTAAGATACACAGTCAGCTGATTGTAGTCAATATCAACCATGTTGATAGAACATACTCTGGATAAGAAGCGTGAGAGTGATAATTTACCTTCCTCCCCCAAGGAGGAACCTTGTCTACTGATGAGAAAATGATCCGAAAAGAAATTCCACCTGAGGGACATTCTACATGATCCCTGATTATTAATCTTCAGAGCTGTCAAAATAATCAAAACTAAGAAAAGTTTAGGAAAATGTTGGCAAAAAGGAGCCTAAGGAGACATGATAAAAACATGCAGTTGGTGTCTGGAATAGGATCCTGGAAAGGAAAAAGGAGTTTATGTAAGAACAAAAGATGAAGGACTGGGGATTTAGCTCAGTGGTTCTGTTGCCTGCCTCATAAGTGCAAGGTCCTGAGTTTGATCCCTGGTACAAAAAAAGAGCAAAAGATGAACTGTGGACTATAGCTAATAACATACTATTCATAGTAGTTCAGTAACTGGGACAAACATACCTTACTAATGCATGTGGTTAATAGAAGGGTAAACTAGTATGGAGTATATGGGAACTTTATATTAATATATAAGCTAATGCTTTGCAACTTTTTTTTGCAAATACAGTATAAAACTCTTCCAAAATGAACAATTCATTTTTTAAAAAATAGCTCTCATAGCTTCAAATCAATTCATTTTATTTGTTTGTTTGTTTTGGTACTGGGGATCAAACTCGGGTCCTTGTGCTTACAGGGCAGGCGCCGGAAGCACTGAGCCAAATCCCTGGCCCAAATCAATTCATTTTCAAAGGGGCTCCTGGTTTTCAAAGAATTTTTAAAATCATCTAGTCCAATGGTTTTTGATATTCATTTCTTTATATAAAACACTGTTAAAATATTAAGCAGAAGTCTAATTACATTGCATGTGTGGATTTGCTTTGTTGAGTAAAGTGGAAACACTGCCCCGTTTGGACCCTTTCTGCACATCCTGCCTGCCTCTAGGCTCCTCCAAGGAATTCCCACATCCTGTAGGCACCACCAGGCTCTGCCCATCCCTCCTCCCCTCAATCTCTCTTTGAACATCTCTGGAATTGGGTATCTACCTTCTTGAAGAGAGGTTTTAATCTTTTTCTATAAATTTTGACTCCTACCATGATTCTTGGCATTTTTTGACATTAGGTCAAATGTCTTTAAAATTTCTATTGATCAGCCTAAAGTCCATACAAAATATATGTCAGATATAATTTTCCATGGAAATTTCTCTATTTCTTTGAAGTCAGATATGTTTTCTTCTTCCTCATCCCCATTGCTCACTTCCTATATGGAATAACGCCTCTGTTCCTGGCCCTGGTCGACAGTGACAGAGTGGTACATCCCTGTACTCTGTCCTACATGAGCCTGCCGATTGGTCTGCATGATCCCATCTAGATGCCATCCCTGAGCTTCCCTACTTGATTCCACGAGCCTTACTTCAGCCACTTTCCTCTGCATGCCCTATCTCTTCGTGCCTGTTGCCCCTTTGTTGAACCTACTTGCAATCCAGCCTTAGATCTGAGAGGCTGCCTACCTTCCCTTCCCCCAGTCTGCCAAATGCTACACATAGGGCTTGGATTGGTACCACTCTAAAAGTATAGTTTCTAACCTGAACTTAGCCCTTCTTGCTACACATAAAACTCATTTTCCAACCTAGCACTATCTTTTTTTCACAGTAGCATTTTCAAATCTCGGGCTGAGAATGTAGCTCAGTGATAAGAATATAAGGCCCTGGGTTCATGCCCCAGCAACTTGAAAAAACAAAACAAAAACACTTAAAATCTTCTTTTATCCATGTTTTGTCAACTCATAGTCCCACCACTTTCCCCACTTTGGCTCATTTTATAAATTCCTTGGTACTGTTTAAAAAATAAAATTGAAGTCACTGAGATAAGGGATGCTTGAACATTTTAACCTCATACCTAAGTGCAACAATCGTCCTCCTCTTCTCTCATCATCCATATTCTGTCACTCATTCCCTCCTGCCCTCCTCTGTGGTTTAATCCATTAACCCTATATATCTGTCCTTCTACCACTTAATGAAATTTCCTTTATCAAGATTATCAAGTGCCATGTCGCATCTTGATTTTCTTAATCAATCTTTTTACCAAATACTTAACTGGACTCTTACATGCCAGCATTGTATTATGCAGTGTGGATACACCAGTGGAAAATGGTAGGTAGAATCATTGCTCTTTTCAAGTCACAGTGGTGTGTGTGTGTGTGTGTGTGTGTGTGTGTGTGCAAGCATACACTCATTCATGGGGCTAGGGATGTTAAATAAAGGAGTAACTAAAGTTACAAAGTCAGGGTATGGGAGGTAAATGCAGAGAGAAGAAAAGAATCAGGCTAAGATGCAGGGTTATGCTTGTAGCTTGGCTGATCAATGAAATTTTCTGCAAGAAGGTAGCATCCGAGCTGGAATCTGAATGAAGTGAGGCCCCAGGCCAGTCTTGGACCTGGGCAAAGAGCATGCCACTCAGTGGGAGTAGCAAGGATAATGACTCAGAGTTCAGAAGGCTGTGATATATTTGAAGAGCAACCAGAAGACCCACATAGTTAGGTGAGACTCAGTAAGGCAGAAAAAGAAGAGGAGACTGAAAAGAGAAACAAGTCGCCAGATGGCACGTCTTTGACCTCTGTGGTGTGTTCTTGTTTCAGTTCCCACGTTTTTCTGCTGTTTCGCTTGAGACTCCCCCTCAGCCTCTTTTGCATGTCCTACTCTTCTGCTTGTCCTTTATGCTCTGGTGTCTGTCAAGATTCTGCCTAAGCCATCCTCTCTTACCTCTGAACATCCTGTTCCTAGACAGGGCACAGTGAAGCCACTCAATAAAGGTTACTTGATTTTGACCATTTTCAGTCCCAGATCCATTCTGGCAGTTATCCTCAAACCAAAACATGGATTGTTTATAAATCTGTGGCATTGGGGTCCAGAACTTATCTATGATTCGACCAAGCAAAGATGAAAATTGGATTTTCTCCTCCCTTAATTTTAGGTCTCATCATTCTATAAATGCAGCCCATCTGTTGGTCATTGCAATCATCCTGTTACTTAGTGCCTCGCTTTGGGGACTGGTAAATGAATTCATGAATTCAGTAAATGAGGGGCAGGATTTTACTCTTTGGCAATAGTTCATTCTATTAACTGTTATCACTCCTACCCTATTCTCAAGCTTCTACAGATAAAGTTTGGGAACTCCTCAGGCTGTCTAGGAGTCAGTGTTACATTTCCTAGTGATATATTTGGCTCATTGTTTGAAGATTTCAAGATTTTTAGGCATTTTTCCTTCAGTCACTATGATGACTGTCCTTCTGGGTTTCACATCATTCTTCAATTTTGACAAGAATGACATTTTTTATCTTCCACTCAATCATTGATAAAATTGTTGAGTAAGAAGAGGGCAGAATATACAGAGCCCTCCAGATAATATGATAATTTCTGAACACTGTTCTGTGACTAATAAGTGCAGTGATAATAGAATAATAAAATCATTCAATTTGGATGCCAGAGGGGATGTGGAAGATCACTAGTCAGACCTGTAAATTTTATGGATGAAAATGCTTCTATACATTAAGTAATTTCCTCAGTAATACAGTTAATAGGGGAGAAGCTAGGATGTGAATCCAAATGCCATTCACTGTAGCTTTCCCTATGTAATTTACTTCTGTCCCTTTCTTTTTATTCTATAGATTATTATGTGATGCCATAAAACAAATTACCTAAAACCTAGCCATTAAAAATGTGCATGAACATGTTTTAAGACCCATAGATTCCTGGGTCAGAAACTCAGGAAACTCGTGACGGATGGTTCTAGCTTGGGGTCTGTCATGATTTGTGCTGAGGTGACCACTGAGGCTGCTGCCCTTTGAAGTACTGACAGGGCCAGAGGATCCAGTTCCAAGATGCCTTGCTCATGGGGCTGGAAATGACAGGTCCTCATTCCGCACCGTGTCCATCGTTCCATGCGGCTGTTTGAGGGCCTTCTAAGATGAAAGCTGGATTATCCCCGAGTAAGTGAGGAGAGAGAGAGAGAGAGAGAGAGAGAGAGAGAGAGAGAGAGAGAGAGAGAGAGAAAGAGAGAGAGAACCGCATTCTGTGATTTCTGTACCAGCCGGTGGATCACAGGTTGGCTCCATTCTTTGTGGGCGACATCTACACACGGGTTGATAGCAGGAGGCAGGGACTACTGGGGCTGTTGTGCTGGCTGCCTACCACATTCAGTTCTCTCCACCTTTGCTAGAGTAAACCCCAATTATCTTTATTTCTTCCTTTCTATCATGCAGCCACCCCAGGAGTCTATAGCGTGCAATTCTGATAAGATCATTCCAATTCTGCAATTTTGATTTCTTTTTAAAGAACTTTAAAGTTTCTTGTTGCTAAGATAACCACATAATTTATTGTCCAAACCAGAGCAATTTTGAGAATAAAATGGATTACTATTAGCAATTAGGCATGAAGCAGAGCCATAAATTATTGTGGTCTTGAGGAGACCAGGAGTTATAGTTATCCTTTGGCTTACCAATTAAGAAGTAGAACATTATTTTGTCTGTTGCTTTAAAAAAATACTGGCAATAGCTGTCTCAAAATTTTTCTGTTTTACTATCAGTATCAATATTCCTTGTACTCCATCAAATGATACAATTTTGTGTTTCCCAAACATGCCCAGCATTTAACATAATCTTGCTTTTGGATATACTTTTCATTTTACAAGTGGAATGCTTTCTCAGCTTCTACGTCCTATGGACTCCAACCTGCTCTTTGAGGCTGAAACCACTACCTCCTTTCACCTCACTGGTTTCATCCTGAAACCTCCACAGTAGGTTTTACCCTTCCCTTATTTCTCCCTACTTCTCCCCAACACCACCCCATTTTCTTCTTTTCCTTATTTTTCTCCAATTCTCCTCTTCTTCCCTCCCTTTTCCTCCTCTTTCTCCTCTCTGTCTCCTTTGTCTCTTCTCCTCCTCTTCCTCCTCTTCTTCCTCCTCCTCCTCCTCCTGCTCCTCCTCTTCTTCCTCCTCCTCCTTTTTCATATGGGGGATCAAATGCAGGGCATCACACATGATAGTCACATCTTCTACCATGGAGCTACACCCCCATCCTCCATTAGCTCTCACACCTTCTGTGTACTCAGTATTATCCTAAGTATGTCCCTGCATCTGGCATAAAGTTATTTTGTAGTTACTTGTGTACCTGTTTCTTTTCTGTCTGTGTTGCTACAACAGAGCACCACAAACTGAGTAATTTTTAAACAATAGAAATGTATTTCTTATGGTTCCAGTGGCTGGGAATTCCAAGATCAAGGCGCTGTCAGGTGTTGCATCTGGTAAGAACCTGACTTTTTCTTAGAAATTGATACTCTGAATGTTGGGTCCTTCAGTGGGGAGGAACACTGTTCCTCACTTGGCAGAGAAGTGAAAGAGCCCAGGAGAGGCTGAGTGATATCACCAATGCCTCCCATGGGAATGGAGTTCTTACAGTTTAAATACTTTCCAAAGTTCTCATCTCTTAGTACCATTAACAATTGTAATTAAATTTCAATAGGAATTTGGAGAGGACAAACATTCAGACCATAGCACTGCCATACAAGTTTATAACCCCTTGAGTATAGCACTGTATTATGCTCAGTAAAAATTTCAGTCAATTTAATATGAACCATTGAATGTTGTAGGTCCTTAAAAACTCTAGTTTAATGAAATCAAATGTTCTAAGAAATAAAATCTCTGTAAAGATATTGTTGATTTTTCACAATAAGGAAGAACTCACCCAAAAGTGTTTTTTTTAATCTGTTGAAACACAAAATTCAATAATAAAATTTTGGAAATGCATGGAGGGAAATGGCAGACCTTTATCTTCTTAGAAGAGGAGGGTAGAAAGAGATTTCCTCACCCTTTTTAGTTTTTATGTGGGCTCTTTGGCTAGTTCTAGAGAGCTGACTAATACACGACCTGATTAAATAGCAAAACAAAAGTTTGATTAATTTTGGTGGCATGTGAGGATCCTCACATGCAAGTGAAGTCCAAAGAAATGACCAAAGCATGATACTTTCGTATTATTTAGATAAAGACTAATAAATCTGTGAAAGAATCGTCACCGAGCTGTGTCTGTGAGGTCCCAAGGCTGAAATGAGGAACCTATCCCACACTTTTAAAATAAGTTTGCAGGTTCACTGACTCCTGTTATGCACAAAATCATTTTCAGGACCCTTCAGTGAGACAGATACGAGGAGGAATTATTAGCTTGCACTCATAGAATGGAGTACAGGTGCTCACAGAAGTGAGCCTCCTTACAAGCCAGACTGGGGTACATTTAAGGGGGTGTCTTCAAGATTGGTGATCAAGATGTATATTCTCACTGTCAGGTTACAAAGCAAGCCATCTACTTGTGTTTGAAGTTGAGGTAAGCTGCCCACCAAAACTTCCACATCCTTAGGGTAAAGGAAGTACAATTTCTAGGTGAAAAAGGACAGGCTCAGTGCCCAAATTTACAGGCTTATTGTAAAAGGACCTTTAGGAATTTCCTCAAATGAGTTTCCTGGAAGGGCAAAAGGCCTGTCTTGAAGCTACAATTTTTCTTAAAAGTATAACCTCAAAATCTCAGTTTTCTTGTCTCCTCTCTCCCAGTTTCTTTGTCTTTATCCTACCTCAGAATGACATGACAAGTGGATGGCTGGACTAGGGTAGCAAACTCTATGGCTGTTGCTAAGCAATTATGTAGATACTCATGGAAGATAAAGGCTATGTCAAAGAGTTTGTTTATTTAGGTTCACTGCAGCCCTTACTACTAGTCTGTGGTGACCAGGGTTGTTTTTCAGCCTTAGTGTATGACAAACATCCATGAGTATTTGTTGAAGTTCTTTGAGCAACTCCAGTGGTTGGCCATAGTTGAGATCCCAGTACTCACCATGAGCCCTGGATGGGGATGAAGAGATCCAAATTGCTGGATGAGCTTGGATAAGTTTCTATATCTCTTCTGGTTACCATCATCAAATGGGACCTCCCATTCAAAATGTTTTCCTGGGGCCAGGGATTTAGCTCAGTGGTGCCACACCTGCCTTGCAAGTGCATGGTCCTGAGTTTGATCCCCAGTCCTGCAAAGAAAAAAAAATGCTTTCCTATAAATGTAATCCAGTATATTAATAGAGCCAAGGATTAAAAACCATATGATCATCTCAATAGATTCAGAAAAAACATTCGACAAAAATCCAACATGCTTTCTTGATAAAATCCCTACAGAAAATTGGAATAGACAGTCTCTACCTCAATCTGATAAAAGCCATCTATGAAAAACCAACAGCCAATATCATGCTAAATGGCCAAAAACTGAAATCCTCCACTCTACTGTCCAATATAGTTTTGGAAACATTAGCCATAGCAATTAGACAAGAGAAATAAAAGGAATAAAGACAGGAAATGAAGAAGTCAAATTGTCATTATTTGCAGATGACATGATATTCTATATAAAAGACCCTAAGAACTCCACCAAAAGTCTTCTAGACTTAATAAGCAAATGCAGTAAAGTAGGTGGATACAAGGTTGACACACAAAAATCAATAGCTTTTCTGTACATGAGAAACAGACTCACTGAGAGAGAAATGGGGCAATTTCTTTCACAATAGCATCCAAAAAAATGAAATACCTAGGAATCAACCTAACAAAAGAAATCAAAGACCTCTACCCTGAAAAAAACTACAGCACTCTGAAAAAAGAGATTGAAGAAGATATCAAAATTGGAAGACATCCCTTGCTCCTGGAGAGGAAGAATCAACATAGTGAAAATGGCCATACTTTCAAAACTGCTGTATAGATTCAGTGCAATCCCAATTGAAATCCCAGCAGCATACTTCACAGACCTTGAGAAAACAATCCAAAAGTTCATTTGGAACAAGAAGAGACCTAGAATAGCAAAAGCAATTTTAGGCCATACAGACAAGGTAGGGAGTATCACAGTCCCCAACTTGAAACTATACTACATAGCTACTGTGATAAAAACAGCATAGTACTGGCAAAGAAACAGACCTGAGGATCAGGGAAATAGATTAGAAGATGCAGAAACAACTCCAGGTACACTCAGCCACCTCATCTTTGAGAAAGGAGCCAAACGCCCTCACTGGAGGAAAGATAACCTTTTCAACAAATGGTGCTGGAAAAACGGTTTCAACTGCTAAAGATTAAAACTAGAATGATATCTCTCACCATGCACTAAACTAAAATAAAAATGGGTTAAAGATCTAAATATTAAAGCAGAAACACTAAACTGGTTGAAAGAAAGGATAGAACTCTTAAAGACATTGGTGTAGGAAAAGATTTTATGAACAAAAACCTCAGTTGCCCGTGAACTAGAACAATCAACAAATGGGATCTCATCTTACTAAAAAAACTTCTGCACAGCAAGAGAAATGACCACAGTGTGTACCCCCCATGTTCACAGCAGCACAATTTGTAATAGCTGAAACTCGGAGGCAGCCCAATTGCCCATTAACGGGAGACTGATAAAGAAAATGTGGGGTATTTTTAATAAAATGGGGTACTACTCAGCCATAAAAAATAGAAATTAGAGACATTTATAGCTAAATGGATGCACATTGAAGTGATACTCAAGTGAAATAAATAAGACGCACTTGTGTAAATACTGAATAGTTTCTTTAGTGTGAAAAAATGAAAGTGTAAATGAAGACTAAAAGGTATAATAGATAAAAATGAAATAGGAAGAAAAGGGGCAAAGGGGAAGTGGGAAGGATAGGGGAAATGAAAGAAGGGAATGGAATTAATATGAGAAAATGAAAAATAATGGAAACAAAGTCTTTGTAGATAGTGAGGTTGAAGGGAGGGCAGGCGGATGGGGAAAAAATTAAGAACCAAGATTGATTATGTAAAGGTACCAACTTCCAACAATGAATGTCATTATATTGTATACATTAAATATACCAATAAAATTAAATTTTTAAAATGTTTTCCTGTCCTGGTGAACTGTTAAGAGAGTGAAAGAAAATGTCAGAGAGAAAAAGCAGCGAAAAACAAGGACTGTGCAAACTCTGCTCCTTGATTTGGCTTTAGCTGCTGTTTCTCATTAGTAATCGTTTGGCCATTGTTTGGAAAAATGGGACTGTGTTGATGAGTGCACCTCATTACGGTGGGGAGGAAGCTTCCTTCTTCCTTCTTCCACCTTAACACTCTTGCCTTCCCTTCACTGGGAAAGTCTGTTGGGTGTTTTGATTTCTCATTCATCCCCATTTCCTATGATGTAGAAGTGCTGTGTCCTTTGCTTCTTGCTATGCTGCCCTCTCTGATGTGAAAAACCCAGCAAGCCTGTTTGTCCTTGCCCCCAAGGGTGCTATTCATGGTCTGCAGGGGTATTCAGTGCCTGGGGTAGAAATTTGGCTTCAGAGGGCACCTATTCCATATCCTGCTAGAAGATTCTTTGCATTTTTCTCTCCTTTAGACAAAGAAGAAAAAAAACAAAACAGAAACTTTGCTGATAATCTGGCATTAGGGGGATACTGATAGGCAATGGTTGTGGACTACTTTGAGAAAGGCAAGATCTTTCTGTGCCTTCTCCAATTGTTTCACACCAACCCAGCAAGCCAGGTATTATTTTTTTTCTTTTAATCAACTTCATTGAGGCATAACTTACATATAAAAACACAGTTTGATAAATTTTGACAAATATTCACATAAACCTCACAAAAATCAATGCGTAGAATTTTTCCGTACCCTATAAAGTTCTCTTGTGCTCTCTTCATCCAGTTTAAAAAAAAATCCAAAAAAGCCAACTGCAGGCAATCATTGATCTCTATCAGTCACAACAGATTAACTTTGCGTACCCTAGGTTTTTTTATATACAGCCATAGAGTGTACTTTCATGTCTGGCGTCTTGCTCTTACCATATGTAATAGAGTTGAGATTCATCCAGGTTGCAGCAAGTAATAATAGCTCATTTCTTTTTATTTGGGAGTAGTAGTCCATTGTTGGAATGGACCATAATGTTATCTGTTCACCTGCAGATGGACTTTGGGATTTTTCTCTTTTTTCAGGATCTGGAAGACAAGCTTCTTCAAACATTCAAGTGCAAATCTTTGAATGAACATAACATCATTCCTTTAGGGAAAATACTTAGAAGTAAAATTACTAGTCACCTAGTAAATATATACTCTAGAAACTGCGGGTTTTCCAAAGTGCTTGCATGAATGTATAGCTCCATTAATGATGAACATATCCCATTGGAACTTAGTACTTCAAACTTTTGTATTTTAGCAATTTTAATAGGTATGTGGAAATATCTCATTGTGGCCTAATTTATATTTTCCTCATGGATAATATCAGTGATCTTCTTTTCATGTATTTATTAGCCATTAATATATTTTCTTTATTTTATTTGGATTTTATTTTTTGAGATGGTCTCACTACGTAATTCAGGCTGGCCTTGAGCTTACTATGAAGCCCAAGATGCCTTCAAACTCGAAGCAATCCTGCTTCAGCCTCCCAAGTGCTGGGATTACAGGTATGCACCACCACACCTAGCTGGATATCTTTTTAAAAGATGTTTTATTGAGATATGATTGGCAAATAAAAAACTGTACATGTTTAATGTATTTAACTTGACAAGGTTAGAGATAAGTACATATCCATGATGTAAACCTATTCATTATCTCCAAAAGCATCTCCTCTCCTACTTTGTGTGTGTGTGTGTGTGTGTGTGTGTGTGTGTGTGTGTGTGGGTGTATGAGCACACACACATGCTTAGCAAAATTTTAAGTATTCAATGCCGTATCATGAACTATAGGCACTACAGTATATGATATTGTGGATTTATTCACATTGTTT
This sequence comes from Fukomys damarensis, assembly GCF_012274545.1. Taxonomy (NCBI): domain Eukaryota; kingdom Metazoa; phylum Chordata; class Mammalia; order Rodentia; family Bathyergidae; genus Fukomys; species Fukomys damarensis. The sequence continues at coordinate 70,775,975 of NW_022900928.1, forward strand.
ATCCAAAACGTTATACTCTTTGACTGACACCTCTCATTTCTTCTTTCCTAGCAATCATGACCCCTGGCAACCATGACCACTCTACTCTCTGTTATTCTGAGTTCAATTTTTTAAGATTCCACATATTAGTGAGGTCATGCAGCATTCAACTTTCTGTGCCTGGTTTATTGCAATTAGCATAATGTCCCCCAGGCTCACCCATGTATTGTGTTTCCTTCTTTCTTAGAGCTGACATATTCCATTATATGTATATAAACCACATTTTCTTTATCCATTTAGCTGCTAATGGTCACTTAAGTTGCTTCCTTGTCTTTGCTACAGGAATAGTGCTGCAATAAACATGGAAATGCAGGCATCTCCTCAAGATCTTCATTTCAATTCTTTTGAATAAATACCCAGAAATAAGACTGCTGGATAAAGTAGTAGCTTTAGTTTTAATTTTTCAGTAACCTGTGTTCATCAGTTTTCCATTACTGTAATAAAATACCTGAGATAATCAACTTGTAAGAGGAAAGGTTTATTTTGGCTCACAGTTTTAGAGGCTTTAGTTCATAGCCAGTTTGCCTGGTGCTTTTGGGCCTGTGGTGAGGTACATTGTGGTAGGAGCACGCAGTGAGGGAAACAGTTACTTCATGGCAGCCAGGTAACAGAGAGAGAAGGGGCCTGGGTCCCAATATCCCCTTCAGGAACACATCCCAGTGTCCTGACTTCCTTCCTCTGGGCCCCCACCTCCTAAAGTCTCCTCTGACTACCACAGATGGGGACCAAGCCTTTAACATATGGGCCTTTGGAGACCCTTAACCAAACCATGGCTCTTCCACACTGTCTTCTAGAGTCCCAGCACCAATTAACATTCCTGCTAATAGTATGCAAAAGTTCCTTTCTCTCCGTATCTTCATCAACATGTGTTACTTTTTTCTAATAGCATTGAAAAGGTGTGAGATGATATCTCACAGTGGTTTTGATTTGAATTTCCCCAATGATTAGTGATTAGTGATGCTGAGCACCTGGTCATATAACTGAGGGAGCTCTCTGGGGTACTAAGGACAGTAATCTTATTCCTATGGGCTCTGTCTTCATAACCTAATCACCTTATGAAGGCCCTACTTCTTCTTTTCTAATTCTTAATATCAATCCTTGTTAGGATTTCAACATGTGAATTATGGAAGAGATAAATATTCAGTCTATGACATACAGTTTGTATATATTTTCTTGTGTTCAATAGGTTCCTTTTTTATTTTTTTGGTAATAGGTTGCTTTTTCGTTTCACTGATTGTTCCCTTTGCTGTGCAGAAAGCTGGGGGATATTATTACCTTTATTTTCTAGACAAAAAGTCAGAGACAGGGAGAAGTGAAACCACTTCCCCAAGTTTACCTGACTCCCACCCCCTGGCATTATTGAACTTATTGAATCCCAATAACTACCATATGAAGTGGGTTCTTATTCTCACTTTATAGGTGAGAAAAATGAAGGTACAGTGAGGTTAAACAACTTTCTCGTTGTCTCACAGATATGATGGAATTGCTTTAACAATAACTGAAGGGTGATTGACTCAGCTATAGCCCTAAGTGTCACAGAGTCTCCTAATTATTTCTCTCGAGAAGTGAAAAAAGCAGAAATCATCTGGCTATTCTGCTGGAGGCAGCCTGGGCCTCCTGATAGGAGGTGCCCGTCATCTCTGGCCTTCCTTCTCCCAGGGATGTGGCATGAGCTTTGTGCTGTCTCCTTTGGGGGTCACTCATCCTGATAGCCTCCTCCTCACAGCATGGCCTGGTGTCTGATGGAAATAGCAAATGGTGCCCTGAGATGTCCTCCACCTGGCGCTGGAAGCACCATGGACAGGCCAGACATAATCTGATAGGTTGCAATGAGAAGGGTTTAGAGTAAGGGGCTGGCTGTGGTGGCACATGCCTGTAATTCCAGCTACTCAGGAGGGTAGGGCGGGAGGATCAAGGCCATTCTGGGCAACTTAGCAAGATCATGCCTCAAATAAAAATTTAACAGGTAGGGGGTGTATCTCCATGGCAGGATGCTTGTCTAGCATGCTTGAGGCCCTGAGTTAAAATTTCAATACCACAAAAGGAAAAAAATACAGCTAAGGTAGATAGATGCCAGGTTTAGTGTTTAATGAGGAAGAATGAATTGAAAAGGCAGCAGCCCACTGAGTGTCACAGTGAGGAGAGATATCACCCAAAGGCTTATTAAATGACATGTTCTGCAACTATCCCACACACAAAAGCCCCCAAAGGAGCTGTGTTCTCACACTTAGCTTCTGAAGAAGAAATCTGCCGTGTGGTTTATCTCAGGTTAGAGGTTTCTTAACAACCAGATAAATAACAGTGATAAAAGTAATAATAATAACTGTTACAATTGACTAACATGTATTGAATACTGACTGCACCAGAGTCTGTGCTAAGAACTCTGAGGAATCATCACAAGATCCTGACAGGACCTACAAACACACCCATCCTGTAGATGAAGAATACAGGATAAAGGTGGTTAGTTGAACTTCCCTGTGTCACAGCAAGTAGGAGGCAGAGTTAGAACTCAAAGCCAGATCTCCCTGACTCTGCCCAAGAACAATCTGAGCCTTTCTGCTCTTCTACTTGCTGATTTTTTTTTTCGTGGCTGATTTCATAATAACGACCCCAAGAGCTTTCCCAATTTAAAATTTCAGAACACCAATATCCTAGGTTTTTTAAGAATTAAAAGTGGTTTTTCTAGTCTGTTGTTTTTCAAAGTCATCCTATTGTAAAATAAAACATAGATACAGGAAATGATGTAGGAGAAATGAGGGCATCTCAGATGCCTGTGTACCCCAATCCAGCCACGGCCTCCTCCCTCTCTGTAAGGAATTATTCCCTTTCCTCAGCGTAGTTATTTCCTAGTTTTCTCATTCAACTGTGACCCTCTGGCGTTTTTTATAGTCCTCCCCATTAACAAAAAATAGATGTGTCTTAGAAGCCTCTTTTACTATATAGGCTCATCTGGCTTCTCTTTCTTTTTGTTAAACTTTAGGTTCCAGGGTGGGCTTTTGCCTTATAGTTTCTCAGTGCAGAGATGGCTGACTGCACCCTCAGAGTGCATTTCAATGTGATCTCTGTCCTCTTCATTTCATGAAGACTGGTTTCTGGATCCAGAAGTTGGAGCCAACTAGTTTCGATCTTTTTGGCAAGATTGTGGGTAGTGTTAACGTTCCTTCATTAGGAGGCACACAGTGTCTGGTTGTCGCTCCTTTTGTGGTATGAATAGTCCTTGGTGCTGACTGTCTAGATTCATTGATTCATAGAATGTTGCAATATTGTGAAAGTCCATTGTTTCCTTTTCGTTCATTTGTTGGCATAAATTTTAAAGGATGTGCTTTCCCTCAACAGGTATTTGATTACCCAGTGCTATAGTGGATACAGGATGCAAGGATAAATGAGTTAGTTTGACAGTTTTCAAGACAATAAACTACCTCCTTGAATAATTGAAAATAACCATGGAAGACAACCACTTCGTTGTTATTTAAAAAGTCTAGTCTCAGCTGGTATGGCAGCACAGGCCTGCAATCCCAGCACTCAGGAGGCTGAGTCAAGAGGATCACCTCAAGTTTGAGACTAGCCTGGGTTACCTAGTGAGTGCAAGGCCAGCCTGAACTACATAGCAATGAGACCCTGTCTCAAAATAAATAAATAATCAAATCAAATCTAGTTTTGAGTTTTAAAAGTGAGTTAACTGAAACCCAGACATGCTAAGTAACTGGATCAAGATCACACAGTACATTAGCGGCAAGCTAGAGTCAGAATGACACTCTCCTGCCTTCTCGCATTTCCATCTTCCCTTTTTAGAAGTAGAACCTGAAATCTGGACCCCTAGTCTCAAAAACAGCTCACGAGTGGGCCGGGGACTTAGATCAGTGGTTCCACCACCTGCCTTGCAAGCTCAAGGACCTGAGTTTGATCCCTGGTACCAAAAAACACACATACAAACAAACAAAAAACAGTTCATGAGGGCTGGGAATATACCTCAGTAGTACAAGGTACTCAGTATCTCAGCATGTACAAGGCCCTGCGTTTGATACCCAGAACTACAAAAAGAAGAGTTCAGGAGAAAATCTGAAATGGGCAACCAATAACTATCCAAAGTGTCATGGAACTTCTGTCCTGGCTCGGGGTCCCCCTGTCAGCCTTGCCCCAAGCTGAGACCCACTGGTTAGGAAGGGGGCAGCCTACAGACTCTGCGCTGTTCCTGTAAGGGCTGAGCTGCCAACCCTGGAAACTCTGCTGGCGTCAGGGAGCCATGGGAATGGGCCCAGGTTGCTGTGGGGAGGTTTTCAGCTTTGGCTGCCACAGAGCAGCCTCTTGCCAAATCCTGGCCTGCTGATTTTGCAGCAGGAAAAATGGGAAGTCAGAATAGAAAGTTCCAACCTGTCAGTTAGAAGGAGAATAGCCAAGAAACCATCTCTCCCCTGTGCTATCAGCATGAGAGTGGTAGTGAGGGAGATAATTTGATAGATAGAAGGGATCAGGGAAAGGGACGATGGAGCAAATGGGGAGAGGAGAAGACAGAAGAATATATTGCAACACACATGGGGGGTGGGGTGGGGGAGAGAGCCTGCCACCTTCTAAACACTATCTGGCGGTCCCTCTGTTCCGCAGTCCTGCTGGTCGCACTGTTTATGTAATTGATGACCTTGGCAACCTCGCCCAGTTGTGTGCCTGAGCCTTCTCTGCTCTTCTTCCAGCCCCGCACCTCTCCGCAGAAGAGAGGCCAAGGGAAGATATGGACAGACATCTTGCCCAACTTGTGGGTTAGCCAACCCATCAAGGACGAGGACAAGGCTGCTGCCAGCGACTCTGGGCAGTGTTGGAAATCCACTGTTGTGGTTACCCTGGCAGGAAAGAGAGCAGCTTGGACTGGACTCTTGCAGAGTTAGGTGAAACTTGACATTGACAGTGAGAGATACTGCTGCACCAGCTCCAGACACTAAGATCTTTGGCCAGAGAAAACCCAAGAAGCTGATCACCCTAGTTCTCTTCTGGCAGAAGCCTCTGGAGGACTTAAGCCTTGCACAAGCACCAAATGTGTTATAGGCAAGTTGCTATGGTGTTTGGGTACTGTGGTGCATAACTGTAATCCCAGCATTTGGGAGGCTGAGGCAGGAAGATCACTGCGAGTTTGAGGCCAGCCAAAACCACATAGTGAGACCATCTAAAAAAGAAAAATGCTATGGTGGAGTTTTTAAAAAATTTCTGGTTATAAAATAAATTTAGTAAATTGCCCATCATGTTGTAAAAATGAAGTAGGATAGAATATACAACAGGCCAGGGTATTACATGGGAAAAGTGTTTTCCTCGATTCTTATCAGCATTGTGTGTATACAATATCTGTGCACATGTTTATCCTGAATCACACTGTGCGTACTTCTTACCATGGGTGACACTAAAAACTGATGATCACTGCTGTTTTAAGAGATCTGAGGAGTGAATAGTTGGATGCACTGTAGGCTCTGCCATTATAAAGCTGTGCAATTTATGGAATGCTATTTAACCTAACTAAGCCTCATTTTTCTCTTCTGTAAAGTCGATGAATGAAACCAAATGACAAGATCAGACTAATGGCTTTTAAGGTTTCCTTTAGCTTTCGTAGCCTATAGTCTTTTTTTCTTTTTTTGAGACGGGGTCTCACTATGTAGTTCAGGCTGCCCTCGAACTCACTATGTAACTGAGGCTGGCCTCAAACTCACAGTGATCCTCCTGCTTCAGCCTCCCCAGTTCTAGGATTATAGGTGTGTGCATCGGGCCCAGTGCAGCACATAATTTTAAAATATATAAAAATTCAACCTTTTTTAAAAAAGACTTTCAATTGGAGAGTTAATACTCCTTTCCAAGTAAAGATTGACCTCTCTGTAGTAATGCAGGTGGTACCAGTATGCAATAATTTCTATCAAAAAAGTGTCTGTTTCTCCTTAGGTCCAGCTCCTTCGTTCATTCAGCAAACATGTACCAGTGTGCCACTCCCTATCACAGGTGCTTGAGAGTCAACTCTGGGATAAAACATACACATCCCTCTGCTCATATTTATTTGGCCCTCCCTGCAGCACTTTGGGATTTGTTTTTTTTTTTCCTCTTACCCTTACCATACATTTAAAACAAAAATAAAAGCAACAGATCTTCTGAAGTCTTGAGGACAGACTGTTCATTTTTTCAATAATTTTGGATGCCAGTGCTCCTTTCCATGAAGTGGGGATATATTCATGGAATGCTACCAATACACGGATTGAAAGGCCTTCAGGGTCTTTTGTGCTCAAGAAGGGTGATCTGACCTGAAGGCCTCAAATAATTGGAAATCTGAACATTCCAGACTGGAATTATTATTTTCTTTCTCTGGTCTTTCTTTTCAAGGAGCTCTTGAAAGCACAGACAATTCACTATATCGCAATTTACTTTAAGGCATTCAATTTTTGCTACTTGACCTATCCATCTGCTCTCAGGAAAGAGATGAGATGACTCTCCTGAGGCCTTTGGCAGTGGAATTGCATCTCACATACCAAGGTCTCTGGTTTGGAGAGGAGATTGGTCCGTGAAGCCTGCAGACTCTTGGTTCCCAGGACCCTTAAACGGAAATCCTTAGGAGGGCCCTGGGCACTTTGGCATCGAAAATCATCCTGGCCACCAGGGGGCATTAAGAACCTGTTTTCCATACCACCTGGTGCTTGGCCCTTGGCAGTTTTCCATAGGGCTAGTTTAATGACCTTTTTCAAGCATGACGAGTCAAATCAGGGCCCCAAATTGGCAGACCAGTAATCAAATTGACCTGGTGCTTATCTTTTTTATCTTCCAAAAATTAAATGTGCAGCTGTATTCATTGATTCCACAGGTATCAAGGGTCATTTATGTACCAAGCTCTGAACTAGACTATATGACCACAACCTTCAGCAAGGCACAGCATCTCCTCTCCAGGGGCTCACTGTCCAGGTTGTTCTGGAGCCTACAGGCAAGTGGCCTATTGTCCCCTGAGGTGGCTGTACATGGACCAGGTGATGAGACTGTTTTCTTCTTATAAGGTGAAAATTCTAGACGTTATGATCAGAGAATGCAGATGTTTATGAATGAGATTTAGAAAAATGGCCTCTTATGCATTTGGTATTATATTTAAACTTTGGATTACTTTGGTATTGGGCTGCCTCTATAGTTTGATGGTGAATCCTGGGCAAACTGGAGTGGGTTAACCTTTCTGGACCTGTTTTCTCAGTTTTGCTAATAAAAAATTAAATGAAATGGAAGGGAGCTGTAACATGGAACAATCTACTGATGCCAAAAACCAGTTGGGATTTTGCTTCCCTTTTGTTATGTCCTTACAACTAACTGTTTGTGTAGCTGAGAGCTCCCCTTCCCCTTATCTGGTGAAGACACAAGATCTAGGCCATGTTAAAATTACGATTGGACCTTTTTTACCGAGATGGTGCCAAAAGAAGGAAGCTCCAGCACCTCCCCAAACCAAAGCAAAGGCCATGGCTTTGAAAGCTACAAAGGCAGTGCTAAAAGATGTCCATAGCCACACAACAAAGATTTGCATGTCCCCCACTTCCTGGTGGCCTGAGACACTGTGGCTCTGGAGGTGGCCCAAACACCCTGAGAAGAGTGGCCATAGGGGAAACAAGCTTGGCTACCAAGCCATCATGGAACCCCTGACCATGAGTCTGTCATGAAGAAGATAAAGGACAACAGTACAGCTGTACTCATTGTGTCTGTCAGACCAACAAGTACCAGATCCAGTAGGCTGTGAGATAGCTCAGTGGCACTGATCACTAATGTGGCCCAAAGCCAATGCCCTGGTGAGGCCTGATGGAGAGAAGATGCTATGTCCACTGGCTCCTGATTAAGATGCTTTGAGTTTTGTTTTGTTTTGTTTTGTTTCCAATACCAAAGACTGAACTCAGGACCTTGCACTTGCAAGACAGGGGCGGTGCCACTGAGCTAAATCTCTGACCCTAAGGTGCTTTTGAATGTTGCCAACAAAATTGTGACCATCTAATTGTGAATCCAGCTGGCTAATTCTAAATATACAGTTTCTCACTATAAAATAGCAAAATAAGCTTGGTGTGGTGGTGCATGCCTGTAATCCCAGCACTCAGGGTGCTGAGGCAGAAGAATCACCTCAAATTAGAGGCCAGTCTGGACTAGATAATGAATTCAAGGGTAGCCTGAGCTACACAGTGAGACTTTGTCTCAAATAAATAAATAAATAAACAAATAAATAAATAAATGATAAAATAGCAAAATAGTATTGGATCCCAATGAATAAGTGTCCAACCAAGGGATCAGAAGTCTTCCTTAGCTTTCCTTATTTTTCACAGTAGCTTGGATGAGTTGAATGTATATATGGATGGCACATGACAGCTTGCTGCTTTCTAGGGGTGAGCGGAACAGAATGAGAATGCATTTGGGCACCTCCTCCCCTACAGTGCTTGAGCCAGGGGACTGTCTAGTGCAGACTGAATGTCTTTGGCAGGATGACCTGTGCAGTAAGGCACTAACAGTAGTGAGCACCTAGAAATAAGTGGAATTTTCTAGGATATACAGGGAGTCTGGTAGGATAATTTGGATGACCTCTAAATTGTGCTGAAGTTGAATTCATGCAGGACAGCTTTGCCTCCTGACGCTAATACTGATGCCGCCTGTGAAGTTTCAGATCTGTGTTTTCCTAAGTTAGACCTCTGAAGACAAAGCTTATGGCTACTAAAGTAGAACATTCCTACCCTCCAGATAAAATGCAGGATTTATTGCTTCAGAGGACAACACATAATAGGACAGGGAATAGGCAGGACTGTACTGCATGCGCACAGGCAGCACTGATTAGAGTAATCTCTACCAAGAGCCAGCAGAAAAGAGACTTGATTACATAGTTGGGCTACCTAGGCATTTTTAGGTAATAAAAAGATTTGAACTGAAATTAAGAAGACTTGGCTTCCCAGTAGTCATTGTCTTACCACATAAGTGCTGGACAAGTTCTTTTGATAATTATAGTGATTTAGAGGGACACACCTGGCTGGAAATCCTGCCTTTACCTCTTACTGTGGGATTCAGGAAGATCATATATTTTCTCTGATCTTGTTCCTTCATCTGTAAAGTAACATTACACCTACCCTTGCTGGAGTGATGCTAATATATGTAGCAGTATTTCAGTTACAACATATTGCTTTTGCATATTTTTGCATGTTGTTAATATATGTAGCAGTGTTTCACTGAGGGAGGGAGGGAGAGAGAGAGGGAGAGGGAGATGGGGGTTTTCATAGCTGTGTGTCAGTCTTCTCATTTCTCACTGAAATGCCCTGTTCTTGCTCTCTAATACTTGCGTGTCTCAGCTGGGACTCTGTGGTTCTGCCTTGCTTGCCCTTCTCTGCCCCAACACCCTGACAGGAGTTTCTGAGAATGAGATCACTATCATTAATTGTTTATTTGTCTCTGGTCTTTAAACCTTATCTGTTGTCTGGGCCCCACGGTAACCATAACAGGCTAATTACGGGCTGGCAGACAAGAGGACAGGTCAGCTTGAAACTCTGGGGCTTTTGCCTGTGACTTCCTGTGATTCTGTGTCTGGAGGAAGCACAGATTTTGTTTCTGCTTTCAAGTTTGGTGACTTAGGTGCCTAAAAATATTGTTCATAAAAAAATAAAAACAATCTAACAACAGTAAAATTATAGCAAACAGCCAAAAGCAAGAGGCTTTAGAACATGTTCTTTCCCCAAATGCTCACACTTTCCTCTGGAAAGTTTGTATTTTCCCTCAGTGAGTTCTGCTTAGCCCAAATTGTGGTAGAGGTGGAATTATGTACCCACAAGATCAGATTGAGGGAAAGGTTCTGCACCTCCACCCTGCAGCCTTTCCTTCTTCAACCTGTGTCAGACAGTCTGAATCCAGTCAGGTCAGGGAGACCTAGGAGCTAGCAGTCATGGGTGGGAGGTGGGAGGATTATGGTTATGCGGTGGGGAACAGATCATCCAGACTCAGGGGCAGAAAGGCTTGGGACAAGGAAATGGAGTACAGAGAAGCAGAAGTGGGAAAAGGAAAAGCGGAAGGAGACTCGGTCCAAGAAGAGAAGACATTACAATGAAAAGGAGGAAGAAAGGGATACCTGGGTAGGGTAGACAGGATGAAGACAGCTCTGGGGAAAGGGGAAAAGTGTCTTTGCCCTGGCCATCCAGGGAGATACAGCAGAAGCAAATACTTTGAAGCAAAATCAGCCATGCCCAGATGTCCCTTTGATGCTCCATCTGCAGCTCTAGTACTACCAGGGAGCCAGGCCTGGGACCAGCCTGCTGCTGGGAGCTGCAACTCAGATCCCCCGAAAACAGAGTGGGCAAAGATTTCTATTCCTGACACACAAACAACTCACACTTACTTGGGCTTTGAGGAAGGGGAAGAAAGATCTAGAAAGAGATTGCTGGCAAAGAAGGCTTTCAGACCACTTTATGTAGGGAGAGGTTGTGATAGAGTGAAGAGAGCAGAGAATGTGACCTTAGAAGACATGAGTCCAGATCTCTGCTTTGTCCCCTGATCTGCTCAGTGGCTTTCAGGCAAGGTTGAACTTTGAACTTTTTACCTGTAAGACTCATCTCCATCTTTATGCGTACCTATGGTTTATTGAGAAAGCGAATAGAGCACCTAAAAGTCTTGCCTACCTCTTTGTGGTCATTGAAGGTCCAACACCTTCAGACGTATCACCTAGTTAGGTGTGTAACTTGGAGGACATGTAATAACTATCTGTAACAGATAGCTAATGATGAAATACATTAAAAAGATGATAGTTTTGTTGAAACAATTTCAGGAAATAGATCTCCAGAAATTATAATGTGACCCCTGGAAGAGATCTGCTACTGTTTGGGTTTGTTGTGAAAGCTATGGGGTTACTGAATTAAGTTAGAGTCCCCCAGTGATTCAGAATTACCCAAAGACCATTTGCACATTCCTAATTTTTTCATTTTCAATTGAGGAATAAATTTAATTTTGATATCTTTTGGTCAAATGTTTTATTATTTTGTTTTGTTTTGCTTTGTTTTGTTTTGAAAGAGGGTCTTGTTATGTAGTTCAGGCTGACCTTGAACTCACTATGTAGCCTCAAACTCACAGCTATCCTCCTGCCTCAGCCTCCTGAGTGCAAGGATTACAGGCATGTACCACCATGCCTGGCTTTATTATTTTAAGAACAATTAATTATTATAAACAAATGAAATCTATAATGTATTGTTTAATTTAATAAATAAAAATGTTCAATAAAAAGCATGTATACATGTTTATATATATGTTATATATAAACACAGAGATGCATAATGTAAGTACATATGTAATTTTTCCCAGCAGATGTGTATACAAATGTGACCATAAATTATTGAAATAAATAGTGGATATATGAGTGTAAGTATTATGATTTCTCTTGCCATTTTGTTGTTTTATGTATTGGTTTGTTTGTTGTTTTTTTTTTTTGGTACTGGGGATTGAATTCGGGTCCTTGTGCTTGCAAGGCAGAACCGTTGAGATAAATTCCCAGCCCATATTGGTTTGTTTCTAACTTTTTGTTATTAAATAAATATAATTTCTTCCATAACACAAATAATAATTGTTAAAAACTAAAGAGAGCCAAGCATGGTGGTGCATCTTGTAATCACAGCCCCTGGAAGGTTGAGGCAGGAGGAACACAAGTTTGAGCTGTCTGGGCAGCATAGTGATTTACCAAAACCCTGAATCAAAACAAAAAATAAAAAGGGAGCCTGGGCCTGGTGGCACATGCCTGAAGTCCCAGTATTTAGGAGGCTAGGCCAAGAAAATTGCCACAAGTTCAAGGGCAGCCTGGACTACATAGTGAGACTCTGTCTCAAAAAAAAAAAAAAAAAACTATGCCAGTACTATGCTGTTTTTGTCACAGTGGCTTTGTAGTATAGTTTCAAATTGGGAATTGTTATACCCACTACCATGTCTCTGTTGCCTAGGATGGCTTTTGCTATTCTAGGTCTCTTACAGTTCCAAATGAATTTTTGGATTCTTTTTTCTAGTTCTGTGAAATACAGTGTTGGAATTTCATTTGGCATTGTATTGAATCTGTACAGCAGTTTTGGTAGTATGGCCATTTTCACTATGTTGATTCTTCCTACCCAGGAGCAGGGGACATCTTTCCATTTTCAGATATCCTCTTCGATCTCTTTTTTCAGAGTGCTGTCATTTTCAGTGTAGAGGTCTTTTGCTTCTTTTGTTAGATTGATTCCTAGATACTTCATTTTTTTGGATGCTATTATGAAAGGAATTGTTTCTCTAATTTCTCACTTAGTGAGTCTGTTATTTGTGTACAAGAAGGCTACTGATTTTTTGGTGTTCACCTTGTATCCAGCTTATCTACTGAATCTGTTGATTAAGTCTAGAAGTCTTTTGGTGGAGTTTTTTGGGTCTTCAATGTAGAGTATCATATCATCAGCAAATAATGACAGTTTAACTTCTATATGTGAACCTATGTTTATAGAGCCACAGTTTGTAATAGCTAAAACTTGGAAACAGCCCATTTGCCCACCAGTTGGAAACTGGATAAAGAAGATATGGTTTTTCTATAAAATAGATTACTACTCAGCCATAAAGAATGAGAAATTAGATTCATTCATAGGAAAATGGATAAGTATGGAGGATATAATCCTAAATGAAATAAATAAGTCACACATGTGTAAATACTGAATAGTTTCTCTGGTGTGAATAAGCTATAATAGTACATAAGATCCTAATGATATAATGGACAATGTGAAATAGGAAGAAAGGGGCTAAAAGTGTAGGGAAAGTGGGAAGGGTAGGGGAAAACTAATAAGGGGAAAAATATGAGAAAATGGAAATGAAGTGTTTGTAAAGGGGGAGGGGAGGAGGGGGTGAAGGGAGGGCGGGAACAAGGGGAAAAAATGAGAACCAAGACCTGTCATGTAAAGGTACAAGATCCCAATGATGAATGTAACTGTACTGTATACCTAAAATGTACCAATAAACATAATGAGGAAAAAAAATAAAATTGAAAAAATCTAAATAAATAAATAGGGCTAGAAGTGTAGCTCAGTGTGAAGTTCCTAGGTTAAATCCCTAGTGCTGCAAAACAAAGCAAAATAAAACCCATTCACTGAGTGCCCTCTATGTGCAAGGCTCTGTTCTTGGCATGTACCTGTAGTCATCAGCTAGGTTTCTCAATCCATGAAATGCATATTATTTTTGTACAGAAAGAAACTGAGTCTAGAGATGTAAGCATTCCACTAAGCCAAGATTTGTGTTCTGACTCCAAAGCCCCTGTTCCTCCAAACTTCAAAACTCTCTCTCTCTCTCTCTCTCTTTCTTTTTTAAATTTGGTACTGGGATTCAAACTTGGTATCTTGCACTTGCAAGGCAGGCAGTGGAACCACTGAGCTAAATCCCTGGCTCCAAACCACAAAATGCTTACAAGCAGGATTCCAAGGTCTAAAGGTATTGCTAGCTTTACAGGTCCAACTGCATTTGTCCCGTTGTAGAAAGTCTAACTCCTCGAACTTACGTATCACCCCCATAACCCTGTCTAACTTCACTTTTTAAGCTAAGAAGCCCCAAGGGCATGCAGTCTCTTTATCACAGCCAAAATGCTGTTTTAGAACTGAAGCCACGCCTGGCTTCAGCATTACCTCCCTGGCACGGAGCCTCCACAACGTCACCATCTCCCCTGAGCACCCCTAGTCCTGGGCTCCCACCATGTCGGAAAGTGGTTTCTCCCTCTCCAAACAGTGACAAGGAAAACTTTCTCTCCCAGCTGCTCCCCTTTCACCCTTTCCCTCATCTATCTGATGAAGGAATGAGAGAAATGAGAGAAAGGACCTGCTTTCTTTGATCTCCCCGTGTCTCCCTCTTGAACGAACAGTAGTGAAGGGGAACTGATCAACAGAAAACCGATGAACAGCCATGGGGAAACGGAATTACAGAGGAAAGGGAGGAAGGAGGACCATCCTGGTTTTTCTTTTGAAATCAAGGCATGGATTTAAAGTCTCATTAAGCACCTGGGTTGGGGTGAGAGTGACAGAGGGGGGGTCCCTCTCTGTTCATTTCCCCTCTGGAGAGCTGAAGAGCACACAGGACGAGTAAGGGTCCTTTGAATTCTTCAATCCATGGGTCTTCACTTGAAGAAGGGCCAGGTCCTGTGGAGATAAATCTTCAGGGCCGGGCCAGTGGCCTCGGCCTCAGCCTCACCCCATTTCCAAGAAGAGGAGCCACACGAAGCAGTCATCTGACTTCTGACTCACACTTTTTATTTGTATCTTCTGTAGCTTTTGTGCACGGCAATGTGGGTGAGTAGAGTTCAGATAGAACTAAGTCAGGCAACAACGATTGCTCTGAAAAGATATTGCTCAAACAGCATTGCTCAAACCCAAGGTTGTCTAGCAAAAACAAGGAGCCAGTATCTATACAGTGATGACCTTAGGAAAGCTTAGGAAAAATGCCCGTGGTTTTAGAAATACAACATAATCATATCATCATTACTCTTCGTGTGTGTTTACTACTCACAAAACTTATAAGGGTAATGAATGAGTAAATTAAAGTTGAGATGATGAATAAATCCCTTAGAGTCACTCAGTGAGTATCAGAATAAGGCAAAAACTCTGCCTCACTCCAGAACCCTAGAGTTTGTGCACTCTGCAAAATGGCAACTCTTTTGAAAGATCCCCTCACCCAGACATGAACACCTTTTCCAAGGAAGTTCTTTCAGAACTCATTCAGAACAGTCTGCTCTGGTTTTAGTGAGTAGATTTGGATGAAATCCAGAGGAGTCCCACCCTTAGGGTTTCATTTATTGGAAGTTCCTGAGGCTTGTTCTGGTCTCCTGCACATCTTTGCTTCTCCTCAGTCAGGGCTGGCTTGGTCTTGAGATGGAGCTGTGTATCACCAGTGTCCTACAGGGCCAAGTTAGTCCTGGTCAAGTGAAGTTCTTTAATCCAAGTGGGACCTAGTACTTGGATGGTTAGTCTTCTACCAACATTCTTTCTGAATAAATAAATACCATCAGGTTCTTAGACATTCTTTTCTAAACCACTGGTTTCTTCTTTCCACAATTCTTTTGTGTTAAGTATATTTTAATGGTCTGGCATATAACTCAGTAGTAGGTCGCTTACCTCACATGTTCAAGGCCCTGGGTTCAATCCCTAGAACTGTAAAATAAGAATGTTGAAAGCTCTCTCCTGCTTCACCTCACCATCAGGCTTGCCAGTGAGAAGAGAAAGTCAAAGTTTGGCACATATGAGAGCACTCCTATGATTTATAGGCTGAAGGTGAAGGAGGGCAGCAAGGCCACAGAAAAATTATACCACACCGAGTGGGAAGGGTAGCAGTCTATAGCAGTCTCTCCCCATCACTGAAATGCAGCTGTGAAAGTCAAAAACAAGGTGCTGGCCAGATGTGGTGGTACACCAGCATTATAATCCCAGCACTTGGGAGTCTGAGGCAGGAAGATCACCGTGAGTTCAAGGCCTGCCTGGGCCATATAGTGAGTTCAAGGCCACCTTGAACCCTGCCTCAAACACACACACACACACAGTACTTTGCAAGCTAACAAATAGGCATAGGTTTGATCCAGATGCTGGGAAAGATTAAGAAATACTCAGCAGGGCTGGCATGGTGGCGAATGCCTGTAATCCTAGCATCAGGGGACAGAGGCAGGAAGGTCCCTGTGAGATCAAGTCCAGCCCGAACTATATAGCAAGACCTTGTGTCAAAAGAGAAGGAGAGAGAGAGGAGAGAGAGAGAGAGAGAGAGAGAGAGAGAGAGACTTAGCTGACACAGAGGTAGAATTCTACCTACAAGGAAGGGTTTACTAATGCACATGTGGTAAGGAGTATCATTCCTCATTTGAATCACAAAACTCCAACGTATTAACAGACAGATTAAGAAAATGGGACATGTAAAACCTTTTGAACTAGATGTTTTAAAAGATCAAATAAGTGAAATTGCCTATGCGCGGAGAGGGGGAAAAGATTAGTGTCTTTCCTGTTGTCATCATTTAATTGACTAATTTTTGCCATTATGTTTCACTGGCAAAACCATCATCTTCAGACCTGCTTTTAGTGCTCCCTACTAAACTAGTCCCTGTTACTGTGTGGCCAATATGTACCAAGAGGTCTAGATATTCATACATACCCTTTGTGCAAAAACCCTCATGTATGTTATGACTCTAGCTCAATCAAGGGTTAAATTAGTATCTTAATATTGAGGTTTATTTATTTGTTCTATTGCATCAGGCTCTTGAAAGTCTTAGAAATAAATAAAAATGGTTTATTTCTTATTCATAGAGGATTTTCCCCTAGAGCTGATTTTACCATAATATATAGCTTAATATAAAACCTAGCATGCTGGATACAGTTAGTCTTCAAAGTGGATTGTTTGTTGTGCTTTGGGCATTTCCAAGCCATTAGTTACAGTACCTTGCATTAGCTTTGCCAGTTGCTTGTCCTGTAATGAAAGGCATTTAAAAATAAGGTTGCCCACTTAAATAGAAGACCAAAATGCCATCTTTTAACTTCTATCGAGGGTGATGGAGATAATAATTGAATGGCAAAATCACTCTCATTGTATGGGAGCAATGAAGTATTCTCCAGTCCCTTTAGAAATGGCAAGTACAGAAACCTGAGATGCTGGCAAGCGCAAGAGTTCTAATCATGCTAGGGATAACAGTAATGACAGCGCTAACGATCATAACTGTACCAATTGTTATCATTTGCAACCTCTTCCCATGGGCCTTAAAATAAATAAACCTGTATTTTAAGCTCCCAATTTGACCTCAGTTTTTATCCATCTTTTTTTTTTCTAAGTGAGGAGCTACTGAAATGATAATTAGATTTCATGTGTGCAGCCTGTGTGGCATCATGAGGCGAGTGTGGGTTTCTATAGTGCCCTGTGGTGTCCTTGTAAGTAGGCATATCTTGATGCCCTAGTAGTAAATGTACACTACTCGTACACACATAAAAATGATGTAGCCATGGACTTTTCTTAGCATTTCCTCGATGTAAGGACTGGGGCTCAGTGCTTACTTATGTGTTATCTTGTTTACCTCTCACAACAAACCCTTGAGACTGGCACTTTTATTATCAATACAATCTTTCACATGGGTTCACAGAGGCAAGGAGAGATCAATTAACTTTCTAATGAGTAGCAAATAAAGGATTTGAACCTAGACATTCTAATTCTAGGGACCTTTCACTTGATTACTAGTCACACAGCCTCCTGTAAGTGAGGAAACAAATGAATATTATAAGTATAATTAGTAAGCACCCTGTAAATGTCCAGAATATGCAATTATATCAGCTAGCCTTGGGAGTTCAGATGTCTGGGATAAATATCTATACTATATTCACACACGCCTCGAATAGCTCATGTGATGGATATTAAGATTTCACATGGTTGAAAGAAATAATCCACATGGTATTTTGTACAAACTGTGATAACTGTGCAGTACAAGGGCATAGAAAGATCACCAGCTGGAATACAAAACTAAAATGTCATCCTTTAACAGAAGTTGGGTGTGATGGTGATAATTGAATGGCAAAACCACTTCCATAGTAAGGGAATAAAGAAATTATCAAACTAGGCACCAACTTAGAACCAGGATGTTGACGTTAAAGAGTGAGATCACTCCACACTGGAGGAAGCCGAGCAGATCACCTGGGAGCATAAATTCTGGTGTTGGATGTTCTAGACCAAGCCATCCAAGCTGCTGCTTGGTTGTGAGTCTTTAGCTGACTCTCCCAAGCCTCAGCCATTCTCTCTTCGGCTGGGCTGCTGAGGACAGTTTGGAAACCAAGAACAGTGGGGCACACCTATAATTGCAGCTATGGGGAGATTGAGGCAGGAGGATCACAAGTTCAAAGCCAACTTGAACAACTTAGCCAGACTCTGTTCCAAAACAAAAAACAAAGAAGTCTAGAGATGTATCTTAGGAGTACAGTACTCGCCTCATTCACATGAAGTCTTTGATCCCCAGCAGCACAAACACAAAACAAAACCAGGACACAGTCACATGAGATGGTTTGAGATAAGTACTTCACAGCAGATGTACAGCAAATGTTAACTTGTTATTATGATTGTTTGTTTGTTTGTTTGTTTTGAGACAGGGTCTTACTATGTAGTTGAGACTGACCTGGAACTCACTATGTAGCTCAGGCTGGTCTCGAACTCACAGCGATCCTCCTGCCTCAGCCTCCCGAGTGCTGGGATTACAAGAGTGCGCCACCACGCCCGGCTTTTGTTACTATGATTGTATTTGGGTGCTAGTATCATTTAAATAAAATTATCTTCCCACCTCAGTGTAGAACCTGTTTACATGTGCTTTTGTGACATTTTTTTTTCCAGAAATGAGCAGATCTTTCCTGAAATCTGGGCCAAATCTTTACCCAGGTACACTACTTAGAGCCAATGAAATGGAAAACCAGTTATTTTAACAGTGTGCTGGCTTCCCCAGGCAGGACATGAGAGGGCCCTGTCAATAAAGCAGTAATGGGAAGGGGAAGACAGTTTGACTTTTAAAAGTACACCATATAAATAACAACAAAAATGTTCATGATAATTTCTGTCAATTTAAAGTTATTCTAAGGCTGGAGATTTAGCTCAGTGGTTCTGGTTCAAGTGCAAGGAAGTAAGATCCCTGGTACCAAAATAATGATGATGATGATGATGATGATGATAATGTTATTCTAAAAATACAATTTTTTTCCTGTGGTGTTAGGGATTGAACCCAGGAGTGCTCTATCACTGAGTTACAGCCTCAGCTCTTTTCATTTATTTATTTTATTTTTATTTTTTATTTGTTTTTCTCTCATTGAGTTTATTGGTACATTTTAGGTATACTGAACAATTGCATTCATCATTTATTTATTTTATTTTAAAACAGAGTCTTACTGTGCAGCACAGGCTGGCCTTGAACTTGCAATCCTGCCTCAGACATGCGGGGCAGTTAAATAATGGCTTAATAATTTGCCCTTACTGTTGTCCCCTTGGCGGGGAACTATAGAAGCCGGTGGCCACTGTCTGGAGGGCTGGTAACACCAGAGTGAGGGCCTCTCTGGAAACATTTGAAAGACAGTGCGGTAAAACCCCATCTGTCAGAGGTGGCAAGCTGAGGCTCTTACTGATGAGAAAGAGGGGTGGGAGGAGAGAGAGGGGGGGGGAGAAGCAGGGAGAGAGAGAGAGAGGTGGCAAACATCCAACGTGTGTGGAGAGCGGGGGGGGGAGAAGCAGGGAGAGAGAGAGAGAGGTGGCAAACATCCATAGTCTGAGGCTAGAGGATTGCTAGTTCTAGGTCAGCCTAGGCAATTTAGCAACTGTGTCTCATAAAAATGACTAAGGCTGTAGGTCAGTGTGGGGTCCTGGGCACCCAGGACCTAGGACCTAGGACTATTTCCAGAAAGGCGTGGGGGAGGTCAGGAAGAATGCCAGTTTTAATGGCAGCTGAAAATATACATTTTACGGAAAGTAGAAACAGATTAACAGTGAAGAAAATAGCTTTTGGATTTAGAATACCTGGGTTTGAATCACATCTAAACTTCTTAACTTTTGTGAGAGTCAGTTTTCTCTAAAATAATAATAAAAAAATGACATTTAACTTGAAGAATTATTTTAAGGGTATGGTGCCTGGTCAAGGAATCTTAGGTGAATCTGAAAATATTTTTAAATTTCTTTTTCTGTTCTTTGAATCTGCAAATGTTTAAGACATTGAAATATTTCTATTCTGTGCCTGATTGAAGCAGATCTTTCATTTGTTTCAGGTCCTATTTGTCATATATTTACTTTAAATTAACAAGATGCAAGGATGTAATTTGGTTATTTACAGAGACTTTTTTTTTTTTTTTTTTTTTTTTTTTGAGACAGGCTCTCACATGTGCCCCAGGCCCCTAGAGTACTGGGATCAATGGCAGGCACCACCACCCTTGACTAGATAGACTTGTATTAAGTAGCAGCCTTCTGACAAAGATGTGTATAAATCAAGTAATATTTAAAACCCATTGGGGAATCTCCTACACAAAGAAACTTTATTTATATAAAACGCAAAAGGCCTTTCCCAAAGCAACTAACTATTCTATCTTTTGTGCAAATCTACACATTCACATGCTGGGATTAGTTGTAGCAAAGTATCTGTGTGCGCTTAACTTCTTGCTCAGTGGGGCTTGTGAGGGAGCCAGATGCAGAGTGTGTGTGTACAAAAGCAGGGTGAGTGCTAGGTCTCCTCCATACAATATGTTTTCAAATTATTCCTTGAGGTAAAAACACTACCTCCAAAATAATGCCAGAAATCAATGAGGTAGAATATGTCTGAAAGATGCTTGAATGACATGAACCTTTTTTGGCTCCAGCTTTGGAACCTCGCTCAAAGGTTTCTCTTGCGAGTGCCTCAGTTTCCCATCATGAATATGGGTGAGACAGGGCAGGAAGGATGGGCATCAGGCTGAATGCCTAAATGTTCCTTCCAGGCTCTAATTCTATCACCCAGCGGAAGTTTGTTGTTCGCAAAAGTGTCCAACAGTCAGGCAGAATGAATGTTTTCAGAAGGTACCTGTTTACATACTTGGTGCTGGGGAGAGTACAGGAAGTAGAGTTCTTTCTTTCCCTAGAAACACAGAGACACAAGGTCACCAAATCTAGCAGTTCAAATGGGCCTTATTCAAGCTTATTAATTCAATAAAAATTTCATACATACAAAGAAATAAACATTAAGAAATCCTTTTTGTAAAGTGAATCATTAGTTTTACATTAGGGTTATTCCCTTTTAAAATATTTTTAAAATCTGTATTTTCATTCTTTGTTTGGGGTTTATGTAGTCCAGGTTAGACTGGAGTTCACCATCTTCCTGCTTCAGCTTCCCAACTGCTGGGATTATAAGTACTGTACCACTACACATGACTTTTCTTGTTGCTGAGACAAAATACCCAACAGCCAAAGTTAGAGGAGGAAAAGTTTATTGTAGCTCACAGTTTGTAGAGGTTTCACTTCATAGTTGGCTGGCTCCAAGGCAGAGTGGCGTGGCAGAGGGCATCACAGAGGACAAACAGCTCATGGTGGGCAAAAGGCAGCAAAGTAGTGAAGAAGCAGTAGGCAGCAAGTGACAAGAGACCACTCCCGGCAGTCGTCTTTCTGTCCATTTTATTCCATCCAGGCTACCTGCCCTCCCATTATCCACTCTCAGAACTATGCCAACCCGTCAGTGGACTAATTTAGTAATCACACACCATTGATCTCAGCATCACATACTTCATCCTAGAATCACACACTCTAAATCCAGCCACCTCTGAAAGCCCTACCTATGACCACATGAGACTATGGGGGGACATCTAGACACAAGCTATAACACCTTCCTTCTTTTCCTTTTTTTTTTTTCTTTTTTTGAGACAGGGTCTCACTATGTAGTTGAGACTGACCCGGAACTTACTATGTAGCCCAGGCTGGTCTCAAACTCAGAGTGATCATCCTGCCTTAGCCTCCCGAGTGCTGGGATTACAGGCATGTGCCGCCATGCCCGGCTTTTTCCTTCATTTTTAGAGAAAGGGTCTCCTGTTGCCCAGGCTGGTCTGAAATTCCTGGGCTCGAGTGATCCTCTTGCCTCAGCCCCCAAAATAGCTGGTACCTACAGGTGTATACTACCACATCTGGCTTAAATTTTCATTTTCACAAACCAGGAATGCTAGAAGCAATCCTTTCCAGTTCACAGATTCTGAGAGCTACAACAGAGACTTTATAAATCACCTACCATAACCCATTGCCGAATCTCAATTTCAGAGAATGCAAAATACCGTACAGTCACTGCCTTGAGGTAAAGCATGAGCTTATTGGTTTTAGCTCCAAGGAGAGGGGCTGCAGGTACAAGCATAGGGCAGCTCTGGGGCAGAGTGCTACCGGAGATGATACAAAAGGACGATTCCTAAAAAATAGGAACATCTGAGAGGCAAGAGTTCATGCCAAATGCAGAATTGCATAGGAATGAGTTACTGAGAATCCCTCCTTCCAGATGCACTGCCTGCAGAAAGATAAATGACCCAGGGTGCAGTGGGAATGGTTGTCCAGTGCTGGATTACAGGGACTACCAATGAAAATCCTCTGTCGAGACCAGACTTCTTTGGCTCTTTCCATTGTCTTAACAGAGCAATTCAATTCTTTTGCTTAACATACTATATAAAGGCAAAAATCCCTGGTGCATAGCCAAAGTACTGTTATATCCTAACAGAACAAGCCAGGTGCCTGCGTCTAGTTTTACTTTTATGATTTCAGTATTGCATTTCGGGATAACAAGTTATCTTAGTCTTGCTTAACTTTAGAAGCTGCTAGAGCATTCTGCTGAACACTGCCCATTCTCTGGATCACAGCTCACTTGTCTGTAAAAGGTGTTCCTGTTTTGTGAGGAGATGTTGCCAGGCTGAGTTTCGGTCACAAAAGCCTAGGTTGGTTGGTTGAACACTCAAAAGGAATCATTGCCTAGAGCAGGGGAGCCCTTGTCTTTAATAAATTAGCCTTCCAGCTCTGATGTCTTTGTCTTTCATGCAAAGCCCTTCTTTATCAGCAGTGAAGCCTTTTTGATATACGATTTTAGTAAAATGATATAACTTCCCTGTGCTGCAGCTTTCTGTTTTGCAAAAGAGAATGAATATTGGAGAGAAAATGATGGGGATGAAGCTCAGTGGCAGAGCATTTGTCTAACATGTGCAAGGCCTTGGGTTCAATGCCCAACACTGAAGAAAAAAAAAAAAGAAAACAATTCTTTGGGCATGGAGGCACACAGTGGTAATCACAGTACTTAGAAAGCTGAGTCAGGACAGGGCCAGGGATTTAGCTCAGCGGTTCAGTGGCCTGCCTTGCAAGTGCAAGTACCTGAGTTCAATCCCCGGTACCAAAAAAACAAACAAACAAAAAAGAATGCTGAGGCAGGAGAATCACAAGTTCAAAGCAAGCCTGGGCTACATACCTGACAGTCTGACTCTAAAAGCCAAAAAAGGGGATGGTCGAATTTGATTTTTGAATTTCTGCTCCACCATTCTTGGATTCTGTGATCACTTATAAACTCCGAGCTCAGACTTATGTATTCCTTTGTTTTCTAGTACCTAGAAGACAGCACGGTCAATAGGTATATGTTCAGTGAATGAGTGAAGGAAGATTTATAGAAGAGACATTCTCTCCCCAATCCTTACACATCTGAACATGTATCATGCTCCAGATAAACTACTTGTAGTGAATTCAAGAACACACCATGTTCCTTGTGTGCCTCAGTACCATGGAACATGTGGCTTATCTGCTACAAACACAGCCCCTTGGTCTCCCTGGAAAACTCTGCTGCTAACCATTGAAACTGAAGTAGGTACTGTCTCCTGTGAAATTCCCTGAATCAGGATCTTTCTCATCTGTAATCACTCTGCTTTTGGTACACCTTCCCATCGAAGTGGGTTTTCCTACCAAATTGTAGTTCTTGGATTGATTTTTCTGCTCCTTCCTCCCCTCACCCAGCTCTACAGCAGCAGAGGCCAGAGTTGTGTACAACAGGCGTTCAGAATGACTTTAAGGAAGAAATGAATAGTTTTTACATAAACTTTCCGGAAACTCTTTATAGTACCTAGTGTTATGGTATGCTCAGTGCCTGGAAACATTAAACACTTTTTGATTGATTTGCAAGAATACCAGCTGCACTACCAAGCTTTAATTTGCTTAGCAGGTATAGGCAAAAATCCATTTTAAATGGCATAATCACATAGTGACATTTTGTTCCTCTATAGCAAACATCTACTAACAACAAAACACGCACATACAAATTAAAAGGAAAAAAACCCACAAATTCTTATTCTTGTCCCCAAAATGTTCCCTTGACTGGATTCTTTTTCTTTGCTGTCCTTGCCTCCCTCTCCTCTCCTCCTTTCTTTCCCCTTCCACTCTCTCTCCTTCTTTCTCCTCTCCTTTCCCTTCTCTCTCTCTTCCCTGTCTTTTTTCCTTTCCTCTCCTCTCTTCTCCTTTTCTCTTTTCTCTCCCATCCCCTGCATTCCCCATCCTCCTCCTTCTTGTTACCCCCCCACACATCTAACTCCAAACCCTGAAGAGTATTTCACACACAGTAGATGCTCAACAACTACTTGAGACCAAACAGATATCTCTTCCACTGTCTAATTGATGGACAGCTAATCTCACAGCTTCCATTTATGCATTCCCTATTTATTCCTTAACCTATAGCAATCTTTTCTTGCCACTTAATTTAAATTGTTGTCTCAGGTTATTCATTATCTAACTACAAAATATAATGGAATTATCTCAGTCTTCCTCCTGCCTGACTTTAGTATAGCGTTTGGAATAATTAATATTTTTGAAATGTAGTTTGATTGAAAAAGCATGAGTTTTAAAGTAGACACAGAGTAGTTTAAATTTATGTTCATCTTCATCTTAGAGCAAGTCATTCCAAATCTCTTATTATTCTATGGGACCTGTTGTTGAGCTGTATTTTTTCTTTTCTTTCTTTCTTTTTTTTTATTCCTGGGATCAAACTCAGGGCCTTGCGCTTGTGAGGCAGGTGTCAGAACCACCGAGCTAAAGCCCCTACCCTCTCTCGTTGCTCTAAAATGGGGCTTTTAATACCAATTTCTCCGGGTTGTTAGGAGAATCAAATGGAATTTGGGGGAATCAAATGGAATTTGGGGGGTGAAGCATTTGGGTTAGAGCTTGGCTTGTGGTAACCAGACAGTATGTGATGGCTCCTTTCTTTTCCTAGCTTCTAGATCATCCTTTATTCTTGGTTTTCTTCCATTCTGCCTCTCTAAACAAATCTTCTTACGGATCTTATTTTTGTTGCCCAACTCCTCTCATTTCACATTTTTCTCCTGCCCTATTTCAGACTTTTCTCATCTCTTATCTCAAGTATTTGTATTCTTAAGGGTCAACATTCAAAAAATATTGAATGATTGAATGATAGTCTCCTAATCAACCTATGTGCTTCTCACCTTTGTTTTTCTTGTACATTTTCACGCTGTCACCAGAATTGCTGTTCCCCAAATATGGGTCCATAATATCACCTACTCCCTCCCCTCTCCCCGAAGAAAGCAAAAACAAAAACCAACTCAAGTAACATTCCTTTATCTAAAGGATTAACTTCAACATTCACCAGTCTGTTCTTTGTATGTCACCCCCTTCATCTCCTATTGTGTCCTTTTGTATGCTCTGACTTATATTTCTTTATTTTCAGAAACTCTGAGTCTTTACTCCTTCATAACTTAACAGCAACTATTACAGCCCTGTTCTTTTCTATTGAAATGTACAGGGTAAATCTTAAGTGCTAGTTCCTCCACGGCTCCTGCATAGACTACTTCTTTCCCTCTGGTTAAAATTTATTAATCTTTCCACTGATATCTCACTTGTACTTATATTTCACAATTAACCCTCCCTTGCTAGACTGTGTGTTCAGATGAACAAATGATGTGTTTTTAATCTCACTACTTCTCTGGTGCTCACTGAGTTAGGTGCCTTATACAACTTAACAGCTACTGGTAAAATTAAGCTGAACTGAAAATTAATATGAATAGTCCTGTTTCCTAACAAGAGTATGATAAAAGAAGACATATTTTGATGTAACAAAAGCTAATATTTCTGGAGCACTTACCCTGTTTTAAGTGGCTTACCTGGTTCTAACATTCACAAACTCTCCAGGAGGGAAACTGTTCAAGATCTTGATTTTATGGATGAGGAAATGGAAACATGCAAGGTAATAGGAAAATAACGGCAAGAGATCTGAAGCTCCGCTAATGACTTTGGCCTGCGCACTTAATCACTGGCCCATAGGCTCGTGTATTCCATGAGGCTTCTAAGGAGTGAGGCTGAACAGCTAGAAAAAGGGATGAGCAGCCAAGGGTGGATGGGGGTGACCTCAGGAAGTCTTGGTTTGCACAACGTTGCCCTTGCAAGGAAGGACTAGAAGACAGGAGCTGATTTCTGTCTGTGT
This sequence comes from Fukomys damarensis, assembly GCF_012274545.1. Taxonomy (NCBI): domain Eukaryota; kingdom Metazoa; phylum Chordata; class Mammalia; order Rodentia; family Bathyergidae; genus Fukomys; species Fukomys damarensis. The sequence continues at coordinate 70,801,944 of NW_022900928.1, forward strand.
TTTAATATTCTGGTGTCAAGAACAAGGGCAGCCAAATGTTGTGCAACACATTCTCTGACTCCTAAGCCTTTTGAAGACCAGGAGTGCTTATCTGGTGATGTCCCTTTCCCAAGGTGAGCGGAGAAGGTGGCGTCACTGCTCACCCTGGCCCCTGGGAAGGCAGGTGTAAGCAAGCCTCTGCTAGCTCTGTGCCTTCCCCAAGGGCAAGAGCACTCCCCAGACTCTGTTCTTGGGAACTGAGTTTCCATCAAGGTCTCAAAGTATTTTCAGTTTTTTCTAAAAAAGGGAGAAACTGGATGTGGTAGCTGGTTAATGATGGCTTTATTTTGGATTTTTTAAGGCAGTGTTGGCCTCCGACCCCACCCCTTATCCACATGTATTCAGTGTAATTTCCTTTTACTGATTCTTCTTTCCCTTTCCTTTCCTTTCCTTTCTTCATACCACCGGGGATTAAACCCAAGGGTGGTATACCATTGAGCTACCTCCTCTGCCATTTTATTTTATTTTGAGACAGAGTCTTGTTAAATTGCCCAGATTGGCCTACAAACTTTTGATCCTCCTGCCTCAGCCTCCAGAGTAGCTGGGATTACGGCACGTGCACCACACCCAGCAGTGCTTCCTGAGTAGATAGTTCTTTTCTGGGGGAAATGAAGGGAGTATTAGGAAAAGAATAGGAGGTACCAGGTATGGGTTTAAATTATTTTTGCCAATCCCTTCTCGTGTCCTCCTACCCTCAGTCCCTATTTCCAGCCTTGTCACTGTCTTAGTGATGAATTGATCCCTATATTTCTAGTTCATGGTACAAAACACAAAGGCCATTGGTGGGTCTCAGGGAGGTGTTTAGCATCCGATGATCGAGTGCCTGAAGCTGGCGATGAGCACTTCAGACTGACTCTGTTTTAGGCATAAGTGAGTTGCTTTTATTGTAAAGAAAGAATCTGGACCTTAGAGGTTGAGTTGAGATTTGGCCCTTTAAGAGATCATCTTTCCTTCTGCTGCCTCTAACCAGGCTCTTGTCACCTCCAGAGAGCCACAGAGAAAGGCATTCTCTAGCCAAGTTTGGTCAGCATACCTCTCCTTAACAGGCTTCACTGTAAATGTTTACCACTGAACCTGAACTTCCTCCCCACACTGTGCTCCACATGCCCCCATGTCCCTGTGTTGGAGAAAAGAAAGACGGCAAGTGAGGAACATCTGGCTTTGCTCTCAGAGCATCATCCATATTTGTCTAATTTCCTACTTCCAGGCGAGCCACAGGGTCCATTACACCAGTGCCCAGTGCCTACTTCTTTCCTTCGAATCTGGGCCCAACACTGAGCTTGGCTGTTCTGGACGCTGGGTGGGAGAGAGACTGTCTTGCAGCCCTAGTGGTGAAGGACACTCTCCTGTGTTCTCACCAGGTGCCTGCCTGAAGCCTCCTGGGGTAGGTGAATGGGGACCAGTGGGTGCTGCCCTTTGTAACTCACACTCACTTGCACATGCACCCAGGAGAAATCTAACCTTAAGGCTGCTATTTTTCATGTACATTTTCTGCTGGAAGTTTCAAATGAATAATAACTATGTCAATTTTGGGTCTCCAGAAGTAACAGACAGGTGTTGGGTGTCTTGTGTTGGTTGGAAAAGGGAGCCTGTGCAGCCAAGAATAAACAACAGTTGCTTGGTAATATGAGCTCCTTTATGTAAAGTCAGAGGCCTGGCTGTGGGATGGAGTGGGGGCTGGGCTGTGGCCACCACCTGTCAGGAGAGGACCCCCAAGGTGAGGTCGGATTTATAGGGCATGGGTGGAATCCTGGAGAGCCAAGTATGGGGAAGGGGGAGACTTGGGGAGTGAATGTGTGGACTGAGGCTCTGGAAGAGGCTCATGGAAGCTCTTTGGTCCTGACACCTTGTCACTAGGTGTTTTAGGAAGTGGTTTTTCCAAACATTATACTTCCATTTCCCTGCTTATAAAACAACTGTTGGAAGTGAACACCTACATGTAATTTCACAATGTACCCTACTGAAACCAAGGCTAATAAAATTCTGGTGCTAGGCAGGATCTGTTCTCCTGAGCTGATGCATTCAATGTGTATTTGGTGGCCTTGCCACTGGATTCAGAAGGCCCCGGTTCAATTCTGGCCTTGTCATTGATGAGTCATTGTCATTTATTGGTGACCTTGGATAAATGACTGCATTTCTGTCTTACTTTCATCATTGTAAAATGAGAGTAATAACTTCTGACCCAACTCATTTCTAGGGTTGCTAGAAAGACGCAGTATGATGTATGAAAGCCCTTTGAAGAGGCATAAAGTTCACACCAATAAAAAGCACAGGATACTGGAGATACTGGGCTTTTCCTCAAGGAGCTGATAAAACAATGGCTCACAGTTGCAGGATGCTGTAAATTTCAAAGTGGCACCCCAGCGTTATGACAGCACTACAGTAAATAGAAATAACTGTAGGGGTTGGAGACCTGTTTTGATTAGGGTGTTAATGAATGAAAGGGTTTGGGTTAAAGGCAAGAAGGGGCTGCAGGTGAAAAGTGAAACAAGGACAGGGCAGCGTTATGGGGGAGCAGTGTTCTGGGGGATCTGCTTCTGGACCAAGTGAGACCATTTCTTATTCGGTATTTTGTGACCAGTAATTCACTACCACTGCTGTGTCCAAGGCTTAAGTTAAATCTCCTAGGATTTTAGGTCCAGAATCTATTGTTGCTGGGACAACTGGTTGACATACAGGGAGAGGGAGATGCTGTCTCTTTTCCTATGGAGAAGTGTATGCTTAACTTCACAATGCCCACCACAAAGGTGAAGAGCATTCTCCTTGGAGCATTCTCCCTTTTCCCAAAAAAACTATAGAGTTTGCTATCATCTGTTGCATGAAACCTCCTTTTATAATTGTTTGGCCTCCAAATGGTCTCCTTTTTTCTCTTAAAATGTGAAGACTCTAGCCTCCTACTTCAACATCCTTTCTGACAGGCTGCTTCCTTGAACTAAAGTTGCCTGATCATATGCAAGATGCACCACCTTGGAAAAATCCAAGTCTGTGAACAAACTGTGTAGAATGTTGACTCAGCTCTGGATCCTAAAGTATGGAGTTTCTCAGCATCTCAGGAGCTGGAAGAGTTTTCCTGCTCCCTGCCAGGCCTGACACCTGATAGAAAGTTTTTCCTTTCCCTGCCACATCCGGGAGTTAAAATAGAGTGATACCAGATCATCCTGGAGAATCAGTGCCGGATATGAAGAGTAAGAATCAGGGACCAGTACTCTGGGGGGTCATGGAAGGGTGGACTTGGCCTTGGCTCTTCAGCCACAGTTTCTCTCCTTGAGCAAGACATACTTCCTTAGTTCACAGCCTCTCGGAGGTCATATAATACCAAGATGCCTTGAGTTCTCCTCATGTCATTGCAGGGGATGAGGGACCTGTGGTCAGCCATCACCCATGATGCTGTGTTACCTGCAGAGATGTATATTTTGCAGTGAATTCTGTGGACTTTAGTGCTTTTCTTCCTCAGCTTTATTAAGTATTTCACACTTGAGAAATATGACCCTTATCCTGTAACAGAAGCTGGGTCAGTTCCCAAGTGGAAGAAACTGGACTCAGGGAAAGGGTAGAGAAAAGGATTAGACGGTGGACACCATGGTGTAGCCTTTGGTGTGCCTCATGGTCTGTTTGTACAAAAGAGGCAAATGCCCTGCTGGGAGTAGGAGAAAGGGTGCTGCAGCCTCTGCTCTTGCAACTGAGTGGCTTGGACCCAGCCCAACAGTGGGCACCTCTTTGTGGGGACCCATCCCTTAGACTGCTATCTAGGTGTAGGAAGAAGTGATTCAGCACCTCTTGGAACACTACCCGGACTGACCCACACTTCCCAGGTTCTGTGATCTGGGTACACACTAGACTTTGTGACTTCGTCCATACCTCTGGCAGGCTGAGGGAGAAATGAAGTGGCCCCAAGAATGAAAAGGGGTTGCATTTACCTTCCTGGGGCTCTCCTTGGTGCATGGCTTCACTGTGTTCACTCTTTTCATTTTAGTCTTTACTTGGGCAAGGCTGTGATATTGGCAGGGTCGCTCATAATGTACAGGTTTCCATCTCTGTTCCTAGTGCTGTGTGTCCTATGTCTCTTGATGCTGTCGTCTGTCTTTCCTTGATATGTCATGTCTAGTGTCTTTTGCTCATGCCACCGATCTGTCCTCACTTCTCAGCTTGTCATTTTGGAAGCAGCCTTTGGGAACCTTGCTTTCTTCTACAAACTGTTCAGTCTTCCTGTGCCCGAATCCTCACCCCAAATGACCCGAATAAAGCACCTTTCTTAGGAGAAGAGATTCCGCTGAAAATCCCTCCAGTTTTCCCTTGACTCAGTATCTTGGGTGGCCCAGAGAGTGGGAACTGAATTCAATGATTCCCCTCCTCCAGGAAAAAAGCAGGCAGCTCTCAAATGAGAGCTGCCTGACCAATCGTTGCTCTGAGAAAGTTTGGTTTGTGCTCCTGTTTCATTAGGCTGATTGGCGCAGCTCTAACTCGGAGGCAGAGTTCCTCCCTAAGGGATTCCGTGTACAGTTACAGGGCTGTCGCTGGCCGTGTGCGCTCTTCCAGGATAGCAAACCGCCCCTTCCCCAGCACCCTCCCTCTCCCTTCCCCCCCTTTGTTTTTATCCAGCTTCTCGCGCTTGGTCTCGCTCTCTCTCTCCTCCTCCCTCCTACCACCGCCTCTTCCTCTTGCTCTCTTACTTCCCTGCAGCGCCAAGCCAGCTCCCCAACCTGGTCTGCCGAACGCAAACCGCTGAGAGTTTGCCGAGCCGCCCCCTGGGGCCCCGGGCTGCCGAGTCCCGCTAAGGCAGAGACGCCAGCGAGCGAGAGAGCGAGGCGGAAGACA
>NW_022900928.1:70810878-70843941 GCF_012274545.1 Fukomys damarensis
GGTGTGGTCCAGCTCGTCCACCCCCACGCTCCGCCGCCGGCGCTTCAAGATGCGCCGGATGAAGAACGTGCAGGAGCAGAGCCTGGAGGCCGGCCTGGCTCAGGACTTGCCGGGCGTCCTGGCCCCTAGCAAGGAGTTCCTGCAGCTGCCGTCCATCGAGATTACGCCCTCCAGCGACGAGGACACTCCGTGGTCCAACTGCTCCACGCCCAGCGCCTCCCCGCGCCGAAAGCGCTTCCTCCTCCGCAAGTGGCTGAAGGTGAGGGAGCGGAAGGAGTGCAGTGAAAGCAGGTACGTCCCGGCCGCCCCGCCTTCCTCCCCCGGGCCTCTCGCCCCTCTCCAGAGCCGTCCTGCCCCCCCCCGGGGGGCGCTCCTGGTGGTGGAAACCTCCGGAGAAAAGCTGGTGCCTGCCTCAGAGCCCGCTACCAGGGCTAGTGGATCTTAGCTTCCACCTCGTCACTCACTACCCCAGCCGGGACGAGGGGCTTCATATTCTGTGCCACACTGGCCTTGGGCTTCAGGATGCATTCTCTGTCCTTTAATTCTCACAGTAAAAGGAATAATAAAAACAACAGTAGCTAGTGTTTACTGCGCCCTTACTACATGTGGTCCTGCGATAAGCACGTTCCCATGTCGCTCCAAATTTCATCCCCACACAAACTCCGGGCTAGGAACTCCTGATTCCTGTTGTGCAGATGGAGATAGATAAGTCCTCCACTTGGGTTTCTGAATTCTATTACAGTTTTTATTGTTTGGCTCTAGCGGGTTACCTTCAGCTGGCCCACGTGCGTAGAGATGGGGCGTTCACATTGAGTCTCATTTCCCACCACATCAGAGACGCATTTCCATGCCACTGTGGATTGTGCCACCTAATTTTGCTAGGTAAATGTGCCATCTGCGTGGTGATGGGAGTGCTTTATACAGTGCAGCATTGCTGTAAAAGCCCACAGCAGTCCAGTAGCCTTGTGGGGGTGCTGCCACCCCCCGGAATTGGGAGTGAGTGCCAGTGTGTGTGTGTGTGTGTGTGTGTGTGTGTGTGTGTGTGTCTCACTGGCTCATCGATACCACATACTCTACCCATTTACCCATTTGCCTGTAGACCAGGGCTGTGAGTCCTAACAGGGACTTGTGGTCTTGCATCTGATAACCCAGCCATGGACCAATTTCCCAGGGAGTCCTTCACCCTTTCTTTTCAGTTTCGTTCATTTCACTTCAACAAGTATTTATTGAATGTTCATGTAGAGTTGGTCTGGCACCAGCTAATGGTGGCGATGTTGAGAAGGGTATGGGGAAGAAGTGGGTAGAGTGAGGGAGGAGATGTGGAAATTGGGTAGGAGGATGGGAGGGCACTAGTATAAGAAATTAAGATTTAGGCCTGGAGTGGTGGTGTATGCCAATTAAAAAAGAAAGAAAGAAAAAGGAAAGAAATGAAGATGTAAGTTTCACTTCTATTGAGCAGATTAGCCCTTGAGTAACATATTCTATGCCACATGGTACTGGTTGTGCGAGAGAGCCCTGGAGAAGTAGAGGAAGTCAAATGCAGATAGAGGAAAACAGGAATGGGATGAGGTTGGTGTGTAAGATAGGCTAAGGGCAGAGATACGGGTGAAGGCCAGAGGGGCACGTGAACCATGGGCCGTTGGGTGGACACTGAGGAGAGGGTTTCATGATGCGGAAGATGAGTGTTCTGAGCCTCGCACAATTTCTCTCTTCTGTTTACAATGTTGGGGACATTGTTCTCCTGTCCTGTGCGGATGGTAGGGTTTGAATGTGGGGCTTCTGTGGATCTTGGGTTAATGGTTCTTTCACTTCTGGCTCTTCAACCTGCTGCCTTCTCTACAGAGTAGAAGGAAAGGGCAAGCTTGTCAGAGGGTGTGGTGGTGCACACCTATAATCTCACCTATTCTGGAGGCTAAGGCAGGATGATTGAAAGTTAAATGCCTCTGTGGTTAATTTAGTAGGGCCTTTAAAATCAACTTTAAAAATGTTAGGGGATGCAGATCAGTGGCAGTGCGCTTGCCTAGCAAGTTCTAGGCCCTGGGTTCAGTAGGAAACACACACGTGCGTGACCTCTCTCTCTCTCTCTCTCTCTCTCTCTCTCTCTCTCTCTCACACACACACACACACACACACACAGCTTGTCAGCTTTCCCTTCAAATGCTAGAAACCTTGTTTTGACCTCCAGATTCTGCTATGTATACTAAAGAAAAAATATAAAGAGTGTCAAATTTCTGTTTAGGGTTGAGGTGTGGGTGAATGTAATTAGATTTAAGGCTCCTCGTTTTGAGTTATTTAAGGGTGCTATACCACACTCTTAAAATCAGGAAGAATTTTTCACTTCCTAGGTATGGTTTAAAATAGTTTTTTGTTGTTGTTTTAAAGGTGGCTTATTGGATTAGAATATTATGTGTATATAGTCATCCCTTTGTTTCCACTGCAGGGTGGTTTCAAGGCTTCTTGTGGATAGTAAATTCCTTATGTAGAATGATGTAATATTTGCATATAGCCAATATATATCTCCTTGTATATGCTAAATCATCTCTAGGTTACTTATACCTAATGCAACATAAATGCTATCTAAATAATTGTAGTGTATTATTTAGGGACTAGGTAATCACACAAAAAAGTCTGTACATGTTCAGGGTAGAAACATTTTTTTGTCTGACCATTTCTCATCCACAGTTGGTTGAATGTGAAGATACAGAGGTCTGACTGTGTTACAGAAAAGGCAGATTCTGGGGCTGGGGTCTAGCTTGGTGGCAGAGTGCTGGCTTAGCTCACACAAGCTCCTGGGTTTGATCCCCAGCACTGCAAATAAAAAAAATAAAATAAAATAAAAAGAAAGAAAAGAAAAGGCAGATTCTAGGTGCAAACAAATTTTTGTGACTCAAATTTCTATACTTAACCACTGTTGTACTGCCAGTATTGGTATTTATCTAGGTTGTGTCTAAAGCAAAACCTCATCATTTTTAGGCCTTGGAGATAGAAGGCTTCTTGGAAAGAAAGGGAACAATCAAGTGAACAGATGCTTGTGGGAACTCGCTAAGATTGCCTAAGAAAAAAATTTCAAGGCATGAAGGGGCAGAGGGCAGCAGCCACAAAGTCAGAAAACTTAGGCTTATACTTAATTTACATCACTGACTTGCTACGGAGTTTGGATACCTCGCTCTACCTCCTTCATCTGTGGAAGGGCAAATCCACAGGTTTATGGGAGGTCACATGTGAAAATGTTTCTTAAACTTCCTCTTGCTGTTCAGGGGTGAAGCCTTGTCTTTATTCTGTGAGGCTCTCACATGGAAGGGTTACGTGCTTCAGGGTGTGAGGTGATGTACTCACATGTCCCCGTGCAGCACCTGCCTTCTCACACATTATGTGACTCGGAAATGATGCTTAGAAAATGACCGTGCTGTGGCTTGGATTAAGGAGGATTAGCGTAACGTGGCATCTTTCCTTACCCACCTCCACCCCAAATCTGCCTCTCCATAATGGGGAAAACACCTTTCAGGTTTGCTATGGAATTCTTTCTGAAGACGTAGGAGATAAGGGGCTCAGAGAGCTATAGTTTATGGATTTTAACTACACAAAGTTTAAACAAAACAAAACTTGAATACTCCAAGTCGGATCTTGTCCACCTCTGTGTTGTAACTGCCTAGCATTGTACCTGGTCTTTCATGGTGATCATAAATATGTAGATGTTTGTTGAAGAATAAATTACTAGTGAGTGAGTGAATGAGTGGATAATTTCATTTTATCACTGTTTGACATGGATTCTTGTTCATGAGTCTGGAAAAATTTCCTGCAGATGAGTCCAGAGAAACAGTTTTTTTGACCTAATTTGCATACTATACACATCTCCTAAAGTGTTTAATTCAGGGCTGTGAGTCTAGTTCAGTGTTAGAGTACTTACCTCGCATGCAAGAGACCCTCATTCTGGGCTAGCCAGAATTGCTATCACTGGGATGGTAAGGGGACCATTCCCTTTGGAAGGAAGCCAGTGGGCTACCTGTAGGAGGCATCAGCAGCTCTGGGCATCCATCTCTAGAGCAGAGACCTTGTCTGGACCTGGAGGAGGGGTGGGGTTGGGCAGGGACACCAGAAGCCCTGGTTCCCTGATGTTCATTGGGGGGAAATAAAGATTTTGGGGAGAGAGAGAGAGAGAGAGAGAGAGAGAGACACCCTGAGTCCTATTCTCATGATAGGAAAAGAAAAAACAAACCATGTTTGATTCAGTAGTTTTTGGCATTATTCATAGATATGTGTCACCATTACACACCCAATTTTATAATTTTGTTGCCTATAGTAAAATTCCCTACCCCTTAGCCAGCATCATCAAGTGCCCAGGCTCAGCTTGCCAGCCCTAGATGACCACTAATCCATTTGTTAAGAAGAGATGAGTTGTGAAGGGGGAATCAAACACGTCTTGGTGAAAGCAGTTTGAGTGTGTTGACGTGAAGATGGGAATGGATAACCTATCATTGCTATATTAAAATACTGAAGATTAGAGATTTATAGAGATGTATTTGGCTTGTGGTTCTGTAGGATGGAAGTCCAAGACCATGGTACTGGCATATACTCAGCATCTAGTGAGGTCTTTTTGATCCATCCATAACAGGGCAAAGGCCTCACAGGCAAGACAGGACAAGCTGCTAACTTGGATTTTTCTTCCTCTTCAAAAGACAGTAAAGTCAGCAGGGGGACTCTATCCTCACGTCCTCATCTTATACTAATTACTCCCCAAAGACCCTTCCTCCAAATAGCACCAACACATGAATTTGGGAATTGAGTTTTCTAATGTATATGCATTTGGGGGATACATTGAAAGCATAGCAGGTATGTTGGCGATAGATGGGGATGGGTTACCAAGTGTGGTTTTAATGAGGAATGTGGGAAAAGGACTACTGAGCTGTCTGGTTGAGAGACTGTAATGGGAGCCAGAGAGTTTGAATTTAAAGTAATCAATCAGTCTTCAGAAATGTAGATCCTATATACAGACTTCTTTACATACAAAGAGGAAGGAACTCAATAGGGAGCTTGTGTAGATTCTGGAGCCTGGAAAGGATATGCCCAGAATAGAATTTGAGGCAATTAATCTTGCTTGTCTTGGTAACTTGGGAAGCTGGTGGGGGGTGGCCAAAAGCTTTGCCCTGTTCTTCCAGTTGTCTAACTGGGAGTCATTGTCAAAATCACTGTTTAACATAAGATAACACAATTTTTTTTATTAAATTGGCCATATTGCCCTCTGAATTCAGGAAATAATGTGGCATGAATTTGAAAGGGGAAGCTTTTAGAATTAGTACCCATGACAAACAAACAGTAACAACCACAACAGGTAAAAAGAAAAAACAAAAGACAAGAAAAGAATTTAGAATGTCTCCCTAAATTCTCTGCCCTGATTAGTTACAACAGTAGTTCAAACTCTGAACTGAGAAACAGAGCTCCTGTGTGATCTGTTGAATTCTGGCCCAAAGTCAGAAATCAAGTGGGGCCACATCTTCCAGGATGGTGTCTTGTCATCACTATCTGTTATCATGGGGGAGGGAAAGATGACAGAGGGCAAATAAACTGAGCCATGGACAACTGCAGACTGTCTTTTTATGAGACTCAAAAAGATCTCTGCTTCTCCCTCCTGAGCACATTCTTCTTGATGACTCTTTGGACCATCTTTCTCTTGGCCGTTCCTTACCCTTTTCTGTGTAACATACCTACCTTGTCACATTGGCTCGCAGTCTAGCAGGCTGGCAGATAGAGAACATTTCCAACCTGGAGCCTCAGGTTTTTTTGTTTGGCTCCACATGTTGCCTCTGGTAGTGCCTCTCATTGATTCTGTCCAAAACTGATAGGCTGGGTTGTCTCTCTGGTGCCAGCCTAGCTGGTGCACAGTTTGCAAGTAGTGAATAGACCTTGGTATGATTATGGTTTGGTTAAAATTATCCCCCAAAAGAGTTATCTGTTCAGAGATGGGCCTTCTGATAGGCGATTAGTTCATGGGAGCACCAAACTCATCAATGGATTGATCCACCAATGAGTTTGTAGCTGAATGAGCTGTGAGGAGTTAGGGCCTGATTGCAAGAGGTGGGTCACCAGCAGTGTGACTTCGAGGAGTATATTCTTGCCCTCATTCGCTGTCTCTCTTTCTGACTCTTCCCCTGCTCTCTGTTTCCTGGCTGTCATGAGATGATCTGCTTTCCGCCTTTTCTGTCTTGGAGCCAGCTAACTGTGGACTGAAACCTCTGAAACCATGAGTCAAAATAAACCTTTTCTAAGTTGTGTATGTCAGATATTTTGTTCCAGCATCAGAAAGATGGCTAATCCAGGTGTATTTATCTGGGTTCTCCATACTCTTCCTCTGACTCTTAAAGGAAGACTTGCTTTAGGATTCAGTGCAATTTTCAGGGAAGCAGAGCAATTTTGTGTACCCAAATGCTCTATCAGAAGTCATTATTTGTAGAGCTTGCCATGTGTGCCCTGCCATGTGCAAGAAGCACAGGAAGTATGTTAGAGAGAAAGTTCACATCCTTAACACAGAGCAACAAATAAATGCAAGACAGCCCTGTGATTGCTCAGCAGACTTGAGAAGCTAGTGCTATGCCAAGCATGATGGCACATGTCTGCAATCCCAGCTACTTAGACCAAAGCAGAAGAAAACAAAACCCAGGGTAACAATACAAAAATCAGAAAACAATAACAAAAAGAGTAGTCAGTTGTTGCTGGATAGGGTTAACTAGCAAAGACTTGTACAAGATCTGTAATTCGTTGAGGGCAGGAGCTATGTCTTTGCACCAAGTTTTCTGCTAAGTGCCTTAAATACATGATCACGTTTAATCCTCGCTGCAAATCCAAGGTGGGTTTTATAGCGGAGAAACCTGAAATTCAGAGATTAACTTGCTCCTGGGCAAATAGAAGCAAGGCTGAAGTTTGAACCATGTCCTTCTGATTCCAAGGCCTGGTTCTTTACAGTTCCACCACACCATTGCCCCAGGGCCCAGAGATAGTGGGCCTGGCATGCTTGAGAAGGTGAAGGTGTGAAGGAACTGAGGAAAGGTTAGGGACTCAGTCAGAGCATGAGAAGGCCCTTGGGAGACCTGCACGCGGCTGGGGGAAGCACAGCAGTGTGGCTCATGGGGCTGGTGTAGATGGACTGCCTGCTCTGTGAGAAGTAGCCTGCCTTTGCTTGCCAGATGAAAATAATTTGTGGAAACAGACTGTGGGGATGGAGCCCTGAGGTCTAATTGACACTGGTCAGCTTCCTCTGTGCAAACTGGGGTTTTGATTTCCACGTGGTTATGCACTTGGGTGTGCCAGCTACATGCCAGGCCAGAGACTGGGTGAGTACAGGGCTGATGGACAGGTGACAACTCTGCCCTTCTTCTTTTAGTTGCTTCTAGGTACAGGATATCCTCCATTTGCTATGCTGGTCACTGATAATGGCTTTTAGTGTACTCAGTTTTCTTTCTTTCTTTTTTTTGGTACTGGGGATTGAGCACGGGTCCTTGCGCTTGCAAGGCAGGCCACTGGCTGAGCTAAATCCCCTGCCCAATGTGTACTCAGTTTTCATGAAGGCGACTGAATGACTAAGCTACCAGGATGGGATTTTTCTTTCTGACCCCAAGGGGCGAGTTGTCAGCGGGTGCTCTAGGTGTTCTCTGCCGAGCCCAGATTGGCCTGGAGGGCCCAGATGTAGTTGCCAGCCCGCTGTGAGTATAAGAGCTTTAGGAAGGCTGAGGGCTTTTCCTGGGGACTTGGTGTTCTTGGGATTCTTTTCTCCATCTGTAAGTGACTTGTTAAGGGTTATGGTACCTGGTAGGAAGGATATCATTGTAATTGTCTTAGGGCCCTAGGAGCTCTTCCCCCAAGGCTTGGCCCTGGAGGAAGCTTCCTCCTCTCAGAGGAGCAAGGAAACTTTTCTCAGGGGTAGAGAGCAGAAAACAAACTTGACCTTTCAAGTTGGAGAAGGAGGCAGGCTGGAGAGGCTTCACGCTGTTGAAAGAGCTCAGAGAATGGCCTGCTGACCCCATTCCCCTACTGAGAGGTATTCTTGATTTCAGATTCTCTCTTCTCTCTTCTCTTTGTTATGTTTCCGGATTTTTTTTTTTTTAATTCAGGTCACATAGTTCAAAATGATTGCTAAGAAAATACATCTGTGTGTTAGGTGAGGGGGGGGGAGGGGTTCCAGGAAATCGCCTTGGTGTTGCCTTGGAGGCCCTGTGGATTTTTTGGGCAGATGGTGTGAAGCTCCCCCTTCTGCAGATCTTACACATTTCCGTCTCTCTGGTCCTGATCTGTAGGTGAGAGAAATGAGAGGACTGACCAGGTGCGTCACCGAGGCCACACTGGGCCACTGCCCGGAACTCAGGGCTCCGACTGAGGATCTCAGCCTGCTGGGAACTGACTGACACACCCTGGAGCTCCTCCTCCTTCGGTCTGGATGGCACCGCAGTGATGTCTGTTTTCAGTGTGGGGGTCTCATCCTCTGCAGTCTGACCACAGAGATTTGCACTTGGTTTTCTGGTTGGCAAGTTTAGCCAGGAAATGAGCGGACAGAGGGAGGGAACTAGAAAAACAGTTGGTTTTTCCTTTCTCTTTTGCAACTGTGGGAAAATAATTTTCCTGGGGACCCAGTTTGGGGGTGGTGACTGCTGTGGTCTGAACATGGGTTGAACCTTGGAAAGCAGGCTGGAGTTGAATCTCACTGTGAGATATTACCCAACTGTGATGTTTAAAGGCAGGCGCTTTGGGAGGCAATTAGGGTTAGATAAGGTTATTAGGGTGGGGGCCCCACAACTAAATCTTTTTAATAGTAAGAGGGAGAGCCAGGTGTGGTAGCACACACCTATAATTGCAGCCAGCAACCAGCAGGCTGAGGCAGGAAGATCACCCAAGTTCAAGGCCAGCCTGGGCAACATAGTGAGTTCAAAACAAGCCTGAACTACATAGTGAGACCCTGTCTCAAAAAAAAAAAAAAAAAAAAAAAAAGGGAGAAACCAAATAGACACACACATACCTGTTCCCTATCATTGTCATGTGAAGTCCTCTGCCACCTCTGGATTCTGACAGCAAGAATGCCATCACCAGATACAAGCTATTGAACCTCATAGAATTATGAGCTAAATGAAGTTAGCCTAGCTGGGTATGGTGTTGAGCACCTGTGATCCCAGCACTCTAGGAGGCTGAGGCAGGAAGATCACAAGTTCAAGCCCAGCACGAACAATTTAGTGAGACCCTGTCTCAAATATACAGAAGAAAAGAGCTGGGGATGTAGCTCACTGCAAAGCCTTGTGTTCAATCTCCAGTACTAAATAAAGAAAAAGAAAAAGAAAGTTAGCCTGCCTTGGATATTTAATTACAGTAAAATGAAACTTACTAAAATAATAACCCTTGTAATACTTGCCACGACCGTGGGAAAATGCAGAAGGATAATGGATTGTTTGTGCCTTTGAGACTCGCCAAAGATCTTTCAGCTTGTTGTTTTTTTAGTATATGTGCTGCCAAAGTGAGCACAACTTGTCCCCCCCTCCCCGTTTCTTTCTTTGAGACAGGGTCTTGCTATATAGTTCATGCTGGCCTTGAACCCACTTCATAGCCCAGGCTGGCCTGGCAGTCCTCTCCAGTGCTGGGATTACAGGTGTGCATCACCATGCCTGGCCAGCTCGTTGCCTTTTTCGTACTTTTTGTTTACTTTTGTTTTTGAGACAGGGTCTTGCTATGTAGGCCAGTAACTCACAGCAATCCTTCTGCCTCAGCCTCCCGAGTGGTAGAATTTCATTTGTGCACCACCACACCCAGTGCAGCTTGTTGCCTTAAAATAAATTATTTTAATTAATTGCACACTTGTGAGGAAAATAGTTTATATTTTAACAAGCTAATCCAACAATTAGCAGCCTTAAGTTTATTTTGGGGGGACTAAGGATGGAACCCAGGGCCTTAGCACTGAGCTAAATTCTCAACCCTTTTTTATTTTCTATTTTGAGACAGGATCTTGCTAATTTGCCCAGGCTGGACTTGATTTCTGGAATTACAGGCACGCACCACCCCATCTGTATTTTTGGTGTATAGCTGTTTGGTGTTTTTTCTCACTAGAAAACTTTTCTCTCTGAAGGACTTTTCTCTTCCCTCTGCTCTTCTGTACTTTATACCCATAGAAAGTAAGGGAAAACACTGATTCAAAGGTTGAGAATAGAGAAGTCTAAAAGAAGGAACAAATCGTTTTCTCTTATTACTCACACACTCAACACAGGACACTTCTGTTGTCAGAAGTGTGAGTTACTTCATTCTACAGTGGACACGCAGGTATCCTATAATTCATTTGAGTCTGTCTGCCTGGAGAAAATGTCCAGTACGCCTGCCCCCACATTAGGTACCAATTTGAAGTCCCAGGCTGCTGTGCCTCAGAGAAAATGATTGCAGTCCTGGATTTTGGACCCCTCTTTGAATTTGACTAATGTGACACTTGTGTTTACTACCTTATTGTCAGAGACACAGCTGGACAGCCAGAGAGTGATGCAGGATAAAATTTAGAGTGAGCAAGGATTTTCCCTGGTCTTTCTGGGCATACCACGGTCCTGGCACCATCCCTGAGCTTGGCAACCCAGAGGCTGGGCAAATATTCTTGCCTAAGGTTTTTTCTAGAGTTTGCTCTCCAGCTTTAAAACCCAGCTCACACTCAAACACATCATTCACTTATTCTGGAGGCTGCTGGACTGTGCTGAAAGTTCTGAACCCCCGATCGTCTGACCACTTGGTCTCTGTGGTGAGTGGCTCCATCCTGAGGCTGCCTTGGGGCTCTGGTTACCTCACTAGTATAAACTCAGGGATATCAAAGGGGATCCTTATGAATAAAAGATACCCCCATCTCTTGGAGATTCCAAGTGTTTTAGAAGCTCTGTGACTGGAGCTGGGGATAAAGGCCAAATATATTTCATGTATACCAAGGGCCATCCTTCACCTCTGCTCATAGATCCCTCATAACAAAGGCATTGAGATAATTCAAAAGATACTGCACATGGCTCGAGTCCCGTCCAATCATTATTAATTAGTCCAGTCCATTGTTATAGCGTGTGAAATATCTCCCAGTGTCAAGCCACTCAGGCTTGCAGTTTTCCATTTGATCTTGTCAGGTTCTGAATGCAGGTGTGGTCTCAGCAGTGTGAGGCTTCACCTTTTAATAGTAATTGTAGCAGATTATAACGGAGCTAAGAGACAGTACCACCTCTTGTTCTGAGCCTATACTGAGGTGTAAATATAATATTGTATTTCCTTCATCCTTAACTTATTTATTCTTTTACTCTCAGCTGTTCTCCCTCCTTCTCTGTTTACATACAGACTTTTCCACTGTTGGAAGGAACGGGAAACCCTGCCACTGTGCTGGTCCAGATTGCCAGCAGCAGTTCTAGTCTAGCAAGTGTCTTGCCCTCAGGTTGGGAGGACTGACTAATGTGCTGTCTTGATGCCTTGTTAGTAAGGCTGCACATATTCTTAACCCTGACTGTGCCCAAAGAGGTGACAGCACAATCAGCCCTATGAAGCTTTTAGAAATTCTTATATATAAAAACACAGTTGCAGCTTCTTGCTTAGGAGTTAGCCATGCTGTATTGCGTAGGAAAAAGAAAGTAGAGGTAATATGTGGAAGAAAGGAAAAGGAAAACTAAAAATATAGCACTGGAGATATAGCTCAATGGTACAGTATGTGCTTAGCATGCATAAGGCCCCATAAAAGATGTCTAGTGACCTGCTCTGGTTTATATACTTTTCCCAAAAGTTTATATGTTGAAGACTTAATTCCTAAATTAATGTGTTAGTGGTGTTTGTGGTGTTGGGATGTTGGGAGGTAACAGATAAAGTCATGAAGGTGCAGCCTCCATGTGGCATTAGTGGCTTGATAAGAAGAGGGGAAGGCTTGAGCAGGCACACTTTCTCCATCTCTTTATGTGGTGCAGCATGGGGTCTTCAGTAGATGCTAAATAAGCACATCTGAGTGCCACGGTGTTGGATGTCTCTGCCTCCAGCACCACGAGCTAAATAAATTTCTATTCTTTATAAAATACCCATCATCAGGTATATTTTTATAGCAGTAGAAAACAGACCAAGACGGGTATGTACCACTTTCTCCTCCGTCCCCTCTTCTCTACTAGCAAACAGGATGCTCTCTAGTGTGAACACAGCTCCCATTATGTTGCTGTAAGCACACACTCACGACCCTTTTCTCTACCAAACTGTTACTTGGAGGAGGGTACTTCCTCTCACTGTTGGGATTAATGACTGTAAACTGTGTTTCCCGCTCTCTGGAACGATAGCTAGACATCCAGAGTGGTGAAGTGTCCTGTGTTTTGGTCCTTTATAGCACTCTTGAGTGTCTTTGTTTTCCATCAGGCGTGCAGTCCAGAGTCAATGTCTCTTCCTGTCAAGACCAATTGGTAGCCCCCTATGCCGCTGGCATCAAGCTGACTGGCCAGGTGGGTGCAGAGCTTCCTTCTGGGTTGTCTGCTACAGAGCCATCTGTGTTCTCTGTCTCTTGCTGGCAGACAGCACAGTTCTTCTGCCATGTGCCTCAGGTGGTGCGAGAGGGCTATGCAAGGTTCAGCCCACCTCTGCATCGCCACAGCTCCCCTTGTCTTCTTGTTCCATGGGCCCCAGGAGCCACCTTAGGTAGCACACAGGCTACCTGCTTGAGGATTCCGATCCCTGTGCCCCTGGAAGGAGGTTCTTCAGATGGGCTTCCACAGGTCCTACTCCAGCACGCCCTGAAATTCCCACAGCGATTTCCCAAGGCTGTGCCCTGTAGGACATCCTTTTACTTGGCCGGGTTTCCACTGCTTTTCCCCTTGACTGTGGGCCAGGCCACTGGCCACTGCTTATGAGTAAGTAAAAACCCAAGTGTAGGGGATTTTACTACCGTTCCATGCTTTCATCCCTACTAGGAAAACAGCATGCAGCTCTGTCTGGTGAGCTGATTTGTTTTGATCTTCGGTCAGAATGGGATCTTTCCGAAACAGAGTGGCGTTTGTTCTCTTTGGAGTTTCCACCTGTGAGCCCAGGAGGCCATGGTTGGTCAGTTGAGAGTGGTTCCAAGACCTCTGGGCATATGAAGATGGAACCCAGAGCTCTTCATGCATCTCCAGACTCAGCCCCGGAGGGGCTCTTCCTCATGTTCCCTAGGTGGTAAACTGTTCAGTCTGAAGACCCAGCAGTCAGCTGGGTATGGTGGCTTACAACTGTAATCCCAGGACTCTAAAGGCTGAGGCAGGAGGATCACTGTGAATTCAAGGGCAGCTGCAGCTACATAGTAAGTTCAAGGCCAGCCTGAGCTAAATAGTGAGATCCTGACTCAATTAACCAAAAATAAATAAAGTTGTTTTAGGCATTCTAACCTTTGTGATCCTATCAACCTTTACTTGCATATGTTCTCTCAACCCAATTGTAGCACATATCAGGGTTTCACCAGTGGGTTTTATTTTATTTTGTGTTTTGTTTTTTTAAAACAGTGTCTCTCCGTGTAGCCCAGGCTGACCTCAAACATGCAATGATTCTCCCATCTCAGTCTCCGGAGTGCTGGGATTTCAGATGTGGGCCACTACCCAGAACACCTCTAATCTTTAATGTTTGATCTTTGCCTGTAATCCCAGCACTCAGAAAGCTGAGGCAGGAGGATCACCATGAGTTGGAGACCAGCCTGGGCTATAAAGCAAGACCTTGTCTCAGAAAACTAAACCAAAGCTGGGTGTGGTAGCGCACGCCTGTAATCCCAGCACTTAGGAGGCTGAGCCAAGAATGTTGTGAGTTTGAGACCAGCCTGGGCTACATAGTGAGTTCCACGTCAGACTCAACTACAGAGTGAGACCCTGTCTCAAACAAACAAAAAAACACAAACAAACAAAAAAAACCCAAACCAAGCAAAAACAAAAACAAAAACAAAAGACATGTCTTTCACTTAGGAGATTCCAAGAGTTTTTAAAGCTCCATGACAGCGATCAGAAACAAAAGCCGAATCTGATATATTTTGGGCAGAATAAGCATAGAAATAGAGGTACTGTTTCTGGAGATTCCTGAGCCTGTGTCACTGAGCCTCCTGGTGTGTGAGTGAGGTTAGGTGACTGGTGTCCCTGAGCAGGTCAGTTCGCACCAGGACGTCCCTGCGGAGCAGCTGACCTTGGCTGGGCAGTGTTGTCTTCTGGCTGGGTCACTGTACTCTAAAATTCTTTCTGGCCTTTTTGCTGATTGTCAGCTGGAGGGAATGGCAGCAGTAAAGGTCACTCCGAACAGGGTGGAGCTTCTCCAGGAAATACTTTGCCCTTAGCTTGGGTAATAACCTGGGTTTTTTCCACCTGGGTCTGTGGTGAACCCTAACTTCCTGACTCATGAAAAATCTCACTAGAAATAAAAGTCGGGCATGGGAGCACACGTTTGTAATCCCAGCTACTTAGGGTGTCCAGGCAGGAGGATACAAGTTTGAGGCCAGGCGGGGCAACTTATTGAGTCTTTGTCTCAAAATTAAAAATAGCAAGGGCTGAAGATGTCGCTGAGTGGTAGAGCACTGGCCTAGTATGTGCAAGGTCCTGTGTTCAGTCCGCAGGACTGTAAGAAAAAAGACGCCTGGGAAGAAGATTATACAACCTGTCTTAGTTACTGCTTTCTGCTTTCAAGGCATAGTTTGTGTGTGCTGTGTGTGTGTGTGTGTGTGTGTGTGTGTGTGTGTGTGTGTATTGGGACAGGGTCTCTCGATGTAGTTCAGGCTGACCTCGAATTCCCATTGATCATCCTGCCCCCTTGATTGTCCTACCTCAGTCTCTGAGGGATGGATTATAGATAGGTGGGTGTTCCTATGCTGGCAACAAGGCATATCTTTGAGAAAGTTTTACCTAAGACCTAACAAATTCCCCTCTACTACAATCTAAATTCCTTTTCTCTCACTTCCTCTTAAGTGGAAATGAAAGAATCGCTAACTGGTCATCATGCTTGATAATATTTTCAGAGATTCATTATTACTCACTCAGACCCTTGCATCCAGATTTTGAGGAAAGCCCTTGGCTCTCCCTGGAGAGTGGGTGAGGTCAGTGGAGCCTCCCTCACCTTTGAAAGACTTTTCAGCCAGTGTCAGCTTCCTGTGTTAGAACTCAGTGTTGGAGATGAGCAGAACAGACCCTGGCTGGCCCAGCCCTCAGAGAGTTCGTGGGGACAGCGGAAGTTGCTCTCACTCAGAAGTGCTTTCCCCATCTGGGACCACTTCTCCAGATGCCTCTATGAACATCATGCCTTTTGTCTCATTAGTCAGAGGTCAGGCTGAAGGTGAAGACAGATCAGGAGAGGCCATCCCCACGGCCCAGCACACGTTTATGGGAGGCTCCCTGGATTGGACTTGGCTCCAGGCTCCGTGTTTGGGATGAAGCTGTGGACGTAGATGGTCCTTCGTCTGAGGAGTTCCCGACTGAGCATGTAATGTCAGCACATAAAAGATCACTTCCAGCAGAATGTAGCATTCAGATTAAAGCATGAAAACAACATAGGTCTAAGGAGAGGGAACGGACTGTAGGGCCTTGATTTTACTACGGGGTCACCTAGCCTCACTCACACACAGCTGCAGCTGTAGGCACCTGGTTCTGCATCTCTCTCAGAGAATCCAGGCTCCATGGTGCATGGGTCTGTGAGTCATTTCAACTTCAAGGAAACTGAGAAGTCCTGGGTCACCAAAATGGTGGCAGAGATGGATCTAGAATACAGGGCTGCGGCAACCAACTGCTCTTTTTCTTTAGGGGGCTTTTCTTGGCCCAGAATGGAGGCATATCTTCAATCAGTGAGACCTTGTCTGTCTTTGGGGATGGGGTGATGGTTTTTCTAGGTTGACCACCCTAGCAGTGGCTGTAGAGACCAGCTAAGACAGCCTGCTGGTTTTCTCATTCTGGTCCTGGGCAGGTTACTCAGTCTCCTTGGGCCTCAGCGAAACTGTAAAGTGAAGAGTGTATCATCTTATCAGACAAAATGATGTATATGGGGCTGAAAAATTATGCTAACTTTTTAATTAGTTAACAAAAGTGAAGGCTTTTTTGGTATTCTGTGAGACCTCCAAGTCTGCTACTCTGGCTCTTGTGAGCTGGAACAGTCATTTGTTTCTTCTTTGATTGTGAGATGTCTCTTTTCTGATCTCATAGTGGGTGTGGAAACTGTGTGAACCTAGATTTTATAATTGAAGGGCTACTCTCATCTGTCTGTCCCTTCAGGATGCTGTTTACAGTTGACTCCAGAACTCCAGCTCTTTTTCTTTTCTTTTTTTGGTATCAAACTGAGGGCCTTTTCACTGAGCTACATCCCCAGCCCTTTCTATTTATTTACACATTCTTTTTTTTTTTTAATTTTTGGTACTTGGGATCGAACTCGGGTCCTTGTGCTTGCGAGACAGGTGGCAGAGCCACTAAGCTAAATCTCTGGCCCCCCCAGCCCTTTCTATTTATGCAATTTTTGGTAAGTCACTAAGTTGCCCAGGCTGGGCTCAAATTATGAGCCTCTTGCTTCAGCCTTCCAGAGTCTTGGGATTACAAGTATGTGCCACCATTCTCAGCCTGACTCCAGGTTGCTACTTATTTCTCCTTATCTTTTCCTCCCGCTCCCCTTTCATTCCTTCTTCCTCTCCTTGTTCTTCTTCTAAATCTATACACTATCTTTGGTCAATGTTATCTATGCACTTGGCTTTGTTTATGCCCTTTTATGAAGACTGTCTCATCTATGGTTACAACAGAATATTTAAGAATGGGTAATTTATAACAGACAGAAATTTATTTTCTTGCAGTTTTGGAGGCTGGGAAGCTTGCCTGTCTCCTGGAGGGAAGGAATGTTGTGTCCCCACATGACAGAAGACTGAAAGACAAAGAGGAGATCAAAATGCCCTTTTGTAATGGCATTAATTTTACCCATAAGGGTGGACTGCTCATGGCCCCAACTCCTCCCAAGGGTTTTCTGACACTGCCATAAAAGCTATCAAATTTTCACATGAGTTTGGAGGGAACGAACATTCAAAGCATAGCCTGGAATGCCTTGTTTATATCTCATGCCTCATCTCTTTCCTGGGCCTTAGGCTCATACCACAACTGGCTCATACACATTTCCTTTGGGTAGCTTGGGCTTACAGAAGCCTGCTGCCTCCTGACTCTGTTACGGCCCTTCCCCTTTAATCCTGCACTCTGTAGTCTGAGTTGGCTGCACCCCCACTTCCGTTTACCAGTTTTGCTTCCTATGTTTCTGCTCCTTGTACTCCACGCCTGCAGCCAACTCAACCTTTCAGTTCCTTAAATATGATGCTTGCTTATTTCCAAGTCGTCACAGACATTTTCCCTCAGACTACTAGTTTCTCATATCTGAGGCACTTCGCCACCCTAAGGCCCTCTCCTGCAGCACAGTCTGCCTTTCCTCCAGAGAGTATTTCCTACTTCAGGGACTTATTATGTATGTGTTCCTGGATCATCCTGTCCTGCAGAGGAATTATGTGCTCATGCTTCATGCTTTACCAGACCCTAAACTGTGAAGGCTGAGTTTATTTCATTGCGTGCCTGCTAAGCTCTTTGTGTGGAACATAGTTAGAGCTCAGCAAACATGTATTTAGGAAATGAATGAATAATCAAATGATGAATGCATATAAGGAAATTTGATTTTCATGGAATTCTAATCTAAATCATTTTGCAAAGCAAGAAGTCCTCTTGAAGCTGAATAATTATGCCCCATATGCCATTTATGTAAATCTGGATCATTACATATTAGCTTGTCTGTCTTAAGCCTGTTGGCTTCTTCTTCTTCTTTTTTTTTTTTTTTCCTTTGTTCTGTCTGAGTCTCCCAGAGACTGCTAGTCTTCTAACGGTGGTCTTTACTGAAGGGAGCCAAATTTGACAAAACCAGATGAAGAGTGACAGTCCTTGCCATAAGGGAGGCTATGGTGAACAAAAACACATTGTGAGTAATATTTTGTCTGATGTGTGACCCATGGCCCTGGTACAGTCTGCAAATTTCAGTCAAGTATTTTTCCCCATAAAGACCTGTGGCAGCTTTGAAGGGTATTTTTTTTTAACTTTTTTATTTTTTTGGTGCTGTGGTTGCCTTGGTAACAGTACTTTTTCTCATCTTCTGCTTCCAGGTCTGGGTAATAGGATCCTGCAGGGAAGAAGGATGTTGGAGAAGATGCATCCTTCTCTCCATCTTTTTCCTCCATAGTTATTCCAAGAAGTTCTTTGTTTGTTTGTTTGGTTTTTTTGGTACCGGGGATCGAACTTGGGACCTTGTGCTTGCAAAGCAGGTGGCAGCAACACTGAGCTAAACCCCCAGCCCCCAAGAAGTATTTATTGAACACATACTTATATGCCAGCTGCTGTTATTTATTTATTTTTTTAAGATAGGGTTTCACTATGAAGTCCAGGCTAGCCTTGATTTCACAGTGACCCTCCTGCCTCGGCCTTCTGGGTGCTGGGATTACAAGTGTGTCCTGCCCTGCCCAGCTAGCTATTCTTCTTGATGCCAGAAACAATAGTGCAAGTAGCTTCTGTCCTAGTAAATTTAAGAGACTGAACAAAATTATCAGTGTAACACTGGGCCCCATTTATCTAAACCTGAGTTATTTGGGTGCGTCGCTGAAAAGGAATTAGTTTGTTTTCTACAACTTTCAGAGATCCGTAGTTGTAGGAGGTAAAGTTTTCTGGTCGGCTTTGAGGAAGGTTATGGGATGGGGAGGAGCTGGAGGCTGACAGTGGGAAGCTGACCCTTCTCGTTGGTAGTGGGACTGGATTTAATTTGGTGTGGGCGTGTTGGAATGCAGACACATGTGCTGGTCTGACACGTCCAAGACCTTGGGAGATGATCAGATTAAACCGTGTCTGTCTCTGCAGCTGTCCGGTGCCAACACAGTTGTTCTCCTAGTGTTTGTGGGAGCCAAGAGCCAAAAGGCTGCCAGTAGAAACGGCTCTTTATTACCCAGTGTAATGACAGGCTTGAATGCAGGCGGTGAAGGGAAATTTATCAAACCAGCTTGGGTATGGAGTCTTGAACTGACTCCATGGGGGAAAGCAGAGAGGAGAGAGGGGATGTGGGCTCCTGCTGTTGGGTGCCTCCATCACATTGGTGAAGAAAGGCACCCACATAGACACAGATGGAAACAACAAGTACAGTTTCAGTCTATCATAATCTCTTCATTTGGGTAGTACTTTATCCTTTTCATAGAGGTTCAGCAGGTGTAATTATTCTTGATATTTCCTAGCACTTACCACAGTGCCTGGCATACTTCCAATGCCAAGCCCATACCATGACAATCCATGATATCTTTCGTTCCTGCATCCTGTGGGGCAGATGTAATTAGCATACCTACCTGGTCCTTAAGGAACTGAAACTCTGAAACATGTCCACATCCATGCAACTAATGATAAAAGCCAGATTCAAAATAGAGGTTTTATCCTATGGCTTTGAATTCAGCCCTCTTTCCACATCGGTCAACGCATGTATATAGCTGGCATTATACCGAGGCTAATATATACCTGCCGACAATGTAGGCAATTAAAACCCACAGGAAATACAACACAGAGGGCAAACTTTATAACCAGCTGTTCCAGGAGGCTTTGCCCTTGTAAAGCAGCAGCTCCTGTGAAAAGCTTTGCATGGATTTTGCCTACCCCATTTTCCTTCCTCCTTGGAGGGACACATTAAGCATTCAGGCTGCCAAGGGGAATAAAGTCCAAATTCCACCAACACTTGTTGCTTGGCTGCTCCGTGCTGGCCATTGATCTTTGGCTGGCCTCTGGCCTTGAAGGATTTAGTACAGTTTACTTAGTGTTCATCCACTCTTTGTTCACCAGCATTTTTATTGAGCATCTTTTAGGCATTCAATGGAAAACATTATGAACCAGTGTAAAATTTTTAAAACCTGAGAAGAGCCTCTAAGATGAGGAGGGCAGGGACTGTTATGTTGGTTTATCTTGGTACAAAGCCAGAGCGTTATTGTAAAGGACATCCTCTGTGATATGACCTTTCTTAGGGAGTGGCATTGTCTCACTAACACAAAAGCAGTTTACTCTTAACAGAGGGTCTAGATCCTTCACTTTATAGGAAAGGCAAAGATCGGCCAGTGCTTTGTTGACTGGGGAAGCCTGCCCATGGATAAACGATAACCAGCCTTCTTGCTCCTCTTTTGTTTTTGAGAGACAGTGGACCATGAAATTCCTCTTTGCTTTCTCCAGGAGAGAATAAGTAGGAGAGGCAAGAATTCTCTTTTATGTTTCACAAACACTACTGAAATAAAGGACTCAAAATTTAGATATTTTTAAATTAGCTGTGCACTTTCCTGACTTTGTCTTTCATACCCATGGAGGATTGAGAGTCCTGAAGCACCTTTGCCCAGTGGATTACTAGTATAGGCCCCTTTAGGGGACAGCTTTGGAAATGGATCTCAGGAGTGTCTTCAAGGGATTCATAAAAAGCAGTTGATGCTATGCAAACAACTCGAAACCTATGAATTCAGGCCAAGTGGCCAAGTACAGTAGGAAAATACACACAAATATTTTAAATAAATGTATATGTGTACTTAACATACAAAAACATTTATTTATTTTTTTATGGGGCGGAGGATCAAACCTGGGGCTTAACCCACACTAGGCAGGTACTCTACTGTAGAGTTACACTTCCAGCCCAACGTATATATATTTTTGTTGATTTTGTTTTGGTACCAGCGATTGAATCCAGAGCCTTCCTACAGAGCTACATTTTTGGGTTCTTTCTGATGATTTTTTTTTTTCTTTTTGGTACCAGGAATTGAACTCCAGGCCTTGGTGCTTGTCAGGCAGGTGCTGTGCTGTTGAGCTACATCCCTGGCCCATCTTGGGTTCTTTTTTAATCTTTTCTTATTTTGTTTTTGAGACGGGGTCTTACTTAAGTTGCCCAGTTGCCCAGGCTGGACTTGTACCACTATGCCTAGCTCCCCAGCCCTTTTAAATTTACATACATACATACATTTTTTTTGTTTTGTTTGAGATAGGGTCTCACTATGCAGTTGAGACTGACCTGGAACTCACTAGACCAGGCTGGTCTCTAATTCACAGAGATCCTCCTGTCTCAGCCTCTGGAGTGCTGGGATTAAAGGCGTGTGCCGCCACGCCCGATCCCTTTGTTATTTTTCATTTTGAGACAGGTTCTTACTAAATTGCTCATGCTGAATTCGAACCTGTGATCCTCCTAACTCAGCCTCCTGAGTAGCTGGGATCATAGGTATATCACCCCACCCAGCTTTATCTAACCTTGATGATAGCCCATACCTGTGCAGCTCCTGATGGATCCCTGCCTCTGGCCTGGGGGGATGGTGGGGATGACTTCCCTGCAGCTGCATAGCACTTTTGTTTCTAATTTCTAGCCTGCTTCTCTGGTGTAAAATTCCAACCTACAACCAATTTCCTTCCCTCAGTCTGCTGTGCCTCATGAGTTTCCACCTACATAAGTAGGTGCTCCTGAGGGTACCTACCTTGTAGATGGGTTTGAAGATGAAATAGTAAAGGTAAGGCACCTCTCCAAGTATCTGAAATATGGTAGATGCTCACTTTCTGATTACCCCTCTCCCTCTACCTCACTTATAATCCTAAATGACTATCACATTTGTGCCACTCAGGCTTACGTGATCTGAAGTCATCCCCTCAGTTTGGGCTGTTTGTCAGTGCAGGACATCTTTGCTGAGTCGTTTGCAATTGGCAGATGTGAAGACAGTGATCCAGAGCGTCTACAGGGCTGTGTGTGATCAGTGAAAACACCATGTATTTTGTTGTATTTCCTGGTACACTATGGAAGCTGATCCCTTCCCATGGATCAAGGAGTATGGTAGACCAGTAACCAGCTCTGCTATGCAAACAACTGTAAACCTATGAGTTCAGGCTAAGTGCATATCTGTCTTGGTGCCATGTTCTCTGTAATATAACTTCTTGAATCTGCTGTGTCACTTAGGCAACACAGGAATGGGCTCTGTAGAGGACAGCAAAGGATCAGAGGATGGCATTGCTTTGAGTTTGAGATGTGTGGCATTCTCTGATATTGAGTATAATTAGGAAAAAAGGTACTCTTGGTGCTAGGAAGATGAAGAGTGAGGACTTTTAGAAAAGTGAGAAGTTGTAAAAGAGTGCCCAGGTAAGATGTGAAGACTCTCTAAGAGCTAGTAAAGACTATGCACTTAGAACACTGGGACAGGTTTTGTATGGCCCCTGAAATACTTATTCAGTCTTTTGTGAGACTGAGACTGTATTTATAAGATTAGGCATATGAATTCTTATATTTTGAAAAATGCTTTAACTTGTTATATCTTTTTTTTAAGCAAAACACTTACTGGTACATTTCACATATACGTAATGAGAACACTCATCATAGGGAATTTGTACCTGTACGTGATATATCCTGCCTCTTCTTTTTTCCTCATTCCCCCATCTTGTCTATTATACATTTTAGTCCTTATTTCCCCTTTCAGTTTCTCACACTGGAGAAACAATGCAGTATTTAACAACTGCGTCTGATTTATTTCACTTAAGTAACTTGTTATATCTGAGTGATATTTTATGAGCAATTACTCTCATGCTCTTACTGGTTTTGTGGTTTGTTTTATTCCCATTAACCAAGGACAAATAATTGTTTGAATATGTACCACAGTCACGTGTAATATTTAGGAAAGTAAAACAAATATTTAAGTCTATTTTCTCCCCATACGTAGACGTATAGAATGAAATGAAAAATTTAACTGAACTATATGACCAGCTGGAAATTCATCAGGATGAACTAAAATCTGAGCAGGTTTCACTGGTTTCTTTGTCTGAATTCCCTTCTAAATTAAAAACATGAGAACCCTTCTGATGCTGCCATGTGCATTCAGTCAATCATTCCTTTAGTGTTTGTTGTGCCAACTGCTGCTCTAGTCACTCATTACAGGGTGTTTGCAAAGCCAGGGACTTTGGAGTTGTCTGAATGCATTTAAGTCCATCCTCTGACCCTTTTGGTCAGGGGGACCTTCAATACTTTTTCGTTTGTTTGACTCACCTCTCACGCCTTAGTTTTACTGACTTTTTACTGATAAAATTATCTTCTTTTATCTCCTTTTCAATGATCTGTCTCTGGTCTCTGCATCTCTACTGTCAGATCCTTTGGAGAGCTTTGAAAGCAAGTCTTGTTTATTCCTGTGCTCCTTGTGATGAGCAAAGAGCCTGGTCCATGGGAGACACACAGGAGCAGCACAGGACGCATCCATGACTGTCAGTCACTAGCCTTGTGATTGGCACAGCATCAAGGGCCAGAAAAAGGGTTTAAGATGCCTTCTCTACCCCTGAAAGTTTACGTTCTTATACCTAGGGCCAGCAGGCTGTGGTGGAAAGAGCTCTGAATGTCCCCTGACTTCAGTTTTATTCTTTGCAGTGACTTTGCGCTACATGTTTCTTAACTTCTTTGCCCAGTAATTACTGGTCCTGAAACGGAAAGAAGTAGACGAGGTCATCTTGTAAGCCAGTTCTTTCCGATGAAGTGTTGGTCCATGATTTTATTAGTTGCATTATAGACTGTTATAAAGTGAGAAGCTGGAAAGAGAATGTCAGTAAAAGGAAGACAGAATCAAAAAGAGCAGGCAGGAAGTGAGCCAGAAAGCCACATGTCTATGCGCCTGTGCCTATTGGTTGCCTTTCTGGGTCTCCTAACCTCATTTGTTCTTGGGCTGCCATTGTCCTCTGCCCACTGTCTGGCCACTGATGGCCAGCATTTCCTTCTCTGCCTCTCTGTGTGTCTCTGACTTAACTTTGAAACAAGTCCTAGGAATTTCTTAGCTTAGCTTCTTGCACTTCTGAGGCTCAGAATGGTGCAGTGACTTGCTCTGTGTACTACATAGTCACTGGCAGAGCCAGGGCAAAGCCCTTTGAGCTTGGCTCTGTTACCATTGTTCCACTGTGTGTGCTTGTGTTCTGTTTATGTAGTAGATGAGTGTTACTTTATGCCTGGCTCCAAGATGAGTGTGGCATATGCCTCATAGAACCCACTTAAGAGTTCTTTTCCTAACACACTTCATTAGCCCTCTTGCTCTTACTCTAAGGTACAAAGCTCACTAAGCATTTGCTGTAAACTTGCCTTATAGTTAAATGATGCAGGTGGTAGTAACTAACTGATCCTTGGGTATTTGTTGCTTGCCCGTCATCTGTTTTGCACTGTGCTAAGGAAGGAGATAAAGAGGATAGAACTGGGATCTTTCAAGCAGAGGAAATTGGACATCCTAGATTTCTTCCTCACCTTTTCGCATCACCTGATGTTAGGCACCTTCTAGGTCTCTCTATGTTGTTTCTCTCCACCCTCAGTCTTTCCATGCACTTAGCTTTAGCTTTTCTCTACTGAGAGCATTTCCTCAGAAATCTGCCTCTTCTCTTCTGATTTCTTCTAATAAACAGATCGCTTCTGTCTTAGTTACTTTCTCATTGCTGGGACAAAATGTGACACCAGTTAAAGGAGGAGAGTTTTATTTTGGCTCATTGTTAGTAGAGTTTCAGGCTATAGTTGGCTGGACAGCATGGCAGAGGACAAATAGTTCGTGACATGGCCGGCAGGAAGCAGAGAGAGAGAGAGGGATCAAGGGAGGAGGAGGGATACACACACAAACACACACACACACACACACACACACACACACATAATTCCAGGCCACGCCCACAGTGACCCACCTCTTCCCACAAAGCTTTACCTACCAATATCATTTCCAGCGATAAATCCATGAGTGGACCAATCCAGTGATGAGTGTCACACACCCATGGTCCCATCTCCTCCCCAAAGCCACACCTATGAGCACATGTGGCTTTGGGGAGAATCTGGATATAAACCATAACACACTCCACTGCTCAGAATTCTTCAGTGCCTCTTAATTACCCAACGGATGGAATCTCATCTTGTTTCTGGGACAAATAAGGCCTCTACATGTTGTAGACTTTGCTTCACTTGCCTATGTTGGTCTCTTATG
Source organism: Fukomys damarensis (assembly GCF_012274545.1). Classification (NCBI taxonomy): domain Eukaryota; kingdom Metazoa; phylum Chordata; class Mammalia; order Rodentia; family Bathyergidae; genus Fukomys; species Fukomys damarensis. The sequence continues at coordinate 70,835,846 of NW_022900928.1, forward strand.
GCTCCCACCTCAGCCTCATCTCCAGCTTTATGGAGCTCGTGGTGTTGACTGAGCACATGCTGCTCTTCAGGCTTGTGCCTCAGCACACGCCAGTCCCACTGTTTGGAAATTGGTTTGCCTGGTAAGGTTTCCCTCATCCCTCCAGTGTCAGCTCAAATTCTGCCTCTTCTGCAGAGCCCTATCTGTTTTCTCTTGTGGCTCCAGATGCCCTTTCTCTTGTATAGGTCCTGAACTTTGTGATCAGCACCTCCCCATTCCACCCTTTCTGTGGCAGTAATTATACTGTGTAACATCGCCACTGACTGGACGCCCTCTTTCTTCACCACAGGAGAGAACGTGTATTTTACTTCCTCGAGAACAGACTGTGTGACTCACTTTCTTCAGTGAAATCTTTGTGCTCCTTCCAGGGCAGCCTGGCACATAGCGTGTACTTCATAAATGGCTGTTGAATGAGAGATGTAATTTCATTAAACACATGAATTAAGCTTAGGGTGAAATAGATTTTTCCCCCTTATTAAGAAGGAAGAGTCAGCTGGGGATTTAGCTCAGCAGTTCTGCCTCCTGCCTTGCAAGCACAAGGACCTGAGTTCAATCCCCGGTACCAAAAACAAAAACAAAAACACCAAAAAAAAAAAAAAAAAAAAAAAAAAAAAAAAAAAAAAAAAAAAAAAAAAAAAGGAAGAGTCACTTCAAATGGTGTAGAATTAAGCCGCAAGATAGTGCATGCCCATAACCCAGCACTTGGGAAACTGAGTCAAAGGGATCCCAAATTTAAGCCCAGCCTGGGAAACTTAGCAATTCAGTGAGAACTTGTTCAAAAATAAGAAGAAAAGAAAGGGCTGGAGATGTAGCTTAGTGCAAAGGCCCTGGGTTTAATCCCCAGTACTGAAGGAAAAAGAAAAAAAAAAAGAGAAAGAAAGAAAAGAAAAGAAAAAAATTGCTGAAAAGCTGTCAAGGAGGATAAGAAGAAGGCCATTAGGCAGTCACCTCTAAGAAGAGAACTGTTTTGTGTCAGGCTTGACTGCAGCGGGGAAGAAGTAACTACTAGACACAGCTGGGAGATCTTCAGCCTGAGGTTCCAGATCTTGAAAGGAAGGCGGAAAAGGTGCTCACATCTGCATTCAAAGAAGTGTCATGAAATACAAACAGTCTGGGTCTCCTTGGGGTGAATACTGGCTGTCTTGTCCAGCCGTGGCATCATAGAATCCAAGTGGGGCCCTCAGCTGATCTCAGGAATGGCACCTGCCTATCCCGCCAATGGTATTTTCAATTTTGTCATGATAGCAACCCCAAGCAGAAAATGAACTAGCCAGGCATGGTGGTACATGCGTGCCTGTTATCTCAGCACTATGGGAGGCTGAGACTGGAGGACTACCAGTTTGAGCCCACCTTGAGTAGCTTAGTGACTTGATGAGACCCTGTCTCAAAATAAAAAAATTAAAAGGGCTGGGGATGTAGCTCAGTGTAAAGGCCCTGGGTTCTGTCCCCAGTACTAAAGACAAACAGAAAATTCAAAAGAAAGGATTTGTGGATTCCTTACTTGATTTTCTTTTGTTCAATATTATTGGAAAAGTGACCGTACCTTGAATAAGTACCTTATCAGGAAGTTGTCACAGTGCTTTTCAGGAAGTTGAGGCATTTAACCCTGTATGAAAATAGTGCTGTGAACAGGTCAAGCTGTTACCCCTCGCCATCTTGCCTCTGAGTCCAGCCAATGCTGTTATTTCTTCCCCATCCCTGAGGGCCCCCAGTGAGTTAGTGGATGACCAGAGTTCTTGGTTAGAACTGTTTTTATTTTTTCCAATTGGAAAAAACCCCAAAATAATAGTTTCCTCCATAAACCAGTTTTGCCTGGGGCTATAAGCAAATGAAGTTGGATGGGGTGTGTGGGGGAGGTAAGGAGAGGGACAGAGATGGGGAGGCAGAAAGCTCAAAGGATTTTTGTTTTTTTTTTTGGTAGAACACAGTCTGTCCTTGAGCACCAGGGTCACAGGAGCAGTTTATCTGTGGCAGGGTTTCTGTATGAGCCCCCTCCTTTTTGTTTTCCTTGACATTTAGGCCTCAAGAATATGTCCTTCTTTCCAGATGCATCAGTGTGTCCTCTTCTTGGGGTGCCATTTCTTTAGAGCACAAGGCATGTGTGTCTTTCCTGATGATAAAACTCGGTGCCAAAGCCTTGTGTTCAGTCCTCACTAACACACATGAGCGCGTGTGCGCGCGCGCGCGCACACACACACACACACACACACACACACACACACACACTCTATATTGACTTCTGTTAACCAGAGGAACACAGATAACTAGCTTGTAAAGCCATAGTCATAAAAATTCCTTGAAAACATGTGCTCTTCATGGAATTTGGTCTTCAGTTCGAAGAGAATGGGCTAATAATGTTCTTTTGCCTTGACTTCTGCTGAAATATTTGTTTGGAATTCAGTTGTTTCTGGGAAACCTGCTGGCCTAATCCACTCCAGGCTGGCTCCTAAATCAAGCTAGTTTAACTTCAGCTGGTAGTAGAACAAGTTGGACTATGTCCTACATCCATATTTATGGAGAGGCGCTCAAGGTGCCTCCATTTCTGCTCTGCATCTGGGCTGTCCTTGTGAGTCCTGCCCTCAGGCCTAAACATGGTAGCCCTGGTCTCTCGGGTCCCCAAAGACTCACTCTAGGCTGCAAGTTGACCTCTGTCTACTGACCTCCTCGAAGTCTCACTGGCCCTCTCTTTGGCTTGAAGAAGTTCAGATCTCCCTGTCGTGAGTGAGATCATTCCTTGCATCCACCCTCCCAGCTCCAAGTGAATGCATTATAATTGCTCAAAGTGAAAGAACAAAGAAAACATGGGTTGAGAGCCAGGGATGTAGCTCAGTGGCACTGTGCCTGCCTGGCAAGCACAAGGCCCCGAGTTTGATTCCTGGTACTGGGTGGCGGGGGGAGAGAAAGAAAACATGGGTTAAAATCTAAATTCCTTAGCTTACCAATAACTCACTTGTAGAACTGCCATGTATCTCCTTGAAGCCTATTTTCTCATCTTTAAAATGGGATCAGAGAATACATAACATACCTTAGGAGGTTGAAAAGATCAAGTGGGAAAATACACATGGAAGCACTTTGTGGACTGGAAAGAGCTGTTTGAACATGAAAGCTTGTATCATTCTTAACTACAGCATATTCTGTAGCACGTAGCAAGTTAGCACTCAGGGAGGCATCCCCCGATGAAGCCTGTGGCTTCTCTTGGAGGCTTACCACTGTCACCGGTGGTAGTGTCTCAGGTTTGAATTTGTTATCAGCTCTGTGTGGCACAAAGAGAGCAGAGTTCTGGGTCAGGCTGGAAAAAAGTCAGCGAATGAATCCCTGAGTATAACAGTCTCTGAGAGTGTCAGAGGGAAGACAGCTGGGCTTTTTATGGCATGGGGCTCCTCCGTCCAGGGCTGAAGATACAGATCAAGAAGAAAGACATCCAAAGCAGAAAGAACGACGTGAAGAAAGTTGAGAGGATTGAGTGTGCGTGGTGTTTCTAGAACTCATACTCAGTTCAATATAAACAGTGCGAGTGGCCCAGTGAGACGTTTTGCTGGGGAAGGTGCTTTTAAGTTTAAGGGTTCAAGAAGTGTCAGGCAGGGCCGGGAATTTAGCTCATTGGTTCCACAGCCTGCTTCGCAAGCGCGAGGTCCTAAGTTCGATCCCCGGTACCAAAAAAGAAGTGTCAGGCAAAGACACTAGAGCTCTTCTATCTCATTTTAGGAAGACTGAGATTTTAAGCTGGGAGCAGGCATGGCCACGTTGGTATACTGGGGCCAGCTTGCAGCCAATTGTAACTTCCTAAGGCTTACTTCAGGAACATCAGACATTGACCATGGCAGGATTTATACACCACAGAATTTGACAGGCAACCCAAATTAGTCCCTCCAGTTTAGTTTTCAGACTTTTTTCCCCCTTGGTACTGGGGACTGGACTCAGGTCCATCATACTGAGCTATATCCCCATTCCTTTTCTATTTTGAGACAGGGTCTCACTAAGTCTCTCAGTTGTGCCTAAATCTCTCAGTTGTGCAGGCTATGTTTGAATTTGTGATCTTCCTTCCCCACCCTCCCGAGTGCTGGGATTTCAGGCGTGGATTGCCACACCCAGTTTCTGGTTGTCAAAGTTCTTTCTTTCTTTCCTTTTTTTTTTTTTTTTTTTTTTTGAGACAGGGTCTCATTATGTAGTCCAGGCTGGCCTTGAACTCACTAAGTAGCCCAGGCTGGCCTCAAATTCAAGGCAATCCTCTTGCCTCAGCTTCCTCATTGCTGGGACTACAGGCATCCACCACCACTCCCAGCTTAGTCGTCAAACATTTATCAGGAGAGTTAAAAGGCCACGTTAGCAGGATGGGACTTTAACAGTTTACTAATCTGAAATCGCTGTTAAAAATCCTTCAGATGAAAACTAAAGAATCTTTCAAGCTTCACCTCAGGCTTTCTGCGTCAAATTCCAGGATGAGAAGGAGGTAAGAATCCATTTCTAATTTTGCTTTTCTTTTTTTCTTTTTTGCTGGGATCAAGCCCAGGCCTTCATACATGCTACGTTAGCTCTTTTTTTTTTTTTTTAATTTATATTTTTGGTTCTGGGATCAAACTCAGGACCTCCTGCTTGCCAGACAGGCACGGTGCTGCTGAGCTACATCCCTGACCGTAGGTTAGCTCTTCACCACCGAGCTACACCTCTTTACATCTCCTGCCAGGAAACCAGATTTTAAAAAAGTTTGCATATAATCTTTTTGCAGCCAGTGTAGTACCAGTCTTTGGAGCAGGGTGAGACCTTTGGAGGGGTAGAGGGAAGAGGATGGGTGGAGAAGGTGTTTCAGGGGTAGGAGCAGTGTAACTTGGTGACAGATGGGAGGTGGGGAGAACAGAGGAAACCGCCAAAACTATTTCTGCGTTTCCAGGCGGATGGGCAGCGGTGCAGTGACTGACCTGAGGAAGGCAGACAGGAGTTGTTTGGAGAAGTTGGGATGCAGGGGGAAGGGGGCAGTTGTAGACATGCTGTTGGAGGAGACTGGGGAGGCAGAATTGGGTTGATTTCTTGGATACGGAGAGCTGGAGCTTGGTGGAGCACTTGGAGCTGCACCGTGAGACTCACAGCCTTCCAGTCCCACCTTGTTAAATGAAATCAGTGGAGAAGGAACTTGAGCTCCTCGTTTTGAGCAGTTGTAATGAAAGCACAAGAATCAGGCTGTTTGTCTAAAATAAAGTTTCGGGGTAATCTGGGCATAAAATGGCATCTGCTGGCTTTGGATGTGAGACCTTTCTGTAGCTTCCTAGCACTGGCTTTCTTCTCTAACATGATGCTCTGGATTGGGGAGCAAAGGGTTCTCTGTGGGCAGGGAGAGGGCACAGCAAACTGGGCAGAGGAAAGAGAGGAAGGGGTGTGGGGGCTGCGTCGAGGCTGTGCAGTGACACTGCGGTTCTCAGTCTGGACCAAGCTTCACAGACTTCCCCTTCTGAGAAGATACTTGTTTGACCCCGTTTACTTCCTGAGGAGTTTACCTCTAAGTGGCCCGGTTACTGTGTATTTTCTCTGTCTCTGTCTCTGTCTCTCTCTCTCTCTGTCTGTTTCTCTCTGTCTCTGTCTCTGTCTCTCTCTCTCTTTCTCTCATGAGCACCCAAGATTTCACTGTGAAGCTAGTAGATATTGAGGCCAAAGAAGCTACTAGGCTGTGACAAACTAGAAAAAGGTGATGTGTTTGTTCCTTTAGCAAAGGGCGCCTGAAGAGGTTTGGAGCTGACCCAGTTCTCCCTGCCCCTTCTCTGGACCCAATGGGGTAAGTATAATTCTTTTATTGGGCATGGTTAGTGGACTAGAATTTTATTGTGGATGAACAGGGCATTGGAAAGAACATCTAATATTTTTCCCCAAACAGACTTTATTATCCATATTGGTGACAACCAAGGATGGGCATAAAATGCAACACCCACTGGGTGTGGCCATGCACACCTATAATCCCAGTATTCTGGAAAGTTGAGGCAAGGAGAATCACAAATTCAAGCCTGGCCCAGGCAATTTAACAATTTAGTGAGACCCTGTATAAAATAAATAATAAAAAAAAAGGGCTGGGGAACACAGTGTGAAAGCCCTGTATTCATTCCCCGGTGTGTGTGGGGGCGTTTGGGATATTAACATTCATAGACAATCAGAAACAAAAAAGTTCTAGCTTTTAGTTTCAGGACCTTTCCTACTGACTTTTACCTGGAGTGTCTGTCTGGATAGCCTTGTGATGGCGGTGCTGTCAAGGCTGGACTTGTGGCTGCCTCGCCTTGGGTGACAGATCTGGACTGTGGCTGTGACACGAGTGTGCGGAAACGGGGTGCTGTTGCTTTGGCTGCGGTGGCTTCTTTCTTTGGAAGCCATTTGCATCTTGTTCACATTGGTATCTCTGCTGTACTGCAAGGTCTGGAGCACAGTTGGCAGAGACATGGATGGACAAATGACACATCAGACATGCAGACTGAGGGGTGGCTTCTTATGACCGTGGACCATGCCTTACACAGTTCTGACTGCTGGGAACTGAGATGGCAGTCAGATTTTGAGGCTTTTATTGCAAGATAAGGAGTCTGAACTTTGTTCTGAAATTGTAGAAAGCCTGAAGGACTGTGTGTGTGTGTGTGTGTGTGTATGTGTCTGATGCCAGAGATAGAACCCAGGGCCTAGTACTCCAAGGATCCTAAGCTGGGGAGAGACGCGAAGGGATTGAAACTGTCAGCAAGATGACTGTGTCAGTATGGAGGGTAGGTGGAGTGAGGCCAGCCTGGCAACAGGAAAAGCACTTAGGAGACTACTAAAGTGATCCAGCCCTGGGGTAATGACAGCAGGATCTACCATATGACTATGGCAGAGGGGTGATGAGTGGAGGCTGGGAGATTGGGAGGCAGTGGGAAATGGAGCAGTGTGGAGACGCTTCCAGCTTGTAGGAATCGTACACAGAATTCAGGGAGAGGAGAGACGGTGACCTCCGTATTGGGCAAAGTCTGAGAATCCTGTTGGATGCTCAAGACAGCTTAGTCCTATGGCAAATGCATGATAATAAAAGCAAAGTATTGTGCATATTGGTTGAGGACTCAATATAGTATTTTTGCTAGGCCTTCTGTTGAGTGCTCATGTTAATCAACTCATGTAATCTTCATAGGAGTCTTATGAAATTACTTGATGGTAACAGTTAAGAGGAAAACGAGTGGCAGAGCTGGAACATAAGTCCTAGGTTTCATCTGAAAACTTCCTCACCATTGCTGTCCAACAAAACTTTCTGCAGTGAAGGAAAAGCTCCGAATCTGTACTGTCCAATCCAGAAGCCATGGCATGGATGGATTGCATGCTTAAAATGCAAAGGAACTGACAAGTTTATAATTAATTTAGCTCTTTTTTTTTGGTACCGGGGGTCGAAAGTTTATAATTAATTTAAATGTCTATGGCCACATGTGACCAGTGGCCACTGTGTTGAGCTCAGCTCTTTGCTGTGCTGTGTTCAAGGGTTATCAGCATCACTGTCATAAAAATGTGAGTGGGGACATGATCCCCAAAGAGCTGTACTGAGGTGCATTGCAACCACTTACGGGTCACATGCATATTTGGGAATCTGATGAAAGCTTTGAACCACTCTGATGAATGTACAGTATTACTGTACAGTGTACAGGTAACAACTTCAGAGGTCCCTGGAACTTAGGCTCCTTGGTATAAAAGCAGGAAGAAGAAGGAACCTAAAAGAATGTCACCTCCTTGAGAGTAGAGATGTTGGCTATTCTGTTACTCTATTCCCAGTGTCTAGATTCTAGAATAGTGTCTAGTTTATAGTCAGTTTTGCTCATTTATTAAAGGAGTGGCAGACAAGTTCTGGGGAACATTTCAGTTCCAAGTAGAAGAGCTCATGAAACTACCTAAAAAAGAGAAAAGGACGGCAGAAGTAAGAGTGGATGAAGCCCCAGGAGGATGTGATATTGTAGAAGGCAAGAAAGGTAGCATTCTTAGCATGGGAATAATCAATGTCACATGAAAGCCCAGCCTGGGCATCTCAGTGACTTAGCGAGACCTTGTCTCAAAGTACATTAAAAAAAAAAAAAAAA
>NW_022900928.1:70843977-70857097 GCF_012274545.1 Fukomys damarensis
AAAAAAAAAAAAAAAAAAAGGAATGTAGCGATTTTCCTTGGCTTTGGCGGTACATACTTCCCCAGGGACAAAACAAAGGAGTGGTAGGTGTGGGTCCAGGTTGCAGTAGATCAACTTGTCAGTCTTTGGTGGGGAAATAGAGGCATCATTGGGTCTCAGTCTTGGTTTCTCCCTAGAATCGTTGAGAAGTTTACAAAAAAAAAAAAAAAATACACCGTGTATTTCAGTGGCAGACTGATTGCCCAGCATGTGTGAAGTCCTGGGTTTGATCCTCAGCACTGCAGAAATAAACAAACATCCTTGGACGTGTTCAGACTGATTTAGTAAATCTGGGGAGAGACCAAGTAATCTGCAGAGTAAATCTTCCTAGTTTATTGTGTTTTGAAAGAACTTTAGCAATTATCACATAGTATATTGCTTTAATGGCCATAAAGGGAAGGAAAGAATAAAGCAGTTAAGGAGAGCTTTTTCTCTTCTTCTCACTTTTTTCTCTTCCCCTCACCGCTTCCCTCTGTCCCTTCCTTCCTCCCTCCCTTGCCCTCTTCCCTCCCTACCTCCCTTCCTCTCTTCCTTCTTTTGACAGGGTCTCAATAAATAGCCCAGACCGGCTTCAAATTCAAGGTTCTCCTGCCTCCGTGTCCTGAGTGCTGGGTTACAGGTGTGTCACTACACTTGGCTTCCTTTTTCTGCTTTTAAAGACAGACATGACAGTACTGGTCATGGAAGTACATGCCTATAATCTCAGAATTCTGAGGGGCCGAGGTAGGAGGATTGCACGTTTGAACCCAGACTAGCTCAGTGTGAAGGCCCTGGGTTCAGTCCCCAGGACTGCAAAAAGAAAAAAAAAAAAACAAAAAAAATAGACAGACAGACACACAGACCCGTTAAGAGGTAAAAGAACCATTAAAGAGAGAAGTGATTTTGAATTGTAGTGAGTTAGGAAGGTATCTAGCTGGATTTTGAATCCCTGAGTCTTTGACCAGCTCCCCATCTTGCTGCAGATTCCCATGGGAGCCATTAGGCAGAAGCGATCTCTCTAACTCGGAAGACAAATTATCACTTTCACCCTGAGCATGAACTTTTCAAAGCAGTATTTGAGAGTATTGCAGAGTGTTGTATAAGAAGTTGGCAGCCATCTGCAGTGCCAGGATCACATCTGTTTACTTATGTGCTATTATTAGACTTTCCCATACTTGCCAGGTGACAAAATCTCCTCTCTTTTATTCTTTACTTCTTGGCTAACCAGCCTTCTCTTTCCACATACTCCTTTCCTACTTAAACTGAAATTGTCAATGTTAGTGTTATTTTACACATGGAACTAATTCAGTATAAATTCAGCCGTGTCTTCTGAGTGATCTTATGGTTCTGCTTTTCAGGACCATGACCCCCCAACATTTTCACCATGGAGTATCTCTTCTGTTATCAAAATCCCATGCATTAGATATTTGAGAATATTTATCTGTCAAATTAACTGTGAATATTAAGTGCAATTGGTACTATCTACCAAAGACCAGATACTGCCCTGCATACTTTCTCTCCATGATTTCTACTATTTCTAATCCTCACCGAAGTCTTCATGTCATGTGGGAAATGACCCACATCTGGTACTTAGACAAGTTAAATCCCTCACCCAGCTTCCTCCTGCTAAGTGTTAAGAGTCAGGACTAGAACTTGCATCCCCAAGACTCTACATCCTGAATTCTGATACTGTAATTGGATTACTCACCCCTAAATCCTCAGTGTGGTTCTGTAAACAGGATTAGGTGGTGAGTAATCATACTGACTCTCCATTTTTTGAGGTATTAGGCTAAGAGAGGATAAGGAAGTTGACCAGTGTTATCAGGCCAATAAGAAACAAAGCCAGGGGCAAATCCAGGGTCCTCTGTTTGCTTACTGTCACACTGCTTTCCCAGACTCCAGTGTCTTAAGTTATTGCTCTTCTTCGATTACTAAAGCATCTATAATTCTGCCCCTTGGAGCCCTTTGAAGCTTCCAATTAGCATGAGATGGTTGTTGCTAATACACTAGTTTTCAGATTATTGCCAAAAACAAAGAAATGCCATTCATTTGTCCACAACATTGTGCCAGTCAATTCCTAGTTAGTATTTCCAGAAGGAAATACTGAATTACAGTGTGTGTCACCCCCATGACTACTTGGATCTACCTGGATCTCAAGATTGCCTCTGGTCTTAGGAGGTGGTTAGGGTTACCTGGGAAAGAAAAGAGCTGAATTTACTTAGGAACCGTCTACTCAGAGAGGTTGCCAGATCCTGTCTGTTAGCAGTCAGGCTGTGCCTGGGGATACAAGGACACCTGCCCTGCACATGTCCCTCGAGGGGAGAGGGAGGCAGGGAGCTCAGAGGAATCATGAGAATTTGTCTGCCTACACTGCAGAGCTTCCTGGTCACAGCCTGGTGAACTCCTGCTTCCTGGAGACTGCATTGGTTCAGATAACTGGATTTTTCCCAGCACTTCCATGTGTGGCTGGTATTACTGTGACCTTCCAGGGTAAGCTCCTGAGCTAGCATGCTAGGGAACAGAACTAGCTTTGGCCTCAATTGGCCTCGCTCTGGAGTAGCAAGGTCTAGCTTTCCAAAAGTAAATTTATACAATGACTTTTATCTGAAGGTGCGATTCACAGCAGGAGGGAGGTAAGTCCTAGTGCCTCCCATAGCTGTCTTGGGGAGAATGGTAAACAGATGCTCATACAAATTCCCTAGGTTAAGCTGTCTCCCAGTCATCGGGTGCCCAAGCGAAGTCATTCTAAATCCTCCTTTAGAGTTTCTTTTCCAAGCTAACAGACTTTTTCATCTGTTAGTGCCATCTGCTGGACTTTCTCCAACTTCTTTGCACTTTTTTAAGCCCATGCTAGACACCCTGCCCCACCAAGGCTTTGATTAATGTGGAGTGGATGACCTTGAGGCTCTCTCTTCTCTGAAAACCTCAGTATAAAATCCCAGCACTAAATGGATTCCATCCCATGGTGGGAGGCTAGGGCAGGAAGGATTGCTGCTAGTTGAAGGCCGGCCTGGGCTATGTAGTGAGTGCAAGGCCAGCCTGAATTACATAGTGAGACCTTGTCTCAAAAAATAAAAACAGGGAGCTGGAGATTTAACTCAGTGGTCCCCCCACTTGCTTCACAAGTGCAAAGTCCCAAGTTCGATCCCTGGTGCCAAAAAAAAAAAAAAAAAAAAAAAAATTTTAGTGAGACCTTGTCTCAAAAAATAAAAACAGGGAGCTGGAGATTTAACTCAGTGGTCCCCCCACTTGCTTCACAAGTGCAAAGTCCCAAGTTCGATCCCTGGTGCCAAAAAAAAAAAAAAAAAGATAAAAAATTTTAAAAGATGAAAGAGCCTGGAGTCGCACAGTTGGCTCAGTATTGTAGGGCCCTCCCCATAGGCCCCATCTCTTAAATGTTCTCCCAGTAGTGCCACTCTGCGGGGAGAGCCTTTTACACCTTTGGGGGGCACTTGTCAAACCATTGCATTCCAGCCCTGGATCCCAAAGGCTCCTGTCTATCTCACAGTGCAAAATGCATTTATTTCATTCCTAGGAGTTCCAAAGTCTTAGCTATTCTGGATCTTGGAAACTCCTCAACAATGTTATTTATTCGGATGGCTTTAAAGAGCGGTTGGCACGCACTTAGCTTATTTAAAACTATTGTAAAATGAATTTAAAATATGGAAGGAGAGAAGATCAGGCCCTTCTTGGGGGTACCTGTATCCCTCCTGCTCAGTGTTTACCTCTCCAACATATCTCTGAAACTTACCATCTCTGTCCTGGCACCCTCACCTGTACCTTTCCACCTGTCTTGTACGGCACATCTGTGCTCCAAGAGTAGCTGTCTCTGGGAGACTGGGTCCCTGTCATCTCTGCATCCACACTCCCTCAAGGGCACTAGCTGGAATGCCTTTTCTTCTCACTTCTGCTTGTCCTGAATTAATCCCGTTTCAAGTGTCAGTGCAAAACCCTTATCACCAAGACTTTCTTTTACTGGCCCCAGAGGGATGTGACAATGTCATTTTCTATTTTTAAATGTAGTTATATTTCACCTTGCTTTCTAGATTGTAAACACTTCGAGAGCAAGACCCTTGTCTGATTCATGTCTTCATATCGTTTTTCCCCAGAATTCAAAACATGACGCCTTGCCCACGACAGTGACAGATAGTATTTGACAGTGACAGCAATCCGTGTACGTTCCAGGCACTGTTCTCGTGCTTCACATAGGTGTGCTCTTAAAACCTCACAGCAGCCTTACATCTCCGTCCACTTAACAGGCCAGGAGAGTGATGTTAAATAAATTGCTCGGGGTCATTTAACTGGGAAGGAGAGCAGTTTGGATTCAGTCACAGGCAGCATGTGCCAGATTCTACACCCGTAGCCATTGCCTGATGCCGCCTCCTGTTGGCACAGGTGCACACAGACACCATTATACGAGCGCCTGTTGAATGCATGCGGGTTGGTATTTCTTAATTACTTGGAACTAGTAAAACAGTTTGAAGGTGACCCATTGTTCTCATCTCCTACATCTGAATTTTCCAAGCCACGAGGAGGCCAAAAGGGGGCACCAAAAGGTTGGCGCTCCCCCGCCCATACCTCCCTCCATCCCTCTCTCCCTCTTTTTCTCCCTCTCCCTCTCTCTTTTCTTCGAGACAGGATCTTGCTATGTAGCTCAATGTTTTGGCTTTGAAATCCCTGTGCAACCTAAGCCGGCTTCAACTTGAGATCCTCCTGCCTCAGCTTCCCAAGTCCTTGTATTACAGGTGTGTACCACCATGCCCAGTTTGGTTCTGCTTCTTGATACATTGGATCAGTATGCCTGGTTGTAGTTCTGGTTTGGAAGTCAACAGTGCCATCTAGTGGGACAGTTTGATAATATCAACTCAGACTTGTTTTTTGGACTCCCTGCTTCATTGCCATTTATCAACGGGGAGCCTCTTAAATTATCTTAAAGTTTTGATTGTCAGAAAGGTAGGATAAATAGGAAGAATCAGGCTGTCTTGGCCCAGTCAGTCAAGGTCTGCCTCTTCCTTGAAGAGATTGTTAAGGCTGGTCGTGGTCATTTGGGTTGGTTGAGCTCTGTTGACTACTGTAAATGGTATATAATACTGGGCTTCAGACACCCTCCTTCTGCTTCTTTCTCTTCATGTGTGCTGCTTGCAGTGCAGACCAATACTTCTGTCTTGAAGCTTGCCTCCGGAACCGTGTCTGACTTGGAATTTGAGTTCCATCCATCTGGATTGCCTACTGTGGCAAAACACTCAGCTCAGATTGTATATAAGTGGTGCTCCATGCAGGCAACAGATCAGCCTCAAATGAGAATTCTCACTGGTCACATAGGTCAACATTACAGTGAAGTTTTATTTAAAAAGTTTTTTGGGGTACCGGGGATTGAATTTATGTTCTTGCTCTTGCGAGGCGGGTGCGGCGCCACTGAGCTACGTCCCTGTCCCAGTGAGGTTTTGTCATAAGGAGTTTGTAGTAGGCATGTCTTATCAGAACTGGCAAAGTGGAATGAAGAGCAGCCGCTGTAACCAGCTCTTGCTAGCTCTCTGGTTCTTTTTGGGGGCAACAAGATCGAATCTGACAAAACAGCAAACAGCAAGTGGTGAGGAAGTGCGTGTTTATTAGAAAGAATAAAAGAAAAAGCTCCCCACTAGTTGAGGAGTTCCATAAAATGGACACCGGAAGTTCAGGCTTGGGGGTCTTTATATGGTTTTCAATACTGGAGCACATCAGGGAAAGCACCAGGTTGCAGATTGGCCTTTAATGTCTGGAGCGGTTTCTTTTGCATTTCCCTTCTTCCAGGGTCTCTCCCATCAGTTTAGGGGCCTGTTCTGTGTCCCTTGCAATCCATTCGGCCCTGCTAGTCAGTTTGCTTAAGTTAATCGTTAGGGCCCTCTCGTATGTGAACTCATCCAAGCCTGACTTTTAGTTTATTTTAGGTTAACTATTCAGGACCTGTGCCCTGGCTTCCCCTGGTTTGTTCATAGAGAACAAGCAGTCAGAAAACACCTGGTATAAAGGAAAGAGAGAGGGATTGTTGTACACACTTAGCTTAGTCACACAGTTGAAGGCTTTGTGTGTGGTATGAACCTGTTTTCTGGTATGTTTGCACATGTTTTCTTGTATATGGTATGACGGTTTTTGTGTAAATTGCTTCTACGACTGTAAAATCTTTTATTTCTTGCTGGAAGAACAGAATTTAGGAGCACGGATGTAACTGTTGCCACAAAAAAATTTCTTGGTGGAGATTAATCACTTTACAAGACCGTTCAGAGTCTGTGGTCTACTGGGGATCTAGTTTAAGGAATAGACTCTAGAAGTTAACACACCTGTTGTAGCAGACAGTCCGCCAGAACAAAGGTACAGTTTTGGTTATACTGTACCTTGGCTTATAGAGACATTTATATTAATAGGAATTGTTTTTCATTTGTCTTGTTTATAGTTTTGGCTTCTTCTCTTTCACTATTCTTTCTGAATTAGACAACAAAGTGAACAAAGTTTTTACCAGCATGTTTATTAATAATTATGTATTCATATGTAAAAATTAAGATGCTAAAATCATGACCATGCAATTAAAACGTCAATTTATAAAAATATATATCCACAAATATATACCAAAGACCCCACAAAAATATAAGCAAAAATTTTTCTAAAATCCACAAACATAAAAAATAAAAATAAAAGTATATATTTCGATATTGCCAGGTAAACAACAAAAATATAGAAATCATGTGTCTTTGACTATCTGTAGTAATAATGTACTGGTACGTCCAGGGGTGGACAGCTCCCCATGCTGTATCATGCCATGCCTCTACTGTGCTGAAAACGCAGCTCCCAGCTATCCTATACCCAGCTCCATAAAGAACTAAAAAAAGACAAAATTTAGTGTAACAAAAGACGGTCTATTTGAAAAAAGATGGAAAAGAAAGAGGATAGACAGCTACCATAGAGTGGTAGAGGGTATCAGCCCCGGAGCTCTTATTCCTGGCTTCTTTCACTGGGGACTAGTGTCTTTCCCATCCCCAGGTGGGCACCATGTCTGATCTTGTTCTCTTAACTGTCTTTGATCTTAACCTAGGCATGTCTGCCTTCTTTCTTTCCGGACATTTGGTTTCTTCCTATCCCTTTGTAAGAAATAAATGCAGAGGGGAGGGCTTTTGGGGAGACAGCTTACTTAATGATAAAGTAAAGGGGACTTGTGTACATGTGCTTATCTGTTGTAATACTAATGCTAAAGTGAGAACATACATGTGTGTATATGTATGTGTGTGTGTGTGCGCACAATAAAAAGAGTCCTCGGGTGGCTCTCTTACCTCCGTAGCATTCTGTCAGGTGGGTGAAGGGAGCTGGCTTTCCTGGTCTTTCTTGTCTCTGGCTTCCTCAGTTTCTAACTGTTCAATTCTTATGGTAATTTACTTACCTAGTACAGCTCTCTGTCTAGCTTTTCTCTCCCTCCTTTGACTTTCTAATTGCCCTAACTGCAGAGTCTACCTGCAGAGGAATAACCTGCCTTTAATAAGGCTTCCTATTAATTTCTTTGATAAAGTTTAATGAGATCCTATTTTATCATTTTTCCTGTCTGTGACCCCCTGTCCCTACAATATCAGCATAAGGATATGGTAGTCAGAAAATAATAACTTGATGGATTTTTAGAAAAAATTTCATAACAAGGATTTATTATGAATAGTTTTATTTTTAGCGGCTGTCAGCTCCCATTTTCTATAAGAGGACATTTGGTGAATAGTGCAAACTTTGTGGGCCTTATGCTGCCTCTGCTGTGTTATTATAGACAGCTAAGTTAGGAAGAGGTGTTATAGGCAGTCATATAGGGCTGGGCCCTTGACAGAATCAGGATAAAGGTAAAACACATTATAACTGTGGCTGGAGGTGCATCTGTTGGATACCAGGCCTCAAGATAAAGATGAAATGGCCAGGCCTGCATATTTCCCCAAAAGACAAGATAAATGGTAACACCTGATCTAATAAAGTCTAGATAGACATCAGTCACCCCAGTGAGTGACCGAGACCTCTGGACCATCATTTTCTAGAAAAAATCTTTGTTCTCTCCATGCGTGCTTGTTATGTGACTGGTGTCTCCAGTGGATCACTGTTACCTAAGCAAATGTACTTGTAACTTTATTGGTTGAGTATAACTTTAACCTATGTTGTACCCACGTGGTTTTTACTCTATAAAACTTCCCTGTAAAGTGGAGTCTTTAGATACCCATTCAGGACCCCTCCTGCCTCTCAGGAGCTGTTCTCTCTACAAATATTTCCTATTCTTAACCTAGATGTTCTTAGAATTCATTCTTCAATTTTAGAGAACACAAAATCAACGTATCAGACATCTATAGGCTGAGAATTATATTATTTCCCTTCTATCATTTGGAGGTCCTGTTTCATGTCCTATATCATCCCTGTATCACTGTCACCTGACTCAGCTCTGCCTCAACTACCGACCTTGACACCACAGCCTGAAAGCACTCAGGGTGGTGAGTATGGCTGTGCTCCAAGAAAACTTGATTTTTGGACCATGAAATTTGAATTTCGTGTCATTTTCATGTCATGAAATATTATTTGGATTTTCCCACGTACCAACCATTTAAAATTTCCGAAGCCATTCTTAGAGCTGGGTAGCTCAGTGGTAGAGCCCTGGCAAGCATGTGCCAGGCCCTAGGTCTGTGGATCTCTAATGGGGGAGGGCAGACCAGGAAATAACAAAATGGCCCTAGCTCCTGGAGCTTGTACAGAATGAAATGGGGGTGGGGGGCAGGAGTGGAAGATGCGGGGGTGGCTGTAGTTTTCTGACCCTGGTCAGATGGAGTTGTTGATAATCATTAATTAATAAGAATGATTTGTCCATCCATCACATAGGCAGTGTCATGAGAGGTCTGACCTGCTTTCTTTCGCTGGCATCACGTGGCAGGCAGTCATTCCACATCCCCGTCATACACAGCGTCTTTAAGAGCTCTGATCCTGAATCAAGGCTCAGTCTTCATGTCACCTGCAGGGCTGTGAGGAGTGGAGGGGTCTGCCCTTTCTCCTTCTTTTGTTCCTTCCCTTCCCTCAGTCCTGCCTAGAGGCCCAGAAGCCAACCCGTTGCTCCTGACCCCACTGAGTCTTTGCCTTCTTGAATCTTCCCTCCCTCCACACCCTGCTCCGCCCCTCCCTCCCAACTCTGTTCCTCAGGAGTCTAGCGTGAGATGTGGAGAGTGTGTTGCTATCCTATCAGAGGGGTCTCCCCAGCTCAGGTAGAGGGCTGGGGTACTTACTCTTGGAGGTGTATCTGGTTAGGGGAGAAGAGGACAGAAGGTCTTGGCCTTCCTTCTCCAACCTGTGCAGTAGCAGACGGTTCTTGAGTATCTTGGGCTGCACATGCACAAGGTTTGTGTCATTTCTCACAGCCCTTATGTGAAATTGCACTCTCTGTGCTAAACTTCCACAGAGGAACTTACAGCCTTACTTAATTTTGTAACCTTTTTTTGTCTAGTTGAGGCCTCAACAATCTCCCCCAGGGTTGAGAAAGAGGCTGAGCATTAACGGTTCATATCCTGTGTCTTTCCTCAGCAGCCAGCAGAGTAGCCTGCAAAGCAGCCACGATGATGATTCAAGCAGGTTCCTGAGTCCTCGGGTGCGGGAAGAAAGGTAAGATCCAATGGGAGGATGAGGGAATAAGGGCGCGTGGGGTGAAGTTCTTCACAAAGATTGTACTTCTGTCGTGGGTGAGTGCTTTGGGAAGTGGAAGAGCAGTAGGAGAGCACCAGGCCTCTGTGCTTGGAGACTGGCTAGAAAGACAAGCTGTTCACCCAGGCGACAAGAGGGAGCAACTCCAAGGGCTGATTCTGAAGGCATCTGGGGTTCGGCAAGGGAGAAGTTCGTGTGTGTCCAGTAAGTTGTTAACTTTGGATTTAAAGCTTGAGTGACATCACGGAGTGGGTCAGGAGGGAAAAGGGTGTTTGGTGTCCCAGGAGGTTGCATGGGCTGGTGTGGCACATGTGGCAGCAGATGGCAGCAGCACACGGGCCTGCCTGGCTTGGGGTTCGTTGTGGGTGGCAGAAGTTAATGGAGAAGGAGGTTTAGATGGATGGGATGTAAGAACGTGGAGGCTCCCGAGTGCTTGGCTCAGGATTCGCAACATAACTAGCTATGCACTAAGGATGTGAGAAGCAGCTTGCACTGCTTTGCGCAGTGCTGAGAGTGGTGGACAGGAGTGTCTGAGGCAGTGAGATTTCTGCCCAAGCAAAGAAAGTGGGAGAAAGAGGGCTGGGGGAGGGGGAGGGAGGGGGGTGGTTCTGGGAATTGAGCCCAGGGCTTCTCACAAGGGTTCTGCCATGTTGACTGTATTGATGATAGCCTTTCCCAGTGACATCTTGTCAGCCAGTGGATTCCTCCTCCTGGAGGGAACAAGTTCACAGAACTCCAGCCAATCACCAGCTTCAGCTCAGAACTTTGCACTTGATTCTTCTTCTAATGTTATTTCCACCCAATCCAGAGTTTCTGTGGGGGTTTGGGATGTTGTCCTGTGATGTCCCAGCCTAGGCTGAGCGATAAGATCTGAAACTTGGGGACATTTGAAGCATAGGAGGAGATCTGGCCCATGGCTTTCCCTCTGGGCATCCTTGGCAGATGGCATATCATCCCATGAACATTTCCTACACTGGCCAGGCCTTCCTGTAATCTTCTCTTTTACTCTACCACACCCCTGGAAGGCAGGTGGAGCAAGTTTTGTCGTGGACTAAAGAGAACTGAGGATGAGGTGGGTATTATGGACCCTTTTCTGTGGCTACTTCAATTGCTCTGAACCATGCGATCAATTATGTGGTGAAAGATAAGTTCAGCAAAAGAACTGACATCGATTTCTCTGCCTCTGCTTTAACGATTGAATAAGATGCACTTTCAGCAAGTTTAATGTAACATTGATTTTTCTTTTTTGGCTATGCAAAATATTCAGGATGGATACAACATTTAGAGACAAACTAGCATCCCTTGACGATGCGGGAACATCGTGGAGTGTATGAAACAAACCAAGGTGTCTCTCATGTCTCTGGGTGATGCAGAATTGTGGGACCACCTTCATTATGTGCAGTCTTTGTTGGGCTAGATGTCCTATGCAGCTCGCGGTTGTACGTACAGCATTAGCTGAATCGTCTCAATGTCATCAAGCCAAAGGACTTCTCAGTATTCTTCCTCATTCTCACAGTGTTCTGGAAAGCCTTTGGAAGGACGATGGGCAGGAGGGCCATTTGGTTCAGAGTGACGGTGGTTTTCTGGGCAGCTGTGGCATCGGGGATAAGTATTGGTTTCAGTAAGATAATCCATTTATTGGCAAACAGTGATTGGTTCAGGAAAATTAATAATCCCCCGCAGTTTCCAGTACAAAGGAAAATGAGTAATTTCCCCAAAGTGTGTGTGGACACATTCAGTGCAATACAGGGTGTTAATTCAATTTCTTGCTTCACAGTGAAGCCAGGGGCAAGATGAAACACTGGATTCCAGGTTCAAGCCCAAATCTGACTAATTGTTAGGGTTTTTCAGGTACCCAGCTCTGTCTTTAGTGTGTTTCCCCAATAGGGTGAGCTTCTAAACACAGGACTGCAGAAGAAGAAGATATCTTACAAAGGACCAGTTGTGGCTGGGCGTGGGTAGTATGTGCCTATAATTCGAGCACTTGGGAGGCTGAGGCAGTAGGATTGCCATGAGTTTGGGGCCACCCTGGACCACATAGTGAGTTCAAGGCCAGCCTGAACTACACAGCGAGACCCTGTCTCAAAAAATAAAACAAAACAACAATAACAAAAAATAAGCTAACATCCTTTTGTGTTTACCAGGTTCATTTCAACAGGGTAGAACTTGGGAGCCTTTTAGCAGTAAGAGAATTGAGACCTGAAGTGAGGTGTGTGTGTGTGTGTGTGTGTGTGTGTGTGTGTGTGTTGTGTGTTCAAAGGCAATGCCATGTCATCCAGGCCCTGAAATGAGAGCATGCATAGTGTGTGTGTGTGTTTGTGTGTGTGTGTGTGTGTTGTGTGTTCAAAGGCAATGCCATGTCATCCAGGCCCTGAAATGAGAGCATGCATTCATACACCCTCTCCTGTGTGTGTGTGAGTGAATTACAAAAGTTCACAGAATGTCTTCAGGGTACATGGGTCCCTGGCAAAGCCCACTCTGCAAGAGGGTGGAGCCTCGTGGCTGCTGATGGACATGCTATATTGGCAAGAGCAGAGGCATTACAGATAGACTTCGTTTTGCACATCTTCTTTGTTCCTTCTTTTTTTTTTTTTTTTTTTTTTGAGACAGGGTCTCACTATGTAATTGAGACTGACCTGGAACTCACTATGTAGCCCAGGCTGGTCTCAAACTCACAGCGATACTCCTGCCTCAGCCTCCTGAGTGCTGGGAGTATAGGTGTGTGCCACCGCGCCTGGCTTTCTTTGTTCCTTCTTAACTGTGTGAGGTTTTTCTTTCTTTTTCTATTTTGTTATTTTGTTGCCATGGATCAAAGCCAGACCCTTGCACATGCTAGGGCCTTAGCCAGTGATAGCGAACCTTTTAGAACTTTCAGTGATACAGCCAGGTTTCCATCACTGGCCTAAGCAAATGCTCTACTACTCACTGAGCTACACTTACAGCCCTAACTGCTTTTACTTTTCTTTTTCTGAGATAGGGTCTCACTTTGGGGCCTACATCAGCCTGGAGCTCACCATGTATCCCAGGCTGGGCTTGAACTTGTGATCCTTGTGCTTCTGTACCTGGAGCGTTGGGATTATGGATATGTGACATCATGCCTGGCCCTGACTGCATTTTTCAAAGGAATTTACTTAGTTTTACTCAATCTTAGTTTTCTCATTTGTGGAAGTCTGCTACCCATCACATCTTCTTGTAAAAGATAAATGAAGTAACACACGTAAAGTGCCTGGCATTCAGAAAAGTGCTTAATAGATCATAATTGTTATACTCTTATTTTGGTTTTCATGAGATTTGACTCTGTGTTAACAGCTCTGTTGTCTTTTGTCTTCAAAAAAGCAGAGACAGAATGCATAGAATATGGGGCACTTGCAAATGTCACCGCTATGAATAAGTAGAGTATTTGCCCTAAAAAGGCTTTATATCATATCAT
>NW_022900928.1:70857152-70870557 GCF_012274545.1 Fukomys damarensis
GTCTTAGTATGTAGTTCAGGCTGGCTTTGAACTCACTGTGGTTAAGGCTGGCCTCGATCTTGTGGTGATCATTCTGTCTCAGTGATTACAGGCATGCAGTACCACACTTGGCAAGATACATTTGCAAGCCAGGCATGGTGGCACATGCCTGCAGTCCCAGTACTCGGTAGGCTGAGAGGCAGGAGGATCACTGTGAGTTCAAGACCAGCCTGGGCTACATAGTGAGTTCCAGGTCAGTCTCAATTACATAGTGAGACCCTGTCTCAAAAAAACAACAACAACAAAAAAAATTTGCAAATAAACAAGTATACTACAGTGTAGTAATTGGCATGGAGTTATGTATAAGGCACTAAAACTGAAGAATTTGTTTACTAAGTGCTCACTATGTGCCAAACCCTGTGCAAACCCTTTTACACATTTTCTTAACACAGTGCTCTCACCAGCCCCCTAAGCAGGTGCCCTTTTCTACATATTGCAGTCGAAGACACTGGGGCTCAGTGGTATTAAGGGACCTTTCCCCACTGGCAGGTGTAACACAACTTCCCTGCTTGGGGCCAAGCGCGGGATGGTGGGTAAGAGAAAGACTCCGAGGGAGGTGCTTTGGTGGGGAGCCAAAAGATGAGTAGGAGTGTCACAGGGACAGCGTTCCTGGCGAGGAACAGGATGTTCATAGTGTGGAGGAGTGAGAAAGCAGGGCGTGTTCAGAGCCACAAATACTTCAGCTTTGCTGCAGCCTCAAGCCTGGGAGCTGGCAGCTCCAGAATGGCCGGAAATGATGTTTTGAACAGGGAGGCAGGTCCTTGACCCAGCTGCATGCCGCCATGATAAGGAGTGGATTTTTTTTTTTTTTTTTTTGAGACAGGGCCTCACTGCATGGTCGAGACTGACCTGGAACTCACTATGTAGCCCAGGCTGGTCTCGAACTTGCAGCGATCCTCCTGCGTCAGCCTCCCAAGTACTGGGGTTATAGGCATGCGCCACCACGCCGGGCTAGGAGTGGATGTCTTTTATTTACGGAGGAAAGAAACCCTGGCGTGAGTGATTTTTGAGAAAAGGAATACCCAGGTGTTCTACTTGAGCCAAGCTTCTGTAACAGAATACAAGCGGCTTATAAACAACAGAAAGTTATTCCTTGTGGTTCTGGAGACTGGCATGGCAAAGGGCAAGGTAGTGGCAGATTCAGTGTCTGATAAAGGTCTGTTTTCCCCGTAGACATCCATCTTCTCATGGCAAAAAGAACAACTCTGGTCTCTTTAGTCTCTTGCAGGACTGATACATACTCTTATAGGGGCTCCGTCTCAATGATCTCATCACCCCATCTCCTAATGCCATCACATTAGAGGGTAGGATTTCAACCTGTATTTGGAGTGGGGGAAGAGGCAAACATTCAGTCTTATCCTGTTTAACAAATATTTATTGAGCACATATTACATGTTATCTGCTCTGCAGGCATTGGGGGAATAGCTGTGAATAAAGTATCACTGTCTCCTCCATGCTTTCTCCCTAGTGAGAGAGACAGTAGACACATAAGGAAATATCAAGTAGGAATAAATGTTATGAAGAGAGTGAAAGAGGGTGGAAGCCAGAGTTTGCCAAGGACTGAGGTGGGCAGGACAGCTTGCTGACTGCCATGGCAACACGGAAGCAGAGATCAGATGAGCGTGTTCTGAGTATCGATGTGAGGACAGAAAAGGAGGAACCAGTGGAAGATTTGGGAAGCAGATTTGACGGAACTGACATTCCGCTCAGCGAGGTTGTGCAGGTTGCTTGGGCAGCAAGAACAGGTAGCAAGCGCAATCTGGGCTTTCCTGGATCGTGACTGGCTCTACCGCGTGCTGTGCGATCTTGGAGAAATTAGCTAACTTGAGTTTCGCTTTCCTAAAATCTAGATGGGTATAGTGATAGTGATATCTCCCATTCAGCTACCTTTTTTCTTTTCTTTTTCTTTTTCTTTTTTTTTTTTTTTTTAGTACTGGGGATCGAACTCTGGACCTTATGCTTGCAAGGCAAGGGCGGCACCACTGAGCTAAATGCCTGGCCCCAGTGATATATCTCACATGCATTTTGAGAGAATCAAATGTGTTTTGTGTGTAATGATCACAACACGATAGCATCTAGCCTGTGGCTAGCGTGGGAAAAGGAGGAAAAATGTGAAGAGCAGGCACGGTAGTAAGCTTAATTTAGACACATAGATTATAAAGTAAGTGCCCACAGAACCAGACGTGGTGGGGCATGCCAGCACTCGGGGAGACTGGGGCAGGAGGGTCAGAAGTTAAATCGTAGCCTGGGAACTTAGACTGTCTCAAAAAGTTTTGTATGTCTGTATAGGCTTATAGATATTTACATTTTCATAGGTACACAGATATATGTGTTGGGGCTGTAGCTTGGTATGAAGGCCCAGACTCAATTCCCAGTTCCAAACCAAACCAAAAGCGGGGACAAAGAACCTGTGCGTGCAAATAGAGACAGTAGGCAGTTGACTGTGCTCTTCGAAGCTACGGTGGTAAATCAAAAAGTATTTGTTTGGCTTTTTTGGGACTGGAGGATGTATAGCTTAGTGGTAGAGTGCTTGCCTGTCATGCTGTAGGCTGGGGTGCCAAACCTAAGGGCACGCATGCTGCCCAGGCTGTTTGTATCATTGAAAGCTCTGAAAGGTTTGCCATCCCTGCTCTAGGCCCTGAGTTTGAAGTTTGCAGACAGACAGACAAAAGATACAGTTAGGAGATAAAATGTCCAAGACTTGGTGATGAGTTATACACAGGGCACATGGGTATGAAGGAGGAAGGGCTTCAGCTCAGCTGGTCAGTGCCCCTGCTGAAAGGTAGGGAAGCAAGGTTTCAGAAGAAGCAAGAGAGAATAGGTCTTGATCACAGGGAAAGGATTCCCTCAGAGCAGGAAGTGAAGATGGGAGTACTTGCAGGTGAGTCCACAGGTGAGGCGATGGGAAGGTGAGATCAATAGCTGCAGGATCTATTTTCTCTGCATGGCAGGAAATGAGGTCATCCTTGAAAGCAGGGAAGAGGAATGGAGTAGGCTGAAGGTTGGTTATAATTACTTTTGTATCGTCTTTTCTCTGGCTACTTTAAAAGATGTTTGTGTCCAGCTGTCTTCCTGGACCCTCATTCCTTCCGTTTGGCATAAGACATCATCCCTTATTTTCTAGGTATGGTGTTAGGCTGTGGTTAGTTTTGTCACAGCACCTCCCTTCTGTGTGGGTCTTTGATTTCCTTATCTGTCTGCTCTGTAGTTGATGAGACCCTGAAGGACAGAAAGTCTCTTGTATCTGATGAACAACGAAGCTTTGGTTGTGGAATTCATGAATAAGCCAGTGGAGGGGCCCAGGCAGTGGCACATGAGGTCAGCGCAAGCCTCAGGTGTGGAAGCCAGGCTAGCTGGCGGCTGCTTCCGCCGGTACTAAGGCTCACTACTGGACTATACAGCTTCCTATTACAAGGACAGGTATTTTCAGTTCTTTTTCCATCCCAGGAATTGCCCCTCACAGCAAATTTCTAGAGCACTCTTGCTTCATCTACCTGCCCAGCCACTGAATTCCCTCAGCCCCGTGTTCACTCAGGTGACCCTTCGCAGTGAGGAGGGAGCCAAGTGGCAAACCCTCTGGGAGCAGTGCCGGTAGCCCTCCCCTCCCGACAGTGCCAGCAGCTGACATCACATGCAGGTCCAGCTCCATCCTCTCTGTCTGAGGACAGAGCCCGGAAGCTCACCAGGTGCCCAGAGCACTGCCAGGTGTGGAAAGATGGATGCAGGCTCTGTTTGGTGCTGTGGCTTGGGCTGAAGGCTGAGAGATTCTGATAGCATGAGAGGTTCGACCCTCTAACCCTCGGCCTTTCACCTCTCCGAGTTTTATATGGGGCAGCAGGGCAAGGAGAGTCTATGTGTCGGAGCCCTCCGTCTGGAGCACAGCTGGGGCAGCTGCAGAGGCAGGGAGTCCACAGAGCTCCCAAGTGAATCCCCAGCCCTTGAGGTCCCAGCTGCCATGTGGCTGGTCCTCCAGTGAGCCAATCATGGTGCAGAATCTGCGTGCCGAGACCGTGTCCTGCAGCACAGCTGTCAAGCAGGCTTACCACTACCATGTGTCCTCCCTGAGGAAGAAGCTGGCCTCTCTGCGAGCCAAGTAGGTGGTGGGGGTCCCTTTGGGTTGGGGTGGCCTGGTAGGTCTCTGCTATGTGACAGGTGCACAGACTTTAGTTAAGTCTGTGCCTCACCGTATGCCTCTCAGAAAAGTGCCCTGGCTCCCTGGATCTGTCTTTATAACTGGCCAGCTCAGTGGTAGCCTAATTCTGTTCTTTTTGTGCTAAATTAATTCTGTGGGTGGAGAACTTGGAGGGTCCAAGAGAAGGGTACCGTGGAGAAGAGTTGGTTAGGATTATCTGGGTTTCCTGGGTTAGGTCTTGTGAGGGTTGATGTCGTATGTTAATTTCTTATGTTTTTGGGGGAGACTTTTCCCTGCCAGCAGAGCTGTTTGAGTAGGCTGACATGGAGACGGGAACATAAGTCAGGTGTGGGCCTTGCCCTGCTGAGAGCCCCTACACCGGGTGAAGTTGTTCTGCAGCAGCTCCTCACTGACTGCTGTACAAGTAGAGAGGAGAAGTTTCTTGGAGGAGGAAGAGATTCCAGGCCCAGAGACCAGAGTTAAATGTGAATTTGGCAGGCATTTAAGAAATGGGGGTATGTAATCTTACAGGCAGGATTTTGCTTGTTTGGTTTGCTTTATTTATTTTTTCATTTTTACATGAAAGATGGGGCAAATGAGATGAGAGGAAAAAAAGAAAAAGAAATGGAGGGCGACACTAAATGAGTTTTAAAGGTATGTAGGAGCTAGAGGTAAAGGTGATTTGATCTTGGTTCTCTGTCTCATTGTTTCTCTTTTACACACACATGCGCGCGCGCGCGCGCACACACACACACACACACACACACACACACACACACACACACACGAGGCACAGGCATAGATGCCCATGATCATGTAGCCATCTATTAACAAGAGTTCTCTCCTCGGGGGCTCTTGGGGCAGAAGTTCTAAGGGTGCTGAGCAGAGACTGATTCACACAGTGAGTCCTCAGCAGATAAAGTGGTAGACTGAGATCCTCTGTTCCTACTATAAGGTGCTGGTTACTGGGACACGATTCTCCCCCTAGTGACTGTGGAACTCAGGAACATTTTGAAAACTGAAAGACCTTGGTTTGAATTCTGGCTGTCCCACTTACTGACTGCCTTGCTTTTGCAAAATCATTTTATCTCTCTGAATCTACCTCCTTCTTGAAAAGCACAGGTAATTACACCTACTTTGTGAAGGTTGTGGGGAATCACAATGAGATAAAATAGGCAAAGCCCTTAGCACTATGTCTGGCACATGGTAAGCACTCAATAAGTTCTAGCTTTTGTTATTACTGTCAGCATCAGCAGGTGTCTAAAGCTAAAATGTGTGTTTTGAGCTAGACTGGGAGGTTTAAGGACTTAGTTAATGTGAGCCACAAAAGAGTCCATGAGAGGTGATGCGTGGATTCTTAGTTTCCACAGGGAGCCGGTCACGTAAAATCTGCTTCTTGCTTTTCCAGTGTCTCGTGCATGGGGTGAGTAGCAGGAGAAGTAGGTGTGTGGCCAGGCTTCCCAGCCTGCAGTCAGCCAGCAGTACACTGGGGAGCCTACAGCTGATGAGGAAGCCAGCCCCATCTCCACAGAGGCTCACTCTGAGCAAATGCTGCAGCAGGCATGGACCTCAGTGAATAATTCCCAGAGGGTCCTCAAATATCTATTAATTTTCAGACTTTTCATGGGCACCGAAATGGTTTGATCTGTGACCACTCATATGCTCCCTCTTTGATGATCTGCATACTTAGGGAACGCATAGTCGTTTGAAAGACAGTGCATATGGACTTTGGGTGATAGAGAGTAGAACTTTCTTGGTCTGGGCTAAGCTCTTACATCTGCATCAGGGCAGAGAAGTCTGTGGGTTACCAGTCGCTCTTCCCTCCTGTGTTCCCAGCTCTTCACTTCTCTCCAGCAGGCCTGGCTGCTTCAGCAGCCTCAGCAGAACTGTCTGCAGGTGTAACCGTCACCTGCTCTGTGTTTCCCCTACTCCAGCATTTCTTCTTTGCTGCCTGAGAAAAAGGGGGCTGTTAATTATAGCTCAGCAATCTAACCTCTCTCTACTGACACCAAAGTTGGAATTTAGGTTTGGATAACTGGCGGGTCGGATAGTAAATTTCATCCCCTTAGCATTTGTGCTTCCTGCTGGGAGAAAGCCCCTCCTCCTACCAGCCATGGTGGAGAAGGAACGTGATTGGGTGACAACTTGAGGATTCAAAGCAGAGAATCCAGCCTCCGGCTTGCCCTGCTCTGTGCTATATATTTTTTGCCTCCCTGTTACTCGAAGGTTGGGACAAAGTTAGAGAACAAACTCCTGAATTCTCTTCTCAGCCTCTCACCGATGAATAATGTAAGCTCAGAGCAGCTCTTTGCTGAGACCAATCCTTTCTTACTCATCTAGGTATTGAGTAAGTCAGTGTACAAGAGGTTGATATTTCAGCTTGGTTGCTTATCTAGTGCATACCACCAATAAAGTTGCATGTGTACTTCTACAGTAAATACTTTAAATGTAATATGATGAGAGAGGTAGAAATTTTAAAAATATGAGATAAAGTGAAATTCAAGTAGCAATATTTTCTTAACGTATGACCATGAGTAAGTGTCCATGGTTGATAATGAACAACCTGTTGAGAATGGTTCTAAGGTGGTCATCCTGAGTCAGGTAATGTGTCTCATAATCACAGGCAGAGTTGATTCCGTATGCAGATTCTTGGTCCCCAGTCTTAATTTTGTGTCATTTGGACTCAGGTGGGCCTAGGAATTTGCATGGTTAACTTGTGTCCCAAGTGCTTCTGATGTCTCAAGTGCTTCATTCTCTGACTGTGCTTAGAGAAACATGTCCTTACCGAAAGCCTCCTGGGATTTTCTCCAGCTAGTGTCAAGCACATAATTCAATAGGGTTGGGATAGAAAAGGCCCTTTTTATACCTCTATTTTCTCTTACCTGTCTAGTGCATAGCCCAAGAATCACCATTCTGCAGCAAGGAAAAAGGTGGGTGGGGTGGGGTGTGTCACCAGTTTTCCAAGGTTGCTCAATGCTTCTTTTCTTGTCTTCCAGTGTGTGACCCATAAGCCATTAACTTCTGGGTTCGTCCCCACTTGGCCTTTCCTCTTTAATCTGAAGGTGACTGCTGAGATGGAAAGAAGAAACCCATTGTAGCCGGGGTTTAGAATGGTCCAGGAGTCTGGGAGGGGAGCAGAAGGAGTGGAGGATGTTTGTGAGTTTACTCCTCCAACCCCCATGCGTATGCACACAAACAGGAGCTCCCTTGTGTCACCTTTTATGTGGCAGTGATGTGTGAGTAAATTGAATTCTGGTTTGGATTTTTGAAGCACTTAGTTTAATGGTTGATATTTGAAACTCCAAGATATGAATGCTAAAGGATCTATGAGGGGAATGATTTCACCCTCTTACCACTTTTCCTTCCAGAAGTAAAGCAGATCTGTTATTTGAGTTTTGTTTTTTGGCCCTCAGATTCTTAAATGGCTGAGAGTTGTCCTTGTACATAAAGGTACAGAACACAGACCTACAGATGGGACTCTTACTGAGGGAATAATGGCATCAGGTGCTCTGTTCTCCTTCCTAATCCGTGAATTCCTCTGTCAATGCCTACATCAAGCCATCCTGTGTTTCTCTGAATAACTTCTATAGTGAGAAATTTGCTAAGGAAATTAGGGGTCTCTTTCAGCAGAGAAGTTGAAATGACAGGAAATTCATCAATCACACATGTAAACAGCACACCAAAGACAATGCAGAGTAGTCAGTTTGCAAAATTAATATTTAAGTTTTGAAGCATTTGCATAATAACAGTAGCTACCCTTCTGAGGACTATATGCTCAGCACTGTGCTTGCTTGCTTTTTTTTTTTTTTTTTTGTACTGGGGATTGGACTCTGGGTTCTTGTACTTGTGAAGTAGGTGGCGGCACCACTGAGCTAAATCACCAGCCTATCTCATTGCGCTATCTCATTTAATCCTAGTAACAATCCTATCAGAGAAATTACTATGATACCTATTTTCTAGGTGATGCTTAGTTGTCTACTCTCAGTGCATTTTACTGGCAGAGCAGTGATGCAGCTCCAGAGCTCAGGTTTTTACTTCCACAATTGTGGCTTCCAGGGAAAGAAGGAAGAGGGTGCTCTCAGGAGGCTTGGAACCTTGTGCAGAGCCCCTTTCTCCTGGGACCTAGCCGGTCCTTCTGTTTTACCATTTCCCTGGGATTTGAGCTCTAAGTGTGGCAGTGTGTGAGCAAGTCTGGGAAATGTCTGTTTTTCTTTTTTTACTTTTTATTTTACTGGTTCGTTTTATTTTATTTTTTACCGGTTCATTTTAGATATATATAATGATCACACTCATCATAGGGAATTTGTACCTGTACGTGATGCATCTTTCTTCTTCTTTTTTCCCATTCTCCTCCTCTCCTTTCAACCCCCTCCCCTCTTTTTCCATTCTTTCCTTCCATTCTCTTTTTTGTTGTCCTTTCTTTCCTTTTCCCCCTCCCCCTTCTTTGTTTCCTCTTCCCATTTCAGCATTTTCTTCCCATTTCCCGATATCTATTATACATTTTGGTCCGTATTTACGCTTTCAGTTTCTCATACCAGAGAAATCATGTGATATTTACGGATGTGTCCTATTTATTTCACTGAAGAATATGTTTCCAAGGTGCATCCATTTATCCAGAAATGTCTCAACCTTATCCTTTTTACGGCAGAGCAGTACTTCATGGTATTACAAACTCTACATCTTTATCCATTCATCATTGATGAATGTTGATGGACATTTGGACTATTTCCAAGATTTAGCTGTTATAAACTGTGCTACTATAAACAAATGTATGCATATATTGCTATGGTATGATGCTTTTGATTATTTTGGGAAAATGCCATGAAGGGGCATAGCTGGGTCAAATAGAACATCTGGTTTTAGTTGTTTGATCAATCTCCACACTGAAAGTCTGGGGAATTCCATAAGCAGATAGAAGAAGAAAAACACTGACAAGGAAGAATTAGAGCCCTGTGTTTCTGAATGATCCAGGTAGACATGTCTTAGATGATAATAGTTTGTTTGTTTTTTTTTAAGTCTCTCTAGGACATGATTCCTGGGCCTTGTTGATTTTAAGAAGGACCTTGGGATGTTACCCAGTTGTTTGTCAGTGCTCCGTCCATCTCTTTTTTTTTTTTTTTTTTTTTTTTTTTTTTTATTTTTTTTTTTTTTTTTTTTGGTACTGGGCATTGAACTCTGCTTGCAAGGCAGGTGTCAGAACCACTGAGCTAAATCCCTGGCCGTGTCCATCTCTGTTTAACAGCGTCTCTTTTTGATGCCTTTTTCTGGTTTTGCTCTATGTCTTCACAGCAGAACAGGGCTGTTGTTGCTCTGACCTTGCTGCAGGTACCAGTGGAAGCCCAGGGCCGTTAGCAGGAGCTCTCTCTTTTCTCCCTCTTCGCTGGGCCCACCGCACTCTTACAGCCCACCCACATTCTCCAGTCAGAATCCTGAGGCTGCTTCTTCTCATGAGACCATTGAGCCTCTGTGGCCATTGTCTGTCCCCTCTTCCCTCACTGTCAGCAGTATCAGGAGAGGGTCTACCTGAGGATCTCGTAGTGGCTGAGCCCAGAGCATTCGGATGACTCCTCCATCTTCTATGCTAACCCTTCCCAGTCTGCAGGAAATGGTATGGTGTGACAGTGGCCGAAACTGCATATCCCTTTACCCATCACCATCAAGAAGCCAGACAGTGGTACTGAGCTTTTACTTGGCTCTTTTACTTGCGTGCCAGCCCCTGCTCAGTTAAGCCTGTGGCTTGCCATATACTCTCACCTGGAAGCCAGGTGCAATGAGCTCCGAAGTCCTCTCTAGCCCTGGTGTAGGACCTGGGCAAATACTAGTACAGGTGTAGGAGCAAACCTCCAGGGCAGGGAGTACCAGCCCTTGTGCATTTATGATTGTTTTCCTTCCTGAAGCACTTGCATAACCTTCATCTGCGCTGTGCAGGGACCAGCTGCAGGCTGGAGGTGGTGTGACTGCCTAGAGATGGTACGTAAGGGAAAGTGTATAAACAGTGCCAGCTTTGTCTGAGCACCAAGTGCAGATGGCTTGGAGGATTGGGGGACTCCTGGAGCACCCATAGTTCCAACCCCTGGGTGCCCCTAAAATAGTAATTAGAAAGACAGTATTTTAGTTAAGATTCATTAAATATTCCTATCAGATGTCAGCACTGCTCCCCTGCCCCCGCCCCGGTATTGGGGATTGAACCTAGGACCTTGCATTTGTGAGGCAGGCACTGTGCTTTTGTTTACTTAAATTTCTGTGAAATAGTGTAACAGGTTGAACATCACTAATCTAAAAATCTGAAATCCAAAATGCTCCCAACTTGAAGACTTTTTGAACACTAACATGATGCCATGAGTGGAAAATCTCACACCTGAACACACAGAATGGATCACAGTAGGAACTCAGGTGTGCTAAAAATGTATAAAATTACCTTCATGCTATGTGCATACAGTATATATGAAACATAAGTGAATTGTATGTTTCAACTTAGGTCCTATCACCAAGATATCTTATTATGTACATGCAAATATTTAAAAAACTAAAAATTCAAAATACTTCTAATCTTGAGTATTTCACAGGAGGATACTAACCTGTATTATCACATCTGTTCTTTAGTTTAGAAATCTGAGCTTAAACTGAGTGTGGTGGTGCACGCCCATAGTTCCAGCACTCTGGGTGACTGAGGCAGGAGGATTACAAATTTAATCCCAGCCTGGCAATTTAGTGACTTAGGGAGATCCTATCTCAAAATAGAAAGGATGGGAGATACAGCTTAGTGTGAAGGTTCCATGTTCAATCCCCACTACCACCAAAAAACAAAACCCCAAAATATAAAACAAAACAACAACAAAAAAAAAAACCTCCATGACTTAGGTTTCATAACTTACACAAAATCAAGTTGATACTATATAATGTGCTAGACTTTGAGTCAGGTGATTTAACTCCAAATCGTAAGCGCTGTGCTACACTGGCCTGTTCAGTTAGTTGTACAGGCTGATGTCAAGAAACTACCACTTCTGTCTCAAGAATTTCTGGCAGCTAAGGAAGGTGAATCTCCTCTTCTTGGATTGTGTTGCTTTGCCCTGAAGATCTCAGAGATGGCACAGCAGTGCTGGCAGCCAGCAGGAAGCTTCAGTCTTGGAGGAACTGCCAGCTTCTCTAAAGCAGCTTCTTGGGGGTTGACCCTGGTGCTCTGCCTTTGCCCAGAAGGCAGGATTTGCACTCCAGTGGCACTCCTCTCTTCTCTCCCTTCTCACAGCGGAGGGTGCAGTCTTGGCCGTCTTCTTTGTTCCTAGTACCTGGGCTTCCCAGTCTCACAACTTGTTTCCCCACAACTGCTTCAGAAACTCTTCTACCCCAAGTCCTCCTGATAGCCTCACTTATCCAGAGAGCACCACCAGCCTTGCAAGACCAATGTGCACTTGACTCCTACAGGGTTAGCTTCCATTTCTGGCTTTCTTCATGCTGGACAGCTTCTCTCCACTCACAGCTCCTCCTCGATGTTACAGTCAAGTCCCCTTGTGGATATTCCCACTCTAACTCTTTAATCACTTATTTTTCCTTCCACTTTCTACCCAGTCAGTTTACCTGATTTTCTTTCTCTTCTGTATTTTCACGTGGACTCTTAATTGATTGTGAGGACTTTTCTACCAACTTCTCCCTTGCCCCTCTTCATGTCCAGTACCATTGAGCATCCCCTGTGATGGCTGATCTTGATCGTCAGCTTGATGGCCTAGGAGCTGAGTAGAGCACACTTCTGAGTGTATCTTGGTGGGTCATGAGGTTATGAATTTCAGGACTATATCTCGTCCCTGGCATCTTCTTCTCTGGCATTTTCCCTCTCTGCTTTCCTGCTGCCACGAGGTGAGCAGCTTCTCTCTGCCATACCTTTTTGCCATGATGTTTCTGCCATGCCATATGCCTAAAAACAATGGAGCTAATCAACCACAGACTGAAACCTCTAAACTCGTGAGCCAAAGAACACATTTCCTCCCTAAGT
Source organism: Fukomys damarensis (assembly GCF_012274545.1). Classification (NCBI taxonomy): domain Eukaryota; kingdom Metazoa; phylum Chordata; class Mammalia; order Rodentia; family Bathyergidae; genus Fukomys; species Fukomys damarensis. The sequence continues at coordinate 70,869,311 of NW_022900928.1, forward strand.
GTGGATGTCAGGTATTTTGTCCCAGCCATGAAAAGCTGACTAACACCTCCCTGGGTGTCTCTTCTTGTATTTCCTCATTCCTTTTCCTTATTTTTGGGACCGCCTTGTCTCTATGTTTTGATGTCTTTATTTGCCTCAGACAGCAGGTCACTTTATCTGCTGTCTGTCTACCTCTACATCATCAATTCCAGGAGAGATTTAAAATGCTCCACACTTGGGTGAGAGGTCACAGAAGCAAACAGGAAAATAAATAAAAAATAAAAATAATAATAATAATAATAAAATAATAATAAAAATAAATAAAAAGTAAACGCCCCTAGTACTTTAGTATTTATGATGTGTCAGGCATGATTCTAAGCCCTTTACAAAGGTTATCTCAGCCTTTATAGTAGCCTCTGAGGTGAGTAATATTTTCTTGTAGGTGAGGAAATGGGGACACAGAGAGGCTTAAATGGGTCACCCAGGGACACATGGCAGTGAGCGGTTGAATTCGAGGTTGGGCTCTTCCTCATGCACACTGACGCTAAAGACTGGTGGTTGGCAAGAAGAAGATGAGAAAGTCACACACATACACACATTTCTGGGGACACACACGCTATCCCCTTTTTCCTTCAGGGCTCTCTTTCCCATTTCTTTGCCTCTGCAGAGAACCTCACATTCTCTTTACACAGTGACCTCTCAGCTCTCCCTTTTGGGTTCCCTGTAGTTCTGTGACCCTTTCCCCATTTTAGTGCCATTTTTCAGCTAACAGTCAGCACCCAGTGTACAGTAGAGAGAAGGGATTTTATCTCTTTTTGGCAGAGGTGTCTAGTTCAGGTCTGTAGTCTCAAGACATGCAGAGAGCAAGCTGCACACTCTCTCTAAGCAAACATGGCTGCCTCCTGCTTAGAACTACATCTCCCAGAGTGCTGCGTGGGGAAGTTTCTCTGATCAGGTTTGGGGAAGTTTCTCTGATCAGGTTTGAAACAACCTCACTTGGCCTCATTGTAGCACTACCACCCAAGAGCAGGCTACCCGGAGTCTGCTCTTACAACAGCAGGTTCCCTGTCTAGGCTTGGCTGTATTTCCACAACCCCTTCTTCGTGTTGCTGCCAGAGACTTAAGCATCTTTTCAAAAGATCTGCCCCCACCCTAAGACTTAGTGCATAAATGCAGTGGTGAAGGAGCTAGAAAGTAATAGCTAAGGTAATCAGTAGGATAGTGCCCTGGAGAGAGAATATTACAAAAAAAAAAAAAAAAAAAAAATG
>NW_022900928.1:70870591-70886662 GCF_012274545.1 Fukomys damarensis
AAAAAAAAAAAAAAAAAAAAAAAGATGTTATTTCTCTTTGTTAGTTAACTAATAGGCAAAATGAAATGAATTGAAATTAGAGAAGGAATTTCAAGTATCTAGATAGTGAAAAGCAAATACATAGGATGGAGTTATTTGCCTTATAAGGAATTATTTAGATCAGATCCTTTCTGGTCAATATCAAAGAGGTGAATTTGATGGCTTTTTTTTTTTTTTTCTATTGCTTGTTTTGTTTCTGGGACAGGGTCTCACTATGTAGTCCAGGCTGGCCTCGAACTCTTGATCTTCCTGCTCAGCCTCTCCAGTGCTGGGATTACAAGTGTGTGCCACCACGCCCATATCCTCAGTGGCTTCCTAACTGGGCACTGTGCATCAGTTTTTACAAATCTTTGTTCTTGGAATTTCCTTTGGACTTTGAGATGTATTTCTTCTTCCCCCTCTCACTGTTGCCCGTCATCCCTCCCCCTGCCACCCCATCTTCTAGGTGTCTGTTTGGTAGTGGACTCTCCCTACTGCCTTGAATTCACCACCTATGAGTTACTTTGGCTGAGCTGCACAGAGCCTCCGTGCAGGAGCTGGGTGACAGTTCCTTAAGAACTGAGTCGGTGAGTGTTTTTGGTCATAGAGGAGATGGCATGGCCTCGCAATAACATGGGTCTGATGTCTGTGAGGTTTTGGTGAAAGAGACCATCCTCCTTCATGGGCACCAGCCTTCTGATTGCCTTCTGTTTGTACCTTTGGCTGTCAGTCCAGGAACAGAGAGGATGCATGCCACAGCAATAGGCAGAAGGGACTTGCAGGCTTCTGAGTAGAGAAAATTGCCTGTAGAGAATACACAGTCCCCACACTGTTGGATTTTTGAGGGAGGTTTTGGATTTTTGAGGGGGTCTATTGGATTACCTCTCCTATGGGGCCAGCAAAGCTTCTTAGCCTTTTCAAGTGGATTGCATTCACCGCCGTAGTATAGGGCTTACAAAAACCAGGCAGCAAGTTATAGAAAAGAATCCATTGGTCTAAATTCTTCTACTGGTTGAGATCTCTAATCCAGAAATCTGAAATTTAAAATGCTCAGCATGTGAAACTTTAGGGTATTTCAGATTTTGGAGCATATTGGATTTTGGATTTTTAGATTAGGGAAGTTCAGCTGATGAAGTTTATGCAAATATACCCCATGTGAAAAACTTTGAAATCTGAAACATTTCAGGTCCCAAGCATTTCAGATAAGGGAGGTTGGACCTGTCCTCTTTTTGTTTTTTTAAAAATTATTATCTGAATAAGATAAAAATGGGAAAGGGAAAAGTAATGTATTCTATATTTATAATGGCTGAAAATATGTACCTCCAGTGACGGGGATATTGCTCCCCCTTCTCCTTAATTTTAATCTGGGTAGTTAAATTAAAATTTGGTAAGACATTTTGGTCTGTTTTTCTGCCTAATCCAGTTGGGCATGGTAGCACATGTCTGTAATCCCAGCACTTGGAAGGCTGAGGCAGAAGGATTGCCTGGGAATTCAAGGCTAGCCTGGGCTACATAGTGTCTCACCACCCCCAATCATTGATTCCTTTTATCTGAAAACAGTTTCACTGTGCATAGGAGGTTCCTTTAAGTATATGTACTAATTTTTGGATATTCCCAAGATTTTTTCTACTACTTAATAATGCATTTCTTATAATTTACCATCTTCAAAAAAAATCTCAAAGGAAAATATCAGATTAATTATGTTTTGTATTCTGAGTCTGAAACAATGGCAAAGGAGGAGTTGGGAGCAAATTGAGAAAGACATCGCAAAGCTCAGGGAGATTTGAGGTTACGCGGTTTAGTGGAAAGAGGCTTGAACTCTGAATATGGGACTGAGTACTGGTTCTTTTCTGCTCACTGTGTGACCTTATGCAAATCATTTCAAGTCACTGGATCTTGGTTTATCTTTCAAATGGTGGAAACCGTGTGGACCTCCCAGGGTTCCCAAGGAAATAATGGATTTGGAAATGCATTGTGAATTATGAAGCCCTATGAAAAGAAGCATGGTCTTTACTGTTTGTTTCTCTTGTGGTCCAGAGAGACCCACAGGTACTGTGTAATGGTTGCATGATTGGCATTGCCGCTCCTGTGGATGACCCTTTCCCGGCCTGGCTTGGTCTACCTGAGCTGTGCTTAGGTTGTGAAGTTAAGCTGGAACAGGAGGAAGCTGCTAGGAAGGAATGAGGGGACATGAGGTTGGAATGGAAAAGGGAATCACACCATCAGTGCCTTCTCTTTCATTCTCAGATATCTCAATCTCTTTAACCCTTGCCTTGCTGGGGTTTTGTATGGTCTAGGTGCTGGATTTGGAGTAGGGGTAGGGAAAGGAGAAAGGGATTTTCTTCAGAATCTCACCATTTCTGAGGCAAAAGTCGAGGTGGAAATAAGCTCCCAAATGCTGACGTCCTGCGTTGACCCTTTGGCTTTTCTTCTGGGTCTCACGTTCCTCATTTGTAAAATGGAGCCGACATTGTATCTTCCCCTGGGTCAGGGAGGGAACTGATGTCCTTAGAGCCAAGTGCCAGTGAAAAAGGACAGGGAGGTCCTCAGGGCTGCCGGAGCACAGGGTCTGTTTCTCCAATGGTTATTTTCCCTGGTGGGAGAGGTAGCTCCCCTGCCTTTCTCAGGAAGGTCAGAGCTCACCACTCACATCCGTGCTAGTTTCTGGTCATATTCTGCCCTTGTACCGATGCTGGCTCCAGCACTGGCAGATGCTCACAGTGAATATACGCAGTGTTTGCAGCAGAAACCTTGTACTTTTTCAGCACTGTGAGCAGCCTGTTCCCCTCTTTCCCGAGGCTGCCGCTATGCTGATTGATCCCCTTCCCTGGCTGCCCAACACAGACACAACCTATCCCAGGCTGCCTAGTAAAGCAGCCAAGAAGAGGAAGCTGTAGTCCTTGCAGGCTGATCGGCCGTCCCTGCTGGGCAGGAAACCTAGAGTGATGAATGGGGCTGGATGAAGTCATCCTGCTCCTCCAATCAGGCTGCTCCGACAGAGCCAGGGGCCTCTGCAGATCCAGCCAGGCTGCCGGCTGCTCTCATGTACCTTTAGACAGAGGCTGTGAGTCTCTGGGAGTGGAGTGGGGGGGTGTGAACCGCCCGCTCCTGGCTCCTGTGTAGGCCTCATTCAGTCTGAATGTTATTGCAAGGTGAGTGGCTTCACTGGGCGAATTCCTCTCCCTCTGCACCTTCCGCCTCGCCATGCCGGCCCAGCTTGGTGGCTCTGGTGCCTCCTTGAGCAGCACCCTCCTGCTTCCATCTGAGTGCCTGTGTCTTCCCGAGGTTCTCACACTGCCCCGCCAGCGCAAGCTCTTTGCTTTCCTGCTACCCCACCTGCACAGCACCAACCAGCCCAACCGGCCTGAGCCCACATGCGCCCCTCATTCTGACCTCTGGGTACCAGCAGTGATGGGAGGGCAGGGCCTCCCTTTCTGCGCCCTCTCCCCCAGCAGGGGGAGCCTGGTGCGACCCATGCCGACTCCTGGGAAGAGAAGTACCAGGCTAGGGGAGAGGCCCCTTGACTCGGCCTCCTGGGCATCTGTAGTAACGCAGTCCTCTGAGTTGCTGGGGGTTGCAAAGGCTCTTTACTCCCACAACAGAGCATGTCCTGAGGGCCTTCTAGAGAGAGACATAGTTCTGTTTTCCCCTGGCCTTCCAGAAGGGTGGTCTGTCCTTTCTGGGAGGATGTTTGTGACTCTGCTTTTCTCTCTGGATGGTGCCGCTGCTCCCTAGGCCAAGCAGGGATCATGGAGCCGGCTGACATGGCAACAGCAAAGGTAGGATGGAAATGCTGCCGGCCGCACTGTGCGTAAGTGGCTTCGCTTGGCGAGTTCTGCCTTTGGTTCACTTTTCTCTCCCCTCCTTGCCCTCAGCCCATCAGTCCCGAGTATCCAGGGGCTGTGTCAGAGTGGAGGGAAATGAGTGAGCTGGAGAGCTCAGGAGTGGGTGGCAATGCAGGGCCTGCATAGCCCCGCAGCTCCCTCTGTGTGCCTAAAAGTTGGAGTGGGCGGTTGGAGGGGGAACCAGGACAGGAAGGGCCTGAAACTTCATTCTCCACTCACTTCTGTGTCTGTTTCGTTAGCTTTCCTTTCGTTTTTGTTTATCTTCTTCTTGTCTCTTGTTAGTCATCCTGCTCCTTCCTGTGTCCTCCTCTGTCTCTTCCCTGCACCGCATGACTCTCAGGACCCGTTTGTCTCACCTCCACACTTCCCTTCACCCTCTATCTGCTTCCCCTCCCTCTGCCTGTTGTATAAGGGGTGGGTGGGGTTGGTGTGGACAGTGCGCAGGAGAGCCTGCCTCTCATCCTGCAGCAGATGTTGGCCTTGGGATTGGCGAGGGATTGGTATCTGAGTGGCAGATGCTGCCACTGTCCCCTCCCCCAGCTCCTCGATGCCCCAATGGCAGGCGGGTCTGGCGGCTCTGGGGATGGTTGGTGCCTGGGTGTGAATGCCGGTGCGGCTACACGCTAGAGGGCGTACCTGAGGTGGCTGTCTGTCTCGCCTGCATCCTGCTTGCAATTGGAAATTTGTTTTTCTGTGTATTTTTCCAAACAAGGAGCTTGAGCCATTGGGAGTGGATGGGGCAGCTAAGGAAGCTGAGTCTGCACAACCCCTGCCCAGCCCCTGTGTGCAGGGAGACACCTGTAGTCCTCGCAGGACACCTCGGTCCTGGCTGGGGGCTTGCTTTCTGGCCTGATGGCAGGGTCTCCTTTCTCTCAGAGATGGAAGAGTCGAAGAGGCTCAGACTTCTGGAGCAGGTTGGGTACCCTGTGTTGTGTGTGCAAGAGAGAGTGAGGCAGGAGGCCGCAGAAGTCATGGTGCTGCAGGCAGTAATGTGCTGTACCCATTGGGACAGGTGTCTGGGAACCGCAGAGCAGAACTGGATTCTCAGCTTCTCACCCCACCCCCACACACTGTGCAATTGGATCCAAGTTGCTTTACCTCTCTAGGGGCTCAGCTCCTCGTCTTCAAAAAGGTGGAAATTGCACACATCTGTTGTTTTATCCAGCTTAGATGTGTCACATACTTGAAGAAAAAAGCCAGGGAGAGGAAATGAAATGAGAGCAGATCTCCCTGGATTTTTTCTCTCTGCTTCTCCTTCTCTTGGTCTTTTCCCTCTGTCACTTTGCACACGGGATGGGCAAGGTTCTGTGTCCCCTTAGCATTGCGCGGTGGCAGCCACAGGAGCAGGCATCTGCGACTGTGTTTAGATCCAGGATGATTTGCTGCAAGCAATTTGCTGTCTGGTTGGGATGCTGGTGCCTGAGATGCCTGCAAAGCAGGGGCCCCACACCCCTGCTAACTTGATGTAGTAAGTTATGTGTTCTCCACCTGCTGGCCCTCAAGGAATGGCTGTGGTGAGTGCCGGGGCCAGGTGTGGTTTGGGGGAGTTGGGCAGTTCCGTGGTTAGTTTGGAGAGGTGCTTCTATGTCTGCATTTGCAAATGGAGGTGGAAAGAGGCATCCATCCCTTGGCCCCAATCACAGTTCATCTCATCAGGTGTGGGTTCAGACCTGGGGCTGGATCATTCTGAGTCAGCATTAGCCTTCAGGACCTCAGCTACAGGACACACTTGGTTATAGAAACTGATGCCATTTTAACCCAGCCCTTCTCCAGTCTTCTTTAATCTGAGCCCTTTGCAGGGAGTTTAGTTCAGGCATTTTCCATATGGGCCTGTGCACCATCAAGGTCTCTGGATAAGCTCAGTGAAGAGTCTGTGAGCCTTCTCCATTTGTGGGCAGAGTCTGATACAGTGTATCTCTGTCTTTTCCTGAGAAGAGTATCTGTGGCTTTCATCTGCTCTCCAGAAAGCTTATAACTCAAAGTTTAAGAGCTTCTGATCCAAGATACCCCATAAAGAGTCTCTCTGTACTGGGGCATGATGGCACACACCTGTAATCCCAGCACTCGGGAGGCTGAGACAGGAGGATTGTTGTGAGTTCGAGACCAGCCTGGGCTACATAGTGAATTCTAGGTCAGTCTCAACTGTATAGTGAGACCCTTTCTTCAAAAAAAAAGAAAAAAATCTTTCTGCATAGCCCAGGTACAATGAGAAATTGTATGTTGACTATGAGTGCTAGCTGGCACACATCTGTAATCTCAGCTACTCGGGAGGCTGAGGCAGGAGGATTACAAGTTTGAGGCCAGCCTAGGCAACTTAATGAGAAACCATTTAAAGGGCTGAGGATATAGCTTAGTGACTGAGTACTCTTGGGTTCTTAAATAAGTAGGCCAGCCATGGTATCACACCCTTGTAATTCCAGCACTCCAGGAGGCTGAGGCAGGATCACAAATTTGAACTCAGCCTGGACAACTTGTGAGACTTTGTGAGACCTTGTCTCAAAATAAAAATAATGAAAAGGCCTAGGAATATAGCTCAGTGCAGAGGCCCTGGGTTCAATCCTCAGTACTGCATAAATACATAAACAGCCCGTATGTTGGGCTGACTTTATAAATCCCTAAGAACATATAAAAGCAGCTGAATGGTTAATAAAAATTCTTGTTGGACTCACTAGTGTGCCATTTACATAACTTGGATATCATTTTTAAAATGTCTAAATATATATATATATAAGCGCATTCTGCTTACCTAAGCATTTTCCTTTTTATTTCCAAGAGATTGCTTCTAGAATTTCCATTAGCCTCAATATATTGGCTCAAGTCACTGCAGAATGAAATAGCTTTTGATGGCAGCACTTCCTACTAGATTCTGTTTGGTCCCAGAGAAGGGCTTCTTGGTTGTGACTTCATTTCCAGGAATCTGGATTTTGAGGCTCTTATTTCTGCATTACTGTAGTGCTACTTTTTTTTTTTTCTTCCTCTAAGGTTGCATTTTCCAACGGGGGCTATCTGATGTTCCCGCCTGACTGTTATGATACGTAGATAAAAAATTGTGTTCTCAGAGTTTTTATCTCCAAGTTGAGATAAGAGGTTGGGAAGCATTTATTAATCATCACTCAACGAATGCTTATTAAATGTCAATTTTATGCCAGTAGGGAGTTAAGTATGGAGGATTTAGAGATGGATTGCACATAATCACTGTGAGCAGGTGCTCTCAGGTTCTTGGGAGAGACAGACAAGTAAACAAATTATGGCAGCACAGATAATAAGGGTCATAAGAAAAGTGCCAGCCACCAGAGAAGCACAAAACAATTATTTGACCAGGCAGGCCCAGAAGGGCTTTGTCAAGGAAATGACATTGGAGCGGAGAGTTTCTCAGGTGGACCAGAGAGGAGAGCTGATAAAGCAATGACTTGGGGTTGATATCTGAGTTGGAATGCTGGCACTGTCATTTTCTGGCTGTCAACCTGAGTTAGTTATCCTCACGGGTTCTGGTCTCCTTTTCCCCACTGGTAACTGAGGAGATCACTGACACAACAGAGTCTTCGTGACGACTGAGATGACATAGGCCAGATGCCAGTACGCCGTAGACGCGCACTGAATGGCAGCTGCTGGTGTTGAGGTCTGCTGTGGACCGGAGAGCGGGACAGCAGGGCAGAAGTGGCAGAATCCAGGCCACTACAAATAGTTTGATGAGACTGAGTCTTAGGATGCCTGTGGAAGAGGGGAAGCAGATGGACGATGAAACTGGAAACCTACGCAACAAGGTGAGTCCTGTATGACCCTCATACAGGACTACGGTTGTGTGGAGGCTGAGGCAGAAGGATCCCAAGTTCAGGCCCAACCTGGGCCACTTAGTAAGGCCTTGCCTCACAGTAAAAAATAAAAATGAAAATAAAAAGGGTTGGGGATGTAGTTCAGTGAAAAACCTGGGTTCAAACCTCAGCAGCTCCTTTCCCCAAAAGATCATCGGGTCTGCTTTTGAGAAATTACTGTCGCCCCCCCCCCCCATGTCACTATATAGTCTGGTTTGGCCTTGAAATCTGTGCAGCCCAGGCTGGCCTCAAATTTGATGTAATCCTCCTGCCTCAGCTTCCCAAATACTAGCATGTGCTATCATATGTACTCCCCATATGCTACCAGGCATGTGCTACAATATCCGGCCCCCCCATACTGCCTGACTCCGAGGTAGACAAGTATAAGAATTTCATCATTTTTGCTCCATCTCTGACATTTTATTTATTTTTACAAGCCTGTCTTTCTCTGTTAGTCTGTGAGCTCCTTGAGGATAGGGGTGCTGCATTTTAGTTATTTAGTCCACAGAAACATAGCATCGAACATTTTACTTGTCGTACTATAGATACCCAATAATATTTGTTGACCAGACAGACAAATAGAGGGTAAGTACAATTACAAAGTGAAAGATGAGAATTGAAAGGCAAGTAAAAACTGATAGCAGGAGATGAACTCCGGCCACATTTTGATGGATTGATGTGATTTCATACCTAAAGAGGAGGTAGCAGAGGAATGTCTAGGATTGGGTTCTCAGTTCCTGACTGGGTGGCTTGGAGCCATTCATTGAGATGGGTGCAGGAGGTCAGAGTCTGGAAATGTAAAGAGAAAAGGAGCAGATTGTACAGGACAATTGGAAGTCTATCTGAGCTTTGGGGAGTGGTGGTAGATTTACGTCTGTACTTGGGAGTAGGCTGCATATCCCAAAGTGTTGTTAAAATGTTTAAGGCTAGATTAGGAATTTCTGTGATCCAGATAATCATTCAGAGATGAGGGCAGATCACCTGATGAGGCTCTGCAGATGACCCTGTCCTTACAGTAGAGCAAGAGATCTCAGAATTGAAAAAGTGTTCGGCCTGGGGAGAAGAAATGGTAGACTGCTACAGATAGGACAGATCTTTATTTTTACCTGCAAAGGGTAATCAAACTAAACTAAAACATAAAACCATCATCACCATCATTTATATTTAAAGAAATATTTTGACTCAAACTTTAAAGATACACTATCAAAAATTAAAATTGTATATTTACTTTTTTCTTTCTTTGTTTTTTTTTTGGTACTGGAGATTGAACTCAGGACCTTACACTTGTGAGGCAGCTGGTGGCACACTGAGCTAAATTCCCAGCTCTTTTTTTTGTGGAGGGGCTCATAAGACAGGGTTTTGCTACATTTTCTATGTGGGCAATCTTCTTGCCTCAGCCTCCAGAATACTGGGATTATAGGCACGTGCCACCATGCCTGGCAGAAAATTCAGTGTATTTAGACTTTTGAAAGTCACCATATTGTCCTACTTTTTCTCAGTTAAAAACATCATCCTCTTGGTGGCCCTGGGCCATTAAAGGTGGTCAGTGTCTTAGTGGGGAAGAGTACAGGTGCATTGACTGAATAGCACTGTTCACAAGACATCAGGACACTGGACTCCATTAATCATGATATGCCAGGCTCTGGTCTGTTTTGATGTCGGAAATGTAGTGACTATTATGGCCTGAAAAACCTTTAGGCATTTTCCCTCAACCTTACAGTGCTGATGCTAGAATGTCCTGCTGGTAGAAAGTTGAATTTTTCAAATCCAACTCATTTGATGTGGTTTTCTCCATCCAAATAGACTGGTATTTATTGGCAGTGACAGCAGCAATATGTTCGGAAGGCACTATTTCTGGACACCTGTCATGCTAATAGGAAGTTCTTGTCTCCATAAAGGATGATGACAAATATCGGATCCTTTTTCTGGCTAATGCTTTTGTGTTAAGACCAGACTAATCAAGAATAATTATCATAAACAGACTTAGTGTAGGTTAGCTGAGAATATTTGCCATTACTTGTCAGCTGATAAAATTAGCATAATGATTGCAAACCTATGTTCATTTTAAAAGACAGAGGAAATATGTCGTGATTAGATGTGCCCCTCTTTGGGGATTATTGCTTTTTTGTGTTGTTTAATGCCTATGTCTTATCTTTCTTATTAGATTATAAGTTTCTAGCGATCAAGGAGGACATTGGATTTATTTTTGAAGTATCATGAGCATATGGCACAATAAAACGGGATTGTTGTTGAGTAAGTAGTTGACTGACCTAACAAATATCACACACACAAAAGATACAAAAATGTCACCAGCAAAATAGGGAAAATTAGAAAAAGAAGAGTCAAACTAGACTAGGATGCAAAGAAGTAAAGTCTGTGGTTCTTGTAGTTCATAATGGTGGCTTCCTATTGTTGGAAATAAACATAATAATGTTTCAAATGTATTGAGTACTTTTTACATCTGGTGTTATTGACTCCTCGTGACAACTTATAGGTTGTTGTCAACATTGTGCTTTTTTATAGATGAGGGAGCCAGGCTTAAGGAGATGAAATTGCTTGCTCAAGGTCACATAGCTATTAAGCATGATTTGAACCCAAGTCCAATTCCAGAAGCTAAACCACAATGCACAACGCTGGGACTGGTGTTGGGCCCTGGGACAGTTATGACTGTAGCTTTCCTAAGCTTGTTGTAGGAGCCAATCAATATCTTCTCTGCCAACAATAGATCCCTGCTGTGTCCTTGGTCGGGAGACTTTTACTGTTAAACGTGCTCAATTCATCTTCTAATTTTCCTTCCAGCAATGTTCATATATAACTGAGTTGAAAAGGAGAAATCCCCACACTGTGGGAGGGAGCAGGAAGCAGCTGGCTGTGGGTGTGTGGGTGCTCCCTTCCCCGCCCGGAGAGAACCTGAGTTGAGGAGCACCTTCTGGGTCCCTAACACTGTCATTTACTCTGTGCTTCTCCTGAGAATAAGCTGGAGGCTCAGGGGTGTGATCCGAAAGCCACCTGGCCTCCACTCTTTCGGAGAGGTGTTTCCTTTTGTTATGTCTATTATTAGATGGAGGAGTGGAATCTGGCAGCCTCACCCTGTCTTACTTGGTGAGGACTTCTGGAATTGGAGGTGTGTGTGCACCTTTCCTGGTGGTAGAAGTGCTGTCCTTCTGTCTACTGCAGAAGAGGTCTTGTGATCCAGGACAACTGATAAACAAGCCACGCACAAAAACCAACATGAGGCAGGCAGGGAGCCCCAGAATGGTTTGTAAGGAAAGGGGAAGACAGGATCTAGAGGAGTTGAGATTTCTTTTGTCTGACCCGGAAAGGGCCAAGGAAACTGGTCCTGTCACCAGTCTATAGTCTCCTTGGAAGAGGAATGTGGAGAGCTGCTCACAAGGGTAGAGAGAGCTGGGTGGGTCCTGCACTGAGAAGTGGATGGGGCAGGGTGATTACCTAGCCTGGCCTGACAAAGGCAGAAGTTCCCAGGTCTGCAGGGGGCAGGTCAGTCTTAGGGGCCTAGGTGTTTGCCTTACCCTTTATCTTGTCCTGTTTTTACTATGCAGCATCCCTCAGTGTGAGGGAAATAGCTTCCAGGATGCCCTGCAGTTACTCAAATCCACCAATGTTCAAATAGTGTGATATTTACATATTACCACCCACCTCCTCCTGTCTATGTTAGAGCATCTCTGTATTATTTATGATGTATAATACAGTGTAAGCACAATGTAAATAGTGGTTATAGTGTATGGCTTAGGGAATAATGACCAGAAAAAGGCGTGCACATGTTCATTACAGATACCATTTTTAAAAACACTCATTTCAGTCTGAGTGTGCAGAGCCTGTAGCTGTAGAATGCTCAGATCCTGAGGGCCAGTTGTGCTATTATCTAGTGGCCGGCCATGGCTGGTAGTATTAGGAAGAAAACTAGGCTTCTTCGACTCTTAGCTTCTTCCTCTGTCCAGTGTTCTTTTGAACCTTATGGGATCACTGTTAAAATCATAGGCCATCGACCACTTCACATGCTTGAGTGAGGCTATTTGTCTACATCCACAGGAGGCTCCTGCAGCCTCAGTCCCCACTGCCCCCACCTCCACCCGCAGGCAGGATGAAGCTGATTGGAGTTTGGCTTTGGTTTTGCTCATCCTGTTGTTGCCTGAAGGAACATTTTAGATTAGCAGGTTGTGAAGGAGGGGCAGAGGAGGCTGGGAGTAGGACATATTCCTTCTTTTTTTCTTAACTCCAATGTTCTAAGTAAATCCATGAAGTCATAGAGAGCCAAGGAAGCCTAAAAGCCCTGCTTGCTGTGCCTACCAGCCTGTCAAGCCCTGCCAGGCCTGTGCCAGGTGTGGCCCTCAGGCAGCACCGTTTCCTTGCGATGGTGAGGCTAGAGGGCAGGCATGTGGGCTTGTGCACTGGGGAGAAGGATGAGATGGGCGGGGCTGGCTCCGGAAGCTCCAAGCTGGGAGCTGACACAGATGAACAGACCAGAAGGCAAGGCCAATGCCTGCAGCCTCCACTGTCACCCCAGAGCCTGTGACTAATAGTGGCAGAGGGTGGGGAGAGGAGAGTGCTGAGGGAAGGAGGGGATAGGGAAGTGCTGGGGAGCACCTGATTGGTATTACCCTGGCCATCTGCTGGCCCCTCACACAGCCTCTTATTGACTGCAGTTTGGAGTTGAGAAGAAGACTCTGGCTAGAGGATGAGGAAAAGGCTTGTTGTCCAAATGGAGTGTTTGGGAGGCTGTGCCCTCCCCCGCTGCTTCTCTCTCACTTGCTTCCTGACCTCCAAAATGCTCCTTAAATATAACACTCTCAGCGCCTGATGACTCCCCTGCCTGAGCTGGAGCTTTGATTCCCAGCATGTGACTGCAGCTCTGCCCCAGTTTTGCAGCAAGGAGGGACATGCAGCTCTGCCCTGCTGTCGCAGCGTGGCTGCCTCCAGGGAAGGGGTGGAGGAGAGGTGAGAACTTGAGCTAGAAGGAGAGCCTGGGGGATCCTACATCCATTTGCTGCTCCAGATATGGAGCCAGAGGCTTGGAGTGACTTCCCAAGGTCATGTGGAGACCTGAGCCCACCTGGTAGAAAGCGCCCCATGTGGGGTGCTGGGAGAAGGGGTGGCTGAATTCTCTCTTGGATTCTGCCACTAGATGGCCAAAGCTTCAGATGGGACCCAAATTTTGGCTTCACAACCTTCAGGTTTGCCCTGGTTGGGGGTCTTAGAGATCACCAGCATTTTGCTGTGGTAGAAAGGCAACCTGTATCACCATTCCAGTCCTTATATATGAATGAGGCAGGAAACACTAATCCTTGATTCCATTGGATTAGGACAGGAACAGCACTAGGATGGGTGAGATCTTGAAACTCATAGAGGCTAAAAAAGTCAAAACAGTTGAAATCAGATAGAAACAACTTAAAACTTTTTCATTCCCAAACCAGTAAAGTTTGGAAGTAACTGTTGTAAGAAGATGCAGAGTAACACAAAGCAACATTGTATCCTACAGGTTGGCATCTTGTGAGCTACCGTAAAGGTTAGATTTTTGAAAATGCAAGTATGGCAAAACATTGTCCTGGCCGGACTCCTCCTAACCTCTCTTTCATCAAGCCTGTCCTAGAAAGCCAAAGAAAAAAATTGATGTTCAATTATTTTCCAGTTATGTTAAAAGTATTTTCATCAAATATTGGGCAGATGTAAACTAATACTTATAAAATATATAAATGATAGAGTTATTGGCAAGTGGAGAATTTACTCATTGTCATCTTTTCATCTAAAAAAAAGAAAAATATATGTGTAAAGTAGAAAGAGAAACAACAAGGGCCAGGGATTTAGTTCAGTGGCTCTGCTGCCTACCTCACAAGCGCAAGGTCCCGAGTTTAATTCCTGGTACAAAAACAAAACAAAACCAAAAAACAAAAAAACAAAAACTGAAACCAAAAATAAATATTGGTATACTACTCACTTGTCCCTTCTCATGACCACTTTTCTGAAAGACTTCGTTGCCCCCTTGCTTTTTTATTTTATGGACGTAAAGTATATGTACTGGTTTTTATTTATTCTCTCTCTCTCTCTTTTTGTTTTTGGAAACAGGGTCTCACTATGTAGTACAGGCTGGTTTCAAACGCGTGGTGATCATGGTGATCTTCCTGCCTCAGCCTCCTGAATGCTGGGATCACCATGGTTGGCTTTATTTGTCTTTCTATATGCATAGAAGCATGCAGCATTTTTCATTGACTTTGTTCAACACAGTGCTTCTGAGATTTATTCACTCCATTGCATGTGACAATGACTTACAATTTTGATGGTGTATACTGTTCTACTTTGCATAGCATAAAGTTTGTTGTGCATGTATCCTTAAATGTGAGTTCCTGCCACCAGTGGAGTAAGTCTGCTCAGTGTTGGGGATGTAATTGTTTATTCACCCATAATCCCTAGTAGTTTCATAAGTAATTGAATCAAAATACGTTTCTACTTGCTCCTTTCCAGTACTTGATAGTGTTTGACTTAATTTTTTAGACAATCAGATTGGTCTGATATGGCTTCTTACTGGAATTCCAGATTTGTATTTTCCTGAGTGCTAATGAAGTTAAGCACCCTTTTATATGCTTATTGATTATTTCCTCTCCTGAAGATTCTTATTCAATTCTTGTCTGTGTTTCTAATATCTCCTTTTTCTCATGCGTTTACAGGATTTTTTTTTTTTTTTTTTTTTTTTTTTTTTTTTTTTTTTTTGTACTGGGGATTGAACTCAGGACCTTGTGCTTGCAGGTCAGGTTGGTAGAACCACTGAGCTAAATCCAAGGGCTCTTAACAGGAATTTTTAATAAAGATCATGAACAACTGCTTTCTCAATACATGTTGCAAATATTTTCTCCTAGAAAAGCTTTGCCTGTTTTCTTTTTGAATGATCAGAAGTTATTAATTTACTGTGGTTATGTGTATCATTCTTTTCTGTTGTGGTTGTTGGTTTTCTGTGACTTGTTGAGGAAAATCTCAGGCTGCAAGCAGCTACAGCTTGTGTGAGAATAAAGTTTGGAATTAGGATATATTAGGGAAATTGTTTTTCAGTGTCAATTTAGGTGGGACAGATTTCCTTTTCGTTGTAGGGAAGTGCTTGTGAACTTCTTTAAGGCCCATCTTGGCTGTAGGAAATGTGTCAGGAGGGTCCCCTGTGTGAATGAGTCTCCTTTAAGCCTCTCACCACTTGAGAGCTTTTGGAGTTAGCCCTTTGTGCTCTGTGAGGTCATAAAATCTGAGCCAAATTTCATCAGTTTCTGCCATTTTTAAAAAAATTAGAACGTGTTTGCAGTACATAAAGATTGCGCTTGTCATGGGGAGTTGGTACATGTATGTAATACATCTTAATTCTCCCCGCCCTCCTTTCAGCTCTTGCTGTCCTTCCCATTTGCAAAAGCTCTGTTTTGATCATTTTACCCCTTTCAATACTTTTTTCCTTCCCCTCTCCCTTCTGTCCCTCTCTCCCCCTCCATCTCTTGTTCCCCATCCATTTGAAAAAGATCTCCCTACTTCCTTTTTATCCACTATTTTGTGCACACTCTTTACCTTTCTCATATATGAGAAACCAAGCAACATTTGTGAGTCTGAGTTATTTCATTAACATTATGTTCTCAAGTTGTCCATTTATCTATAAATGCCTCGAGTTTATCCTTCTATATGGCAGAGTAGTGCACCATTGTGTGGAAATACCACATTTTCCTTATCCATTCATCTATTGATGGGCATATCGGTTGTTTCCAAGATTTAGCTGTTATGAACTGTACTGCTATAAAATGAGCATGCAGTTATCACTGTAATACAATGACTAACTTTTTTGGGAAGAGATTTAGAAGGGGAATAGTGTGGTCAAATGGAATTTCCACACTGGTATCCATAGTGCTTGTGCTAGTTTATATTCCTACCAACAATGTAGAGTTGATTTTTCCTGACATCCTCATGAGCATTTGTTATTGTTTGATTTCTTTTTTTTTGTTATTATTTGATTTCTTGATGATAGCCATTCTTTGTGGAGTAAGATGGTATCTCATTGTTTTAATTTGCATTTCTCTCATGGCCATCACTATATTTTTGAACTCCACACATTCCTTATTTTTTGGTAGCATAGCATGACAGGCATCTAAAAAGCTTCCTTTTCTCTATTTTATCCAGTATATGTACCATATTGCCAGACATGGGAAGTCTTTGGGACCTAGAAAAATCCTTGGGCCAGGAATTTAGCTCATTGGCAGCATGCCTATCTCGCAAGTGCAAGGTCCTGAGTTCAATCCCTGGTACTGGGAAGGAAAAAAAAAAATACTATGTGTGTGTATGTATGTATATATGTATGCATGTATTGCGTGTGTGTGTGTGTGTATAATATATATATATATATATATATATATATATAT
>NW_022900928.1:70886898-70981250 GCF_012274545.1 Fukomys damarensis
ATATATATATATATATAGTGTCCTTTCTGAAGCAGGAATATCAAAGAGTGGGCAGATTGCAAAGAGACTGGCAGAAGTAGGAGGAGCCGTGTGCTCCTTCCAAGAGGTGATAGCAGCACTCACAGGATCCTGGACAGGACATTTCTCAAACTTTTCACATGAGACAGGAACAAACTGCTCTCCACCAGAAGACAAGCCCGGGAAAGTCTGTTAAAATGGAGAGCATCTCTCCCATTTTCTTGGTCCGAGATTTTACTTTCCTCCAGACACGCCTCTTCAAAGCTATGTTTGGATTATACATATTTTGAGATTTCCTTTATGGACATGGAATTGGTTTCCAGAGCTCTGTGAAAAGTCCTTGTTTCAGAAGCAAGAAAGGCAAGGAGAATTTGAGGCAGGAGATTCACCTGTCTTACAGGACTCTGCTGCTCCCCTGCTCTCCTGTGCCTTACACACCAGCACACCTGCCAGCCAGCTCATCACCACAGGGAGCGTCTGCTCCAACTCAGTCTCTTTTTTCCCTATTCTGTAATTGGATTTTTTTTGCCCTGGGAGCAGGTGAGCTCTTACATATCAGCCTGTGAGCCGGGAATGGTCACACATACCTGTGATCTCAGCACTCAGGAGGCTGAGGCAGGAGGATTGTGAGTTTGAGTTCAGCCTGGGCTTATATAGCTAGAATCTCTCTAAAAGAAACAGTAGAATAATGGCTTGTCTTATAGAACAGGAGTTTGTTTTTATTTTTTTGTAATAAATCTACATTGGGTTTGGAGTTGGACATACCTGCATTCAGATCCCAGATTTGCATCCTGCTGGCTGGTTTACCTTTAGGTAAATCAGGCTGAAAATATTGTGACATTACTACCTCAATATGTAGATATCAGGGTTTAATGAGATAATTTGTGTAAAATGCTTAGCACAATGCCTGACACCATAAACCTTCCATAGACAGTGATTAATGCCTGCAAAGGAGGATTTTAGGAAGATTTTTCTTCTATAGCTAAAGAGTAAAAGCCAAAGAATTTTAGCATTTACAGTAATGTTTATAATGTACTACGTGGAAAGCTGTGGTCCAGGTTTTAAGCATGATTATCACTGGAGCAGCTGAGTGGGCAGGAGAAAAATATCCAGTGAT
Organism: Fukomys damarensis; assembly: GCF_012274545.1. NCBI lineage: Eukaryota > Metazoa > Chordata > Mammalia > Rodentia > Bathyergidae > Fukomys > Fukomys damarensis. The sequence goes on from NW_022900928.1 coordinate 70,888,034, forward strand.
TCCTGGAGTACTGTCTGTGACCTTTGCCTCAGGCCTGGATCTGGACCTGGGAGAGCTGCCTAGTGAATGATCTAGGTGAGGAAGGACACTTCTGTGCATTTTTGGAATCTGGTGTGTGCTCTCAATCTCCACGGTGAAAGTATGGCCTGGGCACAAGCTCAGAGAGCACTGAGAACCTACCTACAGAAGTGTGCAGAGTCCTAGAAACCTTTGAGTGTTGTCTGGCTTGGGGCTGTGGATGGAGAGAGACTCTAAACCCCGGGGAACTTTGGGTGTATGGCTCTGCAAACTGGGTATATATTATTTTATTTTTTTACTGTTTTTTTGTTTTGTTTGAGAAAGGGCCTCACAGTGGCTCTCACTATGAGTTTAGGCTGGCCTTGAACTCACTGTGATCCTCCTGCCTCCTCTTCCAGGGCGTTGGGATTACAAGCATGCGCTACCATGCCCAGCTTTTTTTTGTTGTTTTGTTTTTTTGTTTTTTGGTTTTTTTGGGTTTTTTTTGGTTAAGCTGGGTTTATTTTCAAGTGTGTTGCTTCTGAGCCATCTGGACACTGGAGAGAGACTGCAGTGCTTTAATTTGGTTTACATAAGGTCGCTTTGATCAAAGGCTTACTTACCGTCGTGCCCCTTGCATCGGCAAGCCATTCTAGACAGGGAAAGGATATAGTGCTGAACCAGAGACACAGTCCTGCCTTCATGGAGTTTAGTCTCCCAAAGAGGAAGAGGCAGATATGTAGCAATTACAAGCATGGTGACTGCTGTCCCCAGGGCTGCCCTTTTCACTTTTTCTTAAGAATAGCACATTAGAAAGTCAGGCATAAATGATGTGCCCACAATGCGTAGATGTCTGTAGATGGGCTGGAACCAGTGTCCAGGGGAAGGGCTTAGTGTGGTTCAGTTGGACTTTGCCATTTCATAATCTCCTCTTTGTTCATTCTCACCCATCTGCATTACTGACCCAGATAGTCAGTAATGTGGGGAAGGACAAAAAGGAATCAATCACACAGCCTAGGATGTTGATGCAGGGACTCCTGGGCCCCAGCGTGGGTGATATGATTTTGGAAGAGTTAAATCCCCCCCACCCACGTGAATTGTACGGTCCTCTTAAAGTTGAAAATCCTAGTTCTTCCCTTGCTCCGGTACCGGTACCTGGTCTGAATCTTCCGGGAGCCCCGTGTTGGAGATAAAGTGCTGCTTTCATGCTAACCCAGGCTGTTGAGACCACCCTAAGAGGACCGCTGGCCCCAGGTAGCTGAAGGCTGCCGGTCCCAGAAGTTGCTGCCTCACCGCGTGCCCGCCCAGGCAGGCTGGGCACTTTCCCCAGCAGGGGAGGAGGGAGGACTGTGTGTTCTGTGCCATGAGCTGCTCGGGAGCACACAGCCCCGCAGTGCCCTTCTGGCTGCAAGGGAGAGGGTGAGAAACCTGGGAAGGTGGTGCTTACAGCAGACAACTAGGCACTCAACAGGGGCCCCCGGGTAGTCTCAGTTTAGGAGTCCTGAGCCTTACTCGTATCTGGGGGCCGGCCCCCTCCCCCGCTAGAGGTAGGATATTTTAACCCTTTGGTGGGTGCCTACAAATATGCCCCGAAGAGATTTCTGCCTTCTTCCTCCTCCTTCCTGGCAGCACGTTCCTAGCTCGCTCTCTGTCCCTGACGCCTGTCCCATCTTGGAACAAAACACGCGCTGTGTCTTTAAATGGGCGGAAGTGGCTGGCAGTGCTTTGCTTGGGTACTGCATTGATTAGGAGATTATATGGAGCTTGGGAGCTGCCGCCTGGGGGAAGAGAGGTGCAGGTTCAGCTAGGTTGGTGCTCTCCTCCTCCCGGCTCTCCTTGGCTTCCTTCTCTAAGATTGCCCAGGGCCAGTGTGAGGTGAGAGCTGGTGGGTGGCCGGCAGCCTGCCTGCCAGCCTGTGGACGCGCAGCTCCGGGGCTTGCTCACTCAGCAGCCTTGCCAGGATTGCCCATCCTCATCAGAAACTGGCAGCGGCGGCAGCAGCTCAGGTCAGCAGCCCCAGCCCCCGGCTGGGTTCGAAGAAGCTGCCCTTCGCCCCGAGCCCAGCCCTCAGCCGGGAGAGGGGAGTGGGGCAGCAGCAGCAGCAGAGCAGCCGCAGTTTGGCTCTCTCTCTCTCTTTCTCTCTCTCCTTTTTCTTTCTGTGTTCAAGTTACATTACATGGGATTCTGTTCTTTTGGGACTTCGTCATCTTTTCCAATATGTCCTGGGACCTTCAGAGCTGTAACAGGGATGTTGAAGACATGGTCAGTGGATTATCGTGACTATACTAATGAAAGGATTCAAGCTCTCCTGGTAAGTGGGCGATGGATGAGGTGCCTTCCCCTCCCATCTTTCTTCAACCCTCTGCCCTCCACCAGCAGGCCGGCTGTCTCATTGCCTGGGTGTGGAGGGGTTAAGATGGGGGTGACATACTCTACAAAGTTGGAGTACTGTCCCTGGCTCACCCTGCTTCTGTGCTGCTGCAGTATTTTCTGTCATTGGTTTCCTTGGAGCAGGTGTTGTGTGGAAGGTGGGGGGCCCTGGAGAGAATTACACTGCAGCTGAAAAGAGTCTGCAACTTTGAGGGGCTTGAGAGGTGCTGTACGCTGAAGGAACTTCATAAAGAAAGAGCCCTTTTCCATGTCTTATGCATATGCATTGGGCTAGGGATGCAGTTGTACTCTCTGTACACAGGACTGATACCCCATTGGGCCTTTCTCCTGTCAGCTCGTAGGACATCCTCAGGTTGGCAGCAGCCTGTGACCCTTTCTGGAAAGGTCTTTCAGAGGAGACAGTTATACAGGGTCAGGCATCATCTTTTATAAAAGGAGAGCGGCCCCCCAAACTCAACACAAGCACGTGCCTTGGGGCTTTGCACAGGCATCTTGCTGGGCCTCACACTGGGCCCTTAAAGGTACTTCTTGCTTCAGGTATGTGGATAGCTGTCGTCCAGCTTCAGAAATAGTCAGAATATTTTTACCTTCCATTGTAAAAATAAAGTCCTTACCTCTCCTCTTTTTCTTTTGATCCACTAAGCACCAGATGGGTGGTGAATTGGCTTTTTGTCTGGTTGAGAAACTGCAGATTTTGCTGGGAAAACTTTGTCCTCCCAGGGATCTGATAGTCCCGCAGGGCAGCATGTGCAGCTGCCTTGAAGTCTTAAAGGCCTCCTTGGGAGCTCTGTGGGCAGAAGATGAAGCCTTCTCTCCTTGAACAGGGTGGAGGGTGAAGGAGGAGTAAGCTGGGAGAACGGCCTTCAGGGATGAGCCCCGCCTTTAGTGCGGCTGCCGACTAGGCTGGGCTGGTGGTAGGACATCTCTGGGTGGGTGACAGGCCAGTTTGTACAATGAGGGGTGAATGTCAAGCATTTTTAGGCATGGAGTCCTACACTGGCTCTAGGCCACATCTGGCTTTCCAGAAACCCCTCCTGTCAATGAAACCCCAGACAGAATCAGTCTGACTCTCCTGATGTAGGCAAGAGAGCCCTTTAGTGGGTCTTGAAAAGGTGATTCACAGAAGGCCAGGGGTGGAGCTGAGTTCCTGCAAGCTTAACTCCTAAAACCTATGAGGCCCTGTGAGGTGGTGAGCATCCTCACCGTCCAGCCCATACTCTGTCTTCCCCAAGCTTTTTTACCCTCATGGGCATAGTCCTTGTTCCCAGGGCTCTCCTTGGAATGGAGAAAGGGAAGTAAAAGTACTACTCCCTTTCCTGCCCTTGCTTTCTTGGGGCCAGGTACCCCATTCCTGCTGGGTTGCAAGCTGTCAGCATAGTCTGTTGTCTCTGGGAATTTCAGGTTTCCGTCAGTAGCTAGAGCTGCACCCTCATCCCTCAGGAGAGCCTAGCTGCGCCTCCCAGGAAAGCCCAGGTGCTGCTGGGAGAGAAGAAACTCTGGGCTCATTATCAGAAATCACTTGGTACCCCTTCCTCACTGTTCCCACACCCAGCTTTGACTGAAGGGTCGCTTGGCTATCTGTTAAGAAGGAACACTACCTTAAGACAGAAAGTTTTGTAGATAGCTAGTCCTCAGTTTGCCTTTAAAAATGTGCTGTGAGTATCTCTGGATGCAGTGTTAGTCTGGGAGCTCTACTTTGTCTCATCTTCAGCTAAAAAAGACTGGGGGGAGATTTTGTCATTTGTGTCCACCTAGCTGCTGTTGGGTCCTCTGATCCACCGTCTCATTAAGTTACAGATGCATGGATCCACTTGGGCCTCTTGTACAGTTCTTGCATTGTGAATGGTTGGCCTGAAATGCAGCTGGCCTCCTTTGGTGGTGCCCCGGGTCAGGGTGCTCCCCACTTGTCTATCAGGGAGACTTGGCAGAAGGAAGCAAGGTAGCCAGGCACATTGGCTGCCTTGTTCTGTCTGCCTGCGGAAGAGGATGGGGTTATTAATGAGCTTTCTAATGTTGGAAATAATTTCTAGAAACATTTTTTGGGATGCCTACTATGTATTGGTGATACAAAAAGTGGTGGTATTACTAATAAATATAGTGGCAACTCACATTTATCAGTAGTTTCTACATGTAGCACTTTTTTATGTGTGAGCATGTGTAATGCTTTACAGCACTATACTTAAGATTTCCATTGTACAGATGGGGAAACTGAGGCAGAAAGAGGTTATGTAGCCTGCATAAAGAGATACAGATAAGACTTGGCTTTGAATTTGCAGCAAGCTAATTTTCCCCGGTGATTCCCCTGTTCTAAGTTCCTTTCCTAAGGCATACTTTTCCTTCCACGTAATGCCTTACTCTGTCCTAGACTCCCCCCACCCTGTTATTTCTTTGCCTTATGTTCACTTAATTTAATTAGACTTTCAGAAGTGTGTGGAAATGTGTTATCTCATTTGCTTCTTACTGTAACTCTACGAAGTGTCTGTTATCTCCCTTTTAAAGCTCTGGAAACTGTGTAGTACCGTGTTTTGGTTGCACTTAGACATCTAGGTTGTGAGAAAGCCAGAAAGCAAACACTAGTTACTTCATCATTATTTCAGCCACAGCAGTAGTGATGTGTGTCTGTGTCAGCCTACTGTCTCGGTGCAAGTTCAAGGTCTGTACATCCATTTCTTTATTCTACAAATATTGGGCCAAGTTTTATTTTCTGTAGCCCAATCCCTAGGCATTGTAAGAGTTAAATAAAAAAGGAAAGAACACTGCTCTGGCCTCCTGGGGACTGGTAGCTTCACAGATGAACTTTCCCCTCCTTCCTGCACATATACTTGCACACACACATGAGTTGTGGGTGCCAAGGAATAGGTAAGTGCAATGAAAGGCACTTCAGCCAGTGTGGCAGAGAAGGCTTCCTGGGGCAGCTGGTACACGAGGGGCTTGGATGCTGCGATTAAGTAAAGCCTGTACTTTGCACAGAACTTACACTATACCTTAAGGAGTCTTGAGCTTGTCCCCAGGAAATGCTTTAAGATGAAAATGACTACGATATATATCTGTGATTGGCAATATCTGTGCTATGAGACAAAAATTGCCTTCAACCTGACCACTCCCTCATCAGGGCAGGGCCTTTAGGCTTTCTTGTAGGATGGTTCAGTAATTCTATCCCCTGGTAACCTGGTGAGCAAGGTAAGAGGCAGCCAAGGAGGCTGGGAGAGGATGTGGCCTGGACAGAATTGGGGCTGTGGCCAGGGAAAACTGTGGGTCACATATCCATTTGGAAGTTAAGTTGTTTTGTTTTTAAAAAGAGAAGTTCACCAATTTTTAGTTTCTATGTGGTTTATTTATTTCTCTTCTCTTTTGGTGATATAAAGATATTCCTCTTTCCTGGAAGAGCTTCGGTACCTCAAACACTAATGCCCAATTTTGTGGGGCTGCTTTTCCAGATTGCTTTGTCCCCCACAGACCTCTCTGGACTGTGATAACGTCTGTCCAGATTCTCTTTCTCTCTTGTTTTCTGGTCGTCACATCTGCCAGGCTCGGTGGAGCAGTCACTACAGACCCTGGGGGCTGTCAGAGACCTTCGGGAAAGTCAGTGTGGCTGGATATTATTTTGTGAGAACATTTAAAAACAGAATTAAGAGAGATCATAGTTCTTGACATGTACCTAGCAGATGAGGCGTTTCTGGGCCCTCAGTGAGAGGAATTTTGAATTTTTCCTTGAAGATGTGGGGGAGTATGGTCTACCATGCTACCTTGACATGGTTTATCCAGGAAGATGAGTGCCCTGTGAGAGGAGCCATGCCCTTCCTTTCCTCCCAGGTGCTGGGATGGATTCCATCCCTTTGGATCCATCTGAGTTTCATGGCCATTAATAGTCTGCCAGATCTTATAGACACCAAAGGTCAGTTGTCCAGTGTCCTTCCCTTCCAATCTGTTGATAAACAAAGCTCTGTTCTTTTTCCAGCTCTTGTCTATGTTTCAGGATTCTTCCTGTGAGAAGGTTGCTCCCAAGAAGGAGGAGCCCTGGAACCAGCCTCTGCCTACTCACTTTAGAGCCAGGCATCCGGGCCTTTGAGATTTTTACTAGAAGGCGGTTTGCATTGAAGGTTGGGGCTCATGCCAGGGCCGGGAGAGATGATTCCTGAATTTGAATCTTGTAACTACCTTTTGGCTTGCTGTGTGGACTTTGCAGGTGACTTCTGTTTGCCTTGGGTAGTGGTTTTGAAAGTGGGATTAAATTGCAGTGCTGGGCAGATTAGCCGATCTCCCAGCTTCCTCTTTCCTAATGCTTTAGTAAAAGGCCACAGCCCTGATGGAGTGTTTGGCATGTGATGCGTACTGTCCATGTCCTTTATTCAGCAGGGGATACTGAAAATGAACCTTCATTTGAAAATATTAAATATTTATTTACAAACATTGCACAGCAGGCACACTCTGCTGTGAACAGTGCAAGATTTATTTTATTATTTGGTGGGGTAGAAGTCTTTCCAGGGTTCAGGCTCCCGAGTCCTGGTCGTCTAACTACTGAAATCCCTTGAGTGAGCAGGACAGCTCAGGACAGTGACTGAATCTTCTGACACTATAGGTTTCTTAAAAGGATATACCCTTCCTACTCGTCTCCCATGTCCCCACCTTCAGCAGTCATACCTCATTTCAATAAGCAGCTGTAAACCGTATTTGCTTTGCTTGTTATTGTTGCCATCATCATTACTTTAAGAAAAGAAGTTTACTTTCTTAGAATGTAGGCTTGTAGGTGGCAGAGGTTGTGATAATTCAGGTTATCAGTAGCAAAAGTTCTGTGGTACTGCCAGTCTGAAACTTTTCGTCTTAGTCATTATGAGATTTATTGTCATCAAGTCTAATCTCTGGGAAGAGATGATTTAATGTTTCTATTGAAACAAATCAAGACAAAAAGAGTACCCCTGGTCTCTTGCTGAATTGTCCACTGCTCCCTAATTGAGTTGTTAAGATGAGGGGATATAATAAACTAGATATTGGTAGGTGATACTATATTTATTTTTTCTGAAAGCTATTCTTTGGTCTGTGCTTGCAGAAAGATGTTGGATTTAATGGAACGGGGCAAGTTGGGACACTCTGCAGTAGGTAACTCCATATAAGTATAGTTCTTGATCACTCAAGCTCTGGGCGAGTCTCCAGGGAAATGTCCTCCATCTGGGGGCTCACTCTCTATGCCACAGGATCTCACAGCACCTCCTGCATCATTGCCATGGCAGGGAAGACAGCATGGCTCTTCAGAGGCTCCTCATTGTACCTTTCACTGAATGACCAGAATGTGTTGCAGGGCTCTGGCTGAGTACAGAAAAGCTGGGAAGTGTGGGTCTCTGAATACAGGAGGAAGGGAGAACTGAAAATAACAGTGAGCAGCAGTGATACTGTCATGGGAGGTGTGGGCATGGATGGGCTAGGTTGGTCCATACTTCTTCTTCAGTGCCTGTAAAAGGCTTGAGTTGAGATATTGGGGAAGATCTTATGTGACCTTAGACAAGGGGTTGGCACAGCATAGTCCACAGGCCAAGTTCCGCTCACTGCCAGTAATAATACAGTTTGCAAACCAGGAATGTTTCTGTGCATTTTTAACTGGTTGAAGAAAATCAAGAGGATAATATAACGTGAAAGTTATATAAAATTCCATTTGTATTGGGATATAGACAGACCCATCTGTTTATATATTGTCCATGGCTGCTTGTGTCACCGTACTACAATGCAGAATGAAGTAGTTATATCAGAAACCTATGCTTGCAAACCTAAAACATTTATTATCTGGCCCATTACACATAGTTAGGAACCATGTAGTTTGGAGAAATAGAGATAGTTCCCAAGTACAATAAAGTGCTGTGTTTTTGCTGGATACTTTTTAGCTGGCAGTCTTGTTCTAGGCACTGTAGTAGTAATAATGAATATAACAATGTTAGTGACAATGGCTAATGCGTACATACCAACTTGTGAGAAGTATATTTTAAATGTTACTTATAAACTCACCAGTGATTTTTCTGAGCTGTGGATTATTAGTTTAAGTGCGAGTAAACTAAGGCATGGAGAGGCCAGGTTATTGGCCTAAGTCACACAGCTCAAAAGTATTTGAGCTGGGAATTTGCCTCCATAGTTCATACTCTTCACTGCCATAGATGCAAAGCAATTTGGAGACAGATGACTGCACATGAGAAAAGAGAAGACTGACACCCAGGAAAAGTTTGAGAAATATTCTAGGATAATTTTGAACACATTTGATAAAATGAATTGTAGTCACCAAAGATGTGCAAGAACAGAGAGGGGGGAAGTAACATTAGCAAAATAAATCAAGAAGAGGGAGTAGAGGAGGTGGGATATGGCCTGATTCTTGAAGGACGGAGGCCACTGAGACTTTACAGATCAGCAAGTCCCTGAGACGGGGAAGAGAAAGAGAAAGCTCACGGATGGATGGTTTGGAAGTGAGGCAGAGGCCCACAGTTGCCTCCTGCAGCAGGAGAAGCCCTCGGGCCCAGTGTGACCACAGGGCTGGAGATGCAAGGGTCAGCTCAGTGATCAAAACTTGGGGCAAGAACAGGACGTGCATAGTTTGAGGCCACTCATGACAAAGAGCGTTAGAAAGGACTGGAGATGGAGTTGATTGGTAGCTCAGCATGTTCAAGGCTCTGGGTTCAGTGCCTAATACTAAGAAAAGGAAAAAATGACAATACTTCTATTAGCTTCCTTTTTTTTTCTTTTTAATCTAATATAACTCTCTCACGTCTTACTGGAGAGATGGGGTTTATCCATTTCATGGGTATCAAAACAGATTCTTGAAGGGCCCAAGAACGCAGGGTAAGTGGCAGAACTGGGTTAAAATGGAAGAAGCTGAGCCTTAAAGCCTGTGTTCTGCACCCCCGCACTCTCCTCCTTGAGTGTGCAGAGGTTGTATCTCCAGCTTTCAACATGAAAATTCCAGTGAGGTTTGCCAAGGAGGCAGAGCCATCTCTCTCTGGGCACTGGTGCTGTCTGTCAATGGATGCAGTAAGACTGTCTTCCCCAGCATACTCACTTTTATGGGGAGGCACAGCTCTATGCTGCCTAATTTGACCTTCAGGGCTGGGCCTGTATGCCAGGGAAGGAGGGCTGGGGATGGAGCTCAGTGGTAAGTGCTTGCCTAGCATGGGTGGGTCACTGGGTTTGGTCCCCAGTATCACAAATGTGTGCCCACACAAACATGCAAATCATACAAAAGGAATAGACATAAGGTGTCCGTACAGCTCAGAAGCAAAGCAGACATCCTCTCTTCAGCATCCAGTTAAGCCTCAGAACATTCTCCATACCTGTGAAGGCATTCTGTTTTTAGACTGATGACACTATTCAAAGGCCAGGTTGACCAGCCCCAAGGAATGCAAATCTACGGGAACTAAGTGGTGGCGGCTGGGTTCTGGAGTGTGGGCCCCAGACACTCCCACCTGGAGAGGTGGAAGGTGATACTTCAGTCTGTACTTTGCTGTGGTGCAGGTCTAAGCAGCTGCTTTACAAGGTGGAGCTCCCTTCCTGAGCAGTGCAGCCTCCCACAGCTCCCCGCCATCCACACATATAGATATTTCTGCTGCCTAATGCTTGTGTAACTATGGGCAGGTTACTTCCTTTTCCCGAGCCGTGATTCTCTCATCTCTCTCAGTCATACCTGGGCTGCTGTAAGGATCATCTGGATTAAATGAGATAATTCACGTAAGATACATAGGAAGGGGCCAGGAACTTCACAACTGCCTTATAAATGTTGGCAGTACTAGAATCTTTATTGTTCTATCTTTGGCATTGTGCAAAGAAAATATGGTCACGGCCCTTGCCTTCTACACACTTAAAATTCACTATGATATCTCCTGCCCTTGATGGATCCAGAGAATCCTGATTATCCTATAGTAGCCTTCTTTGGATACAAGGTAGTCATCACTCAATTTTACCCTTCCTTTCAAGTGAACTAACTCCCAAATTCTGTGCTCTGGGCTCATTGCTGGAACCTTTCCACCTCCTGTCCCAAATGAGCATGGTCACTTGACCACTTCCCTGAAGGCTGGAACTTGTTCTGCCACTCACTAGGAGTGTGACTTTGGCAAGACACGCATGCCCTCATCTCTAAGATGATAATCAGTATTACATCACCAGAATGGATCTCTCTTGGACTCCCACAGACTTCATGCTCAGGATCTTTGGAGTATAAGAGGCTTAATGTTATTATGGGAGTGTGGTGGTACATACCCGTAATTCCAGAACTCAGGACAATGAGACAGGAGGATCACAATGAGTAAAAGGCCAGCCTGGATTGTCTCAAAAAAAAAAAAAAAAAAGCATAATATTTTTCCCAAGGGTCAACTATATTCTATTCTTTCTCTAATTCATACATTCATTTGTTTACACAACCAGCATTTCTTGAGCACTCAGTCGTCTAGGTGGCAGGAATCAGAGATGAGTAAGAACTAAGAACTGGCTCTTGCCCTGGAAGTGCTTACTGTAATAAGGGAGTCACAACTGGACCCCCTTTTAGGTAGGATCTTACAAGAAAATTCCACTGGAAGGACTCAGAGGCCTCTCCTGCTGTACTGCAAATAGATTAATCTTTCAGTTCAGATCTTTTTTTGGACCTTTTCTCCTGAGACTAGGAGCCTCTGTTTCATAATCACTTCCCTGCAGTGGCCTCAACTTTGTATCCTTTACCGGATGGTCATAGTTTCCACCAGGGGCACCATGAGATGACATGCAAAACTCCTTTATTTTTTTCAGAGGCTTAACTTGACAAACCTCAGTATGCAAATTTTGGAAACTATTTGGCTTTGAAAGGTGATTTACTTTGCTGCTGCACATTATTTTCCTCTGCCTTATGCATTTATTTTACAGCTGCTAACTCTCATATGTACAATAGATTTTTTTTAACCTCCTGATTTCATTGACCAAAAATTTCTACTTATGTTCTTGCTTGCTTTGATACAAACTAGCAAAATAAATTTTTGTGAGGCCCATTAGTAATAGGAGCCAACCTTTGCCATTAGCTATCGAACAGTCTCTGTATAAGCCATGACATTTATGTCAGTAATGGTAGTACTCCTTTTTACAAAAATCTATACTTGAAGCAGTTAAGTACTGAGCACTGTTAAAAATGTTAAGAGTATCATGTGTGCAGCTATAGCATTTTTCTCACTCGTGGCAGTATTCTTTGTCTGGCTACATTCTTCTAAGTTTATTTGTAGGCATAAGTCAGGATCACATTTTGGGCTGGTCACTAATGCTAAGTGTACTAATTTTTGCACCAGTCTCAAGGTAGCATTTGATGCCCTTTTCTTTTCTTTTCTTTTTTTTCCTGGGATGGGATAAACTCATATTTTTTGCATGAAATACAGATTTGTTAGCTTCACCCAGCATCTTCCCATCCTCTGTCACACACTGGTGCAAGCCTCTATGCCAGTTTGTATTTGTTCTTCCTCAGTCCCCTTGTGGCTAGTTCTGTCTTTGTAGTGTCCCCCTGACTTGCCTTCCTTCCCTTTCCATGACTTCATGCCACTGTCCTTTGAATTTACAGCCTTCTAGTGTCTTACTTGGATATATTGCAGTAGTCACCTGATTGATTTCTTTTAAAATAAACTGCTTTATTTTGATAAAGTTCACATGCCACAGTATTTGCTCATTTGAAGAGTATAGCCCAGTGGTTTTCAATATTGACAGCTGGCATCACAGTCAACTGTAGGACATTTCGTCAGCTCTGAAGAGACCCCACACCCTTTGGTCAGCGGCCCTCTACTCATCCGCACGCCAGCCCTGCCTAGGCAGCAATTTCTGTCTCTCTAGATGATCCTGTTCCAGATTTGCATATGGCTGGAATCATGCATGTGGAAGTCTATTTCTGGTTTCTTTCACTTAGGGTAATGTTTTAAAACTTTATTTAAGTTATAGTGTACATCACTACTTTGTTGCCTTTTCTGTTAATCCTATTTTCAGGATCCATGTTTTACTAAGGTGTCATACAAGTCATATTAGTATCCCTTCTTCAAAAACTGATTTTGGCTTCCTATTATTGCCTAGAAGATACAGTCAGCACTCAGGCATGCCACACATTTCCGTTTTAGTTCCACTCTGACTGACTGCTCAGCCTTATCAACCCCTCCATCCACTCCAGCCTTCCATAAACCTACTGTCCCAGCCCCTTGACACACCTTGTCTTCCCAGAGCACATCAGGTACCTTTTCATATTATGAGAGTCCTTGGTTGTACTCCCCTGCCTGTGCCTATGGAAATCATAGTTATCCTTCAAGATTTAGTGTTATTACTGCCTGCTTGAAACATCTTCCCTGACCTGTCTTATCCCCAGGTAGGTATTCTCTTCAATTCCCTGAGTGCTCTGCTAGTGTTCCCATAATCTCACTGTCTTGTATTAGATGTCATTCTGCCTTTTACACATTATTTTATATATTTCTGTTTTGAAAATCAGAGTTGAGGGCCAGGGATTTAGCTCAGTGGTGCCGCTGCCTTCCTTGCAAGTGCACGGTCCTGAGTTTGATGCCTGGTACCAAAAATAAATAAATTAATTAATTAAAGGAAAGAAAATCAGAGCTGAAGGACTTTCAAAGAAAAAGTTGTCAATAGTTATAATTTGTTTTTACAACACAAATCATCTGTGCACATTGTAAAGAAGTTATAAAATACAGAGTCAAAAGAAAAAGCTAGGACATAACACCACCCCTTAGAGATAATTGCTATTAACATGGGTTTATATATATATTTCAAGGTGTTTTTTTCTTTGCTTATTATAGATAGGTATGTTTTTTCACATCATTCTGAATATTACTTTATTCTGAATATTCATTCTGAATATTTATACTGTTTCATAATTACTTTATTTAGATTATTTATAATTTTTCAATTTAAAAAATAATGCCATGGTATGTTCTTCAGATGAAAACTTAGAAGCCAGATATCTGGGTCAAAGCTTTGATTTGTTGTCCAAATTGCCCTTGAGAAAAGTTGTTCTAACTTACACAACCACCAGCTAGTTGCTTCTTCCCCTTGTCCTTGCCTACTTTGGCATTGCCATTCTTTATCTTTGCCAATGTGATATTCCAAAAATGACATCTCAGAGTTGCATTAGTTTGCATTTTTTGGATCATGGCTGGCATGATTTTAATTTCCTTTTCTGATTTATATTTCTTCTGTGAATTACCTTTTCTGTCTTTTGCACACTTTCTTGTTGATATGTTTGCTATTTTCATTGCTCAGAACTCTATTAATATAATAGAAAATTAACCCTTGGTCATATGTGTTGCAAGTATTTTCCCAGAGTTTGTTTTATTTCATGACTTCAGGCAGGTTTTTGGCACATGGAAGTCGGTTAGTTTGTGTAAAGGTAATCACGTCAACTACTCTTTTCCTTTTTGATTTTTGTGTTCAGAAATATTCACAGAAAGTTCTTCCCAAACCTCGCGAATATGAGCATCCATGCTTTCTTTGAGTCCTGTTGTGATTTTGTTTTTAAATTAATACAGGGGTCCACTTTGATGTAAACAAATATTATTTTTATTAAATTCCAGTAATAGCCTTCAATCATGGGAGTAGAAAGTGTTTAACAGTTGTGGCTATCTTCCCAGCGACAGGTACCAGCTTGGCACATCATGAGAAAACACCTTGAAGGACATAAACCAATGTTTATAGCAATTATCTCTAAGGGGTGGTGTTATGGCTGATAGCCTTTTCTTTTTACTCTGTATTTTATAACTTTTTTACTGTGTCCACAGATGATTTGTGTTGTAAAAACAAATTATAACTATTGACAACTTTTTCTTTGAAAGTCCTTCAATATGGTCCCACAATCATATGGTCAACACTTTCTACTCATAAATGACATTTTCTTTTCTTTCTTTTTTTTTGAGACAGGGTCTCACTATGTAGTTCAGTCTGGCCTTTAAGTCACTTTGTAGTTAAGGCTGGCTTCGAACTTGTGAGTCTCCTGTTCAACCCCCCCGCCCCAAGTGTTGAGATTACAGGCATGAACCACCATGCCTGGCATCACTGATATTTTCTGTCAACCCTTCTGACATCACTTCTTTGTGTGTCTCCTCTCTGGCAATAATACCTATCTCAGTAGGTTGGCTGGAGGTCTAAATGAGAAATACATGACAGTCACGTGCCATGCACGTTTGTTAGAATGAAGAAGTGAATGAATGAATCATAGCATGCTTGTAGCTCCCTGAGAATATTGGGAGATTGCATCTGCTCTCTTACTGAAGCAATCTTTTGTCCAGACCACAGTCTGTGGAGAGCATGCACGAGTTACAGGGTCCCATGAGGAATGAGGAATAAGGAAAAGATCTGCTGTGGATTGGAGAAGGTGACAGTCAAGGGTTAGGATGGAAGCCATAGGTACTCACTGACCTTTCATAAGGACCCGGTGGGGACTGAACTGTCCAAGGGATGCCTCAGAGTTGGAGCTCTGAGGAGTTCATCAGAAAATTTTCCCTGAGGAAGATGTGTTGGAAGCAGAGACTCAAAGGCAAGTGGGGACACCGAAGGTGAATTTGGGATGAGGCCATTCTGTGCAGAGGGAATGATGTAAGCAAGCCTGTTTTCCAATGAAATGGTGATTGTTTTTCTGTCAACCTCCTTTGCTTTCCTCATTCACAGCTTTTCTTATTCTCTCTACTCCTAGTGTCACTTAGTAATTATCTGGATAAAAGTTGTTAGTACAGGTGAGAAAGTCATTTTTGCAGTACTTAAGCTCCTGGATGGGAAGACACCAGGGAGAAGAAAATAAATACCTTTCAGAGGTGCATGCGAGAGGACTTGAGCCACCACAGCCCCTCTGCAGACACTTTGGATCCACACAAGGGAGAACCAAATGTTCAGTTTTACCTGAAGCATAGCAGGCATTCCTATTGAAGTGAATCAGTGGATAAATAACAATACACATAATGTTCAGTTTTTAAAGATTTTACCTGAAGCATAGCAGGCATTCCTATTGAAGTGAATCAGTGGATAAATAACAATACACATGGGTCCTCAGCGATGTATAAGCTGTTCAGGAAGCCAATTAACATTAGACTTGAAGGATCTAGCTGAGTGTGGTGGTGCATACCTGTAATCTTGGGAGGCTGAGACAGGAGGAATGCTGCATATTCAAGGCCAGCCTGGGCCACATAGTGCGTTCAAGGCCAGCCTGAACTATATAGCGAGACCCTGTGTCAAAAATGAATGGACTTGAAGGTTGTAAACCTTCAGGGGTCTGGAAAGCTGAGTGGGAGATGGACACTTCTTGACCTCGAAGGCACTTAGGTGGGCACCTTGAGGCTCTGCGACCCTCACAAAGTCAGGTGAAGGAGGAACCTAACCCCTGGAGGTTCCCAATGTCACGAAGAATAAGAAAAGAAAAATTTGAATTAAAGAAAGAGACCAAACAAATTCTGAACAAAGTTGCAGAGGAGGGCAGCAAAAAAGAAGTCATTGCAATTGTTATCTAGAAACCTTTCTTGGCAGTCAAGTAATTGGTTGAAATGCTTGCAGCCCCAAGGTGGGAGAGAAGAGCTAGGCCTCTGGCTCCATGTCTGTCACCCTATCTTCTATAAAGACTCACCATTTCCTCTATTAATGCCATCCTTTATTTCAGGGTTCGGTAAACTTGAGCTCACTGCCCGTCTTTGTTAATTTGTTCTGGGATGTAGCCACATTCTTTCATGTACATGTTGCCTACTGCTGCTTTTACCTTATAACAATGGAGTTCAGTGGCTGTGACGGAGGCTGTATGGCCTCTGCAAAGTCAAAAGTATTTATTTATCTGGCTCTTTACAGGAAAGGTCTGCTGATCCCTGCATGGTAATGATCACTAGATGACTGATTTGGGGTTGTTTTTGCATGAGAATCATGGTTTGCACCCATCCATGCAGTTTTCATAATGAGTGCCCTATTTCTTCTTGGCACTTGTTTGCAAGCTGATTTACTAGAACTGGGGAGTTCTGGGAATGAGGCCTCTAGCAGATATACTCTGGCCTCCCCAGCACAGAGTGGCCAGTGACTTAACAATAACTAACAGTATTGGCACCTGAATAATATTAGTTCCAAAGATGTTCTCACTGCTCCAGGTGTATGAACATATGATACTGAGGCTCATGGGAGATTAGGAAATGTGCCCAAGGTCACATAAAGTGGCAGAGTTTGAGCTTAATTTGCAGGATAGATAGAAACCTTTGCCCTAACCACTCTCCTGGATTCCCTGCAGAGCCCCTCCCCGACCCTTTTCTCCCAACCCCTTTTCCACACCTTCCTGTCTTCTCTTTGTGATTGCTGAATCAGTCATCAATCTTCCTTTGCTCTTCTGGAGTTTTATGTTTCTTTGGAACTTCCATTCCTTGGCCCATTTTCCTATGGGCCCCTGCCCCTCATCCTACAGAGGTCTTTGTGACTTTGCCCTCCAAGCCCCAATTCTTGCTGATTTCCTGGGAGGAGGATTCTGAGAAGCACAGAAGGGCCTGCGTTCCCTCCACAGCAGCTCTCCCTGCCTGCCACTGCCCCTTGCTTGGAGTGGCAGTGTTACCCAAGTGGTCTGCCTTCCAGGATGGGCTGAGCTGGCATCTCTGACCTTTGTGGAGAGAAGGGCGTCCTTAAAGGGACAGCAAGCTCTTTTCTTTCCTGATGGCTGACTGCCAGTTCAGATGCCAGGGACTTGAAGAGGCCATTGTTCTGGTACTGGAAGACGGGGGCCCAGACTGCCCAGTCTCTTTTTCTTTCCCCATTTCCAAGCCAGTGTCACCCACTGATGTGTAGCATGTCAAGTGTGGAAGGACGGTGAGCAGTCTGGGGTCACACACTCCACCATCTGAAGGGAGCCTTGTCACCATTGTGTTCAATGGCCCTCGGGCGGCCACGGGCCATGGTGCCCCTCCCTGGGGCCGCTCTAAAGAACCATGTCAGCAGACTCCAGAAGGGTCCTGGCCAGTTGTGCTCTTGCCCCAGGTGAGTGCAGTGGAGTAGGTGTAGGATACAAGAGCCTTGCTGGCTCTACCTACTTGAACCACCTTAGATGCTGATGAAAGCAAGTAAGGCTTCCCCAAACAAAGCCAGCTTAACTGGGTGGCCTTGCCCCTAAAAAGATTATTGAGATGGACAACTCCAACCTGGATGATTAAACTGCAGATGCTGAGTTCTGAGTCCAGAACTTCTGGGCCACAGGAGTTTGAGAACCACTGACCAGCCATCAGAATCTTGTGGGGACGTGGGAAATCAGAATACCTGCCTGCTGGTGAACCTGAGCAAAGTAGCTTCTTCTTGCTGGAGCACGTACTCTGGAGCTGACCCACGGGGCTTGAGTCTTGGCTCTGCCCTCTGCTGTCTGTGTGCTCTTGGGTAAGTGTCTCCATCAACATGTACCTCTGTTTTCTCGACCTGTAAAATAAAGATAATGGTGGTATCCAGGGATAGGATTGTTGTGAGGATTAAAGGAGTTGATACTTAGAAAATCTTGCAACACAGCTGGCACATTGACTGGCACATTGATAGAGGACTATCTAAGTCTTCATGAAATCGCTCTCTTTTTTTATGGCAAACTAATCATCCAGGTTGGAGATGTCCATCTGAGTAATCTTTTAGGGGCAAGGCCCCCCAGTTAAGCTGGCTTTGTTTGGGGAAGTCTTGCTTGCTTTCGTCAGTGACCAATAGCAGTGACACTGAGCCCAAGCCAATCTCAGTTGAACTCTGACTTGTTCATTTAGCCACCTCATTAGAAGGAGGAGAAAGGTCCAAGTCTGATTTCCACTACCAGGTATGTTGGTACATCGGAAAGACCTCAACAGGAAGCCACATCTATAAGGCTCACTGACCTCTTCAGAAAGAATTGAAGGAAAACAAGTTGCAAGCCAGAAATAGCTAGACATAAATACAAGGTATTATAATTACTATCCACACCCAAGCAATCCCCTGAGTTAAATTTAACCCACTGCACAGCCTTCCTGACCTCAGGGAAGGAGGCCAATAAGCATCTTCAGGGGACGGGTGTGTATAAGCAAGGGTATGCAGGGAGCATCACTCTCAGGGTGCCATGCAGCCACAATGGGCCTTGTGTTTCAGCATGTGTCCACATGTGTATTATAACTTCTTGGTTTTGCTCAACTGTTACTTTTCTGAAAACAATCCTGTTGGGCCACATTTTCCTATGTTGGGTTTCCAGCGCAAGGAAGGCTTCCTTTTCATCCTGTGCTCTCTAATTTCTTTCTGTACTCATTGCTCAGTAGTTACATTTGCCCAGCTGCTTGTGGACGTGTGTGACATGGGAGGAGGTCGGGAGGGACATGCTCAACCTGGAAGGATCCTGCTGTTTGGTTTCCACCTGTCCCCTCCCCCGCCAGCGTGTTCTGGGAAATAAGGTAGGAAAGGGCATTGGTTGAATAGAGAATTCTACTTTTTATTATTTTTTAAATTTTAATTTTTTATTAGTGCACATTTATAATACACAGCGATCACATTCTTGAGGAGCTGGTACACGTTCATAGCAGGGAACTCTGCTTCTACACATGCTGCTCATAGCGGAGGTTTAGCACCCTTAATCTGAAAACCCAAATGTGAGATATCCCCAGATCCAAAACTTTTTGACACACCACCACAGGTGGATAATTCCACACCCGACTTCAGGTGACAGGGTCACAGCAAAACATAAGTGCGTTCCACATACTGTGTAAAATTATCTTCAGGCTATGCACCTAAGATATACGTGAAACAAATATATTTCGTGGTTAGACTTGGGTCTCCTTCCCAAGGTTGCTCACATTTGTACACACATATTCCAGGATTTGAGAAAATCTGAAACCAAAAACCCTCTGGGCCCAAGAATTTTGTGTAAGGCATATTCCATCTATAGCACACCAGTCCTAATGACAAGGTATAGGGAAGGTCAAGTGCCAGACTATTTAGAAGAAAACAAGCCAGTCCTCTAGAGCATGTCTCATGGATATTTTCCATCCTAAGTATAAATGTCAGCATACAGGGACCCAGCAGTGGGCAGAGTTTTCTTAGCATCTACTCCCTCCCACGTGAGCATGCTTTACAAGACTCCCACGGAGCTGCACAGGGCCATTGTGTTCTGGCGGTGGGTTGGATATCATGGACTGCTGTGAGACCCACAGTGATGGGTAGGCGCAGGAGCTTACTGATGGACAGCTTTGCCCACCTGCCCTGGGAGAGGGAACTGGTTCCTGCTGCCCCATTAGTTAAAAATATTGATTCACTCTTTCAGAGGATAAGGACAAAAGACACCATTGTTCTTTTCCTTTTTCAGTCATCTTTTTTGGAGAAGCTGCAGAGGAGGTCATAGCTTTGGATAGAAATTGGGCTAATAGATTGAAAGGCCTTTCCATGATGGAGATCCATGAGTCTGTGGGTGTATTTCTGGCCCCCAACAATAGGTGGAGCACCCTAACTCTCAACCTGGAGGAATGGATAGAGAATATAAACTGGTGGAGGCCTGTAGTGGCTTCAATAAAAAATGAGGTCCAGAGCTCATTGCTGTTACGGAACCTCACGAGGAGACACCTGCTGGGCACTGTCGTGACACATGGAGTCCTCAGAGTTGGGAGGTCTGGAGGTTATCTGATGGGGAGAGGATGTGAAGCCAGCCTCCTGACTAGGAGTTCCTTCCTTCCGGCCTGTCCTTCTGCAATATTTGGCCACCTAAGCTTTTAGGACAATCCTTATCATTTCAAACTTAGCTATGCCATCTAGTAATCTCCCTCTGGAGAAACAAAAATGTCATACCCCCTTTCTCTTTAGCTTCCTCTCAAATGTTTGTTATCCTGTTTACCTTAGGCAGCTCCTTCAGTCTAAACATCCCAACTTACCTTTACAGTTTTGTGCAGGGAAGGGTTTCCCGATGTACTGTGTTATCTTCTCAAAGCACTGGACCTTGTCATTTGTTTGTTTTGTTCTGTTTTGGGACAGGGTCTCACTGTGTAGTTCAAGCTGGCTTTGAACTCACTATATAGCTATGCTGACCTCAAATGGGAGGTGATCCTCCCGTCTCAGTTTCTTGAGCGGTGGGATTACAGGTATATGCCACCATGCCTGGCTACACTGGACCTTGTAGAATGTAATACTTTCTAGGCATCCTCCTCCTGGAAGTTTCTGAGGAGGGATGCCCAACATCCTTTAGCTTGCC
This sequence comes from Fukomys damarensis, assembly GCF_012274545.1. Lineage (NCBI taxonomy): Eukaryota > Metazoa > Chordata > Mammalia > Rodentia > Bathyergidae > Fukomys > Fukomys damarensis. The sequence goes on from NW_022900928.1 coordinate 70,908,567, forward strand.
TCCCCTGATGGAGGCCCAAGTGCATGGGGAACTCTTACAGCCATGATTTATTTCCATTGTGTGCTGAACTGTGTGATCTTTGCCTGCTAGAAACTAGACACACTCCTTCTAGATTTGTAGAAGAAGGCTGTTTCCAAGGTTTGAGGCTTACCCTGCATTAACCCTTAAATCAGAGCAGCTCTAGTGACAGAAGTGCAGAGCTGAATGCTGAGTAGCACGTGGGCTGTGGGAGTGGATCTGTTTGTGATCAATGCCATATTATCAATCATGTCAAAGGTATTGGAATAGAGGTTATCATAGTATATGCCTGTGGGTGAATTCATTATCTCAAGATTACCACTTGGCTATGTAGCTCCTTAATCGGATCTTTACTGTTCCTACTTGATCCTTTCTAGTCCCCATTAGATTAGTTTGTGTTTATTAAAAAAAATTGTTTTTTGACATGGAGTCTGGCTATGTTGTCCAAACTGGTTTCAAACTCCTGAATAATCCTCCTGCCTCAGCCTCCCCCAAACTGGACTGGATTATAGCTGTGTGTGCCACCCTGCCCTGCCCCAATAGGTTTTGGCTAGAAGAGTTAGATTGTGCTAAAAATCTTCAATAAGGATAGCCTAGCACTTGAGGCAGAGTTCCTCTCAGCTGCCCAGCACAGCCATCCTGATGGTGTGTTTTACTCTTTGAGAGGCAGGATGAGCAGAAGTGTTAGAGATGACCATGTGGTCAGAAGAGAGAAGGGCACAGCGAAGCATATGGTTGAGTTGCTGGCCCAGTCCACTCTGGGCAGTGTTCTGTGGTTACAGAGTTCCCTTTTCCTGCTTTTCTTACCACCTGCAGTTGTATGAAGAGAAGCGTGATGATGGAGCAGAAAACTTTGGGAGGCATCCATCCATACCAAGCCTTTCTAAACAGGGAATCTGAGACCAGAGCAAGCATAACTTTTATGTCACACACCTGTGTCACCTAGATGCCCACACCCCATGAAGGCAGAAGTTCCTACGTATTGGACTGTGGCATGTCTAACTCCTGCCTTAGTCTGAATCATTCTCACTAAGAGACAAACCTGTATTGTGTTCCTAAGCTAGGATGAGGCTGTCTTGGGACAAAACATGAGCAGCTCAGATGCTGCCTGTGGAGAGGGAGACTGAGCAAACTAATGGCCACAGCTGGTTTTGAATGGGGAAAAGGGATACCAAATACTGATAGATAGGGAAAATTAACATTGGCAGTAAATTTAGATAGGATCAGACACCTTCTTAAAGCAGCTCAGGCACATTTGCAGAAAGCCACGGAATAGATAGCATTTCAGGGAGTCCCAATTTGTGTCATCACGTGGAAAGAAGAATCATAGATGTTCTCTCAGTGTCTTCACAAATGGCCCCCAGGTGCCTCTTAGAAACTCTGGTTACATTAAATAGGAGCTGGGTCAGGATGTGTGAAAATGAGCTCTGCTGCTTTGCTTTCTGCCTGGGATTTCTGCTCACTGACCCTTTCAACCATTCTCCTGAGACACATGGCCATCGGAGATGTGCCAGGAGGCAACAGAGGCCTCTTAAAACACATTGGGGTACCCAGCTGAGGAGAGTGTCATCATATTGACCAGGATTCCTTCCTCATGACCCCCCCACTTTTGCATGTATGCACACACACACACACACACACACATATGCATGCACACAAATAGGTCCTCTCTCTTCCTCACTGGTTCCCATGGTGATGCAGTGGCCTAAGAAAGGTGTTCTAGTGATAAGAGCTTCACAAGCTGCCAGAGCTGCAGAGCACTCCCTATTTAAAAGAAAACTAGGCTTGGGGTGGAGGAAGATGTAGAGGACAGTACTGTGGCTCAAGACTTGGCCAGGGGCAAGAGGGACTCAAGGTCTGTTCTTAAGCACAACATGTCAGCATCTGAACTGGGACACCTGGCAAGAAGGCTTTCGTGTTTTTTAAGACCTTAATCCAGGATTAAGAAGAGGTCAGTCACCTCTGCAAAGAGGTGATTTCGAGAAGGGCTTAGTTTCCCCTGATATGCCAAAGTGGGTGGAAGTGCAGGAGCCTTCACATGGTTCCCTGACTGTTGGAAGAGGCCAGGATGCTAGAGATTCTTGAGTACTGAATTCCCAGAACTTCAGATTTAGCTTTTTCCTTAAACTTTAGCAGTGTGTTCTGTCTTTTCTTTATTCTCACACATTTCTCTGTGCTAACTAGGTTGTCTTAGATTGGAAAGAGACTCTGCAAAAGACAGATTTGCCAGCTGGGGGGTTACTGGGAAGTACTCTTAGAAGGAAAATGTTTGTGGAGGTGCCTCACCCTTCTGCATGGAAGGAAGTGAGGGCATCAGGGCTGGGCAGAGGGAGTAGTTAAGTTTTGATATCCCTGAAAGTCAAGTCTTCAGGTCAGTTGTATAGAAAGCTCCAGAACTAGGGTAGCTTTGCAGAGCTATCTGAAATCAAGGTAAAAGATCTTTACATCCTCTCGTGGACTAGTCATTCCTTCCTCCAAGAAGGAGTATGCTCTTTGGTAAGTTTTGGTGGAGAAAAGTTCCTAGAAAGGAAATGGGTTGTGACCCACTAGCAGCCATTGCACTAGGCAACACAGGAAATGAGTTGGGCTGGGGATATAGCTCTCTGTTAAGGCTCAGGTTCAAATCCCAAACAGAAAACAGAACACCAACCCCCCAAGACAAAAAAAATAAACAAGCAAGAAAATCCCAAAACTCCAGATCACTAGATTAGACTTTTGTAAAGCAATTCTACACAACACTACCTAATTAGATTAAAATTGTGAAGATCAGTGGTTCCTAAACATTGTCACATATTGCAGTCCCGTGAGGATCCTTAAATAATACCCATATTTGGGCCAAGCATGATGGTATAGTCCTGTAATCCCAGCACTCTGGGAGGCTGAGGCAAGAAGATCACAAATTCAAGCTCAACTTGGGCAATTTAGCAATTTACTGAGACCTTGTTTTCAAAATTTAAAAACAAAAAAAAGGACTGGGTCAAATCCCAGTATTGGGGGAGAGGTGCAAAAAATAGAACCTGATACTCATCTCTGACTCCCTGACATTCTGACTTAGTTGGTTTAGGATACGAACTGGGCATTGCATATGTTAAAAATTCCAAATGCCTCTAAAGTTTAGCAAATTTGGGGAACTATTGGTATAATTGTTCAGTGGATTTGTAGTTGGTTACTGGCTGAAAATCTAGAGTTGGGCTGGGAATATTTAGAAAAGAAAAAAGTAATATCCAGGTATCAGTCATCCTATTTGGATACAAGAAACTCAAATTCTATTTTAGTTATAAGAAACTCGGGAGAGAAAGTTGGCATGCCTGATGAAATAGGATTTAACTGATAGGAGACCTAAATACAGCAAGCTTGGCTGTTTCTGGTCCTGGGGATGGTTTTTCTACTTACATATTCCTTTGTTCATGATGTGCTCTGACCAAAAGGGTGAGCATCTGATCTTGTGGCAATGTTAGCCTGCCACAGAGTAAGCATTCTGATGGAGCTATCTGAATCTTCAGCCTCTCCTCCTTTACCCTTCTGGCCATTTCTTGCTTTGGGTTTTAATTATGTAGCCATCACTGCTCCTCTTTGAGAGATGCAATATTAATGGGAGGTCTTGGGTTACAGCAGGGCAGAGGCCATCAATATGAGCATTCAGACAACGTTAGTCACCTCCTGTGGATTAGAGGCTGTTGGAGTTGGGAGAGGGCAGAGTGAAAACTTGTGGGACATTAGCTGCCTTGCATTAATGGTTCAGAAACATGGAAAATATCATGAATATTAATTCTAGAGTTATTAATAGGGTCTCCAGAGTACCTGATGGCCAGAGCTTATCAACACATTCATAGGACAAAGACTAATATAGAAGATCTTTAATGAGCCCTTCTGTTTTCTTGAATTCTTTGGGCACAATTACACTCAGCTAATGTGTAGCTTTTTTTTTTTTTCCTCTTCCAAACATCTCAAAAGACCAGTGATGTGTCCTGCCTCTGCTTTCTGACTCCTCTTTCTTTGACTGCAGCCATTTGTGGAGGCACCATACTCCGCAGGTGAGAATGCTGGGTGATACGTCTTGCTTCTTCTATCTACTACCTATGTGACCTGGGAAAAATTAATCCCTTAGATGCCTCAGTGTCCTTATTTATAATGTATGGTCAATGTTGAGGATTCAATGAGGGAACACACATTATTGTGTATGAAAACTGTGCCAGGCTTCTAGTATACTCTAAATACTTAGCTGTTTTACTATGATTGGGTAACTTGAGGGTACAGATCACAGCTTACTCATCTGAGCTTCTCTTTGCTCCTCTTGTATAGTTGTGTATGTGAGGACCCAGTCAGCAGACAGAAACCCTGCCGGTAATTTGAACAGGGAAACTTTAATATTAAGAATCATCAAGAGCCCATGATGAATGTAATCATTAGGTACTGCAAACATATAATAAAAATAGAAATTAAAATTTAAAAACAGAATCACTAATGAGTACAAATGTAGAGTGAACTCTGAAGGATACAGGAATAACAGGCGAAGCAATGTAGAGGGAGCAGCCACTTGCTGCTCCAGGATAGAAGCTGCACAGGCCAGGCACATAATATTGAAATTTCCCACCGGGCACCAATGAAGAAAGCCTCTGCTATTTACTGTCCCATCAGTGCCTTCTTCTAACAAGACCTTGCATTGTACCAGCTACCAAAGGAGAAATGTTTCAGGGTACAGCTCCAGTGTCCCAAGACAGAGTAAAGAAGAGTGAATTCAGAGCTGAGGGGTAATACATTGACAACTGGCTTAAATTGCAATGATGGAACTTCTGAGGATTAAGTGGAATACTGCAACTGACCACACTTTCAAGTGCCTTTGACGTAAGTAGGTGTGTATGGAAGTGCCAAGGTAATGGTAAAAACATGAACTTCCGAAGTGACTGTCATTATGGGTAAGGACAGGCATCTGATGCTCAGTGTCCCCATCAGTTTGATGAAGTAAAAGTTGTGTGAAAGTGCTCAAGCCTGTGCCTAGCCCATGGGAGATTCTCTGTGCACGTCAGGTGCCCATTCTCCTTCCTTCTTCATGTGTCCCACACATCTAGTATCCTAGCCATCTATACTTTATACAGACGCCTGTCGTTTGGATACCATGGAGACAATCCGGTCCAGTTTTGCTTCCCATTCCCCATAATTCAACACAACCAGATTCAGTTAAGTTATTTGGAGTACTTTCTTTGTAAAGATGCAAGTATGATTCAAAGATACAGTCCTTTGTCATTACTGTCCCCATTACGGTCAACCACAATTATGAAGTACACGGGTGTGTGCGTGTGTGTGTGTGTGTGTGTGTGTGTGTGTGAATAAGACACTGTAGGTATCAAACATCTTCCTGTGAATATGATGGAGCAGCCCTCAGTCAGAGGGGACTGTTTGGTTCAGTTAGATTTGCAGACACACTTTAACTCTATCAGCGCCAGGTCCTCTAAGGTGCTGTCTGGAATGTGCTTTTGATACTGCACTGGACACTCAGAAACCTCTTTCTTTTAAAAATAGAAGCCAATTTTTTCTTATCTCTATGGGAAAGGTTTAATTCAGGAAGAAGGTACCTACTTTTATCTCAATTTCCTAAATTCATTTACAGAGAAGCAGTTTGGGAACCTAGGCAGCAAAACAGCTGAGCCGCTAAAGTGTTGAGTTTGACTCTGGGGCATCCGCTCCATCTGTGCAAGTCTGGTTAGCTTTGCTGTGATTGCAGCCTGTGCTCTTGTGCTCCTGGCCAATGCAGAGTGCTGTCTTCCCAAGATGGACAAGGGGAAGAAGTGGGGGTGACTCTGAAAGTGGATAGACACTGTTAGGAAGAGGCCCCTGCCTTCCATGCAGCACCTCTTTTGATACCCAGTGGGATCATTAAGAGTAGGACTCATCTAGGCAGATCGAGCATGTTCAGGTACATGCCCTACTGTGTGATAATATGTATTGCAGGAATATTATCAAGCCCTCCACCTGTTAGTTTTGCTACCTAAAAAATGGGGATCATGAATAGTCATTTCTTGTACTGTTAGCAGAAAATAAATGAAATCATTCTTATCAGGGCTTAGCTAATTGCAACATAGAAAGCACTAACCTATTGTCAGGAAAATTTTGGTTTTATTATTAAATTTTTTTTTAAGTGGGGAACTTCTAATCATGAAAGAAAGACTTACATCCTATAACATAGTAGGCTAAAGTTTCTGTTGTAGTTGGTCTGTAACTGACTCATTTAATGAGGTCCAGTTTGGGGCGACCAGGTAGAGATCATTTTGGCAACAGAGGAAATAACACATGTTTAATCCAGGTGTCTCACAGAACTAAGATTTTTCTTTTAATCTCACTAAAGGATTCAGAATACCTAACAGCACTAGAAGATGCCTTTCTTGTGCTTTTCAACAATAGCTATTGACCAATATAAATAACAATATTAATTTATTTTACAGATTATATGTCAGGTGAAGTGAAAAGTGCATTAAATGTATTTTCCTCAATCCTCCCACAATCATCAAGTTCTATTATTTTTTTTAAACATCTTTAAAGATGAAGGAATCTGAAGTTTAGCATGGTTAATTTTGCAAAAGACCTAAAATCAGTTCATTGATAGGACCATAGTTTGAAGTCACTTTTGTCTGAATCGTTTTTTTGAGACAGGGTCTCACTATGTAGTTGAGACTGACCTGGAACTCACTAGGTAGCCCAGGCTGGTCTTGAACTGAGCAATCCTCCTGCCTCAGCCTCCCAAGTGCTGGGATTACAGGCGTGCACCACCACACCTGGCGGGATGGGTGTTTTCTTATATTTCTCTTTTCGTTCCTCATTGATTCAACAATACCAAGGAGAGAGTACACATTTATTGGCCTTGTCAGGTAGAAAATGAATCTTAGATGAGGTTGAGAAAATAACTAGTGAGGTTTACAGATGTAGAAAAACTTAGCTGCTTTGGATTCATATCTGGCTCAAGCCCGAGTTGATCCTATGGAGTAAATTAGCAGAAGGAAATTGTCACAAGTAAGGAAGGTACTTCAGAAGATGTGGCTGGAGACAGACAAGGTAAAATGGGTAGAATTGGGCATGTGTCTCTCGGCATCACCACTGTACCTTTTTGGGGGACTCATGTTCCTGTAGGTAACTGAAGTGACCCAGCAGCCCAAATCCTGCTGCTTCCAAGACTACAGAGCTGCTGTTCTATGAACAGGTTGCAGAAACAGGCATGGAAAGAACTATGATGAGCCTTCAGGGGTAGGCACTTCTAGAATGAAACTTTTCACCAATAAATGCCAAGAAGTTTTAGCTCTCATCGTAAGGTCAATGGGCAGGACACAGTTGATACCAGTGGATCATAATTATCCACCTTCATCATGTTCTCCTGCATACCTACAGCTGGCATACAAAACATTGTTGTTTAGGAAGATCCAAAGAGCAAGAATGCATAAATTAATCCTCTGCTATTGAGGGTGCCCATGGTATAGCAATGTTGGCATTGCCTTGGTGTTTGTTAGAAAGACAGATTCTTGATGTTTCCCTAGACCTGCTACATTGGAACCTGTGTTATAAGATTCATTAAAGTTTCAGAGGCACTAGGCTAACCAATGACATTCTTGCTGTTTTATTGTTTTTGATTTAGATTTGGATTTTTTTACTCCCTTCAGGAGATGACATTGCTTCTCTAAATACAAGCCCACTGAGGGTGTTGGGCAGTGCTTTAGTTTTAATCTGGAGTGTCTCACAAAGGGCCATGCATTGAAGACCTGGCTGCTACTCTGTGGCACTAACTGGGAAGTGGTGGAACCATTAGGAGACGTGGCCTGGTGGAAGGAAGTTAGGTCATTGGGGGTGTGCCCGAGAAGTGGCCATAGACCCTGCGTCCCACCCCGACCACTCTCTTCCCCCTTCCCAGCTGTGATGAGGTGTACTGTTCTCCCACAGCCTGAAAGCAAAAGGATTAAAGCCTCAAAAACTGTGAGTCAACATGTATCTTCTCTTTTAAGTTGATTATCTTGGGTATTTTGCCACAGCAATGGGTAGCTGACTAACACAGACAGCTCATTATCCTGGGATTGGAGTCAAGAGCTCTGAATCTCCAGCTCAGCCTCTTTTTGGGAGTGGGCCTTTTCCCTTTGCCAGGACTCAGCATCCTCGTGGGTGAGATGGGTCACTGAGGTCTTTCAGGTGACTGTGGTGAGAGTCTAATGATTTCATGGGAACAAAAGTGCTCTGTAATCCATGAATGACTTTCAGGGTAATCATGCTGTCCTTTGCTGAATAGAATATCGAACAGAACGTTCCTCTGGGAGCTGTGTGTCTGAGTCGCAACCCTGCTTTTCAGTGAACAGACAGAGAAAATAGTTCTCAGAGGTGCAGGTTAGAATTTGAAAACTCAGATGACCCTGCTTGTCACAGGGGCAAGTGCTCTGTATCTGTGAGAGCCTGACCTGCTCTGAGGGGAACCCATCCTACAGGAGCCATCCTGAAGAGGGCCTCAGCCATTTTCTCCTGTGGATTGCTATCTTGAGCCCTGCCTCTCTCTTAGCCCTATTCCCAGGGCTCTGGCAGGGAGAGCGGCTGTCATGCTGTGGAGGACACAAGCCTCTATTCAGAGCAGAGCGCCTGTGTGTTTATTTAGTGTCACCTCCTTGATGTGGGTTGACCTAATAGGCAACACCTGGGAAATCATTGATGACAGCGGAGGGAACAGAGTCTCCCAGGAGCATCATCTTATGTTTTGTCAGATTTGAGGGATGAGGAGGAAATAACATCTTTCAGCCCCAGTGGCTCCCGTATCCAAGCTCGCATGAATAATTGAGAGCTGGCAAGCTGACTGCACCAAAGAGTTGCATTATGTAAACCGGCAGGCGGCAGCTTGTGTGTGTGCCTGTGCTGTGTGCGTGCGTGCTTGTGTGTGTGTGTGTGTGTGCGTGCGCGCGCATGCACGAGAGAGAAAAAGAGAGAGAGAGAGAGAGAGAGAGAGAGAGAGAGAGAGAGAGAGAGCGTGCATGTCTGCGTGTGTATGTGCGCCTGTGCGCGTGCGTGCCTGAGCTCAGAACAGCTGTCTGTGAGGGAGTAGGGGAGAGAGAGAGGGAGCGAGCCAGGGCCAGCGAGCAGGGACTTCTGTACTGCTGCATTACCACACCAAATAACAGCCACAGAGGGAGGTGGTGGTGGGGGAATAAAGGGGGACCATGCTTAAAATTCCAGAGCAGTGCGAAACAGTAGAGCCAGGGAGCATCCCCAGTTTATGAGAGTCCTGCCCCTTCCCGCTCCCGGTAGCGTCAGGGCTTTGGGCAGGGCATGGAGGTGAGTGCCCTCCGACCTCCTCAGGGCCCCTGCTCCCCGCCCCGCCCCCAGCCCAATGCATGAATGAATGAGTCCTCTGCACTGCACCCTGCTACCGCTCCTAATGGCCTCCAGGTTAGTGCTCACCGTGCTGAAGTGCGTGCGTGTGCGTGTGTGTCAGTCTATCTCTGTTTCTTCGTGGGTTTGGGGGAACTGGCTGGCTATATCCTAGGGTTGGATGGGGACCCCCGGAGGCCCTGGCAGGGACCTGTCTGTCTGATTATGTGCTTTTTTCCAGCGGGCAAGCAGGCTGAGCAGAGCTGCCAGGAACATAAACCTTTGGAGGCAGAGTAAATCTGGAGTCCATGTTGTTTGCTTCTGTTCTCCGTTCATTGGGGGGATCTGAAAGCAGCCTGTGTGACATCATGCTGCAGAGATGTCATCTTCGTTTTCCTCCTGGCCTTGTCTCTTCTCCTTCCCCTTCCTCTTCTCGTTGCCTCCTTCCTCCCCCATGAGCACTGTTTGAGCTGAGTTTTAGCACCAAAGGGGCCCCTAGATGGGCTGGAGGGAGGGACTGTGCTGGGGCTGATGGGGTCCCCATGACCAGTGAGGCTTAACTGGTGCCCTCTGATTTGGAGAGAGGAGGGCAGAGGATTGAATTAGTGGTGCGTCATAGAAGTGGCCAAGAGCTTCTGGGGGAGGCTGGACAGGCCACGTGCTCCTGTCCCCACCCACTGACTTCCTCCCTGGTGCCCCTGTGGGCAGGAGGTGACCACAGCAGTGGTGAGGAAGGTGGGGACAGATCCTACTCATTGCACAGGGAGAGGGGCCGTAGGACACATGGGTCAGGTCACCAGAAGAGGACGGGAGGGGAAGTGGATTGCTCTGGACTTGGGGAAATAAAGGGATTTGTTTCTTTGGCTCTGCCAGCCTTTGGCTCAGACATTTGCCATGTGTTTTGAGAAAATAGATTCCCAGTGGCTGGGCCTTACTCCCCCACACCTCCTTGCATTGTTAGCTATTTGCTTCATTTAGGGAAGTAGCGGGTGGGGGAGGACTTGGAGCTCTCTGTCTCCCTGGGGCTTCAGCCAAGGGCTTAGCCAGTGCTGGGCGAAGCGATCTTTGCCTCTTCTCTGACATTTGCTACCAAAGTCTGCTCTGTGGACACCCCCTCGTCCTCTGTCTCCTGCCGGGTCTCTCCCTAAAGCTAACCTTGATGGTGGGTATACTCGCCTTTGCTTTGGATCATACTCTGTAGGTCAGAGACATCTAGTACCAAGATGGAAACTCTGGCCTTGGGAGGAAGGTCAGGGAAAGGACTGTTTCATGGCGGGGAAGTGACAGTGTCAAGATTGTGCACAGAAAAGTAGTGTCCCATGGAACTTGGGAGTCAGCTAGTCTGGTTGACTTTTTAGACATTTGAGAGACCATTGACTGTGGACAAAATGAGTAGGCACTTTTATCATCCTACCTAGAAAAATACTTCCTCTCTTTCCTGGACCTACAACTTTCCTCCACCGAGAGGAGTGAGCCTGGCCTCTTCCTCCATGGGTATTGGAGCCCCGGCGGGGTTTGTAAGCTATAACCCTCGTGTGTGCCTACCCTCCTTTGTCCAAAGGAAATGATTCTAATTTCTCAAACCTAGATCCCCCTTCCTAGGTCTTGTAGGTTGCATCAGGTTCCTCGTCTGAGGGACAGAAGAGAAATAGGCTTGTGGAAAAGACCTGTGCAAGGTTGTACACAAATACACTGAGAGTCAGTGAACTTTTTCTCCAAGTCTCATGGGCTTTGTGGGCCATGCTGTCCCTGTCACAAATAGGCACCCCTGCTTTGCACACTGAAAGTGACTGTGACCAGTTTGTGAACACATGAGTATGGCTGTGATCCCAGTAAAATTTTATGGACTCTGAACTGTGGATTTCACATCACAAAATATTACTCTTTTTTGCAACCATTTAAAATGGCTGTGGTCTAAAGATATTCATATCAACGATTCGGAATTGTGGTATGGCCTAAGCTGGAATAAGAACTGGGTGACTTCTGCAACATCTAACTGGAACTCAGGTTTGTCTGGCCAGGAAGTGTGGAGTGTGGCTGTGTGTGTTCCTTGGAGGGATGTGTGTGCATGTGTACGTGGACTGACACCCTCCTTGGCCTGTAGGGTATGGTGGAAACACAGTTCCCAGAGACCCAGAAGAGAACAGTGACTAATTCCAGATTCCCCTGATTCAGAAGACAGCTCTAGAAATACATCTGCTCTCTGATTTCTAAATTACGTGGGGTGATTATTCTGCTCTATTCAGAGCCAATCAGACTCTTTCTCTGCAGTAGAAGCCATGTCTGGGATCTAGTTTAAGGGAACCTAGGACCACCTTGCATCCATTCACTGAGAGGAGAAAGAACCCAATCAGGCAGGTACCAGCAGGTTAAAGAAGGTGTGAGAGACACATGAACATGCCACATAGAAGAGATTAAATTTGTTTTACTGCTCCCAATGGGGTAGGATAAGAACTTTGGTAGGAAGCTACAGGTAACAGATTGTGCTTAAAAGAAAAACTTTCAGTTTTCTACAGTGAAATGATTTATATATCAGGTAATGACTTCTCTGTCACTTCTATATATGAGTTCTGATTAAACAAAGATTGGGTGGAGATGCTGTAGCAGAAATGATTTTTAACTTTTGAGAGTAGGCTTGAGAAATTAGAATCATTTCCTTTGAATAGAGGAGGGTTATAACACACAAAATGACTTTGTTGTCTAGGAAAGTTGGAATGAAAAAAAAATAAATGGTATTAAGTACAACAGAACACACTTTTCTTTTTGAACCATAACTTCTTGATGGTAAGAGGAAATAATGGAGAAAGGTAATAAAGGAAAGCTCTGAGCTTCTGTACTCCTCATGTGTTTTAAATTTAGTTAAAGCCTCTTGGGAGACTTCGGCATCTGCTTGAAGCCACACAGTTGGACTGACCACTTACAGCCCTCTTTATTCTAAGTTTTCTTTGGCTTATCAGAATGGTCATTCTTTGGCATGTTTCTGTTTGATGTCTACCAGAAAATAAAGTAGCACAGGGTTTGAATCCCAGGAGAGTTGTGCCAGTGAGGTGAGCAGTGTGTGGGAAGGCCCAGCAGATGCTGTCATTCATTCACATCTTAGCCACTTGCTAGTCTGACAAAGATCCTAGCTAGGAACATTTATCAGCCAGTACTGTGACATCCTCTGCTGCCTGCATGGATATGGCCCTGACCAGAGAGAAACCTGGGAATGCTAAATTCACTATGAGCTCAGACTGCCAGCATTGTGTTTCCGGATGCTCTGTCTAGTGTAGATCTGAGTCATTTCCCAGAAATGCTGAGACTGGTCTCAGTAGTTTCCAGGGTGTTCCTTATACCTTCTTTGCCATCCTCTCTTCCATCCTTATGGGGACTGGTTGATGCCCCTCTCAAACAGTAAAGGCTGAAGCTTAGAAAGGAGTGGTTTGCCCCTGACTATATACTAGAAAGAGGCTGAGTCAGAAAGGACACCTAATTCCTGGTGTACTATTCCCCAGTTCCTTGGCCTGGCTTCCAGGACAAGTGGTAATGGGAAATGTTTTGTTTGAATCCAAGTAGCCCCTATTACGCTGGTGTTAGTTAGTAACATGTCTTCTCTCTCACCAGATTGGGAGTTTCTTAGTGGCAGAAATAATATGCTTAATGCCTAGAACATTACCTGGCATGCAGCATGGTTCTCAGTGATGGATGGTTGGATGGGTGGGTGGGTGAGTGGGTAGAAGGATGGATGGATGGATGGACGGACAGATGGACGGATGGATAGATAGATCCTGTACAAACTCCTTTCCATTTTGTTAATAATATTTCTCTTGTTGAGGAGGGGGAGGGGCCCTTGATGAGCAAACTTAGAAGGAGCTGAAAGTTCTATTCAGTTGAACTGCTTTTTATTTCAGTAGTTTGTGGTTTCTCAATGGATTTGAAATCTTTTTCAGAGAAGGGGCTTCTTGGGCTATCTTAATACCTTTCTGCTTTAACAGGTCCCATTCCTTTGATCTTTTAAGACTCTGAAATACTTTGAGTGGGGTTGCTTCCTATAATACTCTGTATTTATATTTGGCTGATAAAGAGTCCAGCTTGAAAAGATTAAGTCCCTACTCTATGCCCAATATCATGGTTGATATTATATGGATATAAACAACCATGACATAGTTGCCCCATGACATGCCCTAGTTCAGAAAGTATTTGCTTAATGAAGTTGAATCATCAAGATTAGCTTAATTTTTGAAGACTTAAACTTAGAGTGAGTTGGAAAGATGCTATAATTGACTCCAAATGAGAAATAAGACTTATGGCATTTAAAGTTCTTTTAGAGATATCCCAACCTGTATGCAACTACCCATGAATTCTCTGTATTGGAAATCTGAAGCAGAGCCACTGCCAAGGGACTTCCTGCACCAGTGGGAGGATAGGCTATGTGACTAGGGATCCTTCTAAACTAGATTGCTACAGATTGGCTCAGGCAGTTCAGCAGGCCTGTCCCCTAAATGATACATGTTTCTTCTCTTGTGAACAATCTTGGCAGAAGGAAATTGTATAACACCAGTAAAGTTCCTATGTTTAATTTCATAAGAAACTGCTTTATCCTTATCATGCAGCCCTATGAAAGTAGGAACTAGATGAAGATGTGAATAGTGGCAACCTATGTCCTTGCCCTGCGTTTATGCCATGTCGAAAGTAATTTAGGAACAGTATTCTGTTTCTTCACTGGGAATTCATATGCTACTTCTAATCTCTTTTCTCACTCCACGAGAAATTATAGGAAACCCTTTACTTTTGAGATATACTGTCTAATCAGGGTTATTCTTTTCACTGAAGTAAAGTTAGTGATAACCATTTGACAGACAAGGAACAGAGGGACACAGAAAGACATCCAGACCGAATGACCAAGCCATCCAGGAGTCTGGACGTGATGCCATCGCTTAGTTTTCATGGATCCAAAAGTCAGAATAAGGACTAAAGACTGGGGTTATAAAGACAGCAGATTTGGGGCCAGCTTAAGAAAGATATGTCTAACAAGTATATCTGAACAGTGGAACAAATGATCAGATGGCTAAATAATAAAATGAATAGTTTTTAAAAAGAGCTCATTTCTTTATTTGTGTGATGCACATCTGCAGTCCCAGTGTATACTGGTCATTTTGCTGGAGTTACTGGGGAATTCTGTGAGACTGGGCTCCCACCGCCATGGAGTGTTCCTTCTAGTGGTAAACAACTCAGCCACAGAAAAGAGGCCATTTTATAGCTCCTTTCATTACAGGGAAGGGAAACACAAAGTGATGATGTACGATTGCCTGGAGGCAGCGAGGCCACTTTGGGTGGAGTGGTCTTTCAAGAACAACTGTCCAAAAAGGTGACATCTGAACTTTGATGCGAAGGCTCAAAAAGAACCAGCTTTCAAAATTTTAAAGTAAGTCCAGACAGAGACCCACAAGTATGAATATCTTTGGGAAAAGGTGAACTTGTGATGGAGGAAGAGATATGTCTGGGGTGTCTGGACTAACGTAAGAGAGAAATTAGCATGAAAGGAAGTTGAAACAGCTGAATTCCAGAAGAAGTCAGATGGCTGGTCATTACATTCTTCTCTTGGGGTATTTGAACCTTTCCCTCCAGAATATTAGGACAAGCAAGTAGAATGGATTTGACGTGGCCTATGTCTGTGTGACTTCCTTTCTGCCTTCTGACGCTGCCTCTGTAGCATCCTCAGCATTTTCCAAGATTATCCTAGTTTGTTCCTCTTTGAAATATCCATACAGATAACAGCACCTTTGGCTTCCCCCTGCACTCGGACAGGACACAAACAAACTCATTTTGTTTTTGTGGGAAGGGGGGAAAAGTGGGTCAGGCTGTTTTGGCATTTCAGGCATGGAGTCTGGGTTCTATTGCAGGCTCTGGTCTCCATGGAAATGAAAAATAGTGTTTGTCATGCCTGTTCCTGGATTGAATTCCAAACTCTGGGCTGAACAGAAGCTGCAGGAAAGCCAGGCAACAGAAGAGTGGGATAGATGCAAGCTCTGACCATTGTGGCAAAGGGACCTTTCTCTCTGACTTGAGTAGGAAAAGCCCTTTGGCCCAGGTTGGCCCTCTCTTGCTCTTTCACCTCTCTTGATCAAGAATGCTGATGGAAGGGTAAAGAAGTTCTGCTTTTTTCTGCATTTGGCCACAGAATTTCTATGGACCTTGCCCTTGTGTTAGTCAATGTAAGAATTCATAAACAACCAAAGTCACTGTTAGGGCTTTCCCCCACCACCCATGGATCCCAGTTAGGATATTTCTAGATATTTAACTAAGCCAACTGGCAGAAAATGTTTTGGATAGACTCTACCACTTTCAGTTATTTTGTAAGATTTTTTTTTTTAAGCTTGAAAATTTTTCTTCTTAGACACTTAAGATAGGGAAGAATTAAGGAGTTTATTACTCATAGGAAGTGCCCTAAATTATCTTTATAGTTTCTACAGAGATGTCAGATGGCCTGACAACAGCCTTTTGGTCGCAAATTCCAGGCAGAACCTTTCCCTGAACACTTCTTGTCTACTTCATTCAGAGGCCCGACTTGGAAAGCCCATAGGGAATTTCAGCAAGTTACCCAAACTGGAACGGGAGCAAGATGTTCATCTCTGAAACCTCTTCTTGCAACAGTTGGGGGAGACTTGTGCTGTGTCGGGATCAGCAGTAGGCATTTGTCTGAACTCTGACAGGGAGGAAAAAACATTCTGGGAGCCTTTTCCCTCTCTGCCTTTGCTGCAGCATAACATGCTGCTGACCCCAGGCCAAGTGGGGCCTCCAGGGGAGCAACCTGAGACTCAGTTCTAGAGTAAGTTTGAGAAAAGAACCTTTACGTTTTAAGGAGGGAAAAAAAGCCCCTCTTTCCCCTTAACCAGGCAATCACAGCCCGCCACATAGACATCACTGTCCTTTCTTTCTTTGAGGTAAGTAGATCCCAGGGGTGGAGCTGCTGGCAGGTGTAGTGCCTGTGTGACAGGTACATAAGGAGTAGGTGATGCCCATGGTCACAAGGAGGCCCTCTTAGGAGGAACAACAGTGCAGTTCTTGTCCTTTCAGACCCTCACCTCATCCACTATCCTAAAGTGTTTGTTGGGGAAAATGCCCCGAGGCTTATTCTTGCACTGACCTGGGAAGGTCATTTTTTTAAAAGTGATTTGAACTGTGACTCTCTAAAGAGGCATGTGCAAGGAAACTCGGGGGCCCTGCTGGGACTTGAGATTTGGGCTATTTACTCCCTTCTACAAGGTTCTGGTTGGGCTTGGCCTACTGTGTTGCAGTTATTACTGAGTATAGATATTTAATATAGTCACTGTTAAATGACCAGCAAGAATACAAAGAAGAATAGCCATTTTCACAGGGAGGCCTCATAAATTCTGCATTTGTATCTAGTGTAGGTGAACAAACCTACTGATGCAGGTATTTGCAGGCAGCGCGTAAATTGCATGCAAATGTTACATAAATACACCTGTGGCCTTCCAATCCTAGACCTGAGCTATGGGAAAATTCAAAGGTTACATGGATATTTGCAGTGGCATTATAATGAACTAAGGAGGTTTCCTGGTGCAACTTCAGAATTGTCATGGAGATGGGACGTGTGGCTGGATAACAGAGAGGTGGGTCTGTTAGGAATTAGGGACAACAGGTAGCAGAATCAGGTTTAACCAGATGCTGTCACAGCAGGGTGGTTTGAGGTTCCAGTAATATAGCTCTTGTCACTAATGAGAAGGGACATCCTTTCAGGCACCACCGTCCTCAACCATATCCCTTGGTCTTCTCCCCTTCAGTTGTACTTTGGATTCTCCACTCTGGCAGTTCCCATGACAAGCTAAAAATGATTTTACTCTTCCAGCAAATCAACCTACTGGTAGACCCTGAACAGCTGTTGCACTGAAAGAGATGTAAACAGGTCCCTGTCACTTGGGGCAGATGTCACTTATTTCTTGATACCTAAGAGGCTTTTCCCTTAGGAGCAGTAGTTCTCAGACTTCACAGTACAAACAGAATTGCCCATGGTAATTATTTAACGTGTAGGTTCTGAAGATGATCCACTGGAAATTCTCATTCATTGTGTGTGGGTGGTGTGGGCTGAGACTGGCATTCTGCACTCTGAGGAAGCACCTGACTGTTCCTGTCCCCACTCTGGGAAATGATGCCTGGGAGCATTCGGAGCCTTGGCCCCCAACTCTCTGAAGAAGCGTGTCTGTTCCTCATTTTATAAGGAGGAACAGGAGGCCTTCTTAATAATAACAGTAGCCAGTGTGCTCTTTTGCTTTGTGGACGTGCCCTGGAATGTATCAGGTAGTCTTAAAAAAAAAAATTACTAGAGTTCCTGGCACTGAGATGTTTAGAGCCATAGAAACAACAAAGGGCACATTCTGTGTCCTGGTGTGGAGCAGTGGGAAGAATCTGATTGGAAATGAGCCAGGGCTGGGTGGCTGCTAGGGACATACCATGCATGGCAAGAATACAGGAAGGAGCTGCTGCCATCTGAACAGGTGGAAGCACAGAGCATCTGGAGGGACAAGTACCTATTTTGCAACATCTGGCACAGAAATGCTTTTCTGTAAAGCCACACAGGTTAGCTTAAGTGGGGAGTACTTGAATACAAGTGACCATTCTGTTCTGCTCAGGGTTCTGGAAACTGCACAGGTGGATGATCAGGGAGTGGAGCTGGCTTGCTGATGAGGTCTGTGTGTACCTGCAGGACCTCACCGGGTCTAAGAGGGGGAAAGAAAGCCAAGAAAAGTGACGCATTGGCCAGTGTCTCTGAGGCGGGGCTGGAGGGACTGCAAAGAGAGTCACTGCAGAAAGTCTTTGTCTCCTTTCCACATTTCCTTCTTTCTCAAGGATGTCAGCCAGTTCTAACTATAGGAGGTGGGACCAAACCACATATAGCATGAGGTGGTGCGATAAGCCTTTTGGGAAGCCTGATTTGTTAGCAGGGTAACCAGGAGAGGAATGAAAATTATTTGTTGGAGACCTTAAACACAGGAGAAACAGGAAATGAGAGAAGACCTCAGAATGGGGGGTCTTAGTGGAACTATTTTGGGAGAGAGTTGTGATTATAGGAATCCCGTAAGCATTAGCTCAAGTGCACCCTGCTTCAGTGGCACAGTTTCGTGTAATGCTGTGTACTCCCTGTTATTTTATGCCTGCACACACTTATTTGTTCATGCTGGATTTCTTTTTTCTCTCCTAGGAACATTTTCTTCTCTCCTGTTCCCCCATTCCTTCCTACAACCCCCATACCCTCCACCTGGCGAACTCCGATAGGTTTTCTGAAGCCAGGTCCACTGCCATATCTTTAAGGATCCTCCTGATTTTTTTTCTTCTATTGTACCACTCATAGTTTATATAGAATGGAAGGAGAACATGTCTAGTGCGTCCTATTAGGATCCTTTCTTATCCCCCTGTATGAACTTGAAACACCTAGCATTGTGCCATATGGTCAGTGAATATTTACGGAATATTTCCTTGGCCAGGCACTTAGCTTTCTGTTTCTCAGTTTTTGTATAAAGTGGAAATTGGTGTGCTATTCTTAAACTCTGATGGAGATCTTAGTCAAATGGCCCATCCACTATCAGTCTTCCTTCTCCTCCTACAGCAAATCTAAGATTTTTTTAAATTTAGCTACAAAAGTCTAAGAATGTAAAATATAATGCAATTCTATTATTAATAGTGCTGGCAGACTCATAGTATGGCACATCATAGAATTTGTTCGAAAGACAATACTGTATGAGATACATAGGAATTGGCTTTAATTGCTCACCACACATCCAAGTCTGTACAACAATGGGGTACTTTTGAGGGCTGCTGAGGGAGCTGCTGAGGCTAACAGCGATTTTTCTGAGATGCAGACTATAGAGGCAGACTTTTTTTTTTCCTTGTGTAGAGAAGAAAGCATGCAAAGGCAGAGCACGGGAGAAGGGTGAGTGAGAGTCTTAGGCTTTGCCCTAGAGTGTAAATGTTGATCAGGTGAAAGGAGGGGGAAGTGATAGTTCAGAGAGAGGGGCTGCTAAGGTATGAAGCAAAGAGCACCAGATATGAACATCAGCCTTGATTGCTGAGCAGAGGGTGTGCTGGGAGGGGTGGCCAGGGTCAGGATGGTCAGAGGTTAGGACACAGCGAGATCACTGAGGAGGCTACTACAATCTGGAGGTCAAATTTTCTTCTAAGGGAATGGAAACTGGAAGGAGGCTTTGATAGGGGAGAGGATGGTCAAAAATGTCAGAGTCACTTTATCTGTACAGAATTCAAATTTATCATTAAAAAAAACAGAATAAATAACAATTTCCATTAAAACTTGATAGGTAGGTTGGGAAGGTTACATTTAATAATGCTTAATAAATGGTTGGTGCTGTGCCAGGAGCTCATATACCCAGATTTGGAAGCTCTCTTGATTTGGGGGGATTGATAAAGCCATAGGTAGGGATACCTTTGCAAGGTTGAGATTCAATTTAAAGATATCTACTAAACACAGAACACCTTTGGGAGCATGGAAGGGGCAGTGCAGGGAGTGTGCAGTCTTGTGTTTTCAGGAACCTGTAAGTCTCCACTGTGACACAGACAGTGCCTGAGAGCTGTAGGCAGTAGGTTTGATGGTAGGGGTTTCAGAGATTTTACTTTGTAGAAGGAGGGGTTTGAGATGGTCTTCAGTAGTGAACGTGGCTCCAGTCGGTAAAGAGAGGGAAAGGGAGCAGAGAGTTCTTTGGCTTTATTTATTTATTTATTTATTTCCTTTTGAAATGGGGTCTTGCAGTGTAGTTCCCACTGGCCTTGAACTCACAGCCATTCTCGAACCTAAGCCTCTCCCAAGTGCTGGGGTTGTAGGCCTGTGCGGGCTTGGCTTGTACGTAAATTTAATGGCAAAGATGTGAATGGCTGGGAAGAGATGAAGAAAAACTATTTCAGGGTGTCCTGATTCTTTTATTTTTTTCATTTTTTTTTTTGTGCTGCTAAACAGAATATCATACACTGAGGAATTCATAGGCAGAAGCAGTTTATTTGGGTCATTGTTCTGGAGGCCAGGAAGTCCAGAGCATGGTTCTGGCGTCTGACAAGCGTTATCCCATCATGGAAGGTAAAAGGGCAGGCAGTGTACACAAATCAGAGAGAGGAGGCAGGAGAGGGTTGGGCTTACAGCAAACCCACTCTCACGATGACTCACCCGCTCCACTTGCAGCCCACCCCTGCAGCACTGCCTTTAGTCATCTGCATGGCCAGGATCCTCATGACCTTATCGCCTCTTAAAGGTTCTATCTCTTCTTACCACTTGCCATGAGTTTGCAGGAGACATTCAAACCATGGCAAAGGGCCGGGGATTTAGCTCAGTGGTTCCTGGACTACGACCTGGAGGAGGAAAGGAAGCATAGGATAAGGATAAGTAGCTTTATGGAAATAGAATTGCTGGGGCTTGGCAACTTGTTTTTGTATGGGGTGAGGTGGAAGAGATGGGTTTGCAGCCGGCGAGACTAGGAGGTGATAACGTTGCTGAGAATGGGCAGCAGGGGGAGGAAGTCTGGGAGGAAAGACAGCCAGCTGTTTGGTATCCAAGGCACTCACGCGACTGCCATTGGGAGGAAGCTTCTACTTGGCAGTGGATCACTGAGCCAGGGTAGAAAGTGTGAGCAGAGCCAGTAGCAGGCGAGTCTCTGTGTAGAGGCCAGGTTGAAGTTAGAGAAACAAGAGATGGCCAGGGAGGGGAAGGAATGGCTTCTAGGCTGAGTAGAAAGAGGAACCAGTGAGGGAGGCAGAAAGTGGGATAGAAGAGAGGTACAAATCATCAGAGAGGAAATTTTCAACCACACAGCTGCCCAGTGGCCTTACGAGCACAAAGAGACGGTCTAAGCTATTCACTGGCACATGTGTCAGAGGCAAAGCTGAAGGTACACATGTCCCTGGGTGGCATGTGATATGTGCTGAAGTGGATCCCTAGGCAGTGAGAGACCACATGGACCTTGTGATCCTTCAGAGAGACCCATGTTGCTTTGAATAACTGGAGTCAGTTTCCTCTACCTTAGAAACTTCTGCCCACTCCTCATCAGCCATCACTGGTAGGCATTCTGAGTTTGGAGAAGGAAAAAGGAAGCTTCTTTTCATTCCAGGGTATGGAATTAGCATGTGTGAAGATGGCCCTTACTTATAAAGAAATGGGAAGGGCTAGGGGCTCTTTTTGTCAGAGATGGACATGTGCTTTGTTGTGCCTTCCCTCCAGTTCTCTTTCGAGTGAATTAATTGAGATTAGAAGGTTGGGTTCCTGCTTGTTCTCCAGGAATGTAAACCTTGAAGATGGTTTAAACCTTGGGGACCTGGCTGTGGGCTGGCATTGGCCCAAGAGAAAAGAGGTTAACTCTAGACAGGTGAGCCAGCACCTAACATCCAGGCAGGTAAACCCTGGATTCTAGGATTCCCCGGAGGGCAGTGTTGGGCAAGCAGATCTGCTTCTCATGCATCCCCCAAGGCTTGGCTTCTCTAGTGGAAGCAAAGGAACCTAATTCTTTCCTTGGGGTTTATAGTGCTGAATGAGTCGAGAGTCACAAGCCAAAGGATGGTGGTGGATATAAAAAGGCAATCAAGCCTCTTTGGAGAGCGGCATCTTAGGTTTCCTAAAATTACAGTTATCATTGATATTTTACATGATATTTTAAATGCGTATTTTGTTTTGGGATGAAGCAAAACCATGGACCCTGTTTTTCTACATATATCCTTTGATTGCATTTATTTTCCTTTTCTCTGGTCTCCCCCCACCCTTTATTTTGTACTGGGAATTGAACTTGGTCCCTTGCACTTGCGAGGCAGGTGGTGAAACCACTGAGCCAAATTCGTGGCCCTTTCCTCCCTTTTCTCCATCAGTTTTCTTCTAGAAGATGCTGCATTGCTCCCCTCCCCAGATCCCCCCCCCACCATACTTGCAAGCTGGGGCTCTTGTACCTTTTCGTCCTCCATGCATCCACCCAGGATGTCCAGGTAGAAGATTTGGCTGAAGAGGGATGGTTTTCTTTGCAAATGGATCCACCTGGTTATAGTTGGATCTTTATGCAAATGTCACTGTCCACTCCCTGGGGAGGGCCAGGGTGTGGCTTCCTGAGATCCATCCCTGGGTGTTCCACCTGTCCTTGCTGCTGGGTAGGTGGGCAGGACACTCATCCACCCCATCTTGAACTTCTTTGGCTTTCTAGTCTATTTCCTTTCCTTTCCATTTCCCCGTCCTCTTTCTAATTAGCCTTTCCCATCTTCGTCCTTTCTCCATTCTTTTGAAACAAAGCAAACATCCACTGGAAACTTACATGTATTTAGTTTCCATCTGCATTTCTTCTACTCCATTGAAAACAAGCTAAATATTAAATAGTGATTATGTGTTTAGATTGTAAGCTTAGATCTAGTTGGATTAAGTGCAGTGAGAAGTGTAAGTTACTTGCTGGAAAAGAATTTGGGGAAGGCAGATGCAGCCCCCCAGTAGAGGAAGAAGGAACCAGCAAGGCTTACAAGGGAATTACATGGTAGGGTAAGTTACAGAAGAAGAGTTGGGTTTTGTGTCTAGGCCCTGCATGATCAGAGGACATTTGTCTCTCTGTCACATGTTCATGGTTCATTTTTAATCAGGGATTGTGGCACTTGCTGTTAGGATCTTGTTGGAATGTTTTAAGAAGCTGGTATGATCATAAGTATGTATTTTACAAAGAAGGATATCACTTTATTTTTTAAATGAAAGTATCATGTAATGTATAAAATGAGCAGATAGTATTGGGTGATTAATAATTTGTCTTTCAGGAATTAAATTGTTTACCCTAGACAATTTTTGGCATATAATAGGCACTCAAAAATAATTGAATGGATAGACAGACAGATGTCTGAATGTTAATTGTCCTACTTGCCCTTTCCTCTTCCAATTTTCCTTTTCACGTTGGCACCACTGCCCTCTCCTGGCCAGTAACAGTGTTACAGGGCAGTAAGTCCTTAACCGGGCCCCTTTTCCCCGTGTCTCCCCAGCCCCTGACCCTGGCTCCCTGAGCTGCTCCTTTGCACTTGTCCTGCAGTTACTGACTGCCTGGCTCTCTTCCCTTTCCCTGTCCCCTACTCCCTCTCTCCATCTGCCTCTGCAGCACTGCCAGTAACTCCAACCGCAGCACACCGGCCTGCTCCCCCATCCTCCGGAAGAGGTCTCGCTCGCCAACCCCACAGAACCAGGACGGAGACACCATGGTGGAGAAGGGCTCGGATCACTCCTCGGACAAGTCCCCGTCCACCCCGGAGCAGGGTGTGCAGCGCAGCTGCTCCTCACAGTCTGGCAGGAGCGGTGGCAAAAATTCCAAGGTGAGCTGCGCTCTGTGCTTTCCTGTTAGTTGGGATGGTGGGCTTGGGGAGGTAGACAACTTCCCCACACTGTGTCCTGGTGTCCCAGAGAAAGTATACTATAGATAGACACTGGGGCCTGGAGCCAGTAAGGTGATTCTCTACCTGCCCTTGTCTCTTTAGAAACTGAGCAGCCTCCTGTCCTTTGAGATCTAGAAGAGAGAGGCTCAGGGGTCAGGAATCAGGAAGGGTAATCTGTTTATTTCTGCTACCTTTACATTTGGTCCCTAGAGCTGGAATAACAGGGAGCATTGTTTGGGATTACTATATGACCAGGGAGAGTCTCCAGAGAACCTTCCAGAATGCTTCATTTCACCTCTCCCCTAGCCATCATCCTGCCTTTTATACTGACCCCTTCAGTGCTCACCTGGCAGTGAGGACAGCAACACGGCGCTGTCCATCCCTCCCAAGAAGGTTTGCACCACCTGAGCACCCTCCTGGGCACCAGGGCCATGCTCAGAGTTATACACCAAGGCCTGGGCTGACTATGGGTCCCCAGAGGGTCCCTCCCTACATTCAGGCCTCTGGGAAGCAGGACATGTCACTGCCCAGGTCTTCCTTCAAGAAGTTTCTCCTTATCAGCAGACTTATAGGACCTGGGGAAGGGCTGGGGACCCCTGGGAGGCATGGGAGCTGGTTTCCCACCTGAATTTGTCTTTTGATTTCTTGTTCTTCCTCTTCTTCCCCACCATTTCCCAAATACCTTCTTTGCATGCATGGTCTTAGTCTCACAAGCGCCTCTCAAAAGTAAGCCATCTTTTGTCTCTGTCTTTTGTTTTTATCACCCCTCTAGTGTCAAACTGTCTGTAGTGCTCAGCATCCCTGCCCTCTGTCCCTGCCAGTTCTGCCCACCCATATGTCCTGCTTGGTCCCTTTTTCAGAAGGGCCAGCCTTACTGCCCCCTGGCAGGCTGGCTTGGAGTCACCAAGGGACTATTCCCAGTGCACCCAATGTCAGAGAACAGACCCCACCCTCCTCCTGTCTGTCTGCCTGCTCCCCAAACACTGCTTCTGATGGGAATTGAGTCCCCCCCTTACATGGTACCTTCTAGAAGCAGAGTCTCACAGAGTAGTACCATTCCTGTGGGGGTGGGAGGCCCTATCTGCTCCTACTACTGGTCCCTGAGCCCACTTGGTGGGTGATCCCAGCTTCCCTGGCAGGAGTGATTGGAAATGTGCAGGAAGGGTGCACTGGTGTGGGGTCAGAAATTCAGTGCCATAAGTTCACTGGTTCAGGAGCAGTAACCTCAGCAGTTTTGACTGGCACACTCCTTTTCTCCACTTGGGGACCTGCTCAGCCGTAGCCCCCTTTACTGTTTCCACCCAGTCCCAGGCTCCTGGAGATCTTAGGACCTTGGAGGGCTTTAATCAAAGAGGGTACTGTGCCAGCACCTAGAGGTTACTGAGTGTCAACAGTAACCCCTTCCAGGTCCTGGAGAATTAAGAGCAGACCAGAAAGACAGTGTTAGTGTCTTTCCACGACCCAGGATCTCAGAGGCCTGACGTGGGCAGTGAGCAGTGAGCAGTGGGTATTGTAGACGGTGAGGCTCCAGAAGTCCTCATGGGGAAGGGTTGCAGCTGGAAGAAGAGGAAGCTGAGGAACGATTTGTAATAGTCCCTGTGTGCCTTGGGGAGGAGGAGGACCAGCTGTTCTTTCCTGCTTCCCTGAGAGAAGAACAAGAAGCTACATGGCCACGCCTGTAGGATGTGACCTCAGACTAAAAGCACACTGTGTCTGTGCGGATTTTAAATGGCTGTGGCTAGCTGTGGGCAGGGAAGGCGAAACGAGCCCGGGGCAAGGCAGCGGTAGGAGTTGCGTTCAGGTGGCTGGGCAGTCTGTCAGGGGACCATGACCTATGTTATTCCCTTCTGAGTGCTCAGATCTCTGCCTCGGTTGATACAGGTGCTGAAGGGGCTGGCCAGGGTGAGGGTGCAGCTGGACATGGGCTATTCCTGCTGTTTGCTTCTGTCCAGAGTCTGAGCACTTTTCCACTCTCAAGTGAAGTTCTAAGCTCTCACCTTTAGGCCTAGCGAGGTAGTCGGTAAGTAGAGCAATACTGATGGATGCTCTCAATAGTCACTACTTACGGAGTGCATGCTTTGGCCAGGTGATGGGGTAAGCTAGGTGAATACCTAGTAATGAGGATTGATTGGAATCTCAGGGGGGTGGGTGAACAAGGTCCCACAAGAATAGAATTATGTGGTTCAGCCAATCTGGACCAGTAGATGTAGCCATTGTGACCTGGCAGGTGTGGACAGTGTAGTCTGGGAAATGTAGACTGTTTTACCCAAAGTATCTATAAAACAAACTTGACTTAGAGCTACATAAGAAGCTCAGGGTAGCATTCAGATTCAGAGGCAGGAGAAATCATTTGTGAGTGGGGGTGGCCAGGATGCATCCCAGGGAGCAAGTAGATTTTAGAGTAGGCTTTTGGAGAGACATTATGAAAGGGCCAGGTGCTGATTGTGAAGTGAGAACCAAACTTAGCCCCCTTCCGGAGCTCAGGAAGGAGGTAACTGCAGGAATGAGGTTTTTCTGTCCCTTTGAAAAGCTGGGGTTTGGGCACAGCCATTCCACATAGACATACTCACCAAGTCCTTACCATCCTCTAAGTGCAGCGGAAATAGGACAGGCTGGCGTGTACAGGAAAGGGTTCTGTCCCTCCCCAGGCAGACTTGCAAGCAGCTGTGGTTACTCAAGGGCACAGAGACCTCGAAGGAGGAACATGACAACTGGTGCAGGAAGGAGGTTCCACACAGGCCAGTGCAGTGGACGCACCGTGTGCACCGTGGAACGTCCGCTCAGGTTGACCAGATGTATCCACAGTAAGGGACCTAAGAGCCAAAGCTGCCAGGGCTGCACACATAGCGAGGCCACCTCACTCTGTCCCCTGTTCGCTGCTAGAAGGGACCACCCCTGCATTTATCAGGCAAGCTGGACAGTGCTTCCTCTTCTTCCTGTTGTGAGGCCTCTTTTTTCCCCTCTGGTTTCCATTTTTCCACTAGTTATATTAAGGCTGGATGTGACAATTCCTAAGGCTTCACCCCCTTTGACTCTCCTGTCCAGGTGACCCTAGCTTCTTCTGCCTCCAGGCTGCCTTCCTCTTGTCCGCCATCCAGCTGATGCTCAGTAGTGACAGTCTGAGGCCACTAGAGGGAGCCTAGATCCTCTTGCCTGCTCCTACCAGGTCCTGACCGCCCACCTGCCCTGCTAGGCAGTGTCAGTCAGGTAGATGGGGCCACAGATAAGGGGTTCTGCCCCGCAGTGCCCTTCTCTGTGTGCTCATGATGTCACCCTCATGCTGCGACACTAGCACCCCTTTGGCATTTCTCTTATTTTGTTTTTTTTTTCAATTCTAATTTTTGTGGTTTTCTTTTCAGTATGACAAACTTAACCTGATCAAAGTAAGGAGTTATTTTTTTCTCCCTACCTCCTCCAAATGTAGAGCTTCTAGTCTCCCCCACCACACTCACCCTGCCCATCTTCTGCACTCCCTGCACCTTTACCTGGAGAGGTATTTGTAGTCGTGGGGACAGGAAATCACCTTACAGTGATGGGTCTGCTTTCCATCCATCCTTGCTCCTCGGCTACTGTATATGGAAGGCAGGGGAAGCGTCCAGCTCACTTCCCATCTCAGTAGCTCTGTCCTTGTTCCTACTCCCTCCTCCCCTCACCTCCTGTCTGGCTCAGTCCCTTCTTCCCCTCTCACTGTTGTGCAGGGAGGAGCATTGCAGTGGGACAGCAGCCTCACTGTCCTGCCATCTCATACACCTTGTCAGTGGCTTCTTGGGGACCACGCCCAGGAATACAGAGGCCCGAGAATGAAATTCACCTCCCAGAGGTGCCCTGGTGTGGGCAGTCTCGAGTGTTGGTGTGGGCTTTGCTGGTAGTGTGGGTGCCCATTTGTCCCGGAGGTGCCCTCAGTGGTAGCACAGAGCAGCTGCCCAGCTGAGTTGTGAGGGACAGGGCCTCTGGCATCCTTGCTGATGGGCGGTGTAGTTCACGTTTCTTCTGAATATTGGGATAACTTGTTCTTACCCACCCTTCACAGAAGAGCAAATATTTCACAGGGCTGGTCAGAGATGGCGCAGGGTTCCCTGGTTGAAGCTCTTGGTGATGCTGAAGTTCTTTGTTCTAAATAGACTTGGAAGGGGTACACATCTATATACTAGCACATGGAAAGGCAAAATCTGCTCTGTCTACACGGGGTCGGATGGAGAGCACCATGTCACAGCGTTCACTAAGGGTCTTGGTGTCCCCCCGCCAAGCCTGCCCGGTTTCTGTTCATTGCTTCCTGCCTTGGGTCTCATAGGAAGGCATAGAACAAGGACTGAGGTGACAGTATAGGAGATACCGTTTCCACTGTGAAGCAAGGATATGCTGCCCTGGGTCGGGTTCGTTGAAGTACCAGGAGCCTGTGGGCCTCTGGAGGTATTAGGTCCCAGAGTGCACTTCCTGCTGCTGGAACGTGCTCAGCCCTGAACCTCTGGTCTGACAGTCACAGGTTCTCTGTGAATGCCCAGGAAGTGAGATGCAGGTCCACTCAGATGCAGCCTGTTGGCCGCATTTACCCTCCTCCAGATGAGGTGGCCTTAGCTGGCTAGGGGCGGGTTGCAGGCCCAGGTTTCCTGTGTGGACCTCTGCCACCTAATGACAGAATAATGGACTTCGACCTCTGCGTTTGTCCCTTTCTGTACTAAGAGCTCTGGATCAGAGGAGAAGATGACACTAGGGTAGGTGTATGCAACCTCCAGATTAGACCACTGTGACAGCATGTTTGGTAAATGACTACAGAGAGCCTCTTGAAGAGGGGGATTAGGAGCATGCCTTGCCATCTGCTCCTTGGGTGCAATCTGGCCAGTGAGGTTGAGGGGAGAGGCAGCACACCCCTGCCTGACCCCCCTCGTCTGCCTGCCCCTGCCGTGTCTGCTGACTGCAGCCACCTTCAGAATATAGGGTCAAGATGCCTCTGCAGTTCTTCCAGAGAGGGGAGATAGATCCTGTGACCACCCAGTTGTTGCTGCGGTCACACTCACCCAGACTCTGGCGTACCTTGCTGGAAATTTGCTCAGCAGCCATGCTGAGACAGGGGCCACCATCCTTTGCCCTCTGGAGTTGAGCCCCTCATACCAGGTGGAAGGGATAGAAATTGCTGAGGATCCATGTTGCTGGGTCTTGCCAAGGCTTTGAGCTATAGGTGAAGTTTCTGTTGTCCCGGTGGGATGTACCTAAAGGATATCTGTCTGTAGAGTTTGGAGAAAGACAAGGCGCAATGTAGCCATCCCTCCTCTTTTTCGAAGAAATTCTTCTGGGAATGGAAAACTTCTCAATTCTGGAGCTAGGGTAGAATCTGGCTTTGCTGGTAACAAAATAGGACACCACAGAATTGGAAAGGACCACTGTAGACCTCGACTTTACTCTCCATGCAGAAGCCCCTAGTATTTTTCTGAAATTATCGCTTAGGTGAGCAGTCAGTTTGGGATCTGAGGAGTTTCCTTGGTGGTAGCTGTGAACATGGTTGCAAGGCAGGCAGCGGAACCACTGAGCTATATCCCCGGCTGCTGAGAGCATGATTGGAGGAGGATCGTAGGCAGCCCCTCCCTGGCACAGAAGAGCCCCACCCTGCCTTCCAGAGGGGGTTTCCTGGAGCACAAGGCTGGGTTGGTCTCCGTCTGTACTTTGCTTCTGGTCAGGTCCCATTTGGGGACTGCGTCTGGGATGCCCATAGTGCATCCTGCACCCCCATCAGAAGAACCTTGTGATGGGGCTCCGACTCCCTTCCAGCTGAGCGCTACTTGGTGCTGCCACTGCCTGTGTCCCCAGCCGCCCCGGCCGTGATGGGGCTTCCAGCATGGACAGCTCCCCGGGCCTCCTTTCTGGAGCTGTCTTGAGAAAGGAGGACCCTCCTGAGCAGCAACATGGGAAGCATTCAGCTGCATTCGGATTCCTCCTCCCTGGCCACCCTCTGCTGTTTGTGCACCCACCCT
Source organism: Fukomys damarensis (assembly GCF_012274545.1). NCBI lineage: Eukaryota > Metazoa > Chordata > Mammalia > Rodentia > Bathyergidae > Fukomys > Fukomys damarensis. Next base: position 70,938,251 of record NW_022900928.1, read on the forward strand.
CTGGGCCAGGAGTACCCTAGCCATCCCCAGTGCCTCTTCCCCGACTAACTTCACTCTCCATTTCATTTTTGTCTTTTCAGAAAAGCCAGAGCTGGTACAATGTAAGTACTCCTGTTTCTCTTCTTGTTGGGTACCTGTGAAGTGGGTGGAGAGGGATGTGGGCCAAGGGCGGGACAGGAGTGGCTCATACCTCGAGTCCCTGTGGGATCCTCCCTTTCACTAGTCTCCTACAGAGTCCTCTGTAGCAGGGCAGGACAGCCCTGGGGAGGGAGCATTGAATTCACGGAAACCAAGGAGGGATGGCCTGCCTAACCCCTGCCTTGCTTCTCCTCCTGGACGAAGCCTTTCTGGTCCTAGAGGGGAAAAGCAGTTGGGCAGGACTGGGGCAGCCTGGGAATGTGAACATAGGGACCAAATTCCATCTCTTAAAGACATCTTGGGACAGAAGTCACCCAAAGATGTTCCCTTTTATAGGAGCTGTGTTGTGTCATGGAATTTTCCTTCTGTTCCTGGCAAGCCCACCCCCATCTCCCAAAGTGAGCTCCTTCTAGTAGCCTTACACTGCCCTTGGGTCTCTGGAAAGGCATCGTGGCAGCCATTTCCTAGCCATCCTTTGGTAGCATCCAGTCACTCCACGCCCAAGGGCCTTCTGGAGTACAGGCAGCATCCCCTTGGTCATGTGGACTGGACTGTGGGACTTTAAACTCTTCCTCCAAAGGGCAGCTGGCTGCCTCTGGCCCTGGCCACGCGTACCCTGCCCCCCCCCGGGACTGCCCAGCAGCAGAGCTGGCATTGTGCACCATGGCCCAGCTTCAGCCACTCTTCTCCCCTTCCCTGAGCCTGCTGGACTTCACACTTGACTCCGACCATGGCACTTCCCTGCCTCTGTGTGCCAGCTTTGCCCCTGTGTGGCGTGGGCATGGAGCCACATGGAGAAAGTGGCTGTGAATGGAAGGTGTTGGAGGGTGGAGAGGGAGGGACTAGGGAAAGTCTTGGGTTTAATGTGGGGCTGGTGTCTGACTCTATACACTGTATGTTTTCTTGCGTGTGTTCAGCAGTTCCTCAGTGTCAGACACATGCTAACTAATCTGTGGCTTCCCGCCTCTTGCTGCTCTGTGGCTGCCTGCCCTGGACTTCCCCCCACTTTTCTGTGGTACTGTGGTTTGAGCCCAGGACATTCTTACCGAGCTACTTCCCCAACCCCTTTAGCTTTTGTTTTGAGATAGGATCTCACTGAGTTTTCCTAACTGGGCTGGAACACATGACCATCCTGCCTCAGCCTCCCAGAGTGCTGGGACTATAACTGTGTGCCACCACACCTGGCTAATGTCCTAAGTGATTTTTCACTGATTTCTTGCCTCAGCTCTAGGTGAGCTGTGCTGATCGGAGTTGAATGAAGGTTAGGACGCCTGAGATGGGAGAGAAGCTGGACTCTTCCTGCCTGCTCCTCCCCTAGACCCACCCTGTGGGTCGCCTGTCCTTGGCCTCCCAGGCTGCTCAGAGCTCATATCCAGAGGATGAGGACACCCTCTCTAGTTGAGAGGAGAAGGGAAGACTGTGAGCCCCATCCTGTGGTGCTGTCCATGGCCCAGCATCTTTTACCACTAATCCATTTTTGGGTGACATTGCAGAACTAGTGCCCCTAAAGGGGAACAGGAAATGCACAGCTATGGGCCTGTTAAACATTAAAAACAATCCAGGTTAGCCCATGCGGGTGTTTATCCTGGTTACCAATGTCCTGTACCTTTTTCTTTCCATTGCTGTTTAGCTCAGCCATTTCTGTTTCATTTTTCTTTCTCCTCCTTTAATTTTTCTCTACCCTTTGCTTTCTGACCCCACTCACTACTTCCTTTCCTTCCCCTCATTTACTTTTCCATTCTGTGGTTCTGGTTCCTGTTCTTGCTGGCTTTCTCTTTCTGCCCGACAAGTTTTAACAGCCCTGCTCCCCTGCCCCAGTACTGAGAGTTGAACCCATGGCCAAAGCAGCAAACAAATTCCCAGCTGTTTTATTTGTTTTTGTTTATATTTTGAGTCAGTGTCTTGCTAAATTGCTAACTTGCCCAGCTGAGCTTAAACTTTCAATCCTCCTGCCTCAGCGTCCCACGGTGCTGGGATTACAGGGGTACACCACTGCACCCGCTCCCCCATCAGCCCTACGTGTAAGACTGATTGATGTCTGAGGCCTAACAGGACCTGCATGTCTGAGAGCCCCATGTGGGACAGGTTACGAGATGCTTAACCTCCTTGCTGGAGGACAGGGAGCTTACAAGTCAGGGGTCCCCATGACAGCAGAGATGCTGAGCATTGCTCAAGCCACTATTTCTGCCTTATTGTACTCTGAGAAGCCTGAGAGCAGTGAATCTCACTTTTCTTCAAATCAGCCTCCAGGGCCTGGCAGCCCCTTTTCTGCCTGCTGCATGGCTCCTAGTACTGTCCTCTGTGGCCTAGGGCTGCACTCTTCCAGGTCAGTTGCTGAAGGTCCACACTGGAGTCCTGTCGCAGGACAGGTACAGGGAGTAGAGAGGAGGTAAGAAAGGAAGGTGGATGTTAGGAGGAGGAGGTAGGGGCCTCCAACCGCCTGGGCTGCCTGGGTTTTGCACAGTTGTTGTCTCTTGTTTTGTCTTCTCTTCATGTTTCTTCCATGTATTTCTGTCATGGGAAGTGGCACCTCTAGAGGATAATCAGTAACTGCCGTAGTGCAGAAGCCAGTTCAAAGGAGCACCACAACTGGGTTGCTCGGGAGGGGAACTCCCTACTATCCCAAGTTACGCTCTTGTGTTTAGATGCATCATGGAGAAGCTTCCCCTGAATACCTCAGTCTCCCAAGCAGTTACTTGCTTTGTTCAGGAATGCCCCACCCTTGCTGATCTGATGGTTTCTGCTTTCCCTCATCCTATGCAGGCCTCTGCCTTTCACCTGCATTGCCTTGGGCCAGCTGGGATCTGGCCTTCAGGGAGAAACCCAGCCCTTCTCGGCTTTGCCCACAGTTGTCTTTCTGATCTCTCTTGCTTAGTGTCAGCTCCAGTTGCTCTGATGCCTCAGCTTCATTAATGTACTAGAAGCCCTTCAGATAGGCAAAGGCTTTGCAATCCCCAGCCCTGGGCAAAGCTGGATACAGTTAGACCAGTGGCAGCCAGGACCCTGCAGAGCACTGACCCTTGCAGGAGCTTTGGAGGTCCAGGTGAGTCAATGGCCTGAGTCTGATGTGAAAGGACACCTACTCACCACCTCCCCGCCCACACCTCAGCCTCTTCCTTCACCTGCCACCTGCTTGCAGAAGACAAGCACGTTTACTCTTACATGGTTAGTGGGGAGGCACTATCAGTACAATGACAAACCACCTTGAGCTAAAGAGTGGGTCACAGGAAGGGGAGTCGCTGAGCCCTGGGAACAGGTGGAAGGCTGGGAGGGAAAACATGTGGTCAAGAGCAGGTGTTTGAAGACCGTGCCTTGTGCCACTGCCCTGGGGCCAGCTTACACCTGTATTTCCTTCCCCCACTGCAACCCCTATCCCTGCCGGCGCGTTGACAAGGATTTTATTTCATGAGGCCTCCAGCTGGGGCTGTACCTGTGAGATACAGGGCTAGCAGAGATGGGACTTTGCTTAGCAAACCGTGGGCGGAGTTGAGAGTGACCAGGTCATGGCCTGAGGGGCGGAACGGTGCAGTCTGCTCCCTGAATGTGAGCCCTGCTTGGCCCAGTGGGTTTTTGCTCTGGGTGAGACAGGGTCCCAGAGGTGTCCTTGCTGTGCCTCCTCTGTCTCATGTCTCACTGCTGCGGTGTCTGCCGACTCTATGGCAGCCCAGCCAAGGAGCCTAGTCCTGAGCAGCAGACAGAGACACAGCCCCCGAGTTGCCTGATGCGCCCCCTGTTGGGGATGCCAGCCTTATGGAGGGAAGTGCCAATCCCATGGAATGACCGAGTAAGTCTGGCTGGCATAAGTTTGAGAGCAAAGGGATAAAGCTTTGTAGAGTGGAATGATGGGGCTGGGGCAGTGGAGACAGTGAGAGAGCTGAAATGGGGGCTGCGATGAACAGCCTGGCTGCCCCTCTTCCTTTGGCTGCACCCATACCCTTCTGTGGTTTGTTTACCTTCTAATATGAAGACTTCCTCGAACACAACACAGCTGGCCCTGAACTCCCTCCAAAGAGGTCGCACCTCTCCAGATAAAACCCCTGTCCCAACCCCACCCTTTTTCCAGCCCTTCCACACTGCACCCACGCCTGTCCTGTGCTCATTCACCTCCCCCATCTCCTTGTCCCACGTCTGGCGTCTGCCTACCGGATTGGTTGGAGCGCCAGGATTTCCTCTGGATCTTAACAGGGTTTCTTCCTAGGTGAGGTCAATTTGCTTCCAAAAATCCATCCCTCCCCTCGGGCTCCCTCTCCCCCTCCTTCCTGCTGAACCGTGGGGACGGAGTACCACTCCGTCCCAGTGCCTGGTGTTTGCCATAGAGTTAATATTCAGCCCAGGTTCGATTCCTGCTCCTAGGGCTCTTGCCCTACCCTGCCCTGCCCAGCCCCTGGCGAGGAAGTAGAGGAACAAAAGCTGATGCATGCTGAGTGAGACTCATCCACCAGGGCCTTATCTCTCTAGGTGTGTATTGTTCCTGTTTCACCCAGTCACCATCTCATTTGGTCTCTATCGATGGCCTCTACTCAGATGTTTCCAGGAAACTATCGTAAGACTCTGGATCTATATACTGCCTGTATTTTGGAGGTGGTGTGGCTCCAGAGAGGCATTCTGAACAATTCCTGAAAAATGGAATTGTTATGTTCACCTGGCACAGTGCTGAAGATAGCACTGCCACAGGACAGAGAGAAACTCAGCGGAGGTAGAGTGTGGGCAGGCACTAGCCCCAAGAAGCCAGACATATCAGCCGAGGCTCTCTGCATGTGTGAGGTTTGTGCACATAAAAGGCCATGTCAGCAGGAGAGCTGGAGAAGTGGAGGAGTCACCTGGCAAATAATTTTTGAGCACCTGGTATTTAAAACATATCATACTGAATGCTATAGAGGGTACAAAACTGAGGCGTGGACCTTCCTTGGGAAGGATGGTGGTCCAAGCAAGTAGGTTATCCAGTGTGAAGGACAGAGGTGGTGGTCACAGGGTCTCTTGAGAGAGAGAGAGAGTTAGGTTTGGAGAAGGATTCAAGCTATTATACTTTGGCCAGCATTGTTTACTTGGGAGGACCCAGGCTCCTCTTGATTAGCCTCTTTGGGTCTGGGACAGAGGAATCCACATTCTTTACTGTGTTTACTAGGTTCTTTTTAGGTATGCTAAAAGTTGAGGGCTGCTCTACTGAATTATGGGGACTTCTAGGACGGAGACACTTTTCTTTCTCATGTCCAGGCCCTGAGACTCTTCCAGGGTGCTGGCCTCACTGAGGAGGGTGAGGGATGTGCCCCATTTGTTTCAAGGCTCTGACATCATGGAGTCCGCATCATCCTGGCCCCAGTGCTTTCTCACCCATCTTGAGCTTCCCTGCCCCCAGTGACCTGTTTCCACTTCTCTCTATATATTTGGTTGCTCTTTTTGACTTGGGGCCAAGTTCTCTGCTCTTAGCATTGCTAGTTTGCCCTCAAGATCTGAGCAGCTGTCTGGGAATCTACTTGGTCTTGATCCTTCTCCTCCTAGTGCCAAAGCTGGGGCAGGGTCCTCAGAAAGGAAGGAGAAGCTGCTGACCTCAGCGTCTCTGAATGCTCTGTCCAGCTTGTCCCTAGTCAGCATGTCTGAGCCCAGATCAGTTATGAAATTTCCAAATCTGGTAGATAGATGGGTCACTGAGGGGAGAGGGTGTCTCCAAGAAGTCCCTGAGTGTTTTAGTCTCAAATTTCAGATTTCATCATAGCAGCAATGCCCTTGGCACCTCCTGCTCCCCTCCCCCACTCACAGCCCTGGCCAGCAACTTTCCATTGTAGGAAACATCTGCTGGGGAGCCAGGGGTTACTGCAGGACATTGGCCAGGACCATCACCCAGATCCTGTAACTTGAAGCATGTGCAGGGCTCTGGCCCTGCCCACCCACCCGCCTTGCCTCCCTCCCTCCTGTCACGGTGACTTTTAACAAAGAGGTTATTTGCTGGCCAGCTGAAAGGGTCTGGGCAAAAAAGGGGTGTGTGCAGGGGTGTGGATGACAACAGGCCCTCTGCACAGCTGAGTGGGGGCTGCTCTGCCTGGGTGAGGGCTGTGAGTCATAGTGGCCCGTGACTGCCCTGGGTAGAGATTGCATGTTGATTTTAAACACGTCCCTCTGTGAGACGGTTCAGGACTGAGGAGCTGGGACTCCAAGTGCCTCTTTGGAGCTTCCCCTAACTATGAGTCACTCTGTTGCTGTGAGTAGCCAGTGGGGATAGACCTCGACCCAGCGTGGGCCCTTTTCTTCTTGTGAAGTTTGCCTGTGCACTTGGAGCCTGCTCTGCAGAGCCCTCCACTGGTGCCGTGTGCCTGCTGTGTCTGCGTGTTCGGATCTCGCCTGGACTCTTGGGGTGATCACCTGCACTGACTGGGAGGAGATGCTTGACCACACCCCTCCGCTGCATTCAGCCTGAAGACCAGCCAAGGACAAAGCAGATCCCAGCTGTGGGAGACGGGCTGGCAAACATCTCCCGAGAAGAGAGCTATTCTGGTGATACCTTCTCATTTGTGAAGCTCTTGGCTGAGAACACAGCTGTGGGAGAAGGAAGGACATCAGCCAGGGTCACACACAGACCCTCGTAGAAGCAAGAGGTCACCTCTCTACTTTTGGTCCAAGCTGAGCCACTTGTTTTCGTCGCGTGGGGATCATCAGAGTACAAGGAGCTGTGCTCCATTGGGAAAGGCAGTGTGGGGAGCAATGGAATCTTTGATGGACTCTGGGGTTCTCTGGAGCCTCGTGCTGGAGCAGGAAAGCCAGTCACTGTGGTGGTACTTGAAGAGAGTTATTGATGAACCTGCAGGTGCTGTACACTGCTGCTGGCATGGATCTGAGGAAATCCCAGCTGTGAGTGTGTGACCCAATTTCTCTGTGTCTTTGACCTTCTATACATCCTAGTATGTTGCACTTGGCTCTGCTACCCAAAGGACCCACGTTTGATAACCCTGGAACCAGAAGTCTTTGGCCATTTTACATAGGTGAGCCATGCCTCACCTGTGTAGATTGATTTAAGAGGGAACGGGATGGGAGGGCTGGAGTCCCAGGGTCCAGAGGGCACAGGGCTCTAGGTGAGCGTGCATATGGGCTGTGTGTGTGCTTTGTGCTCCATAGAGGGAGGCTGCCCTGCTGTCCAGCAGTAAGGGTATTTGTGTATAGACCTGGAGTAAGGGGTCTTTAGGAGTCCTGCCCTGCCCTCTCCCGTAGCTGCAACTTTGTTTCAAGCAGAAGAGAGGAGCAGCACCCTTAGTCTGCTCATGTTGGGAGACTGTGGCCAGACTTCTTGTGTCTCCATCGTCTCCGTCATAGCAGTTGTCTCACTTGATTTGAGAGAAGCAAAGGGGTGCAGGCAATAGGGAAGAAAAACCAGAAATAGGAGGCTGTAGCTGGGTGTGGTGGCATGTGCCTGTAATCCCAGCACTCTGGGACTCTGAAAGTATGAGGATCACAAGTTTGAGCCCAGCTTGGGCAACTTCAAAAGACCCTACTTCGAATAAGAAAAAGGGCTGGGGATGTAGCTTGGTGCAAGGGCCCGGGTCCAACTCCTAGTATCACACACACACACACACACACACACACACACACACACACACACACACAGTAATAGGAGAATGTGCGGGCTTCAGGTAACTGGATGCCTGATATCGAGTTTCACCTGAAGGGAGCGTGGGGCCACTTGGTATGCTGCTTCTCATGCTGACACTGGAATTTTATAAAGAGCCACCAAGGAGCATGGCTGGAGCAGGGGCCCAGAGCAGGTAAATGATGTCTTCTGAGAGATTGCTCCCCCACTCCCCACAGCCCCATTGTAGGGAACCCCTGTTATTTCCTTCCTGGTATACAGACAGGGTTTGTGTTCTGTGCCCACTGGTAGCCATGTTCTCAGGCACATCGCTTGACCTCTTGGGGCCTCGGTTTTCTCCAGTGTGAAACCAGGTCATTTGGAAAGATACTTGTGACAGGCTTGTGCCTGGGCTTGGCGATCAGGCAGTCAAGCAAGGGTTTCCCCAGAGAGGACTCTGTAGGGCCCCTGTGGACTGTATAGCTTGGTACCAGTTTGAAACTAATATAGGGACCAGAGGACTGTTGTGTCTGAGGTCTTTCTTAGCCTTAGAAATCATGGGATGCATGACCTTCCAAATGTTTAGCTCCAGGGATCCTTATGCCTGGTTTAGACACATGGCAGGTGATTTTGGAAGTTTAGCATTCTGTGACAGCACAACATTGTTTTGCCAAGATAACAGGGCACCTGCTATTTCAAGTGGAACTCGTTTTGTAAATAAGATGAGAACAAAAAAGCTTGAAATTCAAATGGACAAAGTGATGGAAAGCGCTCTCCTCCCCTTCCTTCCTCTCCCTTCTCCTTTTCTCTTTGGTTCCCTTTGGCAAACCCCGCACTAAAACCAGTGCCATCTTCTTTGCTCCAATGTCCTCTTCTCTTTAGTGGTTCAGGTGGGCAGCGCGCAGTGCAGCTGTGATCAGACCCCAGCTTCAGCTTCGTGAACCACGAAGCTTTACAGAAAGCCCAAATACGAGTAGTTGAAGGGCTGTTCCTCACCATCACAGCTTTATGTCGGTGGGTTCCCAAGGAAGTGGGTGAGAAAGTGTGAAAGGCCAGGACCCACGCGTCACAGGCAGGAGACACTCTGTCCTCAGGCATGCACTCCTGGCTGAGAGTCAGAGGCCTCGTTTCTGCATAAGTAGGTCAGCTCATCACCGAGTGGGGTGCAGATGTCTCTCTGTCTGCATGTGTGGCTCTCCCTGGGTTGTGCTCATTTTGTCAGCCTTGTGTATCCTCTGTCTACGAGCATGTGTCTTTTTCACATCTATTCTTTTAGTTTTAAGATTGTACTCAGCACTCTGGGAGGCAGGAGGATTGCAAGTTTGAGCCCAGCCTATGCACTTAATGAGACCCTGTCTCAAAATCAATAATAAAATAAGAGCTGGGGATGTAACCTAGTACAAGGCCCTGGGTTCAATCCACAGTAACATACGTGTGCCCACACCACACACACACTGTAACTTCTGAAAGGGCAGGATTTCTGTCCATGTTGCTGGCTAATGGAATTTCCAAGGATTTGCCAAGGCTGTCTATGGATCTGAGCCTGTGCAAGGCCCCATGACAACAGCAGACTGGCATCTGTGGCTCAGGTGGTGGTGGGAGATGAGCACAGGATCAGGGACGGAGAGATGTAAAGTATGCTGCAGGATCAGATTCTCTGCACTGTTTTTCCTTCCCAAGCCCCCTTTCCTTCCCCAGCCTCCTCAGGCTTTGGAGATAACAGAGTTCCTCATCTCTGAGGTCTTCCAATGACCACCAGTTGTTGATCATAGGCTGGGGCTTCCCTTTGTCTAAGGAGTTTCCTTCTTGGTACTGTGAGGATTGGTAGACCATTTTATAAGGATGAACAGGCAAGTCAAGTGCTTCTTGTGCTAGACATGCTTTTAAATTTTCTATCCCATGTGCTTTTTCTGGGACTGGTTTTGCAATTTGTAAACGAATTATGTTTATTTAATTTTTCAACTCAAGTCTTTTGCACATAGTCAGGTGCTTAACTCTGTTCACCATGACAGCTTCGGAGAGGTGCACTGGGCCTTACCCTCTCCTTGGTCCTGCTGCGGGCAGGGTTTGTCCCTTTGGGTCTCTACATTCCTGTCAGGAATACAGAAGGCAGAGCAGCACTAGCTGGCATGGTGACTCCCAGGAAGTCTCCTGAAGGACTCAGTCCTTCCTGTCTCATTTTGGAACCTTTATGGACTTGGCTTCATATTTTAATGTTTTCTCATTGATGGATGCTGGATACAAAAAGTTCTGCCAGATCAGCTTCTCTGCACTGTTTTTCCACCCCAGACTCTCTTTCTTTTTCTTTTGTGGTATCAGGGATCTAACTCAGGACCTTACACTTGCAAGGCAGTTACAGTGCCCCTGAGCTAAATCCCCAACCCCTAAGCTCCCTTTCCTAACCTGGCCTCCAAGGGTCTGCAGGTAACAGAGCCTCATCTTTGCCTTTTTAACACATAAGCACATGCTCCTCCATGCCTACCTTCCTAACGTCACAGAACCTGGGTACATTTCACTAACCTTTGTCATTGTCCCACAGGTGTTAAGCCCCACTTATAAGCAGAGAAATGAAGACTTCAGAAAGCTCTTTAAGCAACTTCCAGACACGGAGCGCCTCATTGTTGGTGAGTGAGTTGATCTGTGAATTGGGTGGATAGGATGTCTGCAATTCCCAGGGACAGAAATCAGGCTGCCCCTGTGTAGAAGCTGAGTGCCAAACCAAGAATATGTTTTTGTTTGGTAACAGTAAAGATATCCAGAGCACTGGGCCCAGCTCTCAGGGTTCAGGGATGAGCATTGTTTATATGGCAGCCTCCAGAGCCTACCTTGGATGGAGGGAGGGAGTTGTCTCTGCAGATGACCAAAGATTGGAAGGGACTTTGGATCATAGGTTGAGGGGAGGAAGTTAATTGAATTTTATTGGCCTCTTTACCCTAGCTTTTTTGGTCTCTTCTGCTGAATCTCTAGGCAATAGCATCTTTCACCACCTCTCCACTTAGATCATGAAATGCCAGGCACTTTTGTTCTTGGTCACTAGTTCAGGTGTCTCACACATCTAGTGGCAGGGGACTAGGCTTCCCCAGGACTAGTAGGAGGGGTGACTTGCCCACTGTGCCATGTGTTGTTTAAAATGCTTCCTATCACTGAGCTTCCCTGTCTTACGTCTTACCACAGATTACTCATGTGCACTCCAAAGAGACATTCTTCTTCAGGGCCGACTCTACCTCTCGGAAAACTGGATTTGCTTCTACAGCAACATTTTCCGCTGGGAAACTCTGGTAAAGACCTGAGACTCAGGTTGGGACTATAGCTTAGGGGTACAGTGTTTGCCTAGCAGATGCAAGGTTGTCCTGGGCTCAGTTCCCAGTACCCTGCCCCCTCAAACCCTGGGACTGGCCACCTTGGGCTACCTCTCTGGCCATGACTGAGCAGACTGCCCTCACTTTTGCCCTTCACTGAATCTGAGTTCTCCCCAAGCCTTTGCACAGAGAACAGAAATACACACGTAGGCTGCAGAGTGTCCAATTCTGAGTCCCGGAAATAGGAACTTAACTGCCATGTACTTCCTTCTCACATATTGGGTGTGGAAAAAACACAAAGAGCATTTGCTTTTGGCAAATGCAGGTGATTATTTGGCACCAGTCATCACAGGGGAAGACATAATGAAAGGGCATTGGATTTGGAACTCAGAACTGGCTCACACACTTTCTGAGTTCTTCAGTTAATTAACTGTGATTTTAGGTCAGTTCATTCTTTCTTTGCCTATTTCCTCGTCTTATAAAATAAGGTGGAGAAAGATTACCTACATGACTTTTTAATGGCTCCATCCAGCACTAGTTGTTTTTGTAAGAGTCATAAAACTGCAGGATGTGGCACATTTAGAAATGAAAAAGAAAGCTTTTTAGACCAAGCATCAAGACAGCCACAACTGTAACAGACTCAGTCACTCTCTTGCTGTGTGGCTTCCGTTATATAAGGGAGTAAAGCATGCTGTCTGAGGCGGTCTCTTCCAAGGGTTAGAAACATGTGGACTGTGGTCTCCTTCCTCTGTTCGCACTGGTGCTAATGTGAACACTCTGCCTGACACTACTAACTCTGCCTCTTTCTTGTTATCCACTCTCTGTCCCTGTTGTGGCGCCAGCTGACAGTCCGTTTGAAAGACATCTGCTCCATGACTAAAGAAAAAACAGCTCGCCTCATTCCCAACGCCATCCAAGTTTGCACTGATTCAGAAAAGGTAAGTGGAGTGGAATTCTGGCCTCCTGACTCACTCATACTCCATACTCCTTACTTTACTTTCCCTGCTCCTGTGTTCCTGCCCTTGAATTGCCTTAATCTGGAAGCTAACAAGACTGGGATGAGAGGTAAGGGTACTGTGACTCAAGGAACCACCTCCTGTGTGGGCAGGGTGGTTGTTGGCGGAGCAGGGATGAGGGTGGTTTGGCAGGACACTGGAATTGGAGTCAGAACAGCTTACGGGCACCTTCATTAACCTCTCTGAGCCTCAGTTTTCGCATGTGTAAAGTGACCTAGCAATATCTTTTCAAACAGTCTCAAGATATTATCACATATTTGAAAATACTAAATTGTAAAACACTATACAAATGTAAGTAGTCATCATTATTTATCAGTGTAGCTGGTCTTATCTCAAGAGGATGATGGGCTGGGGATTTGGCTCAGTGGTTCCCGCCTGCCTTGTAAATGCAAGGGCCTGAGTTTGGTCCCTGGTACCAAAAAAAAAAAAAAAAAAAAAAAAAAAAAGAGGATGAGGAGTCTGAACAGACATGAATTGTCCTTAGCAGTATGGGGAGAATGTGGGATATAAAATTTATGACAGTGAAATCTGTGGTTTTTGACCTTTTATAAAAGTCTGAAGACTAATAGATTCAAGGCAAGGGGTCTTGAGTCTTAACAGATATGCCTGGCCATTTTCTTTCCCATTCTAGCACTTTTTCACTTCGTTTGGGGCCCGAGATAGGACATACATGATGATGTTCCGGCTCTGGCAGAATGCTCTCCTTGAAAAGGTAAGTGCTGCACAGCTGTACCTTCTGCCTTGGGATGTACATCTACCCATGGTGCTCTTTCCTTTTGGCTCTTATCCCTGCTGGAAGATTGCATTTATAGGAGCTTTGGCTGGCTCCAAAGTAGCTGACACCTCTACATAGGAAGGAATATAGTAATTGGGCTAGGAACACATCTTCCCAATTGGGAATATCGACCTGAGTCCTGAAAGTAGTGTGCGTGTCTCTCTGCACTGCCCAGAGTAAAGCACTTGTGACTTCAGGCTCATCGGCTCCACTGTTTTAAAATATACAAGGGTTTGTTCTAACCAGTTGTGATGAAACATGCAGTCCCAGAAGTGAATGTCATGAAAGAAAGAGGTTTTAGTCTCATGACCGACAACATACCATGCCTGTCCACACAGGGAAGCACCAGGCGTGGTCAGGACACAGAGGGAGTGAGAAGAGGGCATGGGCCAGGCAGGGTAAGCAGGTCATGAACCTTTAGGAGTGGCTAGCTTTGAACCACTTCCACAGGCTTCACGGGCTAGGGAGTGTCTGTAATTGCCAATACCTGGCCTTGTGGTAGTAAAGGCAGGGGAGTTTGGTCAACTACATAAAAAGGAAACTGGTAGGTATAGCCTTTGGCTTGGTTGTTTGCATATGAATGGCTTGTTTTCTATCTCTAGGGATCTCCTAACCCTGGGAGGATCCACCCCATTCAGCAAGTCCCTATTACCACAGCATCAAAAATACAAAAAATAGGAAAATTTAAGATAGTTAAGATAACCACCCATGGCTTACTGGGAAGAGACCCCAATGGCATGTCATGGTCTGTGCCTTCAGGGAGCTCCTGTCAGATGGGAAACTCCCCAAGCCAGAAAAGGAGACATGAGGGAGAAAGTTACATATGATTCCCTTGTGAAGTCAGCATATAAACAAGATAGATATGTATGTATTTGAATATATGTGCACATCTGCCTTGACTCTAGCCCAAACTAATTACTATCTGAAGAAAACTGAGTAATTTTTTTTTTTAATTTGGAGTTTCTCAGCAAGTTCATAGCCCCGGTTATAAGTCCCAGCAGCTTCTTTGAGCTGAGCTGCCTTTACTAGCCTTTATTAATAATCAAATGATGATCTGCTTGAGAATCCACTGGCAGGTTTTAATTTTCAGCCCACAACTGTTGACATTTCTAAATAAGTCACAGGGTCATCCACATGGCTCTGAAATGTCTCACAAAATAATAGTTACATATTCTACCTGAAGATTTGGGCTGGCTAAATTGTGTTTGTCCTCCCTGTGGTCAGACTGACTGAGCCAGGCGGAATTGGTTAGGGAAGGTGTCACAGAGAAGACATCCTTAGTGCAGCAGGCTAGGATGTAGTTGGACAGGAAGCAGATGTGCCCCAGGCAGGGTGAAAAGTGTCCCAGATGGTCAGAGATAGGAGAAAGAGGCCCAAATAAAGGAAAAGGGAATGTCTCCCTTGGGTGACAGACAGCTGCCACTCCAAACCCTTCTGATCCAGAGACAGAGCTGCCAACTGCTGTTCCATCCATGCAGTTCTCCTGGATCAGAAAACAATGCTGGCCCATGGTGTTTGGCTAAGTGCCTACTTCTTAAACCATGCCTTGAAAGTATGGCTTGAGGAGCTATGAAGTCTACTGGTACAGTCATTCTTTAAGTTTGATTTTTTTTAAAAAGTTACTAATTGTTGTTTTCTCTTAATGCACTTGCCCTCTTTTTAACATATTAGTTCTTCTTACCTTCTTTCTTTCCTTCAAATGTGAGGGTCATTTGTGGTCTCTACCTCTGATCTTAGTTCTCCTGAATTTCTTTTGCTTCTCAGGAAATTCTCAGAACTGACTTAGGACAGTGCTTTTAAAGCACACAGAAACCCAATGGCACAAGAAAACCCTGGAACGAGGGCATAGAACTGTAGGCGAACTGACTACATTTTAGGAAAGAGAAAGCAATATTCTCATAGTTGAGAGAGGGTTGGAGGAGATGACCACTGAGGCCCTTTAGATTGTGAGAGTGTAGGACTTTTTCTAACCTCAGGAATCTCCAGCTGTGGAATGGGCCACTTCTGAGGTCAAACCTGGGGGCCTGTATGGATGCAGTTAACATAGAAGACTACTGTGGTCAGTGGAAGACCAGATGAAGGGGCCTTTGGGTCCATAGATTCCCAAACAGAAGCTGTGAGACCACCTTAACCCAGTGTGACATGGATTTATTATACTTGGTGTTGGACTTCATTCATAGGAGCACAAGGTAGGGAAGTTATCATTCCTGAGTTCAGTTGATCTCATTCTGCAAAACTCTCCTGAAGGAATAGGCAAGCAGAAGCCACATTCCTGGTTTTTCTGTACTCTGTATTCCTGGGCAGAAGATTCCTGAAGCAGATGAGGTTGTCCTGGAGGTAGCAAGGGAGAGGGTACTTTTACTCCCAGGGAGCCAGCCTGGCTCAGGGCCTCTGCAGAACAAGAGGGCCTGAGGGAGGAAGGTCAGAGCTGCTGCTCTTCTCCCCTGCAGCCTCTGTGCCCCAAGGAACTCTGGCACTTCGTCCACCAGTGTTACGGGAATGAACTGGGCCTGACCAGTGATGACGAGGACTATGTTCCCCCAGATGATGACTTCAATACGATGGGGTGAGTGAGGCTGGGGAAACTCCAGGTTAAGAGGTCAGTGAAGAACTCAGTGGGAATGTGGCATCCAGGCATCTAAGCAGGGCCTCTCACCAAGAGATGAGTTTTGGGGCTTTGATGTGAAGACCTCTTTAGCAGAGGGAGCAGCCAAAAGGCCTGTGTGGCTTCAGAACAAAGAAGGAAGAGGTGGTCAGGGAGGCCAAAGGGGCATGGGCTTTTGGCCAACATGATGATTGGCTTTTGTTCAGAGTTGGATGGTTTGGGGTAGATAGATCATGGATAAATTCTCACTTAGTATTTTAACAAGATTACTCTGCCCTGTGTTGGAAATACATCGAAGGGGAATAAGCGCCAAAGTAGAGAGACCTGTTAAGAGGCCGTTGTATAATTTAGATAACTTAGGTGAGGGATGGTGGTGGTTTGGAATGGAAGGTAGTAGGAGAAATATCAGTGTTTCCTGATACATTTTCTGGATTTGTATTTTGAAGGATATGCTGTTAAATCATAAAGGAATCAAAGATGGTATTTTGGTTTTACCATCTGGAAGGATAGTTGTTCCAAACTGATGTGGACAATACTATAGGTAGAACAGTTTTGAGCTGATCTTAGAAGGCTGATCTTAGGCAAGTGGAGACTGAGATGGTAGTTGGCCAAGTGGAGAGGTCAAGTGGGCATTTCGGAATGAGTGCGGAGTTTGTAGGAAAGTCTGGGCTAGGGCCATAAACTTGGGTGCTACTAGTTGATAGCTATCAGATTGGCTGAAACCTCAAAGTGATTCAGTGACCATGAAAGGAAATTCAGGAACTGGGGTCAGGGGCACATGAAAACATGAAGAAGCACAATAGAGATCTGGAAAGACCATTTTCTGTTTAGGAGCAGGGTGTTAAGGAGTATCATGGTACTGCATAGTGGTAGAGTAGGGAAGATGGGGACAACACTTTGACTCACAGACAGAGAATGCTTGAGAGGGAAGGGTAGGCAGAGGCTGGTTGTCAGTGAGAGAGGCTGGAGGAATAGAAGGCAAGGAAAGAGCATCGAGTATGTACTATACCCTGGCTTGGTGACAAACACTGCTGTTTAATAATGGCATCATTTAAACTCTTTGAATACCTGCATGATTGTTTCTAAAATGCACCTAGTGATTTACTTAGAATTGTACCTCCAAGCGATATAGAAAGTACTAGTCAGATGTTGACCTCTTTGATGGCTACAAAGATAGTAGTTGCTCGTACTGTACTCCTGGAGTATCCCTAGAAGAGCACTGACTTTAATTTTAAGGAGATTTCTCACTAGGCATACAATGCAGAAAAGTTTATCAGTTAGGACCAGAGTTTTGACAGTACCACCTAGGGAGTACTTGGGTCCAGAGTCCTATCTTGGTCAATATTTGGAAACTGAAATGTCTGCTCAGAACCGAGGTATTTGATTCAAAGGACCAAGATGGGATGGACCTGCTGGGAGAAAATAGGTTAAGATGAATAATGGTCATATTTAGTTAATGGTCTTTAGGTAGGGGTAAATCTGTGGAAGTGAGGTGTCAGGAAAGCAATAAGGGGCCAGATTTCTGGTTAGAAGAACATTATGTAGAAAATAAAGAAGGAGGAAAGCCCATAGTTCTGGATGGAATGGACAAGTCTGAGGTTCTTTGACTAGCTAGCAGTTTTGACCACTGAGACTAACATAGGCTCCTGGTGTCTTCTCCAGCTACTGCGAGGAGATTCCTGTAGAAGAGAATGAAGTGAATGACAGCTCATCTAAAAGCAGCATAGAGACCAAGCCAGATGCCAGCCCACAGCTGCCCAAGAAATCCATCACCAACAGCACTCTGACCTCCACAGGGAGCAGTGAAGCCCCTGTCTCGGTATGGATAGTCAGTCCTGGTCACTCTCCTGACCCAACTTAGTTAACTCCACAGTAGCCCAACCAGGGGAGCAGTTAGAGGGATGCAGGTTCTTTGTGGTCAGTTTGTTTAAGGCAATATCCTGGAGTGCATGGCTCTCTGTACTCCAGTGGTGTGGTCACCGGGTCCAGAGCGGGGCTCTTAGTGCCCTGGGTTATGTGATTGGTTTAACTTCCAAGAAGATAAAGACTGTGCCAAATCCACTGTTCTGTTTGGATCTTAGAGGGCTGCTCCAGATGAGCCTAACTATGTGTGAATATAGAACTGAAGAACAGTTCATTTTTTTTAGTTTTTTTTTTGTGAGCTTTCCGCTATTTATTGGGTTCGTAGGGAGCATCAGATGACTCAGAGGGTGGCAATAATCCTAAACTGACAGGGTGTTATAATTGGAGGAAGTATCTGATGACTTGGAGGATAGCAGTAAACCTATAATGATGAGGATCTTAGGTAAATGAGGAGTTTAAGTTGATTAGGATGGTGAAATGAGCAAAACATTCTTACAACTGTGGGTGGGATGAGTTAAGTGGATAAGGAACTTGTCCCTCCCCATGTGAAACCTTTCTCTTTTTGTATTACTTGGTTCTCAAATAACCAAGATGTCTTCAGCTGATGTAATCTTGCCCTTGAGTGTCACATCGTCACAGGACCATTGTGGCCTCAGCTGTAGAACAGTTTATTTTTTATACACCTATTTGATTAATATTTATTGAGGTCCTTTGTAGTGTATTTTTCCACTGTGCTACATTTTATGGAGGCTACAATGGTATCAAGGATCTCTGTCCTTGGGGGCATTATTAAAGAGAAGATAGAACCTTGATGAAGAAAGAGAGTTGGGTCATGGCTAGGAGGTAGAAGGGGTGTGGGGGTTCACAGAAAGGACTCACAGAAATAGGAGTCTTGTATCTAGTGGTTAAGGAGTCAGGCCACCTGAGAGACATCATTCAGTCATGCACCTTAGACATCTTTCATTCAATGCTTAATCCTCATTTTCTCTATGAGGTTGTCTTTGCAATGTAAAGGACTATATTGATTCTCTTCCAGGGCTAATGGGGAAATGAATCCAGAAAATGCCTGTGATGCCTTCTAAGTTCTGTAGCAAAAAAAAAATGGCACTGCCTAGAGTCAGATTGATACTGTCACAGCATGGTGGAGGTGTGGCCCAGGCAGAACCTGGACCTGTTGGTGCTACCTCTGTGCACCTGTGGGCTCAGTGTGCCCATTGAGTGGCCAGCACAAAGGGTGGCAGCACCTTATGCCATGTTTGCTTGCCTGCTACCCCAGCCAGAGCCCAGCACCTGATTCCAGGCTGGCTCCTGAGAGCTGTGTTGGGAATGAGCACTTCCAAGGGCCATGCCCTGGTCTCCCTATGGCAAGTAGGTCCAATCAAGTGGCCCCTGGTAGGTGACTCCTCAGTGTCCCCTGCAGTTTGACGGCCTGCCTCTGGAGGAAGAGGTGCTGGAGGGCGATGGGTCTCTGGAGAAGGAGCTTGCCATTGACAACATCATTGGGGACAAGATTGAGATCATCCCACCCGTGAACTCCCCTTCCTTGGACTTTAATGACAATGAGGACATTCCCACTGAGCTCAGTGACTCTTCGGACACCCACGACGAAGGTGAGCATTTGAATGTGGGTCTCCAGACTCCCTTCCTCTCTCATTTTGAAGGCTTAACAGGAGTCTCTGCGTAAGACTGGGGTCAGAATATAGGTTCCTGGTGGAGGGGTGGGTATCACAGCTTTTTCTTAAAAAGGTACATTTGTTATTTGCATACATCCCTTTTTAGAGTATATACTGCAGGACCCTCATCATTCTATATTTGTCTTTTCTTGCTCAACAAAGAATCTTTTGTCCTGCCATCTGCACTTGACATAAAATTTACCCTCCTGTGACACTGGCTTGCCCTGTGGCTCTGTCCCTCTCGGACACACAAGACAAGGCAGTGTTTAGTGCCACAAGAAAAGCTATCTGTCAGCTGCTCTTTGGAGATAGATTTTAATAGAAACCCCCTTAAAATGACTGCAAGATTTGTTTTAGCCAAGAGTAGAGAGAAAGGTGTTGCTGGGTAAAATGGACTTCGGAGACTCCCCTTCTCCTACTATAAGTAGGGACTCCATTTTTCACTTCTGCACAGTGTTACCTACCAGGGCTCACTCAAGAACTTGCTGCTTCTTATATTCCACGGAGAGAAACCAAAGCCTCAGTATTTATGACATTAGTTGCTGGTTTTCCTCCATTGAATTGGTGGTAGGTTATTTCTAGTGAGTAGGTACAGACACATTGACTTATTATTAAACTGTGGACAAATCTCTTCTAGAGGTCTCCTGTGATGGGTTTTTAACCTTTGGTTGGCTTGCCGACCCCGTCCATCTAGGATCCAGGATCAGTGCAAATGACTGCACAGCTTGGGTACTGCCGAACATCAGGATTGCTGTTCACATAAACCAAGACGTGAACACCCTCCACTGTGTTTGTACCGTGCCCAATCTGTGTAGTCACAGGCACTGTCTCTGTGTGAACTCCTGTCTCTGGATCCTAGGGGAGTCAGAAATGTCAGTCTCCTTCCTGTTTGAGGTCACATCCCAGCCCATGCAAGTGGCAATCATTAGGTACTGTAGGGTGCTCAGGGCTTCAGTGGAGCACTGAGACCCAGCAGCTCGCCTGTACCCTCAGACATTCTCCAACAGCACAAAGAAAGTTCTGAAGATTACAAATGAGATTCCCTGGTTAGCAGTGCTCTATATGTTGTCACATTGTTGTGCCAGGTGGGTTTGGCACCCCTGCTGATGAAGGATGCTTTGCTTTTGGAACCATCTGGACCGTGCTCTATGTCTTTCTCTCCGGCTCATTCTGATTTACTCTTTTGCTGTAATGAAGCTGTAAGCTTGAGCTTTTATTTCTAAAGGACGGGGGGTATTGAAATCATGAGGGATATAAGATGTCTTTCGTGGTTAAACATTACATCCTTGGGGCCAGCCCAGCCTTAGAAGCTTTTCTCTGATCATTCCAGAATAATTGGCAGCTCCTGAATCCACCTGTGGCAGGGGTCACAGTGCCATTTGTTGTCAATTGTGGCTAACCTGTAGACTCTCAGTAATGCATCCTTTGAGGGCAGGTAATGTCAGGAACTAGTCATTTGTTTGGAGTTTAGTTTGCAGTCATCTTAGTGAGGTTTGAAAGTATAAAAACAAATACAGTCTTGTGCCCTCTAACCACACTGGCTGCATATACAAAGGTATTCCCGTAAGATATCATGCCTAGTGACACGGGAGCATCTTATTTTGTGTAAGTAAACTGATATTCACACAAAGAAGAGATTGCCTAAATGATTCATTTCTCAGAATGTTTCTGCAATACATTCTGTTGCAGTACATTCCCAGACTCTTTGTAAAGAATGAATGGACAGTGCCTGCTAGAGTAAATGACCTGTGTTTCCAGGGAAGGAAAGTGGTAGAGGAAAAGTTATAAATGGTGCAGGCCACGAGCTCAGCTACCCTACCCCCTACCCTTGGTCTGGGTGGCCGCCATCCATGCTCTGGGAATGTCCCTGGGGCCTCCCGACCTCCTCCACCAGCACTCACGTCCTCTTCCTGTGTCTTCCACGCAGGGGAAGTGCAGGCCTTCTATGAGGACCTGAGTGGCCGGCAGTATGTGAATGAAGTCTTCAACTTCAGTGTGGACAAACTCTATGACCTGCTCTTCACCACATCGCCCTTCCTGCGGGACTTCATGGAGCAGCGGCGCTTCTCTGGTCTGTTCTACAGAACTGGCCAACTCCCTGAGTATCTCTTTTCTCCTTCTCCTTCCTCCTTCCCCCCTTTCCCCACACATTCTCTCTCCTCTCCCAGGGCACTTAGTGGTCCAGATGCCACTTGGCCTTACCTGGAGTGGGAGCTCCTTTAGGGCTGTCTGTCCCTTTTCCCCAGTGAAGCATCTTTACTACAGCATCTGTCATCAGGCCCCACAGACGCAGGCCCTTCCCTCAGGTCTCTGCCCTCCTGGGCAGTCTCTGTCCAGTCCAGGGCAGCAGCTCCCAATCACTACAAGGTGCCCCTCTGTGCCAAGCTCATGGTGTCATCTCATTCAGTCCTCACAGCTGTCATGTGCAGGTCCTGGGGTACCCAGCACTGATGTTTCAGGAAGCTGAAACCCTGGTTTCTATTACTGGACCGCATAATGTAGCTAAGAAGGGCTGAGCAAGCATTCATTTCTAGGACCTCAAAAAGTTCATACACTATCCATGGTCCTGTTTTCTTCCTGTACCCCAGTTCTCCACCATCAGGGACATGGCACTGACCCAGCAGAACTGGGGAAAAACACTGGGGCAGCAGTGAGCCCCTTTGCTGGAAGAGGACGTGCTAAGGACACAGGGAGGTCATACCCTGGAGGAGAGGACTCATTCCCAAGGGATTCCAGGCCCTTGCCACAGTAACTCCAGTGTTGCCAACACCCCCTAGGTGGCCTCAGGACCTCCTGCCCCAGCCTGGGAACAATTAGCATTCTGGAGCCCCGTGTAGAATCTCGGCAATGCTACAATGAGCCTCTTTCTGCTCTGACCTCCCCCTGCCCCCGCCGGTCCTTGGGCTCCCATTGGCTTCCTGGGGTGGGGGTGCTGGTGGTAGAAGTTGATTGGAAGGGAGATCCAGACGCAGGGAATGGCGTTGCTTTCCCTTCCTCACTCCGGGGCCCCCTTCTTCCCTCAGATATTATCTTCCATCCATGGAAGAAGGAAGAGAATGGGAACCAGAGCCGAGTGATTCTGTACACTATGACCCTTACCAACCCTTTGGCTCCCAAAACTGCCACCGTCAGGGAGACACAGGTGAGTACAGAGAGGTCAGTGGCAGCTAAGAGTGGGCCAGGAAGTTCTGTTCTGGTGTGAAGGACGAAGGTCGAGTGGTCAGAAGATGTCTCTGGGTGCAAGTTTGCTGCCATCTCCAGAGGTTCCATGTCTTCCCTTCAGCAGTCCTGGGGTAGGGTGGGGAAATTCGAGAAGGTGCTTTTCCGTTTTGCTTCTCTTCAGTTTTGGCCAATAGGCTTTCCCTCCCCACAGACCATGTACAAGGCGAGCCAGGAGAGTGAATGCTACGTGATAGACGCGGAAGTTCTCACGCATGATGTGCCCTACCATGACTACTTCTACACAGTCAATCGCTACACACTCACCCGTGTGGCCCGCAACAAGAGTCGACTCAGGTGCGGGGTTTTCGAGGGCCCAAGTGGGTACAGATGGGTCTTTAGATCATGTCCCATTGCTCCTGAGGGAGAGGGAGCTTGTGAATTTGCCTGCTGACTCTTGATTTATCTTCTCACAAAAGCCTTCTGAGCTTGTTACCTCCCTGTCTTGACAACTCATTTTTCTCTTCACTGCATGTTCCCTTAACCATTCTGTACAACTCTTAGTGAGACCTTTATCACTTCCACTCTGTAGTAGTTTGAGTGATTTATTCAGTACACTCTAGGTGCCTTCTCTATATTCACTGGAATCTTTAGAATGACCCCAGAAGGTGGATTTATTGTCAGAATTCAGATGCGTACCTTTGCAAAGAGTCACAGCCCCAATAAGTACTGAAACTGAGTTCTTAGAAGCAAAAGCCTATGCTCTCTGCCCCATGCTGAGTGTGTTGTGATTTCCTGTTGTCTACCTGCTAGGAGTCCCAGCCCACCGAACACTTTATTGCCATCTCTTGGCTTGGAACTTTTTCAGGTCAGAGTCCAGAAAGTATTGAGGGATGAATACTCAGTTTTGGACATTGTGATATGCATGCACAGGAAGGAGAAAATGCAGACCCTGATGTTTGAAGAAGCCTGTGGTCTAATTGAAAGCTCAAGACACATACCCACTTGAAAATCATTACATTGTTTATCTGTGTTATAGGCTGAGTTCTTCTGGTTGTAACGAGCAAGAAATTCACTCATATAATTTAAATAAAATAGGAGTTAAGTGAAGAGTTACACAGAGATCTTGTAAAAATCAAGAAGAGCTAAGTACTTGAACCTAAAGAAGAGCCTGCCTCTTTCTCATCCTCTTAGTTTTTATTTGTTCATTTTTCTTCAGGGATGAGGGTTTTACGCTGCTCCCTGGTCTTTATAACCTTCCCTTCCCTCAAACTTCTCTTCCTCCTTCCTGTGTTCTCTCTCTCCTCCTGCCACCCCCACCCCCACCCCAGTGCCTGGGGTTCTGAACTCCACACTCCTCAGAAGATCTCCCAGTCACACATCTCTCTGTGCAGTTCACACAGGCTGGTTGGTGGACTTGGTTAGAACATCACAGGGATGAGTCTTTGCTCCATCCAATGAACAGGAGTTGTATGTGAAGCCAGGTGGCTCAGTGTGAGCATTTCCCCATCAGGCCTGGGTGAGGGTAGCAGCCTTCAGGAGGGTCCAGGCAGGGCAGGCAGCCTTGCACACAGGGATTGTGAGCTGGGAGGATCTTTTGGCACAAACACAGTCACCTGAGGAGGAAGCAAAGAGCAAGGCTCCTGTACAGGTGGGGAGAAGCCCATGCTGCAAGAGGTATGGGCAACGGCTGAACTAGTGACAAGAAAGAAAGAATGTGTAGAGAAAAGCAAGGGCTGGAGAGGTTGTCGTGCAGTGGAGAGACAGATGCTAGGGCTAGGAGCAGAGGATATTCTTAAAAGTGAGAGTGATGAGACCCAAGAGCTTGATGTGGATTTAAAGAATTTGACCTCAGTTCTGAGCTTTTGCTTGTCTGGATGGCAGGCAGCCTGGCACCATCTGGAGCCCCATGGGCAGGACAGTGTGGGATCATGAAACAGTTCTGGGCTTGGAGTAAGAGCCCTTGTTAGCCTTTGGCCTGCTCAAATATTCAGAACCTTTGTCTTTTCAACTATAAAATGAGAATAAATCTACTACCTCCTCTGGTCAGTGAGAGAAGATGGTTTGGCAGAGGTGAAAGGAGTTATGAACTTCTAAAATAAAATACAAATGCTTGGCTGCCTTGAGCATTAATGTGAATTTCCCTTTTCCTGGCAGTGGAGGGTCTGCCCAGCAAATAAAGATCTTGTTTTCGGCTTGTTCCTCAGGGTCTCCACAGAGCTGCGCTATCGAAAACAGCCCTGGGGATTAGTGAAAACCTTCATTGAGAAGAACTTCTGGAGTGGGCTGGAGGACTACTTTCGACACTTAGGTGGGTGCTATAATCACTGGTGACTGAGCTGCAGAAATGGTGAACTATGCAGCTGTCATTATGCAGGGGAGTGGGAAATGCTGGGGAGTGGACAGTGAAGGGAGAGACAGTGAAGTGACTGCATGGGGTCCCCGTGTCTGCCCCCACAGTAGATACCAACTGAACATGTATGTGGACATGTGCACTTTTCAAAAGATTGTTTATATCCTTAAGAGATAATTAAGATGTGTATAATACCCACCCCCATGCGCCTCTAGTGACACTGGTGGTGGTGGTAATTTTTTGAGAGCTTTGAATCGCTTGTGAATACATCTGTTTCAGAAGTGTGTGATACATTGCTTCTCAGCCTTTTGACTCAGATCAAGTGCAGAAGTATGTGATGTTGTCAAATCTATATCTGCATCAAATACATGTGTACAGGTATTGGTGCATATGGCTGTAGACAATTTTGAACCCAGAGGAGGGGTTTAGTAGTGCTGGACCCCAGAATTACTTCCTACAGGCATCCCTAAGGGTCATTTGGCAAGCTGGCCAACTTCCTAGGGTACAGAATAGAAAAATTGTCCCCATAGAAAATTTTCTGGAGGCCCTAGTGTTGGGTTGAAGGTATGAGAAGGTGGCGTCTCTTGTGGCCCTTCTGTCTCTGCTAGAGAGTGAGCTCACCAAAACGGAGAGCACCTACCTGGCTGAGATGCACAGGCAGTCTCCCAAGGAGAAGGCCGGCAAGCCCCCAACGGTGCGGAGGAGGAAGCGTCCCCATGCCCACCTGAGGGTGCCTCACCTAGAAGAGGTGATGAGCCCAGTCACCACCCCGACTGATGAAGATGTGGGCCACCGGATCAAGCATGTGGCAGGTGTGTTCCGGGTGGAGCTGGATGGTGCGCTTTGGGAGCTTCGATCTGGAGCCGTCTGCCCATGCCACGGCATGTGTGCATGATCATTCTACGCCTTGGGTGTGAGCCTTACATGGTTTCAGTGCAGCTCACTAAATCTGAGGTTCCTGATGCTCTGTCTACTTCCCTTTGCCCTGTGTTCTCCAGCCACTGCTAAACCCTTATATGTTCTGCTTAACAAAGTTTCCCTTTGGGATTCTTTTGCCTAAGCTCTCATGCTGCCTGGATAGGCTCCAGTATGCAGCATCCATGTTCTTGGGAAATGACACTAAGAAGAAGCCAAAAGCCACTTCCAAGAGGTTAATTTATAACCCAAAGATTGGGGAGTCTAAAGCAATCACTAGTCCCTTGGTCCCCACAAGCCCAGTAGGGGTCTTCCTCTTCCCATCCAGCCATGCATAGCATTGTCTCATATCAGTCAGAGAATTCTGGGGCTATGAGGGGCCCAGAGGTGGACAAATCCATATTTCACAAACTGTGCTCTGCACATTGCTGTGAGTACGTCAGACTGCATGGGGGGACAGGGAGCAGGCAGATGAAGGGGAGGATAAGGCCAGGCTTCTGTGTCCTGTTTCCTCACCTCAACCAGAGCACTCCTGTTACGTGTTTTATCCATACTGTTTCTGACTGATGCTGCATTCAAATAAACTGATTCTCAGAGAGGTTAGGTGACTTGCTGGCCATGATAAAACCAGGCCTGGAAACCAGCTGCCTTTGGTCCTGTCCCTGAACCCTTCCTCTTCTTTAGCCAAAGATCACTTTGTCCTGTGCAGTCTAGCTAGTTAGGTCTGTTGAGTTTCTCATTCGTTCACTAATTGCCTGACAGCCAGGCCCTCCTCCCTTGAAGAGTTCTCCTGCCACCATTGCAGGGCTGGGAGGGTCGCTTGGGCAGTGTCAGCAGTTAATGCGCTTGTGGGCCAGGACAATGACCACTGACCATGTTTATTCTCCTACAGGTTCCACGCAGACAAGGCACATCCCTGAGGACACGCCCAATGGCTTCCACCTGCAGAGTGTGTCCAAGCTGCTGCTGGTTATCAGCTGTGTGTAAGGACTCTATCTCTAGGTCCAACCCTGCCCCACATCTTCCCTTTCCTGTCTGGAGAAGGAAAATCCCCCCACCCCGCCCATCCCTCAGAGTATTGCTTGAGCCCCTTTACACCTTTCCCTCTTCTTTGCTTTTTGTTTTTTTGTCCTCTAGTCCTCTCTGTCTGAATCCATTGCTGTTTGTCATTTCTTACATCTTTTCTTCTTCTGTTTTACTCGGCATTTATTGTATGCTAGGCTACCCCTGGCTTCCCCCCAAAATGCCATACACAGCATCCATGCCTTTTAGGAGCTCAGGATCAAGTGGGTGAGAGAGACAGGACACCTGAAACCCCTACTCAGTAGGACAAATAACACCAACACAGAGCTGCTGCAGAGCATGTTAGGAGTCTATTCATTTTCAAGAGACGTTTTGGGTGTTGTTCAGTGCCAGGTACTAGAACCATGAATTAGTGGATCCCTTACTTTTCCAGAGTCAATGGACAAAATCGATAACTACAGTCCAGGACAAGTAGGTGCTTATTTTAATGTAAATGATATGATGTAAACCTACAGCATTATAAAACCATAAGTTCAATAATTTTCACAGAATGTTACCAAGCCAAGGTCGTGGGAAGTCAGAGTAATGACGATAGAAAATAGGAGGTCACAGCTAGTTCTCTAGTGTGTAAGTCCACTGCCGGTGCTTGCCCAGAACTTTTATAAACCATATTGAGCAGGAGGCAGCTAGGACAGCCAAGGACAGCTCTTCCACTTGATTCAGCCCACTGTCCGACATCCTTCCCCTTCTTTGGATGGGGGTGTCATGGGTGGCTGGGAGGCACAGCAGCTGCCCAGACATGGATTCTCCCTGCTGCACAGTGGGCATCAGGCCATCTGGGGTCCGGTCCTGCTTCTATGACCTCCTAGTCCTCTCTGAAGCTTTTGCAGAGAGGCAGAGCCAGGGGCACAGCCTTATCTTCCGGAAACTCTGACGGAGACCCACAAGTGACATGGTCAGACTTGCATTATGACAATATTGCAGATGGACTGGAGAAAAAAGTCTGGAGACAGGGAGGTCAGTCAGAGCCAACCACAGTGGTCTCAGTGAGAGTGGCTGTCAGACAGGGTGAGGGAATAGGACTGAGAGGTTCCAGAGGGGAAGGTTCATTAACCATCTGGTTATGCCACAAAGGGAGGTGAGCTACTGATCTGAGGTACTGTAGATGGTTATGATGTTAACAGAAGTCTAGAATTTGGTGAAAGTTGTTAGAGAAGACACCCTCAGCTCCAGGAGTGTCCGGATTGCTACATGTTGTGCAGGAAGGTGATGGGTATTTGTTGATGTGGATCTGTTCCTTAGGAACCACACTAATTATCCACAGTGCTAAAGCCATGGGCATGAATGGACTAGTGTACAGAGTGTTACAGAGACGGGGCCATAGATGACTCCGGGGACCCCTTACACGAGAAAAGCCTGGGAGTAACAAGAAGAATCTTAACTAACCTTACTCGAGAGCATAACATAAAGTTAGATGGAAATTTTTTCTGTAGCATAAGAAACCAAGTCATTACAGTATTATGACATTAATAAATACAAAGACAGCTATAGAAGCAGCAAGAGTAATTTTGCAGCAGCAATGTAATGTGCTGTGTGGCATTGTTCTGTTAAAACTACATTTGATATTGGATCTTTTGGTAAATAGAAAAGTTTAACTTCAGGTCAGTGCTGTTTAAGCTCTCTGCATTTTGATTTGGGTGGGAACGTACCCCCACTCCCCATTGAGTGGGGAGAGCGAGGTGTCAGCTACCCTTGGGGCTTCCTTCCTACCACAGCACCCAGGGGCCTCCCTGGACCTTCTCCTGCCACACTCAGGATTGTAAACACAAACCCAGATTACAGGAACAACGTGGTGAAGAGGTGGGCTTTCCGCTCATTTGCTGCATTAGAATGTAATTCAGTATCACTGAAATTCAACACAAACTTCAGAGAAGTGCTGTGGAAAACTCAGAGAAAAGCCCCAGGGATTTGTGGCTGGTGGTTGAAGCAAGACTCCCTTCTGCAGTACCAGAAACACAAACAAAAAGTCACTCTCATACATACTCTTTGGAAAGTCTAAGGCTCAGTGAAAGCTTTCTTCCCCTTCACTCACCTTTTTTTCCCCACCTGTTTGTTTTACCTCCCTGTTTTGGTCACCTTCTTCCTTCCTATGTGTATCTGCCTCCACTCTGTGGCCGGCCTACTCCTCACCACAGTGTTTTGCATCTGTTCTTCCTCATCCACAGGGCAACCCAGTAGGGTAGGGATTATGTCCTTAATGGGAAAACTGGGTTTCAAAGAAGCTGGGAAACTTGGTCAAAAGTTAAGAAATTAAGTGGTGATCCTAGATTTGTGCCACTTTTGTGTCTCTAGATGCTCTCTGTACCCTGGTGTTCTCTCTCCGTCCCACACCTACTCTGTAATTCTCCGCTTTCCAACGGGTCCGCCTTGTCTTCCCTGTGTCCAGCACATTCTGACTGAGACTCTGGGAGGCCTCGGCTGGTTCCCACGATCCCTGGTAGACGGGGGCAGGTGTTTGCAGGGGCTTTGCAGCTTTAGGGAGGTTCTGCCAGCACCCATAAGGCCTGTGCCAGCAGAACTGGGGATCCTATGAGTCCTCCTTCCTAAGATCAAGTTGGCCAGAAAATCTCCATGAAACCCTAGGAGTTAATCCTTTTCACTTCCTCTTGCCCCTTCCTTTCTGGGTCTTCTCATACACTGTGTCTTCCCTTTTAGTATTTCTTATATGCTCACTTCCTCACTGGCTCAATTTAAGTGCAGTTTTCCCCTTTCCCATATTCTCCTTTCTAACCTCTGCCTCCTCCCCATTTTTCTTCCTTGCTCCCATTAGGATCTGTTTCAGGTACTGACTGTTTGACACCCTCATCGTGTTTCCTTTCCACTTACCTCCTTTGCCCAGGCACCCAGATTTCAGGTGTCTGTGTGTCTCCACTTTCAGTGCCTTCACCTTACACTCCTTTCCGTGGCTGTCCTGCTGTGTGTCCTGGCCCCTCTGGGAGATTAGGATGCTTTTCTCTCTGCCCCTCCCTTCGTCCCTTCAGCTTACTCATTCCCTCACTGAAATGCGTCCGAAGGCCCACTGGGCTGACACAGCAGCCTGGGGGTGGGGAGGTCCCTGACTCAGATTCCATCTCATTGCTCCTGCTTTTTTCCTGTGTCTCTCTCCTAGTCTGGTGCTGCTGGTCATCCTTAACATGATGCTCTTCTATAAACTCTGGATGTTAGAATACACTACCCAGACCCTCACTGCCTGGCAGGGTCTGAGGCTCCAAGAAAGGTAATCTTGGCCACACTCCTGTACCTGTATCACACACACACCTATACCCCACCAAGTGCTGAGCCCTGGCTTCTGCCTCCCCTGGGACTGCCCCACTGCCCTTGCCCAGGGGACAGCCCTTTGGATGAGCTCTTAGGCAAGCTCCAAATATCTGTCCCTATAGTTCCCGTCCACTTCTTTTTTGGGCATGGGAGTCCCAGGGGCAGTGGGCAGAGAACAAAGCACTCTGATGTGACTCTCTGTCCTTTAGGGGTCTGGGAGCACAGGACAGTCTGCTGAGCATAACTCCAGCTGCTGGGGTGCCCCTTCTTCTGCCCCACAGGTTACCCCAATCTCAGACAGAATGGGCCCAGCTCTTAGAGTCCCAACAAAAGTACCACGATACTGAGCTCCAAAAGTGGAGGGAGATCATCAAATCCTCAGTGATGCTCCTTGACCAGGTGAGATGCCCCATCCTATCAGCCTCCACTAGTTTTCAGGAGACGAGGCTCCCCTTAAACTCCGAGAAAGGCCACCATCTCTTCCACCACCCTTTCCTGAAGTCCTCCTAGGCAATCCATTGTTCTGATTTTAAAGCAACTTTTGAATGGGATGTTGGAAGCACGGGTGCCTTCCCTAAAATAATGACAACAGTACATTAGGGTTGCAGCAGAAAGACTGTAAGTTAGAAGAAATAAGAGCGCTCCCCCCCTGCCCTTTCCTGTAGTCACCCTAAAGGCAGCTCACTGAGTGGATGACTATATTATGTCTTCACTTTATAGTATTGTCTTTGTACTGTAGTTGCCCGTTCTCTTCTAAAATCCTCATTTAAGAAATATCTTGGGGCAAAGAAATCAGTAATTAGCTCAGTTTCCTTGAGGAAGAGAGCTTTCTTCTTTCCTCTAGAAAAATGGAATGTCTTATAAAAAGTGCCCCTATATGGTTGCCAAAGGTATGGGAAATTCCTTTCCTATGCAGAATAATTGAGTCCCAGAATTTGTCCCCACACATTAAAATTTCTATTCCCAAAGAGGTGTCATTCAGATGTTATCTGGTTGGCTAGAACTGAGATAGTCCCAACTGTGCTACTAAATAATTTTCTGACCTTGAGGAAGGATTTAATATTAGTGAGCTTCAGTTTCCTCATTTATAAAATAGTAATTTTGGTCATAGCTTCCTGAAACGAGTCAGAATTGAAAGCACTTATTTATTTCTACCTCCATCATTTGATTTTTAGCTGTAAATTGAGAGTCTTAATGCAATTTGAAAGGTGCAGTATCATGTTTAGCTTTGGAGCTACTTTGCGGGGTGGCGGTACTTTTAAGCAGGGCATTTATGTTTGCTTGATTTTGAAACAGAGTTTCTCTTTATCGTTCAGGCTGGCCTTGAACTCACTATGTAGTGCAGGTTGATCTTGAAATCACAGCAATCCTCTTGCCTCAGCCTCCTGAGTTCTGGGATTGACAGGTGTGTGCCACCACGCCTGGCTCAAGGAGGGCATGTTTGTAAACAGCATAACAGGGAGTTTGGGTGTCCCCTTATATAAGAAAGTTGATGGAGAAGGGAACACTGGGGCAAATCTAAAGCATGGCTCCAGACACTGAGGCCAACAGGTGAAGAAGGCTTAGATTTCTTATAAAATTCTAAGGGACTGAACTGTAAAATGAAAGTAATTAACATTTTAAGCCAGCCAATAAAAACAGATGCCTTATAGTGAGAGGTGTGCAGCAACGAAACAGCCGCTTTTGGAGGACCGAGATTCCCACAATGAAAGCGTTGGAGAATCACAAGATGGTTCTGAATAAGAGACTTGCAAATTAAAGGTGGGCACTTTGAGTGATACCCCAAAGGTCTCTTCCAGTCTTGAATTCTGTCTCAGGTAGGTCCCCTTAACTAGGGGCTTAGGGCAGTTGGGCTTTTAGCCTGATGGACTCTGCCCTACAAGAGTTGAGAGGTGTTTAATTCTCTTTAAACACAATTTAAAAGAGCAGTAAAGAATTTGGGAAATTTGGAGAGAGACCAGATCAGATGTTCCCAGAACCCATACCCTTTACAGGAAATGTTGTCTTGTGTTATAACAGAGTAGCTTAGTCAGAGACAGTATTTAAATGTGCTATGGTATGATGGGCCTTTTTATGATTCTCTAACTGAAAGTGCTCTACTTAGACTCCATCCCATGGCCTAAAAATGGTAATTCACAGATATGAGTCCCAGAGAGAAGCCTGCACAGCTGCCTGTGTGGTGATTCTGGCTATGTTAGGGATGTTTCAGTCTCCACACACATGAAACAAAAGAGCTTAAGATGACTGCAGTCCAGAGCACTGTGTATGGTGTGTGAGAGGCCAGGAGGGAGAGATGGAGAGGCAGGGGAAGTCTGGATTTGCCGTGGGTCTCTACAGATGAGTGAGATTTGAGCAAGCAACAGTGACGATTTGCAGGGTGAAAAAATGCATAAAGACAGGTAGGCAGTGTTTACAGAACCCTTGGGGAATTAGATTGACTTTATTGGTCAAGTGAATAGCAGTCTACTGTGGTTCCTTATGAGGCCTGACTGCATAGAGTTCTGATTTCATTCATGTAAAGGTCCCAGGTCACCAAGACACAGCAAGTCTCACAGGGGTTTCCAGTGCTGGCTCTGCTGTCCTTTTTCTACCTGAGACTGTGCCCCCTGGGAACCACCCTGGCTTCCTCTTGTTCGGTGGCCTGGTGGTACCCGCTGCCACAGCAGCATGTGGCAGATGCTGCTACGGGGAGAAGCGCACTGAGAGCACAAACCTGGGCCGGGGTGGGTTCTCTATTTTACAGATGAAAGACTCGCTCATCAATCTTCAGAATGGCATCAGGTCCCGTGACTACACATCAGAAAATGACGAGAAGAGGAACCGCTATCACTGACAAGGCAGGAACAGAGGTGGCTGCAGGAGGCCTGTGCAATACATGTACATAGACCCTATAAATATATATATACAGAATATAAATATATATTATATACAGATTTTAAAAAGAGATAATGCCTACATACCAGGGAGAAGGAGCGGGACCTCCCGCCCCTGTGCTGGCCGGAGCAGCGTTTCCCCTCAGTGGAGGGGGCCGAGGAGGGCAGGGAGCATCTCTCAGCACCGACATCCCCTGATCCTCCTCCTACTACCCTCTGCTCCTCACCCCTTCCCTTGCTGGCCATTCTTGGCTTCCAGAAGGGAAATGTTGCTGAGCCAAAGCTATGCCTGGGAAGACCCTCAGGTCTTGAAAGAAGTCTCAAGGGGGCATTGCTTAAGGTGCTTCATTCCCTAATCCCCTTTCAGTTTGTTTCCAAAATAGAAGAGAATATGTTCTTCCCTACCCTGCACTTCCCCAAGCCTTCTCTGGGACACGGAAGCATCGTGGGCAGGAGCCTGATCTCAGCTTCCCCCCAGAAGGGCAATGATTCAGACCGTGCCGAGAGCCAGGAGGGGAGGGCTGGGAGAAGCTGGCGAGGGGGCTTCGATGAGCTTGGACTTTGGAACTGCAGGCTCCTGAGCACTTGTGTTCTGGAAGGTTTCTCCTCAGTCACCCCTGCACCTTTCTCTCACCTGGGTAGGACATGGACCCAAAAAGGGCTGGGAATTTCTAACTTGCCCACTCGCTTTCTCTCTGGTCTTCGCCCAGGCTGGATCTGGGCGAAGTGTCACTTTTTAGTGCCTAAAGTCCTATTGTTTCTCTGTGCCCTAAGAGCACATTGTTTATTAGACAGGGTGGAGCATTTTTGACCTTGTTAAACCCCTTTTCGTGGTTATGAACAAGTCAGATCTGTGGCTCTAATTCCTTCAGTTTAAGCTATTAGTTTGATTTCCAGGATGAATCAGGGTGTCTTAGGCCCTCCAGGGTTTGAGAGAGCGAGAGAGAGGTCTCTGGCCAGTGTGCAGTCTCTGCCTCAGAACCAGCTTCAGTCAGTGGAGACAACTGAGACACTTTGCATGTGGAAAAACATCTGAGCCAGTGGAGAGGAGGATTTGGTATAGATGCGGGTGTTTGGGCAGAGAATGACCAGATGGAATCTCTGCCCCAGATTGGCCATTCCAATGTCTCAAGTTAGGGTATACCCTTCTCAGGCCTCAGGGAGGTATGAGGTTACTAAGGAATAGAAAGAAGGTGCTGGGTAGACATGGGAACCAGCCTTGGCCTTCTCGAAGTTGGCCTACTGGGACCCACGCTTTCATCAGATCTTACGGGGCCCTTCCGGGCATGTTCGCTTACACTGCCCGTTCTCCACATGCTGACCCAAGGAGGCCTGCAAGCCCCAGGCAGAGGTCAGGTGATCTGTAGTTAATGAAGGCAAGGAGAGTTTGCTGAGCCTGCTCTTTCTCCTAGGTTCTTGATGTAAGCAGTAGAAGAGAACCCCAGGGTGTCCCAGAACAGCGGCACAAAGGATGGAAGATTTTTATCAGTGATCTGCCCCAGTGATGAGAGATTTTACATTCTTTCCTTAGGATGACCTTAACATCCCATTTTAGAAGTTAAAGAAAAGCTTTTGAATCTATCCAAGAATAGACCTTGGTATTTCCCCAGAAAACAAAAGGACATCATCTCTAAGACAGAACGATGAGAAGTTTGTCATTCATCAGTCATGTAGCACTGATATTCCTCCCCAAGAGGCAGAGGTGAGGCATGGCCCAGGATAATGCTTGGCTCCTGGTGAGAAGCACCTTGCCTTCCAAGATCTATTGATGCCACATTTGCTCTCAGACCAGCAGTCACCTCTCAGTTCTTGTCCAGGGCTTTGAGGGAGAGACACTGGTGAGGCTCAATGAGTCAAGGAAGGAAGCATGGTACAGACTGCTAAACGTTTCCCCCTTGGAGTAGCTCAAAGCCAAAAGAACTCCCCGAAACTTTTGAGAGCAGAAATTGTAAATTCTCAAATCTATCCCATACATAATTATTTACTCAAGTTTCTTAATTATGAAAGGTATCATGGACCCTTTCGGAAGACGTAGAAGTGGTTGGTTGCGGGGTATAAAGTGATAGAAGTAGCCTTGGGCCATGAGAGGTACACAGTGTCGCTCCCCTCTCAGGACCACTCGGTGGAGCAGTAGAGAAAGAGAGGGGTACTTGTCCAAGACGCCCTCCTATTCCCTGCTGATTTGGACCCACAAGACATGTGTCACGGATCTCTTGTGAGCTCTCTCTGTTCTAATAGTTGTTTTGGCTTTTAAGCCAGCATACCAACTCTATTCATTCCCAAGCAAAGCATGATTCCCCTTAATGACTTGTGAAAGACAAAAAAGCTCACCTTTCGGACAAGTCTGAGAGTGAGACAAACACGTGGCATTGTGACCCCCGGCTAGTAGCCTGGTGTGTAGCTGTCTGCAAGAAAGCATCAAAGCCACTGCTTCTTGTGTTACTTCTCCATGCCAGTGTGTTTTGCTTCTGTTGACACGGGAACACTGGGATCACATGGATGTTTATCTGTGAGTATTCATATTATAACACACATGAGACTTTGCACTTAATTGTAAGGAAGTCACAATTTCTAACCAGGGGAAGCACAATTATAGTGTGTACCCTCCCCTCCAGCTTACAGTGGAGGAAATGGCCAGATTGGCCTCAGAAAAGCCAGTCATGTCTGCAACTCTCTCCCTACCCTGTCTACCTCCTCAGGACCAGGGGCCAACATCCCAGGCCAGCAAGATCATTGACTCAGAAAGAACACTGAACCAAAAGGTTCAGGAGACTAAGCCCAAGTTATTCCCCATTGCAGAGCCTCAGTACATGCCTCTAACTGGAGGAGACTGAGATAGACTATCTCTAGGGCAGGCTGTAGCTTTGACTTTGACTTTAGATTAGACCAGAGCCTGCAAGACTGGGCTTGCTCAGAACTGGAAGGTTCCCTGCCAGGATGGAATAGTCTGCCAGGCTAGAGCTTCTCTGGTGCATAGAAGACAGTAAGGCAGTGTGTGGGTTCTCAAGAAACCTAAGGCAGTTAGACTTTATTCTCAGAGTTGAGGAAGGATAGAAAGGCCCAGTGGTAGAGAGAATATTGCTCAGTATTAACCTGGGAGTGTTTCTTCCTTCTTTGGCCTGGTTTTTGTTTGGGAAGGCAACTTCCTCTAAGCTAGAAGGAAGAGAATGATGGCAAGAAGAGCCACATCGTGGACTGAGCCTATCTTCCATCTCTAGGCACTGTGAAGCCTTTCATCTGTCCATCCTTGTTCCTCCTTGACAGAGGACACAGTGGAGAGAAGCCATTTATGGTTCTAGCATGTCTTTTGGCTCAACCAACACCCTGCTGGGGTTTAGATAAAGTCCTTGGGTTGCCTAAGGGCACTGGCACTAAGAACCTAGAGTTACAAGGAATAGGAAGATCGAGGCCTTATGAGGAATGCTTTGCTTGAAGTGGATTCTCTCCATGTCCTGTCCGTGTCCCCACACTTAGACTGTACCTACGGTATTACAGGCAGCATCTCTAAGATAAGATCTTGGAGAAATGACTAGGGATGGAATCTTTCTGGACTGTTTGTGGTCCCAGAAAGGTCCTTTCTGTGCCATATGATACCACTTCTCTAGCTCTGCAGTGTAGCCAAAGCCAGCCCATTCCTGCTAGGGCCCCCAGGAGAAATAGCATTCTTCTCCTCCTCCATGACAGGGCTATGGTCTCCTTCTCGGAACTCCTGGGCCCCACCTCTGCACTCCAGTAAGAATTGCAAAGACCTTTTCCTGACCGCGTTCTCTACCCCTAGTCTAGGTTGTGGGGCAGTCATCCCATTCACCTCTTGACATTCTCGATCCTTCCTCCCCCAAGCTCCAGCAGGCTGGCCCCACTTCCTCTCACCTCTATGTCTTCTTGCAGAAGATGCATTTTGGGTCTACAAGGAGTGTATTTCTGGAAGGCCATCTTTCAGCACCCTTGCTTTCCTGATGTGGAGCAGGAATTTGCACATGGTGTAGAGAGCTCCCTCTCCCACCTCTCTGCCCAGCCTTGTTACCTCATTCCTGTTCCGGCCATGGCTGTGATGGGCCCAGCCAGCCCCCTGTTTTGATGTTCTGTGCAACAGCTCAGGGGTCTTGAGACTCGAGGTCCTCAGCAGGCCTGGGAACCCAGATTGGAGCTTTGGCTCCTGGTGAGAAGCACCTTGCCTGCCAAGATCTGTTGATGCCAGACAATCTCCCCAACATATGAAGGCTTGAAGGACTTAATCATCTCTGCCCCTTGGCCCTTCTTGCTTCTCTCAACACAATAAGACATTGTGGAAGCGAAATGGTAGGGCATGCCCCAGGCAGGACAGCTGGCTCTGCCTGGGGAGTTGGCCCTGGGCTTGGTTGCTGTGTGCAGAGACTGCACAGTAAAAGTAACCATTTTTGCCAATGAAAGAATGTGTCTCCCCACATTTCCTTACCCTGCACTCTAGGGCCAGACCACTCTCTGCATGGACCAGACCCATCTTCCCAAACCCATGGTGCTTCCCCCCACCCCTCAACCTAGGCTCCAAGGTGGGGAGGGTTGGATCAGAGGCCATATCAGCCCCTACATAATCCTGACATGGAGTGGAGTGGGATGAGGCAGAGGGAACAGCCCCCAACACCTGCACTGGGCCATATATACAGGAAAGAACACAGATGGATTGCAGTTGAATTGTCTGGCCGTCTGTATTTGGATCTGTAACTGTACTTTGCCTGGCGCTGTGCGCAAGGTCTGAAAACTTACTGCTAGTACCTAGAAACATACAAGGCTATCCAGCCAAATCTTAATGTAAAGTAGCTAGAGCCATGGAAGTACAGTATGAATTAAAAGAAAAAAGTATTGAATTACAAATAATGGTGTGTGTGTTTATTGCTTTGAGTCTTCTGAGCTCAACATCCCAAATGTTTCTGGTCTTCTCAGATATGCTCACAGCAACTCATCTACTCAGGCCAGGAATGAGCCTTATCAAGCATAATGCGTAAGTTCTGGGGTCAGACGAGTTAAAGTTGCAGCATCATTGTTTACCAGCATTGTGGCCTTTGGCTCCACTTTCTTCTACTCCAGTCCTTAGTGCTTTAGAGATAACATAAATGTTTTTTAAAAGTACACGTGCACTTATATCTCAGTATGGTGGCAGGTACTGCTTGGAGACAACTTTAAATTTCAGTTGGTCACAGTAGGAGTTGTGGTAGACTGAATCTTGAGAGTTTCTTGCTGTACTCTTCCCTTTCATGATCTGGTACTTCCAGGACCATGGACATGGGAGACATGGCCTTACGTTGCCTAAAGTGGTAGAGCTGAGGGCCAGTGTGTATCCCCTCATTAGATCTTCCTTGCACTTGTTTCCTTACCATCTGGCTAGAAAACTTATTTGACCCCGGCAAGAACGCAAATTCCTCTTGTATCCTTTTGTATTTGGGTAGGAGAACAAAGAAAAAGAAAACGCTAGATCACACATTTAGTGTACATTTCATTCTAGCCTATAATGTACATTTTCCCTTCTCTGGGTACATAAACTGATTGGGTATAGAAAGTGATGCAGTTTGGGGTGCTAGGTGGAAGCCATAGTCTATGTAGCAGGTACACTCAGTAGAGCAAAAGGAGCCAGTGATTTTTAGAGACATTTTATTGACATGAACTAGGAATTTATTGAAAAACACTACATACAGGCATTAGGCTGATGAGGTCTTGGGTGGTCAGGAACAATGTTATTACAGTTCAGAAAGACTGGCTGTAGAAAATCAAGAAAATGCAACATGAAGGTGACAACGTTCCATCTGTCACAAGACTGTTTGCTAATTATGTTTGGTGGCATTTCATTTTACAAACTTATGAGCACAAGTTCTTCAGTCTTACCTCCCTTTACACAGACTGCCTAAGTGTTGCAGCTCTGGCCTGGTGGTGACAGAGAAAGCACAGGGGTACTGGCTCTGAGGTGTAGCTGGCCTACAAAGAGGTGGAGTCTGAACTGTAGTAAACTCAAGTAGGAGGAAGTGGGCTGATTTAAACAATAGGTGTTGACCACATTAGCTTTTAGAAGTTGAGGCTTGAATGATGCTGTTTTTCAGACCTAAGATCATGGGGCCTGGGTGAGTTCTTGACATGGTGGGTGCTGAGAAATGTTTGCAGGGTTAATGATGAGATTGATGAGCAAGCACATGAAGTATTTTTCAGATAGACACATTTACAGTGACTGAGTAAATCCACTGAGCTTAGGCTTTCTCGTTTACAGAAAGGTAAGGAGAAGGTGGCTTCCCCCCTCCTCACATTATCTGTTTTTCCATTTTCATGTGAAATTGGGAAAAGGAAAATAATATATATTTGAAGTATATCTAGTATTTTGTTTTGTTTTGTTGGTTTCTTTGAGTCAGGGTCTCATTATGTAGTTCAGTCTGACCTTGAAGTCACTATGTAGCCCAGGCTGGCCTCAAACTCATGGCCTCGAACACAGCCTCCTGAGAGCTGGGATTACAGGTGTGCACTACTACACGGTAATACCCCTTATTTCTCTTTCTTTCTGCAAAGGTGGCCATCACACAGCCTTTCCCTCTGGTTCATGTTAAGTGAATCCACAGATTCTAAGAAAAGTCTAGTGTGTATGATGGACCTCACTATCCAGGTCAGTCTCAAACTCGTGGGCTCAAGAGGTCCACCTGCTTTAGTAGCTAGACTATAGGCACATGCCATCTTGCCCAGCTCATATTTTGATTTTTGATGTAGTAGTAATGGGGGAGGAAGAAGGCATTACAGTCTCCTTTAAAATGATTCACTACTCTACACGTTTCCCAGCATATTCCTGCTTTGGAAATTTCCTTTCATGCTAATATTGCTGGATTGACATCTATGGAGAAAACAGAGACTCATAAGAAGGTCTGGATGTGCAGGAGTTTGAGGATGGGAAAACCAAAGGATAATGGTGTTCAACAGACCATGGAAAATGAAGGCGGCTGGGTAGGAACAGGCACTGGTTGCCCAAGTATTTCCACACAGTTGTGGGCTTTGCTACAAGACTGAGCTGACATAAAGGTCAAAAGGGCAAGGTGCTTTCAAGACCAACTGTGTTAAGCAATCATGTTCATGGCTGTTAAGCAGTAACAGAGGGAAAAATCAGACCCAGCATTGCTAGGCCTGTAGTGAATTGTATTACTGAGCATCAGTCATAGGGAATACGCAGCACCAAGACAACAGATGGGGTTTCTAAAGTGATTATAGCCCTTGAGAACTCTTCTAAGCCCTTTAATAAGCAACAGCACACCAGATAAAGCTTCCAGTGCTACACATATTTAGCCCGGGTCTCATATATGAATATGGGGAGAAACAAGATGGGTGAGGATTTTAAGTAAGCTGGTGATAACAGTACCTTGTACACTTATAGTCATGATCAAGTCTGCCAGCAAGGAGTTTAATTGCATTTCAGGAGAAATAATGACAAACCAACTAGAAAGAGAGCTAGATGGGGATCAAGTCAACACACATTTCTAGTATCCACCAAGAAGCAAAAGGGTAGAGAAAGAAGAGAGTGAGATTATGGCTAAAAGAGCACAGTGAACATCAGGACAAGCAAAAGAAGTGAAGAGCTGGATGGAAGTTAATGAAGGAAGCATATCTGGTCTGTGTGGGAAGATACCTGGAACAGAGGAGTCAGAAGACCCAGGTTCCACCTCTGTTGATCCGGTAGGTAACCTGGTAATTGGATGAAGCTTTAACATCAGAAAGCTTCAGCTTCTTCACTGAGTGTTAGTAACACTCACTTTGCTGGGGCAGTTGTGGAGATGAAATCAAATAATTGCAATGAAAAGTCTTTGCAAGCCAAATAGCTGTAAGAAAAGCATGAAGGATGAAAAGAGATGTAAAGTTAGGAAAAGAGAGAAGATACTCATAAAGGATAAGTGGCCAATATTATTCAACTTCATTAAAAATAACTCAGAAAAACATCCGAGTCAGGTTATTTAAAAAGAAGAGAAAAAGGAAGCCATGCATAATAAGTGGCTACAAGTTAGACGTACTACCCACTTGCTGCTGCTGCAAGTTCTGGGGTCAGCCAGCCTGTGGATGAGTAAGCCTCCCACTAACTCAGGCCTATTTTCATAAAACTCAGAAAAATGTCCCATATTATGTCTCCTACTTCAAAAGGATAGTGTGGAAAATTACCAATAAGAGTCTTGAATTTATTGCATATATTTTCAAGAAAATGGGATTCTTTAAAATGTGTGAAAGGTCTTGTTTTAAATATGTCCCAAGAGATGGAAGAGATAAGGAAAAATTAATTTGTCAGGTGAAGTCCAAAGCCAACAGAGAAGGTCTTCCCTATATATTTCCCCAGATCTGAGGAACATTGCTTTTATTGAATCCTAGACACTTTATCTTCCTATGTACTTTCACTTATCAGTAGGTGCTAAAGGGTGTTGGGCCTGGGCCAGTCACCAAATTAAAATGAAAATAAAATTTTGAGTAAGATTTTTTCATTGTTTCTCAGCTCTCGCTACAAGGAAAAAACCTAGGAGGAAAAGAACAAACCACTCTGAACATTACAGATTCATGGGTGAGGTATTTGGAGCCACTATCTTTCCTCTATCACTCTGTTCACCATCTATTTCAGACTAAAAACCTTTCTTTTCTTTGTCTTTCTCTTTGGTTGGGGATTGAACCTGGGGCCTTCACACTGAGCTACATCCCCAGGATTTTGTTGTTGTTATTGTTGTTGTTTCAAAAAGGGTCTTTCTGTATTACTAAATTGCCCAAAGAGGGCTCAAACTCATGATCCTCCTGCCTCAGCCTCTCAGATTGTAAGCATGTGTGAAAATGCTCATCTTAAAAGGCATTTCTCTTAATTTGAATATCATTCTAAGATGTAATCTCATTCTGAAAGATATTTCATATTCACAAATTTTTGTAGGAAATCCTTGGCCTATCTCATGTCCGCATCTCTGCTTTCTTGGCCAGTTTCTAGTTTCTAGGATCTATCATAGTTAACCCCAGCTGGATCATCCACCCCAAATTTATGCTTCTGCAAGAGGCGTAGCTATAGCCAAGCTCAATGTCAAAGTCTTTTCAAAGACAAAACAGTCTATCCCTGGAAGTAACGGGGCAGCACCTAAAGCTTATCACCGCTCCCTTTTGTCTCAAGTTTCTCATCCATTTAAGCCCTGTGTGAATCTCAGTTGCTTCCTGTAAAATGAGGAATAATACTGATCCACAGATATTTTGAGAGGAAGACTTTAGGCATTCCAGTCCAAATCCACAGACGATACACTCTCTAAGAAGGGCACACATCCATCATCCCAGTAAGATCAGGAATGTGTTGTATGGCTTTTTTGAGCCATTTAAATTGCCCTTGGTCCTTCCCAAGTCTCCTGCCCTTGGATTCTCAGGACTGTGTCCAGTACAGGCCTCAGAGACCTATGGGAATCTAGTCCAGAGTGTTAAGCTCCAGAGAGCATTTTAGTCCATGCTTAAGGATCTTTGTCACTGGAGAATCTAGAGGCATGCTTCTCTCTGGTGTTCTAGCCAAGTGGGCCAGGAACTTGAAAAAACTGACTTCAAAGAGTTCAATTACATGACATGCTTTTGCTTTGACCCAACTAATTACTTGTTCCTACCAGTAAGACATTTTCTTG
This sequence comes from Fukomys damarensis, assembly GCF_012274545.1. Taxonomy (NCBI): domain Eukaryota; kingdom Metazoa; phylum Chordata; class Mammalia; order Rodentia; family Bathyergidae; genus Fukomys; species Fukomys damarensis. Next base: position 70,980,433 of record NW_022900928.1, read on the forward strand.
CAGGAATGGAGAATGAGCCAGATCCAGCCAGCTGGGGCAGAGGGAGGTGCTACTTTCAGCACTTGTACAACATTATTTGGAGCACAGATGAGAAATCCAGTAGGCGTGGGCGCTGCTTGCTGGAAAGCCAGGTCAGGGTGAGGTTGAATCTGTGTAGAAATGTTGGCTCCTTCGTTCTGGCAAAGTCTTATGGTGTGTAGAGTTCTGACAGAGTTAGGAAGTCAGCAGGGAAAGCTCGGAGGTGGGTGGATCAGTGATGAATGAGAGGAAAGATGGTTGCAGGAAGGAAGTGATGGGGCCGCTGGGGCACACTCCTGATGCTACCAGCATCACTGAACCTGAGATATCCAGTCTCTCAGTGTTCAGGCCACCTACCAATGATAAAACAATCACTGAGAAATTCAGCCCAGCCCAGCACGGCCCAGCACAGCCCAGCCCAGAGACACTTTTATCAGAAGCGGGGTCGAGAACATTCTTATGCCCGTGTTACCATGGACAAGAAGTTTAGACTGCCACTGCACTCAAGTCAAAGCCATTCACTTTTTGAAGAGACTGGCAGCCATATAGAGCTTTGTTGACTTGGGCATCAATTTAAAATACTCACTCTAAGGGTGGACACACTGGGTAGAGGAGAAATTGATCTAAGGAATCGAATTTAAAGCCCCTTCATCCAAATTGTATAACTGACAACATGAAATAGGAAGAAAAGGGCTAAAGGTGTAGGGGAAGTGGAAAGGGTAGGGGAAAGGAAATAAGGGACAAGAAAAAATATGAGAAAAGGAGAAAATGGAAACAAAGTCTTTGTAAATAGGGGAGGG
>NW_022900928.1:70981422-70987530 GCF_012274545.1 Fukomys damarensis
CCCAATGATAAATGTAACTGTACTGTATACTTAAACAGTACCAATAAACTCAATGAAAAAAATAAAGTCCCTTCAGTTGTAGATGGCAAAGGCACTCTTGCAACCTGCCCTCCACATCCACCTTCCCCTGCCAAGTCCACACACCTCACCTTAAGTCATACCGCTTCATTCCTCCACAGGTACTGCGGAGTTCTCCTTGTTCTCGGATGGGATGGCAAGGTAGTCAGACCTACACGCCATGTGGGAGAGGAACAGAGCCAGTGCTTCAGCACCCAGCAGAAGGAACACAAGGACAGGCAGGAGCAGGGCACTGGGACACGCTGTCTACAGGACATCTCCGCCTTTCCTTCTCGTTGTGGGTCCCAAGACAAAAGCAGGACAGTCCTTTCTGAGGGCTAAATAACATGCCTCTCCCATATCTGTGTGAGAACACCCCCACCCCAGCTCATGAGTCTTCTCATTTACTTACGTCATCTTCAGCAGTACTTACTACCATCAGATAAAAATAAGAGCCAAATACTGAAATTACATTTTATATTTGCATTAATTTTCACTTTCTGAACAATGAAAACTTTTCATGTTTGTAGGCTACTTGAGTTTCTCTTTCTGTAATTTCATGATGTGATGTTTCAGTTTTTATTCTGCTATATTTGTCATTGATTTTTCTTTGATAGTTTTACATTTTGAAAATTTCTTCCAGCCTGGTTTTTTTTTTTTGGTAGCTGGGATCGAACTATGGCAGCTGGCGGAATCATGGAGCTAAATTCCCAGTCCCAGCCTGTTGTTTACAAATTTTTGTATGCTGTCTTATAATGAACAATTGATCTTTGCATATAATGTAATGAAAACAATAATATTTTTCTCTTTGAATCGCATGCTTTATATTTTAAGAAATTCTCTCTAATCCCAAATAATAATATACTCATATTCCTTTAATGGAATTTTTAAGTTTTACTTTTTCTGCCTTTAAATTTACTCACAATTCATTTTTGCTTAGTGCAAACGAGGAATCTCATTTGGGTTTCCTACTTGGATAAGGAATTTTCCCTCTAGCACTTCCTGGACAGTGAATTCTTTCTTTAATGATGGTAATGCCGCCATTTTCCATATTAGGTTTCCTTACACACAGTAACCCTTTGGGGGTGCTCTGTTTTGTTCTGTTTGCCCATTTTGTGCCTTTACATCAGTATCACAAACTCTTAACTCTGAGAGGTCTATGGGAGCTCCTCATCTCTGATAACACAAACCTTACTAGTCTCCTTCTTCACTTACTGTTATTTCTTTGAGATGACACAGGTGAAGGATTGGCAAAGGATGGCCCATAGGCTGAGTAATTAGTACATGTTTAAAGTGCTGCAAACATGCAAAACAAAAGAACAGTATGGATAGAGACTGCAGGGAGCTTTGCAAAGCCTAAAATATTTACTATCTGGCTGTCCTTTGTTTTTTGTCTGTTTTTTGTTTTTGTTTTTTTGTGTGTGGTTTTTTTGGGTACCCAGGTTCATACTCAGGACCTTGAGCTTTGTTAGGCAGGTGGCAGCACCACTGAGCTAAATCCCCAGCCCTTGCCCTTTGGTTTATCAACTATTTTTGGTCCTTGGGCCTTCTATGTGATCTTTAAGATCAGTTTATCAGACTGGGCACGATGATACATGATCACTCATGCCTGTAATTCCAGCACTGTGGGAGGCTGAGGCAGGAAATTCAAACATGACCTTGGGCAACACAGTGAGACACTGTCTAAAAATTAAAACAAACAAAAATACAAAACAAGGCTAGGGATGTAGCTTTGTGTGAGGACCCTGGGTTTTATCCCCAGTACTGCAAAAAGAAAAAAGTAAGCAGTTTATCAAGTGTCTGAAAAAAATCTAATGGGGATTTTGATTGAGATTTCATTGAATTTGAAGATGAACTTAAGAGAGAATTGCTTAAAATAGTGAGACGTTATTCTTCATGTATTTGCTTTTTCTTATGTCTTTCTGTAAAGTTTTATAATTCTCTCCATGAAAGTTGCTATTTGTCAGATTGGTTTCAATGTACTGGAAAATATTTATTGCTGTTGTATTAATATTTAAACATATTTAAATATGTTTCTAAATATGTTGTTGAACTATATGATTTCTATACAGTCTATGTTGTTCTGTAACAAGGATGTGTTCTGAGAACTGTAACAGGTGATTTGTCTCTGTGTGATCACCATAGAATGTAATTATGCAAATTAAAAGATGGTAATGGCTATGACATTACTCAATGTTATAATCTCATGGCACCTCCCTCCATGGTATGTGTGGTGTGTCACGGACCAAAATACACATATGTGGCACATGGCTGAATTTTTATTTGCATCAGCAATCTTATGGGATACTCTTACTAGTTCTAATAGTCTACTTATAGATAGTCTTGGTTATTCTGTGTGGACAATTATATGAGTAACTAATGATAATTTAATTTATTCCTTTTCGAATATTATCCTTTTTGTTCTTTGTACTTATTTGGCATACTATCTAGGATCTCCAATACAATATTGAATAGAAGCAGGGAGAGACGATATCCTTGATATGTTTCTAGTATTACAGGCCTTTCTTCCAAAGATTTTATTTGCTGTATGTTATCTCAGTAGCTGTCATTTATAGGTCTGTAGGTAGTGTTTAGCATATGTGCTGCCGAAGTGAGCACGGTAGTTGGTGTTTAGATTTATTTACCCTACTTAGGACATATAGATGCTCCCTGACTGATGGAAATGTCGTAAGTGGAGAACACATTTAATACGCCTAACCTACCAAACACCATTGCTTAGCAACACATCATGCTGTGCAGAGATCGCAGAGCTGACTGGACACTGAGGCTCATGTGGCTGCCCAGCATCGGGAGAGAGAATGCTGCATATTACTAGTTTGGGGAAAAAACATCAAAGTTCAAAATCTGAAGTAGTTTCTGCTGAATTTATTCAGTAAGGCCCGACTTATGAATGTTTAAGTTGCAAGCTTTCAGGGAGAAATGGACCTTGCATCACGAACATTCATAGCTGTCAACAAATCGTGGAAGTAGCTCACGCGTCTGCAGGACACTGTCACAGCTGTGCCGCTGTGTGCTCACTGCACAGTGCATAGTGCACAGCAGTGCAGTGCTCGGTCAGAGCCCAGCATGTCAGGAAGCAAGAGGAAAAGCAGTGGTGATAATGGAGTAGACTGCTAGGGAGCACGAAGCAGTAACCGTAAGTAAAAATCATGCAGATGTTGGACAGAGGTGAAAAGATGGTAGATGTGGCTCCACCATCTTCCACCTCCACTCCCTCCTTGGTTAGTAACTCTCTTCTTGTCAGTTCACTCCATGCAGTCCCCTGGACGCCAGTTGCTGTGCTGTACTGTACCATTTTAAGGTAACTGTAATAGTGAACATAGTTCATTTACAGCATTCATGTGTATGTGTGTGTGTGTGTGTGTGTGTGTGTGTGTGTGTGGTTTTATGCTTTGCATTGTTTGTGTCAAAGATGTATAAGACTATTGGACTTAATGAACGATCTCTCCGAACGGAACTCGTTGGTAAGTCAGGGACTTACTGTATTGGTTTCATACCCTCAGTAAGGTAAAAACAAATGAGGCAAGTCATCATAAATAGGGGACCATATGCCTTTGCTTCTTGAATTTCCCAGTCACTCTGAGAACACAAGTATTGTCTCTCCCTGGTACTCTGTTCTAATGGGCCATATCACTTTTTCCCTTCATGTTTCTTTGTTGTACTTCATCTTTTATATTTCTGTGCTTCATTTTGTATAATTTCCTCACATTTACATTCTGGTTACCAGTATCTAATCTTTTGTTAAAGCAATTCATTAAGCTATTTTATTGAATATACTTTTTACAGAATTTTTTGTTTCGATTCGAATTTGCCTGTTCTTTTTCCTTAGCACTTACTCTATTCTTATGCTATGGATTTTTTTTGTTTTGTTTTGTTTTGTTTTTTGTTTTATGAGACAAGGTCTCACTATGTAGTTGAGACTGACCTGGAACTCACTATGTAGCCCAGGCTGGTCTCAAACCCACAGTGATCCTCCTGCCTCAGTCTCCCGAGTGCTGGGATTACAGGCATGTACCACCATGCCCAGCTGCTATGGATTTTTAAAAATTGCTTTAATTATTTTTAAACAAGTGTATCTTCTAAACTTTATTAGGTCCTCCATGTGTCTGAAATCCCTGGCACTTAATCCTGTGTTTGTTACTCTTTTGCTCATGCTGGTTGTTTTTTGCAGTGACTTTTAGTTTTAGACTGGATTTTGCAACTAGATCCAGCAGTGATTAATTTCGGGAATACCATCAGGCTTTGGCTAAGAGTGTGCGCCTTCAGAATGGTTTTTCATTTGTTTTTGTAAGACACTCTGGTTATCACCATCTGGGGCCTAATTTTTAATTGAATTTCTTAGCTGAGAATTTCCTTGATCATGTGAGTAGTATCAATTTAAATCCCAAACACTGTGAGAGCAGGCTTGAGGTTAGTAATTCTCAAGAATCTTTTCTTTTTTCTACTTGAAATCAGGCCAGTGCGAATAAATTTCCTTGGCTTTTCCTTGTGCTGGAGGGCTGGTTATTTCTGATCTACCCTGTGTGTGAGACGTATCTCTCTGGAGATTCTGGCTCTGCTGACGGCCTTCATTTGAGCTCTCTTTCTTGTGGGAGCCCAATCATATGCACTTCCTGTGCAAGCCAGGCTACTTCCTGTGTAAGCATGAGCCTTTCTGGTTCAAGCACTAAAATATAACCAAGTCACCAGGAATTACAGCTTTTCTCAGCATGACAGTTGTATCTATACTTATACATGGCTAATTATAATTTTTGATTCCCTGAGATCATAGACATCATGCAAAATGAAGTTTTCTTTATTTTATCAAATTTTCTAGGTGGCAATAGCAGAGCCTTTTTAGATGATTGCTAGAAATGTGCCAGGTTTTTTCTTCATTTTCTTTTTTTTTTTTCTTTCTTCTCAAACAACAGGCCAACATGGTCTTTCAGGCCCTCTGCTTTTAACAGACCCCATTGCTTCTTACATGTGCTCACTCTTGAGTATCTAGGGTCTTGGTCAAAGTGGTGAAGGTATAGCTAGATGTTAGATTAGAGTTCCCACTTTGAGTTTTCATCTGCTTCTATGTTCTAGGCGAAGGAACATTGCTTAGTGTTCTTTAGCCAATAAAGGCCAGTGCCCAGATGGACTCATAAACTCCACTGTGTAAAGCAAACAGCTGAATGTGACAGAAAGAGCACGGGCATTTGGAATAGGGAGGCCTGGGTTTAAATCCCAGTTTCACCACTCACTATGTGTCTGGCCTCAGCAAACTTTAAAACTTCTATGAGCCTACTTTAACATTTATAAAATGGTAATAATAATTCTAACTTTATGGTGTACTGCTGGCAGCTAATGGTCTTTGCCTTGGCGGTTAAGTGTGTAGGCCATGAGTTAGCAGATCTGAATTCAAACCTCAATTTGCCTCCTACAGTGGCCTTAGGCAAACTCTTCCAGGCTCAGTATTTTAGCCGTGAAATGGATATAATAATAATGCTTACCTCATGAGTTGCTAAAAGGAGTAAGGTGGAGAATGTATATAGTTTTCTTAACACCTCGCCTGTGAGAGCAACCTTTCAGAAGATGGCAGCTATAATTATTATCCTTGGACTTACGCATTTTCTTGGGCTGCCTCTTCAGCCTTTGAGACCTTTCTGTAGCAATATATCATCTCAATAAGCAGCCACAAAGTGAGGAAGACTAGGAGGATGTACATCATGATTTCTGAGACCACAGAGGTGAAGTCTTCTCCTGCTGCAAGGAGGAGAATGAGGTTCAGAATGTACTTCCCACAAATCAAAGCTTTCATTGGGGTCACAGATATATGTATGTGTGTGTGTGTGTGTAGACCTTTCTGTAGCAATATATCATCTCAATAAGCAGCCACAAAGTGAGGAAGACTAGGAGGATGTACATCATGATTTCTGAGACCACAGAGGTGAAGTCTTCTCCTGCTGCAAGGAGGAGAATGAGGTTCAGAATGTACTTCCCACAAATCAAAGCTTTCATTGGGGTCACAGATATATGTATGTGTGTGTGTGTGTGTATATATAT
>NW_022900928.1:70987665-70996830 GCF_012274545.1 Fukomys damarensis
TATATATATATATAAAGCCCATTTTAAGTATAGTTTAAACAAACACTGAGACTAAAGGAACTCAAGAAGATGTCAAAGAAACTATGTGCTTTCTCAGACTTTCATTGGCTGTTAAAGATAGGGTAAAGGAGAATGATAGGTAGAAGAAGAAATAGTAGAATCCTGGACTTAGAGTGACAGAGACAGATCAATCCCAATTGTGCTACTTACTGGTATATAAACAGTCACTGTCCTTATTTGAGTCTCAGTGTTCACTGTAATTCATACCAGTCAGGGTTGTTGTGAATGTAATATTAGATAGTGCATTTAAGAATATCTTGGATGGTGGTAAAGCTCAGTGATAAGAGCACTAACCTGGCATGCATGAGGCTCTGGGTTCAATCCTCAGCATCAGAAAATAATAATGATAATAATAGTAATATCTTATGAGATGTGAAAGACTACAGAGAGCTAAGGAACACACCTTCTTCTAACCATCTATGACCTCTGAGTTGAAGGTGGTGTTCCCAGGGAGAGTACACCAGAAATTCTGTGCATGGACACGCAGTCAACCCACCTAATGATAAGAGCATGTTCTCTACAAGTGTGGATAAGAAATGAGGCCTTCCAAGTCATTGCAAACCCAATCAGGAATGAGTACTAGGGATTCAGTGTGCAAGGGGTAACTGAAAAACATAGTATGTTTACCTTTTTTTTAATTACAGTAGAAGACATATTGCCATGAATGCACCTCAAAGCCACTACCACTGCCACCCCAGTTGCCACTCAGAACATACATATTGCATTGTTCCGACCCCTTTCTGAAGCCGTTCTGGAAGTCCTCTTTATGTCTTAGGAGGTATGATTAAAAACACAGTGATTGCTACTGCTGAGTGAAATCCCAGGGAAAGTCGGGCTTATAAAAACATGACACCGTGTCCTTATCCACCTTATTCACCAGATCTGGCAACATGCAACTTCTAGTTCTTCCTCAAAGGCCATGAAAGGCAAACATTTTGAATCAATTCAGGACATCGAAGTAGCCATGACAACTCAGCTAAAGACACTCATCAAAAAAGACGTCCAGAGCTGCTTCACAAAGTAGCAAGAATGATAGGAGAAAGAGTGCTTGAAGCAAGGAAGAGTATTCTGAGGGAGATTAATGGCATGTCTTTCATAGTAGTAGATTTTTAAAAAGCATTGACCATATTTTCCAGTTCATACCTCATATTAACCAGACTATCCTCAGAGTTCTACCTCTGAAACACAGACAGGATTCTGCTCCTTTTCTGCTGAAAAATCCATCAGTGTTCCACACTGCTCTATGACAAAACCCCAACGTCACTGCCACGGCATGCAGACTCTCACCTCTGCCTCATTTGCTTGGCCAGAACTCATACATTCGGCAATAATCAGAATCTGTGGAAGTTCCTTCTTTCGCCTCTCTCTTCCTACACTGTATCTCCTACCTGCTGCTACCTCTGTTCTGGAAACTTCTGCTTTTCAGCCTCCCAAGGGTTCTCCTAAACTCTGCTGAGGTCCCTTTCATTGTGAAACCTTGCTCAGTGTCTCAGGCAGAGTCATTATATCCTTACCCACACCTGTTTTCCTCTGCCCACTATAATAAATTTCAGGTTATATTGTGGCGTATTTCTTTTTTTCTACTGACTGTGTGCTTATTGAGCTCACACTTGCTTCTGGATTATCAACCTGCTGTCTCATCCTGGAATATTTAAATTATTCAATAAGTGTTAAATGAGTGAATATAAATATTGATCTTCTTTGTTTCATGATCAAGAAAAATGACAATTAATAAAACATAATACATGGCAAATGTCCTGATATTATATATGTAAAATCCTTCCCAGAGGGAGGAAAGTTGTGGCCACCTCTCCCCTTGCCAACTCCTAGAAAATTCGATTCATGGTATGCAGTTACCCACAGGATCCGAGTCATCTCCAAGGCCTTGTTTGTTGAAAGTACAGCAATGCCCTTTGGGCATGACTTTCAGCTCAGAGAAGCAGGTCAAAGCCTCCAGGACCAGCCAAGCTCCCTAAATGGAGGTGGAGGTCATAGATGCAACATGAGGTATACAATAGTGCCACAGCCCTCAAATATCTTCTCATGGGCTTGTACAGACCAATACATTATTCATATATTTGGCTTACAGCATGCTATCGTCACTTAGCTGCAGCAGCCCAGAAGTAATAACAAAGGAAGCTGCCCTTAGTATTCATAGTCTCCTCTGGCGAAGAGGCCACAGGTTCCTTTGAGAGAGGAGGTGAGAACCTAAGCCAAGAAAATGCCATGTTGAACAAAGACAACCAGAGTCACAGGACAGGGTGGGACATTTCATGGTGAAGTTACATGCAGCTCCAGCTATCATGAGGGCAGTATCCGGTGAGGCAGGCACAGAGGCCAAAAGAAAAGGGAAGAGAAAACATAGCAGGGGATGGGGACAGAGGTAGAAGGAGAGATGTGCATTGAATAGGGTTTGCCTAACAAGCAAGCCAGTCCTGCTTCATGTCCCTAAGCAAATCTGCCACTGCTGCAGAGCTCTGTTTTCCCAGCCACAAAACAAGGGGCACCAGAACTGTGCCCTCTAAGTACCCTAGGGGTTCATTTCCATTTAAACATACCAGGCTTGACCCCAGACCCACTTACTCATACCCAAGGCCTGCTCTGGTGCCCAGCGGGTGGACTAACTCAGCTTTGCCACACTTTTCCACCAGCTGTGCACCTTCCCTCTAGGGTCTCTGGAGACCAAAGCCTGAGAGAGCAGAAAGTGAAGACTAGCCAACAGTTCCAGGCCGTGAACAGGAGGGGGCGCCAGGCTCCCTTCCCTGGGGAGGAAAAGGTATACCTAGAAGAGGAGAATGGAACTTTTGAGTAGATGCATCCCTTAGAGAGCTTCCCATTCAATACCTGCTTTTCACACAAGAGGAAACAGGGTCAGAGAGGGGAAGTAATTCATCAGGTCTTGATTCATGTGGCCTATGTGTTCCGCACCTTCATGAGGGATCTACTGTCTGCTTTAGTTGTATGTCTCTCTGTCATTCAGTCTCAATACCTCACAAACTATACTTCATTGTTTTATTATAGTGACATGATACAAACTCACCATGAAGTCTACAGGTTAGAATTCCTAGATCCTTATTCTAAGAAAAGCCCTGTGTTTAACCTGACCTCTTCTTTCATGGCCCACACCATTGGGTTGCTCACCATCCTGCATCTCAGGGCAGTGAAAATGTTAAGACCACACTGAAAACAGACCATATACGAAAGGTTATGCCAAATGGCATCACTGTTCAGCCTGGGTGAGAAAACACAAAGGGAGATGCACATGTCCCACTCTCACACATGAAGCATCGTTAGCATGGGGCTAGGAGCAGCAGGTCTCTGAGTCCTTTGGCAGCAACACAAAAGCAGGGTGCAAGTACTGGTGCCTTCCATGTCCCTCTTCAAGATCCAGGACTCAGATTGCAAGAGAAACATTGAGTTAAACTGCTGAGAACATGTCCATGCATTAACAAAGAACCAGCTGAAGGAGTCTGAAGACTTTAAAGGAGGCTAAAGGCCTTTTAATGAGGCTAAAGGCCTGTCCTCTCCTAATTGAGAATGGATTTATATACAGATACCACAGATGGGCAAGGGGTTGCATGTATGATTACTGTGAAGAAAGACAAAGACAAAAAAGCTTATCAAATATTGGTTCAGAGTTCTCAAAGCGGGGGTCCCCTAGTGATTTACTAGATAATGTAAATTCTATGGAATCAGAAAATCTTACGTGCCAGAAAGCCTCACAGGATATTGTGGGGCTTGCTGAATCTTTGGAACCACTTATTTGGAGATATTATTGGTTAAAGACAGGAGAGATGACTTTTAAATAACAATATAATATTTCTCTGAACTGAGTGAGGGATTCAATACAGGCCAGAGAAAAAGGTATTACTGAATCAGTAGGTGTAGGCTTCATGAGACCAGGAAGAGGTGATTCTGCTGTCATCTCTAAGCTTTTCTGCTTTAAAGAAAGGCCCCAAAAGGCAAGGTGGTTAACCAGTCTGCAGGAAATTGGAAGCTGGAGGTGAGTCAAATACATGTGTTTTGCATCTTCCAAGTGTCTCACATATCCTCCACCCCTCACCCCCGAAAAGCAGAATACCCGAGACCTGTGCCTAAGCCTCACCTTCCTCAGTGACTCGGAGCGGTATCAGCCGTGTGGTCTTCACCAAGGGTCTATGAGCCTCAAACTCAAACTCCCGGGACACGTTGCAGGTGTAGAGGCCAGAGTCATTCAGAGTGACATTGAGCACAGTGATGGACACATCTTGCAGGTCCTTGCTCCCATTCCACTGCAGGCGTCCCTGGAAGGGGCTCTCAACCTCCTGGTGGCCATTGCGATACTCGAAGATCTGCAGGTAGAGGAGCAGAAGCAGGTAGAACCAGGAGAGGAGAGAAAGGAAGAGATAGACAGGGAAGCCAGGGGACCCAGAATATGAGGGTGGGAAGAAGATGTACAGAGGAGACCAGGAAAGATAGCCATGTTGGAATAATGGACAGAGGCCAACAGGAATGAAAACATGGAGATACAGAAGGAGAAGAAGAAGAAAGGGACAGACAGGAAGACATCTGAGAGGAGGATAGAGTGCAGAGTGGAACGAATGGGAACAAAGGAAATTATACAGGAGACCAAAAGGGGAAAATGAGGGAAAGAAAGAGTGGTAAGGAGACAGAAGGGTAGTAGAGGGGAGAAATAAAGCTGCCAGCAAGAGAGCAGGAAAGGCAGTTTCCTTAGCAGTGATGACACCTGACAGCCATGTCCTTACTCTCTGAGCTGGTGTCCATCAAGGGTCTATGGGGCAGCCTGGGCCAAGCCATGGCAGGGAGTCTGCGACAGATCAGAAAGCTGCCAACTGAAAGGCATATGGCACGGCTCTAGGTTTGGGTTGAATTAGAACTGAAATCTGGTCTCTTAAGTTCCTTTCTCAGACACTTCCACCCTCTGACATGACACACTTTGGTTTCCCTCTACAGCTGTGCTATTCGTTCTACTAGTCACATGGGGTTATTTCAGTTCCAACACAAATTCCTAGAAGTTCAATCAAACTTCAGTTCCTCAGTTGCATCTTCTCTTCCATTGGGATAGACCTGGAAACAGTGCAGGCAGCTGGTATATGACCATGCCTGAGGCCTATGTGTCCCTGCACATCTTGCTAAGATATCCAGCTTCCTGCAAGCTGGGTAGGAGCCTCAGTTCAGCTTCACTGAGGTGTTGCTGTCAAGCCTCAGCCAGGCTCTGGGAAGTCTCTGCTGATCCTTATCTTGGCACCTGATTGGAATCAACCTAAATTAAAATGTCACATATAACCTAGAATTAGAAATGAGTTCTGCTTTCGGAAACTAGAAGGAAAAGCAAGCAGTATTCCACTTTACTTGCTGTTGTCTCCATGAAAACTCTTTGTGGAGGAGAAACATCCTCCCAGGCAGGCAAGGCAGAGCTGTAAAAAGGGCCCTGGATCTGGTGTCAGACAATCTGGCTCAAATCTAAGCTATTACTAATTTTACCTCTTTGAATCTCAGTTCTCCCCCTCTCTCCCTCCCTCTTCTCCCTCTCCCTCCCTCCCTCTCTCTCTCTCTCTCTCTCTCTCTCTGTCTCTCTCATATCTATCTATCTGTCTGTCTCTCTTTTCTAGCAAATACTTACCACAGTGTTTATTATATTCTAGGAACTATTTTAAATTCAATAAAAATAAGGACTCAGGGTCCTGGTAACAACCCTATAATTTATATCCTCATTTTGCAATGAGGAAATTAAAGCACCAAGAGGTGGGAAAATTTGCCCAAGGACACAGAGCCAAATAGTAGAGCAAAGACTCAACCCCAGGCAGCCTGACTCCAGAGTCAGTATCAATAACAGTCATCTCCAAAGTGGTTTTCTAAATATATAGCAACCACATCAGCACTGGCACAAACCAACCAGAACCGACAACATTGACCACGGCCCAGGTGCTGGGTCTGGGAGGCTCCTTGCTCTACCAGGAGCGAATCTCTAGTTTCCAGACACTGGAAAGGTCTGGGGATTCCTAGCAGGAAGAATGGTGCATGGTCACTTGGGAGGCAGGGCACAGCAAGTCTCCATTATGTAACCAGCTAAACAGTTCACCCACAGTCATGGCTGTGCTGAATGTATGAATTGAGTGCCAATCTTGGTCAACCCTGTCATTCTTATTTTGTTGGGATTGTGAGCTGAAAGAGTTAACCTGTGTTATTTCATATATTTCATATTTCATGTCCTTTCAATCTCTCCACTAATTTAATCCATCTCATAGGATGGTGTGGAAGATGAATGAATGTAAAACACCCAGTAGGGTGCCTAATCCTCAGTGGGCTTCTTGTACGGCCACTTTTTTGTCTTCCTTCCCCCACTTGTAACCAGGGGTTCCTGTAGCTGGCCATGTACCCTCCCCTGCATAGAAGCTGGGCTAAACTAGGGTTGTTAGTTATCTACTGAGGAGCTGTCAGTGCCTGCAAGACAAAGAGCCAGTGTGTGCTAGATTGTTACCCCCAAGACTGTCAGAAGCCAGACACCTGGCAGCACAGGCCAAAGAAAGGCCAGAGCCAGCAGTGTGACATACAAGGAAGTCTTTACCGCCCTCAGGCCTGTAGAACCATTCCACCACCGTAGTGGCCTCCACCTCCTCCCTCTTCATGCAGGAGATGCAGCGCAGCTTCATAGAGTTGCCCTGGACGGCCTCTGTCTCGGAGGGCACTTCCACACACACAGGGAAGCAGACGCTGACTGGAGAGGGAGAGAGGTCAGGGGAGGGACAGCAGGCAACGGGAAGAGGGGCAACCAGAGGGAAGGAGGGAGAGAAAACAGAGAAGGGAGAACCATGAGACAGCCTGGAAATAGACATGTTCATGTGTCTACACTCTCACCTGCGCTCCCCAAGCATACACGCTAAGAACAAGTACAGAGCAAGATGGAGGAGATGTGGATGGCCTAGCATTGACTGACAGCTTCTCCTGGAAGCAATGAAGCTACAGGACAAGAGAGAGGTGAGCCCTGCTCTTCCGGTCTTAGTCTAGATGGGAGGCAGGGCAAGTATCTAATTATCACCAGCACCATCAGTCAACAAACATTCACTGAAACCCACTCTATGCCAGGTGCAGTGCTAGACTGGAGATACAAAATTGCAGAGAACACTAACCACAACCCCAGGGCATTTATAACCCAGCGATAGACAATTATCTAACTATGATTAAACTAGACCTCATAGGGTGCTACACTAGTGATGTCTGTGTTTCCAAAGAGGCACGATTAGTTACTCCTTGTTAGACCTCAGAGAAAGGAATAGAATGCTCTGAGACCTGAGCCTAGAAAGGCAGACAGGACCCATACCAGGCCAGCCTCTGTGTGTCCTTGCCAGCATGAGGTGCCAAGTGCTCTGAAGCCATGCAGAGATATAGGCACAACCGAGTTTCATGGAAATGGGTGATTCTGATGCTTGGCAGAGGCAGCAGTGAGGAAAACGGTGAGCTTACACTTAGGATGAAGCGACACCCGATACAGAGTAAGGACAGACAAAGTTAAAACATCTGGAGAGGTCAGACTGTGGAACAGCTTGCCTGCGATGTGGAGGTTTGGACTTATACTTCCTGCCCTCTAGAATCTCCAAGTCTAAGTCTATTAAAGATGGCAAACATATCAGGCCACACATTCGGAATAAATCAAAACTAGGACACTGTTACCAACAAAATAAGCGCAAACGTGGGCTGCATTAACAGATGGATGGTGTACAGAAGGAAAAAGAGGAGTTCTGAAGTGTTCAGAACCAATCTGGACTGCCGTCATCAGTAGGGTGTCACATTTTACAAAAGGAAGTTGTTCGGTGAATGCCTGCCAAAAGGTGGGCAAGATGGCAAGGGGCTTGCAGATGGTGTGGTAAGGAATGAATGGACAGCTGTGGAGTGCTGAGCTTAGGCACAGAAATCTGTCCTCAAATATGTGAAGGGTGGCAAGTTGGAGAGAAATTTTATTATACCTAACTCCAAAAGTTATGAGAAGCCAGGCATGGCGCACATGCCTGTAATTCTAGCACTGTGGGAAGCTGGGGCAAAAGAATTGCAAGTTCTCTTCTGGTCAAGTCAGAGATTCAGTGAGACCCTGCCTCAAAATAATACACAAAAATAAAAAAGGGCTGGAGGTATAGATCAGCATGAATGCCCTGAGTTCAAACTCCAGAACCAAAAAGAAAAATAAAGTTTTGAGAAAAGCAGTTTAACACAATATAAAAAGGTTCCTTTCCCATTGTTGGGAAAATAAAAAAGGCTCAGGGATGTAGCTCAGTGGTAAAGCACTTGACTAACAAGCACAAGGCCCTGATCCAATCCCCAGTACTAATGGGGTTGAGGGACTGGGGCAGTGGTCAGACTGGGAGATGGTTTTGCTTGGGTGAAGGTAGTAGTAGAGCTACTAGGGTTTCAAAGGTAATCACTTGCAGGATGACAGTTAAAGGAAGGAAGGCAAAATCTAAGTAGTAAGGATGGTGCAGGTAGAACAGTCGTTTCATTGATAATAATCCTAAGTATCATAGATGAGTCCCACTACTTCCTTCCTTCCAGCCAAAGTCCAATTTCAAGGCATGAGAACTCGGCTCCCAAGGTCCTGCATAATACACAGTACATTGCAAAATGGCCACCCCGTTTGCTTGTCCTTTGCAATATGACTTATTGATCCTTTCATCAAGAGGCAAAGTCTGCAGGGCGGAGGGGGTGAAGGGAAGGCAGGGACAAGGGGCAAAAATGAGAACCAAGATCTGTCATGTAAGGGTACAAGATCCCAATGCTGAATGTAACTGTACTGTATACTTAAAAAGTACCAATAATCTCAATTAGATTAAAAAAAAAAAGAGGCAAAGTCTGTTTCTCCACCCCCAAGTCTCTGGCATGCCACTCTATGATGTCCTCTGCGTAGCTGAGAAAAAACTGTACATATGACAGGAGCTCAGCCCACATGCTAACTATAAAGGATAAACTCCCAGAATAAGGTTGGCCAAATCATTTGACCTTTAGATTCCTCTTCAGTTTCCATGGTAATAATGAAGAAACTTATAAAAAAAAAAGGACACAATATATTGATGATTATATTTAACTGAGGAGAACCAATTCTTCTACCAACTCCCA
>NW_022900928.1:70996926-71000963 GCF_012274545.1 Fukomys damarensis
CGTAGCTGAGAAAACTGTACATATGACAGGAGCTCAGCCCACATGCTAACTATAAAGGATAAACTCCCAGAATAAGGTTGGCCAAATCATTTGACCTTTAGATTCCTCTTCAGTTTCCATGGTAATAATGAAGAAACTTATAAAAAAAAAAGGACACAATATATTGATGATTATATTTAACTGAGGAGAACCAATTCTTCTACCAACTCCCAATTTTTCTCTTCTTTGGCTATTATGAAGTTGCCCTTCCTAAGCTAGCTCTAAAATGCTTCTTTTGCATTGATATTATAGAAGTTTTAATTAGAACAGAAGTATTTCCGAAAGGGGGTCATAAATTAAGTTATTTTTAGACACTGACATCCTGACATGACTTGGTCTATCAGATTAGCTAGTTACTTAGCAGGGCCTTGACGGAATGAGATGCAGGAAATGCTACTGGGGAAGAGGAAAAAGTCCTTAATGAGGGAACTGTGGGAAAATAGGCATGGAGAGGAAAAGCGGAGATGGCACTAGGAGCTGAAGAGTGGCTGAGGTCCTAAGAAAGGGGATGGTGGGTGAGGAGGAGAGGGAGCTTAGAAGGGAAATGGGAAGACAGCAATTGCTTGTGGCAGAACATGTCCGTAAAAGGTGCTGTAAGAAGCACTGGAAGACTGAAATCAGAAGACAAGAGTTCTCCAGAAAGTCCTTTCCCTTTTCTGAGCTCATTTTCTCATTTCTAACCTGGAAGTAGCATTCCTTCCCCAGCTACCCTCTAGGATTGATATGGGGGCCAAAATAACTAATGGATTGAAAATTGCCTTGTGAATGGCGAAGCATCAGGCCAATAGAGGTTTTTAAATTATCATCATTATTCGCTTTCACAGAGGAAATAAAGAAAGTAAATGGGGAAAGTAAATGGGGAAGATTCTTTCTCTCCTTATTGAGAGGGGTGAAAAATCAGCTTGAAAAGGGAGTGTAAGTCTGAGCTAAGTGCTTTCTAATATTAGAATTATATGCAAATAAAATAAAATTGCGTTTGTACATGAGGCTTTTTCTCTTATATATAACAACCAGGCATCCTGAACCTCTTCTCTTTCCCTTCGGAAGCTTTTCAGTTTGATGAGCCAGTGTACAGGTAAGCAAGGATGGTGTAATGTGTATAGTTTTATTTTGTTTTGGTTTTGGTTTTTAGATCTAGGTAGGGTCTCACTATGTAGTTGAGGCTGACCTGGAACTCACTATGTAACCGAGGCTGGTCTTGATTCACAACAATCTTCCTGCCTCAGCCTTGTACAGACATGTGCCACCACACCCAGCTTAAAGTATATAGTTTTTTCAAAGCTTTGGAGTGGTAGAATGGGAATGAGCACTCTGCCAGTTCTAGTAATATTCTGTAAATATCGCCTATCATTCAGTTGTGAATCTGAAAAGGATGTTAAATATCTGTGCCAACTTTCAAATTCTACATGTAATGAACCAGATATTATGAGGTTGTCACATAGTGAGATACAGGCAGAGCTGAGACTCCAACCCAAGCTTTGTAAATGCCACTCAAAAAATTCTTGGACACAGAGCCAGGGATTTAGCTCAGTGGTTCCAGAGCCTGCCTTGCAAGCGCAAGGACCCAAGTTCGATGACAGTAGTATTCTGTCCCCTCCCCACTGCAATTCAGTCGGGAATCTCTAAATCTAATAAAGACTTAGAGTTTGGAAAGACAGCCTCTACAACTTCAGCTTTACGTACACCTTCTGTTACCCTGCAAACACACCTCCCCTAAGCTTCCCAACCCTAGTCTTTCTCTGGAGCAAATCTCAGCTTCAGTCTTCAGGGCAGGTGAGCTCATTGGCAACCTATTATGTCTGCTTCATCTCCAAGTCTGGTGTACCCTACTGGGGATGGATGGCGGCAAGCCTGCCCCTGGGGCTAGCATTGCCCTCCTCCCTCATCCCTCTTAGCCTGTCTCAGCAGGCATTTTGTTCAACAGGAAGCTTGGCTCTACCTCTGAGCACACGCAACATCCAGATAATGCTGGAGCTAGAGTTCTCTGAAGCTTCCCAAAGTGAGACCAGGGCAAAGAGGCAATTCTCATCAGCATGTCTGCCACTGCACAGACAGATTGAGTTTCACAGTAGCCACAGGAACAGAATCCACATATCTACTTTCATTAAGGGAGGTGAGCACAATCTAATTATCTTTTTCATTGATTTTGCCATGAAGGAAGGTATCCAAGATCATATAAAGCAATCCGTCAGCTGAAGAGCACCCATATTTAATCTGAAGATCTAGTCAGAGACAGCAGGGCAGAGAGGCCTAGAACTGCACCCACCACACTCCTACATTCTCACCAGTACAGTCAGATGTGCATACTAATGGCTCAGACACATGGTAGTGCACACACTCAGACATGGAGACACACACTGACACACATTCTGACATTATCACTTGGACTCTTCATTCTCTTGGCATGCATTTAGGTGTCCCACTCCAGTCTCATGCCTAGCACTGCTTTGCTTAGCCCTGCTGCTGCAAATGTAGAAGACTCTTCTTCGGCGGGAGAAGGTCATCTCAGCCTCTCAATGCTGAGAAACCAGGGTCTAGTCATCTCTGAGGGCAAACAACCCACATTCCCAAACCCCAGAATATCTTGGCTCCAAATGTCCATATAAAGAAGATGAATTTCGCACTTGCAGTATTTATTGAAAACATAGCAGTAAATGGCTAAAGCCTGTTTTCTTTCCACTCATTATTAAAATTAAACAGATGGATCAACAAAGTATTTTCACACTCAAAATTCATGCAGCCAGATTTGGGTTTTCTTTTTTAATAAAGACAAACGCATTTGAAGATCCAGTGAGCTTTCCAGGAGAACTGACCCCTCACTGAAAAACGACATGCAACTGCAAGAGAGATTCCTTTTTCTATATCTATAGTGAACGTGACCACATTTCCTTGTAGCAAAGGGACAAGAGGAAAGTAAGAATGATGGGAATAGGAAGAGGGGTGGGGAAACCATCAGAGAAGGTGGGCGAATAAAGCAGCAGGGCTATGGGGAGGCACCGTTCTAATATCAAAATCCCAGCTCTCATGAAACCCATATGAATCCCATGGCTGGCAGCCATGCACGGAGGGATGCAACCAGAACTCTCTTCTTATAACCAACGACATCAATGAGTGTTATTATTATCAGCATGATCACTGTTATCTGCGGCTCGCATGACGGGGTGCTGGTACTTACCCCAGTAGATGAGCAGGAGAGAAACGAGGGGAAACAAACTGTTGAAGGCCGGCATCCTTCTCGGCAGGTGGCTTCCGCGGCTAAACAGAGAGATTCCCTCAGTCAAGGACTGCGCCCTCGGATTCTTTCGAGGAAACCCTTCGGGACGAACTGCCCCGAGGGCGCGACTTTCTGAAAAGAAGAAGGGCCAAGCGCCTTGCCTGGGGAAGCTCTGCGCGCGCTCTGAGCCCGGCGGGGGTCTCGGCTCGTAGCTACCGCGAAGACCTCCTCCCCAATTCGAGGGAGCCGATCCCCAGCTCCGCGCTCTCTCCCGGGAGCTCACCGCTGGGATCCGACTCAGCACCACGGACAGTAGCCTCCCCGCCCACCCCGGAACTTCACATTCCAGCTGGCGCCCGGGACTCGCTCAACAAGGCGGGGTGTCGCACGCTGGCGCTAGGACGCTGCGCCGCCGAAGGGGTCCATGTTGATTCACCTCTGCCTTCCCTAGGAACAGCTACGCTCTGGCTAGGATCCCCGCGATCAGGAGCACGGGCTTCTTCCGCCCCGCCCGGCTTCTCCCGTTAGGCGTGTCCCGGCACGCGAAGCCACCCGGGCCGCCCGTCAGGGCTACAGAATCCGGTGTCCGTCGATTGGGCTCACGCCGCCCTCGGCTCCCCAGGAGGGAAGACGATGTAAATCCCGTTGGGCTGGTGATCTCCGAGTGGAGGCTGCGTGGAGAGGGGGCGCCCCTTCCCCGGACTCCCCCGTGGATCATGCGGGCACCGACCCTGGGTCGCCGGGGATCTGCGGCCCCTGTCAGGCCCCCGGGCCGTGTGCGCAG
>NW_022900928.1:71001105-71022961 GCF_012274545.1 Fukomys damarensis
AACGGGGCGGAGCCCGGCGCAGCGCAAACACCTCCAGCCCTGCGCGCCGGCTCCCACTCCCGGGCTCGCTCTCTCAACCACTCAACCTCTCCGAGCAACCGAGCGCCACCTTCCTGCACTCACACCCTGCAGGCGGCCACCCCACTCCTGCCCCGCACAGAAGTGCAGGCCTCTAGCTCCGGGAAGGGGAGGGCCAGATCAGTGATGTCATCTGCCCTGTTTGTGGCTCCCGGCTTCTTACCCCCACCCGAGCCCATCCCCTCTAATACAGCCTGTCTAGCCATTGTCTAGCCTTGACTAACTGATTCCCAGCACCAGTGACTCGACATGACTGTCCAAGGGCAGAAGCGTGAGGCACACCTGTCCGTGTGTGCACCCCACCCCCGAGAGGTGAACCAGATGTCAGGCAAGAGAAGCTTGGGGTTGGGGGGCGGTCAGAGGGCTTCTTCCCTCTCCATCTTGTGCGCAGCCCTCCTATCGCACTTTTATTTATTATTATTATTATTTTTTTATCTTTTAAAGTAGATTGCGGCTTGGCGCCTTCCCTATTAGCCACTCCCTAATCCTAGCAGCTGTTAGAGTGTCCCTGCCCAATTTCTGGAAGGGAAACCTAAACCTTCAACACTCGGTTATAAACTCACGTTGACATAACAGATTAGGAATGCCTGGAACTGAAATGAGAGATGAATAACGAAAGATCGGTAGAAAAGCCTGGACCGGCTGGCCGCCCTCTCCTCATCCCCTCCTGCCTTCTCGACAAAAGGGGAAGTTTAACATCGGTGTTGCAGAAGGGAACGCGGAGTAACAGCTGATCCTGAGTGCGCAGGAAGCTCTCCCTCCAGGCAAGTCCCACACAGAGCAAGTGTCACCAGTGGGGTCCTCCTGGGCAAGGTGCCTCCAGGCCATAAACTACGTTATCCGGGTACCAGCTCTTGCAGGATACTGTGTTGTACGTGCATGGAAAGTTGAAGGGGACTAAACCTCCTTTCTTATCCACAGCCCCCTGCCCTCGTTCCTAACGAACATGCTCGCCCTTTTTCTTTGTGAGAACTTACTATTTCACAAGTGCATCCCATTTAATGTTAGGAAACTTTAAACTCAGCTGAATTCTGTACACCCTTCTTCCCCAAACTCCATTAAGTGCTCCTAATATTATTTTCTCCATAAAAGACACGTGCTTCTTCTATGACTACCACAAAGTTTTTTGTTTGTTTTTTTAATCTAGGCTAAGCCTCCTGAGTTAACTCGAGTGTTCACTATTTTCTAGTAGTTTTCGATCTTAAGCCACTCTTCTGGTCACTTTCTCAGGAGGATTGTTAGTTTATCAACATACTTCTCAAAGTGACCAGTGTTCCATGGGTGGTCTGATGCACATATATCCAATGGAGCATGGCCGTACTCACTTGAGGGTGTATCTGTTTAAATACACTTGAGTGTCTTCTTAGTCGTAATGAGTTTGTGCTCAATTAAAATCCCATAGGGGCTGGGGATTTAGCTCAGCGGTTCTGCCGCCTATCTTGCAAGAGCAAGGACCCGAGTTGGATCCCTGGTACCAAAAAATAAAATAAAATATAATCCTATAGTATTTTTCACTTGACCTGTTGCAGAATTGTTTTTGTACTTGTATATTTTGGAAATGTTATTATGAAACTTTGCATGTACTGTGGTTAAAATGCATTGGTTTCAACCAAGTACTGTATCATTCTGTTAATATTTTTTATTGAATTGTGACCCAATCACCCCATATATCTCTCTTCTTAACCTTTCTTTTGTCTCTGGGCAATCACTTGATACACATTGAGTTTTTTGTTTGTTTGTTTGTTTGTTTTGGTACCAGGGATCGAACTCGGGTTCTTGAGCTGGCAAGGCAGGCAGTGGAACCACTGAGCTAAATCCCTGGCCCTTGATCCATATTGAGTTTTAAAAAAATGAATAGGAAAAACAAAAACAGAGTCCGAAAATATCACGCTACCTTGACAATGAGCCACTAACAAAACCTGTTTAGTGCAATCATAATCACTCAAACACATCTTTTTACTTTCCATATGTAAAGCACAACACATTTAGAAAATTTAAATCAGAGTCATATATGAGAGGAAGTAGATTTGTAATAATTCATAAGAAAGAAATAGGATTAATCATGTACATTTACGTGGAATAAATTTTCAGCAATACATTTTATTTTTATTTATTCATTTATTTATTTTGGTACAGGGGATCAAACTCTGGTTCTTGTGCTTGCAGGTCAGGCGGAGGCCCCACTGAGCTAAATCTCCAGCCCAGCAACACATTTTAAACAATTCCAAAATGGAATGAAGTACCTTTTGTTGTGTTCAAACAATTGTTATCCAATAACAGTAATATTTAGGAGAAAAATATTCTGTATGTTAGAAATCTAGAATAGAATGTGGTAATGTTCTATACATCTCTGGGATTCTTTGGGATACATAAAGTGACTTTTTTCAGTCTGATGATTTTACCACCATCCAAACTACCACATCATGTTTGGCTTCACTTTATAAGTTTTAGGTCCGTTTATACATATTCTTAATATTTGTAATGTTTTCTACTTATCACCCTATTTTAAATGGTGACTTTGAGGCTTTTAGAAGAGGTTTTGGAAAAAAACATTTTTGTCTCTGGTTCCTATAAGCCATTCTCATGTCTTTCCCTCTTAAAAATAACAGCATTTGTTCTCTTCAATCATCTGCTGTTTTCCTTGATTTTTTGATGATGGTCCTCAGGCACTTTTGCAGATACCTGAAGTTTCCTGAAGTACACTGGCTTTGTTTGTTTGAGATGGTCTTGCTATATTGCTTGGGCTGGGCTCAAACTCGCAATCCTCTTGTCTCAGCCTCCCAAGTACCTGTGATTACAGACGTGCATCAACACACCCAACTTCAAAGAATTTTTACATTTAAATTGAGTAAGTTATTTCTGCTGCTATTTTTGCTTCAGTCCTTCTTTGCTGGTATTTGTTTGGCCTTTTCCAGCTTGATGACTATCCTGCCCTTACAGTGGATGGGTGAAACTATTTCCCAAACAGTATTCACAACAATCTACATTCTATAAGTTATGCTTTGGTGTCCATGGGGGAAATGGTGCCAGATACCAAGATTCAGGAATGCCCGAGTCCCTTATATAAAATGGCATACTATCTGCACCTACGACACATCCTCCCATGCCCTTTAAGCCATCTTGAGATTACTTATAATACCTAACACAGTATATGTAAATTGTGTTATATTATTTTTTTTGAAATAACGACAAGAAAAGAAGTCTGCACAGTTTCAGTACAGACACTGTTTTTTCCCAAGTATTTTCTATCCATAGTTAGTGGAAATCATGGTTGCAGAACCTATGTACATAGAGCCAAGCATGTTTCTTTGCATAAAGCCCTCCCATGGCAATTCCCTGCACCTAAATAATATCTGGACTTCTCCCCATGGCCTGGCAAGGTTGGCCCTGAGCCACGGCTGCCTCTCCACACACATCTGCTGCTGTCTGTCTTGTCTACAATATTCCAACTGCACTTAATTTTTTAAAAATGTACTCAACCTTATCAAGGTTTTCCCAACTATTATTATTTTAGTGCTATCACCCAGTGTCCCCTCTGCTTAGAATGCTCTTCATCCTGCAACTGGTTTCTTGCGAGTTTGGTCTTACCTCAAATGTGCTGGTCACTCTTTTTTAAAATTTTTTTTTTTTTTGGTACCAGGGATCGAACTCAGGTCCTTGCAGTTGCGAGGCAGTCGCCAGAACCACTGAGCTAAATCCCTGGCCCTGTGCTGGTCACTCTTTCTAAATTGGCCACTGCTGACCTCCCTCACCTGCAGCTACTTTACTCTTTACCCTGTTAGTTTCTCAGGTCTTTTTTTTTTTTCACTGTCAACATTTATTTTATTTTTAGTTTATGTACTTGCTTATTTTCTGTCTTCTCCCATCAGAATATTTCTTCTCCATGAAAGCAACCTTGTTGTTTCTCTTTGCTGCTGTGTTCCCCTGCCTAGATTGATGCCAGGCAGGTACTAGGTCATCTTCCTAGAAGACCCAAATCTACAAATAAATGAATGGATGAAGGACTAAGAGCAATGTGGAAGGAGTGAAGAGCTAAAGCCAGAATCAATACAGGGCACGGAAAAGGAGTCATTAGAGAAACAGGAGAAGGTTCAGCCAGACTCAGTACCCACAGTGGCCAGAAAGAAAGAGAGCTTTTAGACCCAAGGGACACTCTTCCTTGGAGGGACTCAAGCTAATTATGTTTGAAGACTGAGGAAGATGACAGTACAGAGCCTGAGGTGTTCAGAAGTTTTGAGGTGAAGGAGACAAAATGATTGATGTGGAAGACTGGCGTCTCAGGTATGCATAGGGAGCTTAGTTTTCTAGAGGGAAGAAACCGATCTCACTGAGATTGTTGGAAAAGAATCAGAGACAGGCAGTGGCAGTGATTTTCTGATTAAAGAATGGAGCTGGGGCTAGTGGTGCACACCTGTAACATCAGCACTCTGGGAGGCTGAGTCAGGAGGGTGGCAAGTTCAAGCCAACCCTGGGCAACTCAGCAACTTAGTGAAAGCCTGTCTCAAAATTTAAAAAGTACTGAAGGGCTGGAAGTGAAGCTCAATCATGAGGTCCTGGTTTGACCTTGATATGAAATAGTAGTAATTATAATAATAATAGAAGAATGGGACCTTAATCTCCGAATCTTGATCTTGGTAAAGCCATATTATCCAGAGTGTAGGTAGTAATGAGGCCCAGTGAAATGTGAGACTGGGGAGGTGCTGTGAAACACTGGAGGCCTTTCAGGAAGCATAGAAAAATGACAAGAGAACTATTTCCAGATAAATCCATACCTCAACTAAGAGCCAAGCTGCAGAAATCAGAGCCCAATTGAGGCAAATCAAGTGACCTGCTTTCACTATTCTAAGTGGATTTTGAAAAAATAGTGCACACTTCATGGGACAAGGAGAGAGAAGAAACATGTTATTTTAAACTCTGGCCAATGAGACAGAGATACCAGGCTCCCCACTCTTGTCGTGCTGCCAGCCAGCTGTGTTGTGTTGTCTTTAGCCAAGGGAAGTTCGGGATTAGAGCAGGAAGAGCAGCATGATGATTTAGGCCATTTGATTCCTTCCTGGATTTGGGCATGGCAGAGAACCTGATGGGTAAGATGGAACTATACATGTTTGTTGAGATGTATTGAATTTCATCTGAATGACTGGAGAATCCAGAGCTTTCCTGATATGCAGGGGTGGCCCCTGCATCCCCATAAAAGCACCTGGGCACAAATGAAGTCAATGACATGCTCCCCTTGACTAATCTCTAGGAAGGCTATGGTTATGCCTCATGAGATCATTGTGAACAGGTAATTTTTATAATCCAAGCATATGAATGAAAAGAAAGAAAATATAATTGGTGATGAAGACTTTAAGTTCCCCAAGAGGAAAGTTATAATATATTTCACGTATTGTGAACATGGCATAACTATTTTCCTGCATCTCTGGCATGCATGTGGTGGGATCTGTTCAGACAGGTGGAAGGGAAAGCTGTGTTGGAGAACTAAATGCTGTTATTAAAACTCTGCTACGGATCTAAAAACCTATCATTGGGGCAGGAACAACTCAATGCTAATCAGAAACATCATTGAAGAAAGAGAAAAGAAACCACAAAACAAGGCCATGTGGCAGACAGGAGACCGTGTTCTGGAGCTGCAGCTTCTCTGAGACAGTTCCAACTGACTCACTGACCCTTTCTGAACCAAGTCTCTCTTTCTAATTGCTAAACCCCTGAACTGCTAGACGCACAAAGGAAATAAGAAGCACGGCTCTGTCAAGTTCCACAAACAAGGAAGATTTAGGTATATAGACAACATTTTAAATTTTTAGAGATATGTTCCATTATTAACTTCAGAATGATGAGACTTAATCAACTTTTCATGACTTATTATTACCACCATTATTATTTCCATCACCAACATCATTATCTTCATCTTCATCTTCATCTTCATCACAATGCTATTTGAGAACATGGTTTGGTGCCAGAATAATGGTGTGCATTTAGTTGGATTAACTCCTTTAGTCCTCATAAGTTTCAATGAGTGGGCAAAATTATTGTGTTTTAATTTTTGAGGGATGGAGAGAGGGAAATAAATACAAGAGGTTAAATGACTTAGTTACTCAAGAGCACATGGCAGAACCACAACTCAAACTCAGGGCCCTTGTCTCCAACACTAAGGATTTAAGTCCTTCCTAGAAAATCTTTACCACAAAAGACATCTTCATATGCAAGCCAGTCAGGAAGTTTGTGAATGGGAAGTTCTGAGATGACTGTTGTCCATATTTACTGTATATGTGTGTATTTATGGGTGAGGAAAGAGTAAGGTTAATTCTTCTACTCACAAACCTTCTAGTGTGATGGGAAATATAAAATTCAAGAAAAGAGATGGAAGAAAATCGAATATATTCTGTATTTTAAAATTTGTTTTGCTTTCTTTTTTTGTTGTTGTTGATTGTTTTTGTAACAAGTACAACTATTGGCCCCCATCTCATCAAATGGTTTTATTTTTAAGACACACAACATATTCACTGAATCATCCTGACATTTCTGTGAGATTCGAGAGACTAGTCATCTACTTTAAAGATGGCAAAAGCTGGTATCTGGGAGATTAAATTATTGTTAGACCTCACTTAGAAAACTTACTGATGTTTATTTTATGCCAGGTGCTGTACTAGTCTCTGGCTTTTTTCTTTGTTTTTGGAGACAAGGTCTCACTATGGAGTCCCAGCTGATCTCAAATTTAAATTTATGATTATCTGGCCTCAGTTTTCTGAGTGCTAGGATTACAGGAGTATGCTACAGTGCCCTAAATTCTGACTGTCTTTAACATTAACTGTGAAGTAGATTTGTGATAAGAACTATTGTATTGATGTGGCCCGAAAGGGTCATGAATTTGGAGCTGAGAAAAGGGGACTTTAGGGAAAGTTTTGAAAGAGGTAATATTTGAGTCTGACCTGGGCAGAATGAGTAGGATTTTCCAAAGATTGAAGTCAGTGCATGTTCTCAGAGAATCATCTTGTGGATGCATTTGGCATTCTTGTGGGTCTTAGTGGGGCCACTTTTCACTGAACGACACTGCCATTGTCTGGTAAGGTTGAGATTTGGGGTGGCAGCGTAGAGCAATGGAAAGAGTAACATCTCCAGGGTCAAACAGGCTTATCCTGGATACTATTATGGGCAAGGAACTCAATTCCTTTGAGCCTCAGGGTGTTGAAACATAGAATGAGAAAAATACTACTACCTACTTCATAGCTTTTTTTTTTTCCTTGGTACTGGGGATCAAACTTGGGACCTTGTGCTTGCAAGGCAGGCAGCAGCACCACTGAGCTAAATCCCTGACCCCATTCATAGCTATTTATTAGGATTGAATAAATTAAACACATACATCTGCCTGGTTCTTAGTGTTATCTTAATAAATATTATTATCACTTTTCCACAAGTAGTTGGCACTAATGCTATCTTCATTTCTCACCCCCTCCCTCCCACAAAACTAAATTCAAGAAAAGTTGACTTGACCACTCCACTTATGCACGGCCTAAATACCAGCTCTTTTTTTTTCCATTTACTGATTTCTCCCAGTCAGCCTTCTCATGGGCCCACATTTTCCCAGAAGTCATATGGCCAATAAGAGCCCAATACCATACTTCAAAATCTAAAGGAAAAAAGAGAAGGGCTCCCCTCACCAGAACTTCTGAAACAATAACATAACTCCAAAGAGTTGTTGTGCTTCTCCAAGTATCTACAAGAGAATGTTACTGTGTCTGGTGTTTGGCAAAGCCACAGTGCTGAACTCTGTATTTCAAAGTGGTGAATAAGGTCATGCTGAGGACTCCTGACTGAGTTGAGTGGTTGCCAAGATCCTCATCCTGCTTCAGACCTGTCCTTTCTTGCTTCCACTCCACAATGTTGATGCCTCCCACAGCTCCTGTATCGCACACTTCTATTCTTGTCAGACACCCTGTAATTGAGTGCTTTGGGGTCTACCTCCATTGTTAGTCTGAGATCTCCCTTAGGGAGCAAGGATTTGCATTCAGAATCCCCACAAGAGGATTTGAGAATACTGTCCCCGTTGCCATGGTGGAAGATGACCCCACTTTCTTTGAGTTCTGCACTCCCTAAGGAGAGGCAATGACAACTCACCTTCTGAGGGGATGAGAAGCCTGCCCAGGAGGGTGGATATGGGAAACACTCATGCGGTTTCCTTCTGGATAATCCGGTCGGACCTTCACAGGACATTAAGATAATTTTCCGTTCATCTATAAATCTGTAGAACCTAACAAAATACTTGGGAAGTAGTATTAAATATACTCACCATTTATAGTAAGGATAAAACATATTGGTGAACAGGTGGCACATTTCACAAGTGGTTGTGACATTAAGCAGATTAAGAGTAAGATAAACAGGATGAGAGGTTATGCCCCAAACAGCAACAGATGAAAAAGGTATATTTAAAACAGACGCCAAAGCAAAGATGGGATTTCAACAGGAAGGGATTCAAAAGAATAACATTCTTTGTAGGAAACCGGCATGAACCAGAGAGGTGGGAAAGTTTCAGACCTCAGAGAAATTGAATAATTTATTTTATCTAAACACTAACTATATTGAGAGAAATGATGGTGGTTAATGTTAGAAAGGTAAATTAAGTAAGTAATCTTTTGTGCTCCGGAAGAGGTCTGGTCTTAGTTGATGAGTAACTGAAAGTAGTAAGTAAAGCAGTATACAATTAAGCTGACAGAATAGGAATCATGGAATGGGAAGAAATAGGAGAGAAATGATGGCAGAAATGATTGTAGTGAGAGGGAAGGAGGAACCGATTTAGGGCAGTGAGAGAAGGAGACGTCTGATTCTGGCATTGGATTTTACAGGTGACAAAATTGGAGTGAAAGGAGGAAAGGTCACTCTCAGGATAGGTGGGGAAAACTGTATGCTAATGGTATAAAAATCATATCACTGTAGGTATGGTAAAAGTTATAGAGAATGTAGAACACCAATTCAGGGAGAAAAAAATGATGGAGCTTGGGTCTTGTTTTGGGTATTTTAGGTTTTAGATATTGAAACCATATACAGGGATAACGGAAGTAATGAAAGTGGCCATTTCTATGAGACTATAAAGAGATAGGAGAACTAAGCAAACCTAAATTTAGGAGCATAGAGGAAGAAGTGGAGCCAATAATGGAGACAGGGTGATCGAAGTGATAGGGAGAGATCAAAAGAGTATTTCAACAGGGAGTAAAGACAGGAATATTCCATGTCAACAGAAAGTGCGGCAGGAGAAAACAGATAGGTAGGAAAGTTGGCTGGAGACTCAGTAATTAAGAAATCTTTGATCACCTTTAGAGGGGTTTGGCAGGAGGAGGTAGAGGAAGAAAGACATGATGGGAAAGTTAAGTAAGAAGCGCTGGTGCAAAAGCAGTGGATGATTGGTTTCATTCTACTTGAAAAGAATTTGACAGACTGTGGAGGGGCAGGGAGATGGTAAGACTTTGGGATGAGTAAAGCTTTTCTTAGGGAAGGCCCACTATAAAGCGTGGATGAGTGCAATATTGGAGGAAGGAGGGAATGGATCTGGAACTCCGTTGAGGGAGTAATCAGATTTAGAGGACAAACAAGAGGGGAAAGAGCAAGGATACATAAGATGTTGAGGAGGGAAGAGAATTTGAGCTTGCTCAAATAAAACATGAAATATCCCATAAAATACATAATGAAGTAATCTGCTATAAGCGGGAAACTGGGCAGAATTAAGAGAATGAAAGGAGATGAAAAAAGCACGGGGACGTTGAATGATAGATTAATTAAGGATGATGAAACTAGATATGAGTATCAGTAGACTCAACAAAGAAAGTATTGGGATGGATCCAGTCTAAATGTCTCCTAGCTTTTTTATGATACTAGATAACCCTGAAATCTAGGAAGCAGCAAGAAGTTTAGGGGAGAGGGAGATGAAGAACGGGAGAATGGGAGACGTTTAAGGTGTCAAGGCATCCTGGGGTGGTAGTGCCGTAGGTTTGTGAAATGGCTAATCATACTTGTGTCATCTCCAACAGAGACGCTATGAAAGGAGAAGAGGGAATCCTAGAATGACTGGGGGTGCAAATAAAAACACGAAATAATTGCAAGTAGAACTGAGTTCTAATAACAGCATAGTCTCTCTGCCATTGGCACTTATGATGCGAAGATATAACCCAAATAAATAAGGTACTGTGCCTTGTGGGTGATCCTGAGGGGCCTTGAGGGTGGAATCAACTTTCAGAGGAGAGACGTTTCTTGTTTTTACACTGGAGGGAAACATACCAGTGGTGCTGTTTTTGTGTTGCTGAAGTGGAAAGGAGTAAAGCAGCTGCTGCTTCTTTAGATCTTAGCACTAAGGATCTGCTCACTGCTTTGCATCCAGAGGTCCATGAAGTAAAAGGATTCCAGCACTTGTCTGAGACTCACCAAGCAGAGGATGATTTTAAGTTAAGTACTTTGATTAAAAAAGCTCAGATTAAATGAGAACCAAGACTTGTCATGTAGAGGTACGAGATCCCAACAATGAATGTAACTGTACTGTATCCCTAAAATGTACCAATAAACTCAAAGCTGAAAAAAAAAAGCTCAGATTTCTTTAAATTATACTGTCAAAGCCAGACGTGGTGGCACATGCCTGTAATCCCAGCACTTGGGAGTCTGAGGCAGGAGGATCACTGTGAGTTCAAGACCAGCTTGGGCTACATAGTGAGTTCCAGGTCAGTCTCAACTACATAGTGAGACCCTATCTCAAAAAACCAAAAAAAAAAAACCTGTCAATAATCAGGAATTGTCTAAAAAAACCCTTCTCTCTCTATATATTTGTAATATATATAAGTATAACCAAACTCTCTCTCTCTCTCTCTTTATATATATATATGAAACAAAGATGGCTTTAAAACTATATATATGTATGAAACTATATATATAATATATATAACTATATATATAATATATATAAATATAACCACACTATCTATCTATCCATTTATATATATGTATGAAACAAAGATGGCTTAAAAAGAAAAAGACTAAAGAATCTAATTCACAATCCCGGATTAAAAAACCTATTACACTGTCAAGTATCTTGCAAATGCCATAGAAGTGTTTGCTATTAATATTATAACATATTTGAGGGTGAAATTGTGGAGCATTATTATCACAACAACTCGTAACAAGTATATATTATTAATATTTAATAATTTACGCTTATGAAATAAAATAAGCACCAGAAATTAATATTAACATGACAGTTATAATTAACAATTACTAGTTATTATGTCCATTTTAGTTGTGAAGAAACCCGAGCCACAGGGACAGCTAGCAGTCTGTTCCTGTTGAAGCAATCTGTTTGCTTCGTTTGGAGTTGAGTCCCCGCTGAGCCGGCTCAGGTTGCCACTCTGACTCAGGGGGTCTCTCAGCCCTGAGCAGCGCCCCCGCTGCTTTCCTAGAAGTTCTGTCCGGGCAGCTGCTGCGTTTTCTACTGCGTTTTCTACCGGAGCGCGGTAAGGTCTCACGCCAGCAGCTGCCAAGTTTGAGAGCTGTTTTTAGAATCTCAGAAGTATCTCAGTCTTCATGAATGCTTTTTAGCACTAGTTGAGGCAGAGCCCGGAGGGCTCCCCAGGAGCCTTGGATCAGGAGGTGCTGACTGGAACCACCTTTGCAGCGACATCACGTCCTCCAGTGTGACCCTCCCCACGTGACACGGGCAGTGCTGGCTGCGGTCTTTGCCCAGCTCTGGCACCCCCTCCAACCGCGCTGCCTTTTCTTTTCTTTTTTTAAAATCTTGGTCTGGAGCTCACATTCCTGTCGGCCAGTAGAGGGAGACAACGCGGTCCAGTTTCCCGGAAGTGGAGGCGCAAAGGTGACGAACAGCTCCACCCCAGAGGTAGAGAATGGATGAACCCAATTTTTGTTTTCACATAATTCTTGTTTTCACAAGAACAAAAGGAGGGCAAACTGTGAAAGTGTTTTAGGTTAGATTCAATATAAAAGCATTTTAACTCCAACGTTATTTTCAAAGTGCAGCTGATCGCATCATGGGTGAATATCCTAAGCCATTTTAAACAGCTTTATTTTTCTGCTTTTTTTATATTTCTGTGCACTTTCTAGAAGTTTTAAAAAGACTGTATCCCAATAAAATTAAGAAAAATATACAATCCTGGAAAGATAGAACTAAGCTGTGGCCCTGTTGAGTCCAGTCCCAGGCCTTTTGCAACCTATGAAGCTACATTATAAACTCATGTCTCACAGTCTAAATTCTCTGGGAAGCAGGTGGGTTTGGGCAACATCGAGGAGAGCGAGGCAGGTGTAAGTGCCACACTGTAGCATCTGGTACACTACTCTTCACTCTACAAATATGTGCAATAAGAATAAATTCCTGGGGAAAGTGTTTCCAGAAATATTGTCCATTGGAAAGAGATATTCTCTCCTACCCTAGAAGCATAAGCTTGAAGAGAGAAGTGCAGACAGATATAGGGTCCTGTGGGTCATGTCTCTGCCCTAAATTTAGGAGTTTATCTTATTTGTATTCCAGAGAACCTATCAGAATAACACTGAGTTAATTCAAAATATTATTTATGATGATAATACTTACTGAATGCTAATTACATACTGGGCAGTGATGATTAATTAATTTAACTTTTACAATAACCTTGTGAGGTAAACTTTTATTATTATGCCCATTTTACAGATGAGGAAACTGAGGGTTAATGAGGTTGAGTAATTTACTTCAGGCCCTGTAGCTGCTGAGATCACAGCCCTAGCCCTGCCTGCTTTGGGTGGGACTCCATGGACTCTACAGACTGCAGTGCTTTCAAGCACAACATTACTCTGCCTCTCTCAGGGATAAAAGGAGCTTATATTCCCCTTGTGATGGCTGAACTCTTTCTAAAATATTCCCTATAAATAGTGCAGATTACCAGAATGACCACGAACCGTCTGATGTCTTATGAGAATTAATGAGAAGTGATCCCAAACATCTTTATGGGTGAAAGGTGTAATTTTCTGTGATCCAGTTAATTCAGTTCCATCATCTGCTTTTCATTATAGACAGTGACTCAAACATATTGATTCAGTACGTACTGGGTAAATAGCCTTGGGTCGCTGCCACAGCTGTTGCTAAAGAAATGCAAACTATATGTCTTTTGTTCTCAAGAATCTTATCATTTACCTAGGCAAATGCAACTAATGACAATAATTTTATTTAAAAAGTCAATGGTTCCCCTTTTATTATAGTTGGATAATGAGCCCAGGAAGGCTCCTTTCATCCCCCATCTCATCCTCTTATTTTTCATTCACTTCTGCACATTGCAGGATGTTTTCTAGGCACATCTACACCTTTTTGCTCCTGAGCTTGTTTTTCAGGCTAGGAGAGTGATAGTGCTGCACAAGGAGAGCTAAAGTGAGACAGAAATACCGCCATCCATAGCGTATGGGTTGGGTCAATGAGGAGCCAGTTTCCTGGATTTTCTGTTTGTAAAGTGTCTCCAAGTTGTACAGGGCTTGAGGAACAGCAGCCCTCAGTGGTGAACTGTTCAATTATATTGGCTTCATTTTCTCTCCTATCTCACTCATCCACTCCCTTATCTCTTGAATAAACTATAGGTGTTCAAACTTGTTTTAGAATTTGCTATATGGGGAGCCCCATTATAGGCCTACCTTCTCAGTTATGCTCCAGCCATGCTGGATTTCCAGTGTTTTTATCCCCTCTGTCTGGGTGTTCATACCTGCTGTTCTTTCTCTATGAGATGCTGCTTTTTTCCACTTTGCAGGATCGACTTTTGTAACCTTTCATTTTTATGCTTAAATGTCACTCTGAAGAAAATATCTTTCACTTCCCACATGAGATTCATCTCCCACATTACATCCTGAGCTTTGCATTCACAATATTTATCACCATTTGTCACTGTGCAGCCATCTGTGTGTTTACTGATATATGGTCTGCTTCTTACATGGCTGGAAGCATAGATTTTTTTTTCTTTATTACTTTATATTGAGAGTTTAATACGGTGTCTGAAAAACAGTCTGTATTCAATATAGATTTGTTGAATGAATGAAAAAGGACCAGAAATAAAATAACTTGAGAACAATTCTGTAGAACTATGAATACTCATGGGTAGAATGATACTGGAAAAAATGAGGAGTGCTTTGTGTGGAACTGTCCTCAACCTTGAGGATTAAGTTGTTACATGCAACTTGGCATTGGTTGATCACTAGTTTCATGCCTGGCATTGGGCGAGGCATGCTAATGATGAACAGTTGCATAATGCAATCTCAACAACATAGCAATCTTTCAATAACTGCAGTTTTTAGAATTGGAAGCACTATAAATCTCCAAGAGTGTAAATAACTTTCTCATGCCACAAAGTACTAATTCTTTAACTGAAATCTTTCTTTGACCAAACCACATTCTCTTTCAGCAGTACTTCAAAATGTGTGTGTCAATGATATAAAATTGCCAGGTAAGGAAGTATGGGTTAAGTAGAGCAAACCATCATCATTCTTGGAGCAGGATAGGCAGGAAAGTATCTGGCTCAGCAAATATAATTGGTTGCATACTTTCCGTTACATCATCCATGATGAACCAAGGGAGTTCTGAGCATAGCAGGCTGCATGAAAAGCCCAAAGACTATGTTTCTATATCTATGAAAATGGTAAACATGACATTTGCCTTGCTTACTTCATTGGATTACTTGAGACTCAAATGTGCAAATATATTTGAAAGTGCTTCATGAGTTTCTAGATTTCTTAAAGACACAAATTGTTACCACTATTTCATCTTTCTATATATCTCCCAAAATCACCCTGCATATATACTTTATTAGACAGCATGAAGAAGCTTCATGCCCTGGGTGAAGTTATAGAATGAGGCACAGAAAGGACAATAGCAAATAATTTAGCTCACCTACTTTACTCTGTAGTCTATCATGACCTACTGAAATCAACCCAGGCAGGCAGGCCCAGGAAAACACTTTAATGGATTATGTTAAGAAAACTTCTTAATACTAAATGTTTTTTTTTTACAGTAAAAACAATTTTATAGAGATCAAAAACTGATGATGCTTAGCAAAAATATCCCAAGCCTGTATTCTTTAGATTGAATGTAACTTTGATTTTCCTTGCTTTTGATTAACAAATATTTAAAGAACAGAATAGAAAAATGGGAAGCACCTAAGAGTCTACTGAAGTAAAAAAGGAGCAAAGTGATAATTCTTTTTTTCTCAATTGCCAGTTTTACACATTTCTCAGTCACAGAGTTGATACATAGGCGGACCAGATGCCATCGGCATCACATGTTTTGTCTTGTCTCTCAGTAGGTCATTTCCATGGTCTTTTCTGGGTCTGTACTTAGTGTTCCTTGCTTCCAACTGCACACTCCTAGAGAGCTGTGTTAGATTGTGCCACAACAACTTGGTGAATGTGGGAACTGTATTTCCCAGAATTCTCTCCTTTGTGTAATTTGAGTTCAGTGTTGTCTAAAGAATTTGGGTGAGATTTGAGAAGTCAAAGTGAAGGAGATGCTATGCGACTCAGGAGTTTATCACAGTCAAAAATATCAGATGGACAGAAGCAGGTGGTTGAGGGAGGGCAGCTGGTTTGCGTGCCCTTGCTCGGCACCCTATTTGTCGTCCAAGCTGTTGGCCCTGATTATCAACAGCAGTCCCAAGCCTAGCTGTGCATCCAACCGCCAAGGGTATGAATAACTTAGAGGCAACAGTTTCTCCTAGACGTCTCTACACGTCTCCCTTTCACGTACCTACTTTCAGCTGGATGTGTATTTTGTTGTTCAGAAGTCCCTGCAAGCCTGGACTTGTCCACTTGTCCCAGTGCTTTGGGAAGACTTCTGTAGTGATTTTTTTTGATTTTTCAACTTCTGTGTCCAGATCTTCATTTCTTAAGTGTCTTCCACTTTTATGCCTCATTCCTATGATAAAGTTTAGCAAATGTCTAATTTTTCTAATAGATCTCTATGTTCATAATAGCCTTGCTCTCTTTCTCTGCCAACTCTGACTGATACTGTATTGCTGTTGGATATGGTTCTAGAGGAATAGATCTTGAAGGATGAGAATCTGAACTGCTTTTCTGATCTGGCTAAACTTAAAGCCATCAGTGATTCTGTTGCCACAGGTAAATAAGATAATAGTTAGTAGTCAAGGAAATATAATGGCAAAATAAGTAGTCATCACCTGTGGTTTACTGGCATGATTTATTTACAGAAAACAAGGCTCTGCCTGATCAAGAAGATGTTACCATAGAGTATTTAAGTGTGAACAAAGACTTGTGGTATATAGACTGAGTTTTTTAAGTCCACTAGAATATATAGAGAAGAAAAACAGTGAAATCACAGGTTACATCCCCAGCCCAAGATCCAAATAAAGAACCAGAGAGTTTCTGTGACTTCCCCCAAATAAATTTTTCTTTCATTGCCTGAACACTGAAATTTCTGAAAACCTTCAGGTTGTTGCACTACAACATGAGTTTTCTCCATCAGTATCCTAACCTTATCTTGAGAGACTGTGAGGCTCTTAAATGAGGACCCTGAAAATTAGGCTGGGAACATGTTGAGAACATCTATGAAGGTAAGAATTTTTTTTTTTTTTTTTTTAGATAGGGTCTTGCTATATAGTTCAGGCTGGCCTGGCCTTGAACTCACTAAGTAGCCAGGCTGGCCTTGAACTCACGCCTCAGCCTCCCAAGAGCTGGCCTTACAGGCCTGCACCACCATACCTGCTTGAAGGTGAGAATATTAAAGCTAAAAATTATTTTTTTTCTTTCTGCAAAGGTATATTCTGCACAGAGGAGAGGGGCTTACTCCTTCTTGGCAGCTGCTTTCTTCATGGCAGCCTGAACGTGGCTCGGCTCCTTGTACTTCCTCTTGACTCAGATGTACATCTCACCTTTTTGTTGATGAACCTGAGGGCCCGTTTGTCCTTGGAGACCTTGAGCAGCTCCTTGTGGCACCTCTCATAGGGGGCAGAAGCTGCACACCTCCTGCGCCATGTCCCGCCTGAACTTCATGTGCTGGATGAGGTACTTGTGGCTGCAGCTGTGCCTCGGTTTGCTCACATTCTTGGTCACCTTGTGGCCCTTATTGAGATCCATGGCCATGGGGTAGTGAAGAGGCATGGCTGCTGCTCTTCCAAGGCTGTTACAGTGGAAGCTAAAGCCAAAAATTCTGTTCAATCTCTTTACTTGGAGAAATAGGCTTTCCTCCTGTATTAGTTACATTCCCGTTACTGAGGAAAAATATTTGATTTAATTTAAAGGAGAAGTTTATTTTGGCTTTATTCAAGGATCTAGTCCATGGTTGGATGAACCCAAGGCAGAAACAGCATGCTGGAAGGGTCTGGTGGAGGATTGCTGTTCAACCTATGGCAACCAAGTAGCAGAAAGAGAAGAGGGGCCAAGAACAAAAATGTATGCCCTCAGTGATCCACTTCTTCCTACCAGAGCCCACCTCCTAAAGTACATTTAGCTATGAACTCGTCAATGGATTAATCTAATCATCTTCCAACAACTGCTGAACATAGACTTTTAGAGGACATTTTAGATTTAAACCATAACATTCTATCCCTGACCCCCAAACTTTGTAACTACCTGCTTATGCAAAATTTATTTAGTTCATCTCTAAGATGAACTAAGATCAAATTCTTAACAGTTCCAGAAATGCTGAGAGGTCCAAGTCCGAAATCTCCCCTGAGACTTAAGTCAAATTCTTAGCTGTGAGTCCCTGTAAAAAATAAAAAAAGAAAGCTAAATACCTTCAACTTACAATGGCAAAGGGTGAACATGTCCATGTCAAGGGAGGGATAGAAAATAGAGAGGAACTGCATTAAAATGAGACTGAAACACA
Source organism: Fukomys damarensis (assembly GCF_012274545.1). Classification (NCBI taxonomy): domain Eukaryota; kingdom Metazoa; phylum Chordata; class Mammalia; order Rodentia; family Bathyergidae; genus Fukomys; species Fukomys damarensis. The sequence goes on from NW_022900928.1 coordinate 71,019,020, forward strand.
GTAGAGAAAACATTAATCCTGGAGTTCCACGTTCAGCACTGAGGAGATTGTGCTGAGGGGTGAGCACTGAAAGGCCTGGGCACCCCTGCCCCTGTAGTGTTGCTGGCTGCAGCCCACATGGCTTTTTTTCTGGGCTGGCTCTGGTCTCTCTCTCTCTGTGGCTTTCCTTGGCACAGGTTTCATGGTTTTGATATCCCCATCATAGGTTTAGCTTTACACTAAGAGCTTTAAGCAACACACTTTCCAGGAATCCTGGCAGGGACTGTTCTCTTGTCACATTTCTGCCTGGCTTCCCATGACTTTTATTGAAATCTTGGGTGGAACCCTCCATGACCCTATAACTTGCACTCTGTATATCTAAAAGCTAGCACCATGTGGATGACTCCAAGGTCTGCTATTAGCTTGAGCAGTAGTTTGGCTCCCTTAGCCACTGCTATAGCAGATTCTGGGTGCCCAGATGACTGAATTTGGGGATACACATCTACACAGCCCAAATGAGTCTTCCCTGGAGAAGACTTCTCACATTCTCAGCACATTCTTTACCACTGAGCTAGAGCCCCAAGCAGTGCAACATTTTAAAAACGAATTCATAAAGTTTTAGTAATTTTCCCTGAAAATAAATGAGAAGATGTGCATGTAAATGGTCAGGGTGAATTTCTTGATATGGTTACACTGAATGGAGATTCTGGATTTAGTGTTTAGCTTGAATAACTGGAAGTGTCTATAACAGTTTACTTTGCTGGTTGGCTCTGCGCAAATGACACATGGGTCTTGAAAAACCATCATATATCACTGTAAACTCATCAGTAGTGACATCACTTGAAGCTGCTCTTTCAAAAATCTATTAACATGGGGGCTGGAAATTTAGCTCAGTGGTTCCACTGCCTTCCTCGCAAGTGCAAGGTCCCGAGTTCATTTCCCAGTACCAAAAAAAAAAAAAAATCTATTAATACAATTTTTAATCCCTCTTTATAGGTGGTATCTCTACTTAATGAGATGTAGAGCTTGAAGATCTGCAGACAAAGAATTCAAGATATAGTTTGTGAGAAGTTCCTACCTTTTAAGAGGAGAAGCATATGCAGAACATGAAGTTGGAAAAAGAGTGAGGGAAGAGAGAAAAGGCAACAAAGCAAAGAAAAAAGGGAAGGAGAGAGGGAGGAAGGAAGAGGAAAGAGCACCTTGGTTTGATGGGAATGTCCCAGTACCCTTTCCCGTAGAGCTATCCCTCCCTGGAGCAGGAAGAGTACAAAGGACAGGGGTATTTCAGCATCAGGGACAGTGGGCTGCCAGACAAGCATGAAGGTATCTGAGCGGGGAGAGCTTCTCACATGAGATTATGGGAAGTAATGTTCAGAGGCGAATGGAAGAGCCAAAGCCGCAAACCAAGAGTAGCATTTGTTATAAATTCTAGAAACATTAAAAAAAATTCATAGACCAATTTATTTAGAATTACAAATATTAAGAATAAAAGATTTATGCATTTCTTATTAGCATAAAAGTTTAGCTAAAAAATAAACTCTGCACTAAAGTTTTTCAGTGGCACAATATCAACAAAGAATATAGAAGCATTTTTAAACTATACAAAAAATTCAAATTTGGAAAATAATCTTATTTCAGTTTTATTATACATTAACATATAAAAAGTCTCATTTTATGAGACATCTAAAAGGATCAAAACCATACCTACAGCTATATCTTAAACTCCAAATTTGAAAACAATTTATTATATTTTGACTATAATATTCTCTATTAAAACAGAAAATTCAAAATACATACTCTTTACAAGATTAATATTTTAGCAGGTTTTCCTTAAAAAAAAAGGTAAAACAAATAAAACCCCAAAAAACAAATATTTTTCTGCAATTCATAACATTATTTTGCTTTTCTCATAAAACTTTTTTATTTTATAAATCGTGTATTGTTGGACTGTAACCAGTAATCTGGTTTAACTTGTGCAGATAAAAAATATGAAAATAGTGTGTTATCAGTCATGTTTAAAAATAAATCTCATAACAGTGGCACTTTTTGTCCTGAACTGATGGGAGAGATACGCCAAGTCTACCTGCAGAGTTCAGCACTACGCAGTAATGGTTTTTTCCTGCTCCTTCATTTTTGTTCAACAGACCAACAACAAATGCTATGATAAATCAAAATATTTATTATTATAAAAAGATCTATAGAACCATGTTCTGTTGCAAGTATATACCACATGTATTCTAAAGTCTGTATTTCCATTCATACTCCAGTGGCTTCCTTAAACTAGAGCTCCCCACGCCACCTGACTTCATCTCCCAAAGACTGAGGTGGTGATCAGCTAACTCCACCAGAGTGGTCCTTTTCCGGGTGAAATTTCCGCCTTCGCCACTATGCATAAGAGGATATGTTTCTTCATGTTCTCTGTGGCAGCAGTTGTCTCCAAGGGCTGGGTTGAATTCATGCACATTTCAAAAAAAAAAAAAAGGCAAACATTCTTCCATGAAATCATATTATAGCCCATTTCAGTTTAAAAATACCTGCTCATAAACATACGAACATAAGCAATCCTACTGCATATGTATAACAGAAGAAAAGTAAATATATGCTAGTCAGCAATGCTGGTTTAAGAAGCAGTGCAGTATAGTAAAATGCCTTATTTAGAGATTTAAATTTCCCTTATTTTTCAGCAGTGAGGCTTTTTGGTGTTGGGAGCCTATACAAAGGAAAAGAACTTCTCCAAACCAGTGTGCCACGCAATTGGAACGGTTCAGTCTGTGCTCACTCTGTTGGTGTGATTCGTTGTGAAGGCATGTAAGTTTCCCATCTGGCTCAAGCCACTCTGAATATGTGCAGCGTGGGTTTCTACATTATTCTGAAAGCAACTGATATTAGAAGCATCTATTGTACTCCTGATATCATTTAATGAGTCTGTAAATGATTTGAACTCAAAGGGATTCAGGTCTCCTCCCTCTGCAAGACACTTAATTTGTAATAAGATAGCTGTAAGCCTGGAGATCAAATCTGTGAGGTTTTCATTTTCAACACAGGGCTGTCTGGCTGAGGGGTTGGCGAGCAGGCTGATCTCCTGCACCTCCTCCTCACAGCTCTGGTGCAGGTCTGTGCGCTCACCCGCCCGCTTCAGCCCCTGATCTGGAGCAAGCTCATAACAGTAAAGTTGAACTTTATGCAAAACTTTGTTCAGGTCCTTATTCGGTTGTTCAAGCTCTAGAACAATTGTTGCATGTCTCCGCTGAGATTCAGTGCCAATGGACATGGAATATGATTTCAGTTTTTCTGCTTTTATGTTCATTTCCCTTAATTTCTTGAGATGTTCCTTGTTAATCATGAGAATTTTTGATAATTTAGTCACTTGAATAAGGAATTCTACTGGAAAACCACCCAGTGTTTCAGTGTCAGAGCCAGAAATTTTACTTCTCCAAGGTGATTGTCCCAGTAAAGGATCACTGTTTGCAACTGGTGACTGGAGAGGAGGAGTACAATGTAACCGTGGTGGGGTCCTGAAAATCCAGACAGCTGCTGTTTCTGTCAAAGACAGCGATCGGCGTGGTTTCAAGAAGCTCATTACGAAGAACTTCGTAGTCAGGGATGGTATGAGTCCTAAGCCTTGTCCCATCAAAAGTCACTCTATAAGCAGCATTAAGAGTATCCATGGCATCTAATTGTCCTGTGAACAGACCGTCATGAACACCACACAGTCGTGCTGTAACTTTGTTCCAATAACCAAGGGCAAAGGAATTTCATCTGGGAGATCTTTGAATTGCGAAGCATCTGCAACTTGCCTTTGTTGTGAGAGCCTTATTTTCTGCCGTTTCTCTTTTAATGCTGATCTCTCTTCCTCAAAAAATTCAAAAGAACATCTCAAGAAATTAAGGGAAATGAACATAAAAGCAGAAAAACTGAAATCATATTCCATGTCCATTGGCATTGAATCTCAGCGGAGAGACA
>NW_022900928.1:71023067-71062028 GCF_012274545.1 Fukomys damarensis
TCAGCGGAGACATGCAACAATTGTTCTAGAGCTTGAACAACCGAATAAGGACCTGAACAAAGTTTTGCATAAAGTTCAACTTTACTGTTATGAGCTTGCTCCAGATCAGGGGCTGAAGTGGGCAGGTGAGTGCACAGACCTGCACCAGAGCTGTGAGGAGGAGGTGCAGGAGATCAGCCTGCTCGCCAACCCCTCAGCCAGACAGCCCTGTGTTGAAAATGAAAACCTCACAGACTTAATCTCCAGGCTTACAGCTATCTTATTACAAATTAAGTGTCTTGCAGAGGGAGGAGACCTGAATCCCTTTGAGTTCAAATCATTTACAGACTCATTAAATGATATCAGAAGTACAATAGATGCTTCTAATATCTAATATCTTCTCCCATAAGCTGTCTGATTTTTCTCCATTCTACTCTTTTAACTTTCTTGTTTTCAAATTAAGAAAAGATTCCTTTATATATACAGAGAAATCATTATCACCCTCAAAAAGTGGTTTATCTGTACTTGAATAGAACCACTCATATATGCACCATTTATGTGTTTTTAGAATCTTGAGTAGGTTCCGTAATCAAAAACCAATCTTCTGTAAAGCTTTCTTACCTGTGGTGTAGACATTATTGCTGTAAATTTCTGTGGAACCATTGCAACTCTCTCATTTCTTTTAGATGATTTTGTATTTATTTGTCTATCATCTTCATCAGACAAGAGTAGACTTCGTTTTGCATTTCTGAAAGGCTTTTTAAACTGATAAGAGCTTTTGCCGAAGAGCTCTTGTCAGGCAACTGGTTGAGCTCCTCCATCTTGAATGAGCCATGTTGCTTTTTCAAAGGCTGCCAGCTGTGGTACATTGATGCAGTTCTGGAAATTTGAAAGTAGATTACAACATGATTCAGTTTTGAAAGATACCAGCTAACTTTCTATCTTGTATCTATTGTTAATACGACCTCTGTCTTTCAGTGAAATACTCATTTTCTTATGAATATAATCATTATTTTAGAGTATTTCTTGGCTCTTGCAGCTGTAACATTCGTTCATACACTCATTCATTAAGTAACTCAGTTTTCAAACATGTGCTGAGCACTTTCTGTATACCCGGTACTATTCTTGGCACTAATGATATAACCACAAGTAAGAATCTTTGCTTTTAAAGATAGTCTAATGAACATGACACACTTTTTTTTTAAAACCCTGGGCAGTATGATGATAGAAGGACACAAAGATTGTAAAGGTGGTTTCAATTAGAGAACAGACACGAGTTCTAGTCTCAGATGCAAATCTGATTTACTTTTTTTTTTATTCAGAGATACCTATAAGCCACTAATATTTGGATGATAAATTATTCCTAGTCAGTTATTAAATCTTTTCAGTGTTTAGAAAAATACATTATCTAAAAGTTGGTAAAAAGAAAAACCTACAGCATTTGTCAATTTTTATGCCATGAGTACTGCTCCCAGGGGAATTTTAAGCTACCATTGTGACACTGTCAAACGTGAGAAGATGCACATGTTGGTCTTGTAGACTATATGAGCCGGCTTCAGCACTCAGGTGCTGCTACTAGTGTGCCTAATAGTACCCTGAAGAGGCCAATGAAGATCAGGCTGCAGGAGGCAAAAGGTACTTTCTGTTGTGTGATTGGACACTGATATCTTTTTAGGGAATATTTCACACCTGGGTGACAAAAAAATCTTGAGTAGAGGGGATGGAGTACTTTCTGAGCCCCAGAAGACCCTCATTCTCATCTGGGACTGACTGGTCTATCTTCCTCTCTGCTTGCAGTCACAACATTGTAAATCCAGACACTGCTTGGCCTGAAAGAGTTTCTATGGCAACCTTTCCCAGCAGGCAAAGAACAGCACTCTAAGCCTCAGCTGAAGGTTGAGAGATAAAAATAAATTCTGATTAATCCAGTACCCTTGTATGACTAAGACTTCAGAATTACCTGAAAACATAAAGCTAGGCTGGGTGTATTTCCATCTTTTTCTTGTCTTAAGGAAAATCGAACCCATAAGCAAGTGAACTCATGCTCTGCCTTCATCATTATGGCCCCTTGAAAAGCAGAGTGATTTCCATGAGGCTGATTTCACTGGTAGCTTTTCTCTCTAAATTCTTTGTACTTTGTATTGCAAGATTATTTGCCTGGGAGTTGACATTGCTTAATAGGAAAATGGGGAACACAATTCCTAGCTCAGAGTTGACAGTCACATTCTTGAGATCTGAAATATAGCCTCCATATCCATGTAAGTCAGTAACACCTTTGTACTTCTTGCCAGAGACCCCTGCAGCGGTCCTGGCTTCCTGTGAGCCCTTCCGACATCCACGAGATAGGAAAGTGGGAATTAAAGAAACAAAGAGGCAGAGACTTGCGAGAAACTGAGTCTTGGGCTGATATATGCTGCTCTGGGAAGCAAGGACAAAGGAGTCCCAGGACATCCAGTGTTTGTTCATTACAAGTGTGGGAAGGGGGAAAAACTGGGCAGGGACTTGGGACACCTGCTGATAATAAGTATCAAGCAGGCAGGACTGTAGAGTGAAGGCACAGCTTGTCTTTGCTGAATCAAACAAATGGTTAATTCAGAAGGGAAGAATTTAGTCAGTTGACCTTGACTGAGCCAAGCTCTGCTACTTCCAATGTAACACAGCTGAATCCTAGAGGGGAAAGAAGCCTGTGTCCACTACAGCCCACTAATACTGGGCAGAGGTGTCTGCTACACTTCTTAATTTTGGTACCCTAAAAAAAACACCTTTGATAGTACAGCAAGGCTCAAACGAGGTCATAGATATGGAACATTTGGGGGAAAAAAGCTTCTATGCAAATGCGGGTTGTGATGATGATGATGATTAACATGCTTTGGGTTAAGGTGAGGTAGAGACTCAGGGAACAAGCAGGGCTTCTCTTGGAGGCAGGCAGAAGCTGTGGCTTCATTCTCAGAAAACTGAGGCTCGGAGACCAGAGCTCCATTCCTAGTGTACTCAGAAGTGTGACCTCGTCCTGTGTCTGAACCAGACTGATTACTTCTTTACTTCATGCAGAGATGACCTCTTCTTCCCACTCACACTCCTTGAGCCCAGGTCTGCCCCAGCCTGTCTGCTCCCACCCTTTGCGCTGTGTTCTGGTGTCAGTGAGCTCACAGCCTCCTTCCTTTTATTAACCCTGGAGTCTACTTCTTTGCTCCAGGCATTTTCCTCCTACAGGTTCCAGTGCTATGGCCTATTTCCCTGTGTTCTCTGCCTCCCGTCTGGGTTTTATTCCACACTCACATCCATCTTTAGCACAGGGGAAAGGCTCTTTGACAGTCATTAAGGCAGACTAATAGTCTTTATAATTTTGGAGATGGGTGAGTTTTAAACTTTGTTTTCGGAAGGTAGGTTAGTTTTAAAAATGTATCGTTTAAATTTAGTTTTCCCATTTTTTAAGAAAATTTGAAACAATTTTAAGCTCACAGGAAGTCACAAAAATAGTACAAGTAATATTGTGCACTCTTTACCCAGCTTCTGGTGGTGTTCCGTAGCTGTAGCTGTCAAAACCAAGAGGCTGAAACAGGTACATTGATGTTAACTAGACTAGAGGTCTTATGCAGTTTTCCTCATGTTTAAAGCTGTATTTATTTATGTTTTTTATGTGTATAGTTATATTCTGATATATATAATCACTCCTACAATTAGCATCCAGAATATTTCCTTCAGCACAAAAGAATATCCTCCTGTTACATCTTTCTAAGAATGCCTATGGCCTCTCTACTCCACCCATTCCTGTCCCATCACAGCTGTTAATCTGTTCTCTGTCTCTATATTTTCATCATTTCTAGGATGCTCTATTAATGGTACCATGCAGCATATAGCCGATGAGATTAACCTTTTTTTCAGCAAGCATAGTACCTTTGACGTTCTTTCAGGTTGTGGCATGTATCAATAGTTCAGTTATTTTCTAATTGATGAGTAATATTTCATGGGAGACTACCTAGGAGTTTGTTTAACCAGCATTCAAAGAAGACGTTTTGGTTTTGGCCAGGCTTCTGCTGTTATGAGTGAAGATGCTATGAACTTTTGTGTGTAAGTTTTTGTGTGAACATAAATTTTTCTTTGGAATAAGTGCCCCAGGGTGAAACTGCTGGGTCATATGGCAATTGCATGTTTAACTTCCTAAGAAAGTGTCCAACTGTTTTACAGAATGGTGGTAACATTTTACATTACCACTAGCAATCCTTGAGAGATCTGCTTTCTTTACATCCTTTTCATTGTCTTTTATTCTTTGGTGTTCTTACCAGTGTATAGAGATGTAGCATTGTGGTTTTAATTTGCTAATGGCTAATGATGCTGAACATCTTTCCATATGCTTTTTTGCCATCTATATCTCCTTTCAATGAAATGTCTGCTCATCTTTTCTGTTCTTTTCATTATTGTTTTCTGATTTTAATGTTGATTTTTAAAAGTTTTTTTTTTTTTTTTGAGACAGGGTCTCACTATGTGGTTGAGACCGACCTGATCTCACTATGTAGCCCAGGCTGGTCTTGAATTCACAGTGATCCTCCTGCCTCAGCCTCCCGTGTGCTGAGATTATAGGCATGCCCCACCATGCCTGGCTTAAAAAAGAGTTTTTAACTTGTCTTTTCATCCTTCTAACAAAGTTTTTCACAGTGCAGCAGTTTTAATTCTGATAAGATCCAATTTATCTTGATTTTTTTCCCTTTAATTATTATGCTTTTGTTGTCATAGCAAATCTTCACTGAGTCTGGAGATTTTCTCCATTGTTTTCCTCCAGAAGTTTTATAATTTCACATTTAATTTTAACTCTACGGTACATTTTGAATTCATTTTTACCTGGAGTGAGGTTTATGTCATGGTCCATTATATTTGCCTGTAGATGTCCAGTTGTTCCAGCTTCATTTATTGAAAAAAATCTTTCTCCATTGAATTGTTTTTGAATCCTGTCAAATACCAATTGAGCATATTTATGTTAGTCTCCTTCTGGTAGGACTTCTTTCCTCCTGAGATATCTGTGCTCCTCTGCATGTGAGTTCTGCTAAGTACCCCCAGGAATGGATGAATGCTTCCCAGCTGAGATGGACCCTTCCAGTCTTAGATGGCACACAAGAAGTGTCTCTCCTCCCAGTGATTTTCCTGCTTTACGTTTGAAAAGTCACTTCAGGTCATTGCCTGAGACTAAATATTCCAATTCCTCTGGTTCTTAACCTAGAAGACCACCATCATTACATTATGCTTGTATTTCTAAACAGGATAAGCCTCAACAACCCTACACCAGTAGGAGTTTATTAAAACTTGAAGTTTATTTTTATCAAAGTAGCACATGCATAGATAGCATTATTTATTTATTTATTTATTTATTTTTGGTACTGGGGATTGAACTCGGGTCCTTGTGCTTGCGAGGCAGGCAGGAGCTAAATCCCTGGCCCTGGTATATAATTTTAAAGGCAAACAATATAACAAGATTTATTATAATAACAAAATTTCTACCCTGATTGAATCTCTCCAGTCCTGGGTTTCACCCCCTTAGGGACAATCACTTTAGTCTGTTTTAGGTGTTCAGTCTGGCATTTTTCTCCACATTTCAGAACAATATGTTTGTTCTGCTATAGATTTATTTTTTACATTTCAATAATATATGCGTGTATATATGTGAACATTTACATACAGTGGTACCTCGGTATACCAACTTAATGTATTTTACGATTTGGGGAAGATGGCTGAGTTTGTGTTCGTGTGGGGAAGACAGCTGTGGTTGTGTTTATCACCCAGTGTGGAGTTTTCAAACAGAAACAAAATTTTGCTCAACACATTTGTTTGCAAATCGAATTGTTTGCAAGTAGCAGCATTTGTGAATCGAAGTATTTCTGTATATTACAGAAGATAAGGGTTTAGCATATTCACTTTCTGGTTTTGTCTTCTCTGTCCTTCCATTCTGGTTCCAGGGGTGATAATCCTAACATTTAGTAACTGCTGGAGAACACCCAGAATAACTGCTGTTTATCTAAGTGCACATGTGCCTATCAGATGAGAGTCACATTTTGGTTTGTTTAAATTAGAAAATAGCCAAAGATTGTAGGCCATGCCTGAATTCTGAAGCCAGACATCCTGCGTTCAAATCCTGCTTCTGTAACTTTTAGCTGGATACTCTCAGGCTTATCAGTCACTTAACGTCTCCATGACTTTCCTGGGGGATAATAATAGCTACATTACAAAACTTTTGTGAAAATTAAATGAGTTAACACAGACAAAACAATTAGAGCTGTGCTGTAATAGCCACATATATTCTTGCTATTACTATTATATATTTTTGGTAGTACTGGGGTTGAACCTAGGGTCTTTGCACTAGCCTATATCACTAGCCTATGTTATTTTGTATTTTATTTTGTTTTTTGAGGTAATGTCTCTCTAAGTCACTAAGTTGCCCAGGGTGGGCCCAAATTTGTGATCCTTCTGCCTCAGCCTCCAAGAGTGCTGGGATTACAGACATGTACCACTATGCCTGGCTTGATTATATTATTAATATTTCAGACTCTCTTGCTCAGCCAGGAGAATATGACAATTATATGTCCTTTCCTAGGTCTGTAGTATGGAGGCTTTTCTTTGCAAATCTACATTGTTGGAAATTTCTCTGCTCGACGTGTCTTCTTCCTTGGTTTTATGTAGGGTTTCTCAGGCTCTTCATTATTGACATTTTGGGCCAGTGAATTCTTTGCTGTGGAATTATCTGCACTGCAGTATCTAGAAGCATCTTCAACCTCAGATCACTGGATACCTTAGGACCATTGCCCCAGACCTCCTTGTGACAACCGAAACAGCCCCAGATATTTCCTAACATCTCCGGAGAGCAAAATAGGCCCCAGCTGAGAAATTCTGCTTGCGTACTTCAATTCACTGAATCACATTTGATAATAGCTTCCTCAAGAGGGTTGCAAAGAATGTAGATATTTTGAGACATTGATATATCTAAAATCTTTTATCTTTTTGGTACCAGGGATTGAACTTGGGTCCTTGTGCTTGCGAGGCAGGTGGCGGAACCATTGAGCCAAATCCCTGGCCCTATCTGAAATCTTTATTCTAACTTTTTGTGTGATTGCTAATTTAACTGTAAAACTATAAATTCAAATAGTTCAAATTGAATAATAGCTTTTCAAACTATTCTTCACTATCTTCTAGCTTTCAGTGTTAATGACACTGATGATACTTAGATTAATTTATTTTTAAATTTAGCAATTATTTTAGTCACCAGTTGCTACATAACATAAAATTTGTAATTTAGTGGATTAAAACAGCAACCATTTTGTTATTTTTGGTGACTCAGTGGGTTGAGTGGGGCTTCTTGGCCTCATGCGTGGCCTTCGTAGTCCCTCACTGTTGGTCAGAGGGGAGATCAGGCTGGGATATCCAACTGGCTTCACTTTATCTGGAGCCTTGCCCAGATGTCCAGAAGACTACACGAAAACAGAGGTTGCCAGATACTCCTAAGACTTAGGCAAAAAATTGGCACTAATCACTTCTGCGCCGTTCTGTTGATTGGAGAAAGTCACAGGATGACTCCAGACCCCATATGGGGAGGGCACAGACAAGTGCGTGGATATGGGGAAGCAGGGCTCTTTGGGCTCCTTTTGGGACAGGGCTATGAAAGCCACCACAGTTTTGTTTCTGAAGTGACTTTTTCCTTGTTTTTTGAGGTTTATTTTTTTAAAGAGCATTCTGTTCTTATTTATTGGGGCCAGTAATCTCTTTTCTCTCTACTTGTAGTAATTTAATATCTATTGAGTCCGTTTCTTTTGACTTTGATTTCTTTTGGCTTGGTTTTCAGTTGCTGGAGGGAAGCTTCCTGTAGTGCCTAGAGATCCGTAGTCATCTATTTGGAGAGAGGCTTTACAAGGCTGGTTGGAATGACTGCCACGGCAGGCAAGTCATTGCTGTCTCTCTCTGAGGATGGGACAAAGATCAGTTGTTTTACTGTGGATATTCTCAGTGCCGTTTCTTACAGCTTTTCAGTATCTCACCCAGAAAGATCTTTCAGTCTTTGGCAGGGGATATTTCTTTGGCAATAACCATTCTTAAGACTTCACAGTGAAGGGGGGTGGGGGCCCAGAGTTGATTATTCAGACTTGCACTGCATCCCATCCCCTCCCCACAACTTTCTAGCATGGAGCCTCTTTTCTGTCCTCCGCTGTGTTGGTACCAGTTCAGACCCTCAATTTGGTTTTTGCAGAATAACCTGGTTCCTTCTATGGTAAAGAAGGGGAGTCCTCTGCTTCTTATACTGGAGGTGAGGGCCCAAAGGACTAGCTGCCCATTGTTGAGAACTTCAGCCTAATCCTCCTGTTTTTAGTCCTATCCCTCATCCCATAGTTTTATCTGAGCCCTCCAATTTATTTGTTTTTTTCAATTTTTATTTTTATTAGTACATGTTTGCAATAAATAATGATTGCATTCTTCATGGAGAGGTGGCACATGTACCTAATACATCTCAATTCTTTTGTCATCCTCTTCCCTTTCTTTCCCTTTCCCTCCCTTTGTTTCTCCCTCTCTTTCCATTTCTAAAAGATTTATCTCCCTATTTCCTATTATCTATCTTTTATTTTGTTCTTCATATTTTGGGTGTCTTATATAGGAGAAACTATGTGATATTTAAGTTTGTGTGTCCAATTTATCTCACTTAAAATTATGTTCTCAAGGTGCATTCATTTTCCTACAAATGATTCTCATTTGTCTTTTTTATGGCAGAGTAGCACTCCATTGTATATAAATACTACTTTTTTTTTTAACCCATTCATCTGTTGATGGACACATGGGTTGCTTCCAAGATTTAACTGTTATGAATTGTGCTACTATAAATGTGGATATGCAGATATCATTGTAATATGAGGTCTTTAGCTCTTCCAGGAAGATTCCTAGAAGGGAAATAGCTGGGTGAAATGAAATTTCTATTTTTAGTTTTTAAATGAATTTCCATACTGATTTCCATAGTGGTGGTACATTTACAAGCCTACCAGCAATATAGAAGGGTTCCTTTTTCCCTGTAGCTTGGCAGAATTTGTTATTATTTGATTTCTTGATGATAATCATTCTTTCTGGAGTAAAGTAGAAGCTCAGTGTTGTTTTAATTTGCATTTCTCTAATGGTCAGTGATGTTGAGCATTTTTCATGTGTTTGTTGGCTATTTGAACGTCTTCTAAGAAGTGTCTATTAATTTCTGTTGCCCATTTTTTTGATTGGGATTTTTATTGGGGGGGTTGATTTTTTTGAGTTCTTTATATATTCTAGATATTAGTCCTCCATCTGAGGAATACCTGGAAAAAATTTTCCCCATGCTGTAGGTAATGTCTTCACTCTACTGATTGTTTTCTTTACCATTCAGCCTTTTAATTCGATATGATCCCATTTGTTGATTTTTGATGTTACTTCTTGTGCTATTTGAGCCCTGTTCAGAAAGTCCTTGCCTATGCCTGTGTCTTTAAGGTATGCATTTATTTTAATTTCCAGCAGATAAAATGTTTCTGTTTCAACATTTAGATCTTTGGCCCGTTTTGCTTGTAATTTAGTTCATGGTGAGATATATGGGCCTAGATTTGACCTTCTGCTTGTGGACAGCCAGGTTTCCCTGTAGTGCCTCCAACTTCTGCATCTTTTCCCATATTCTTAAACACAGGTCATCTTGACACTCATTGGCATCCTCTCTTAAAATGCTCAGGTTTTAGCTTCTTTAGCTCTGTGTTCCAATAATGTGTTGCCATCTCTTATGTGTTGCTCATTTTTCTCTGTTCTGTTTGACCTTTTGGGTTTATGTTTATTCTCATTTTAGGGAGAAAGCTGGAAGGCTCATGTTTAATTCACCAAGTATAAGTCGAAGACTTTTTCCCTTTTGAAAGCCCTCAGATTGATTTTATAACTTTTGTATATTCAAATCAAATAATTCATCACTGTAAAATTTTATTTAACTTCACTCTGGTTTGTTGCAGTGCATGGCCCCATAGTTCTCAACTCTGGCCATAGATAAAAGTCATCTGTGGGTGGATACCACCCCAAATAACTTTAATCAGAATCTCTGAGGTGGACTTGTGCAACAAACAATAGGTACTTCTGAAGTACTGTGAGGATTGAGAACCAACAGCATGGTGGTGTGATGTCGTAGTCCATTTGTGCTGCTATAACAATACCTGCGAGAGGGTAATTCATAAAGAGCAGACGTGTGTATCTCACTGTTCTTGAGGCTGGGAAGCTCAAGATCAGGGTGCTCATGGTCTGGTTGTCTGGTGAGGGCTGCCTGTCTTTTCCCTGATGCTGCATCCTGTGGAGGGGAGGAGGGCTGTGTCCTCACGTGGGGACCGGTGGAAGGCCAAGCCAGCCAAATCTGCATGAAGCCTCTTTTGCTAGGGCCTTAGCTCCACTTATGAGTCTTCAAACTAACTTTGAAAATACATTATTCTTTAGTATCAGCCCCATTGTCGTTCACTGCTCTGTTAGATTGTCAAGATCAGTGAGAGCTAGCCGGACTGTAATAGTGTCATTCCCTGCCCTACCAATCTGTATCTAACCTGGTTACTAATTACCTCCCCCTTCAAACACCTGCAGGGGGCAACAGCAATCTGAGCAGGTCACCCACTGGCCATGTGACAGTACCCTCCAGGAACAGTTCCTGAGTGAAGGAACACAGATCATCTTTCAAAAAATATTTTTCTAGTCTCTTTTGAAGATATCACAAGTGGAACTGCGTTCTGACTTTAGTTATTTTTTAGTAGGAGAACTAAGAAAGGCTTTCTAGCTTGGGTGAGTGGCAGGAAGCCTGTGTCCTACCCTTGTCTTTTACCCAAAACTCAGTTGTCTGAGAGCCAAGCTTCCTGAAAGTCAGTGGGTAGGCTGCTGTGAATATGTGCTTCTTCTTGGTGTCTGCTGTTCTCTTTATAAAGGAACTTTTTTTGGTGGTTGTTGTTGAAACATCATTGCAAACAAGCATTAAGTATTTCACAGGCCACAAATGGGTTTTATTGGTTTGCTCCTTCCTGAGTAGCAGCTGGGGAATGAATCACAAAGAAGCAATTTTCTTGACCCTTCTCTAACAAACAAATAATTCATTGGTCAAGGTTAGTTTTACAAATCCTGGTTGAATGCTTTCAGACCTACTTAGCTCCTTCTGTTTTCTACTGTTTACGTGATATATTGTCCATCTTGAAATTGCATTTAAACCTTATATCATCGTCCCAAACTGGGAATTGATATAGAAGCAGTTCTGTGCCTACATTGTATAAGTACTCCTCAGAGGTCAGGATTGAAACACTTCTAGGTAAATAATGCATTTAATAGTATTACAATTGTGGCAGTGTGATTTCCAGCAATGACATTAGCACACTGTTATGTTGTGCTAAATTGCCCACAACTCTCCTGTACACTTTATCTTATCTATATTTCACTATAACTCTGAGAGATAGAGATAGATAGATTACCCTCTATTTTATAGGCGAAGAACCTGAGGTTTAGAAAGTTTAAATGCCTGTATATATTCTAGAGATTGCTTAAAGTTGAGCTCAAAGATCTGTCTTTTTCTTTGTGGTAGAAAAAAGGAACATAAAGATTACCATCTTTGTGGTTTACATCTAGACTATAAAGCCTCATGTGTTCAGAGGTCAGGCTTTGGGAAGGTGACTGGATCACAGGGGCCTATAGCTGACTCACTGTTAAAAGATGGGGCCTGACTGGAGGCAGGTGATGGTGGAACTTGGAAGGATGTATCTCTCTGCTGGGTCCTCCCTTTGTGCTCTGCTACTTGGCCATCATGACTGAGCAGCTGTCCTCTACACCAGACCTTTCTACCATGCCATTTACGCTTCAGGGTTAGCCAACCATGGACTGAAACTTCTGAAACTGTGAGTCAAAATAAACCCCTTTTCCTGTAGGTTGTGGGTGTCAGAATTTGGTTCCAGAGGAGAGAAAATGACTGATACACCATCTTAATTATTTTTACGTGTACAGTTCAGAGGTGTTATGCATATTTACATTATTGAACAATAAATCTCCAGACTTCTAATTTTGCAAAACTGAAACCCTATACACATTAAACAATGACTCATCATTTCCCAGTCCATGGTAATCACCATTCCCCTTTCTGTTTTTATGAATTTGGCTGTAGATATCTCGCATTAGTGGGAACATATAGTTTCTATCTGTGGCTGGCTTATTAGCATCATAACTTTAAGATTTATCCATATAGTAGCATATGATAAGATTTCTCTACTTTTTAAGGCTGAGTAACATAGCACTGTAGGTATCTATCACATTTTGTGTATGTTAATCAGTCAGTGAACAATTAGGTTGGTTCCACTTTTTGGTTTCTGTGACTAATACTGCTGTGAACATGAGTGGAAAATACTTGCTTGAGATCCTCTTCAATTCTTTTGGATATAGACACAGAAGTGGAATTGCTTTAATATATGGTAGTTCAGTATTTATGCATGTATTGCATACATACATATTGCATGTGTATGTATTACTAGAGGTCACACTCGGGGTCTTAATTATGATGGTAAGCAAGTGCCCTGCAACTGTGCTACATTCTTCAGCACTTTTTATGATTTTATTTTGGGACAGCTTCTTACTAAGTTGTCCAAGGTGGCCTCAAACTTGCAGTCCAACTGACTCAGCCTCCTGAGTAGCTGAGCTTACAGATTTGTGCCACCATGCCTAGCTCAATTTTTGGTTTTGAGAAGCTAACTCATTGTTTTCCATAGTACTATCACCATGTTACATTCCTATGTGGAGGGATTGAGGGTTCCATTTTCTCTATATTCTCACTAACACCCGTCCTTTTCTTTTTTGGTCATAGCCATCCTCCTGGGTGTAAGGTGCTTGAAACCTATCTTCTGACAGCAAGTGCAGTGTACATCATAGCACAACAGCAAAAAGGGTGCTACGCTGCACCAAACAGCTATCTGCAGAAAACCCATCACAGAAATAGTGGCTGTGAACCTAGTGGACTTGTTTGCTCCTGATCAGGATGGTTCATACAGGAACAGAGACTCTCTATAGTGTAGTGTGGTTATGGACTGAGCTGTGTTCCCCAAAATTCATATGTTGAAGCCCTAACCCCAATGTGATATTAATTTAGAGATGAGGCCTTTGGGAAGTAAATAAGTTAAAACAAGGGCAGGAGGGTGAGACCTGAGCAATGGGGCCAGTGGTCTCATAAGGAGGGACACCAGAGAGCTTGCATGCTTTGTCTTTTCATACGTACAAAAAGAAAAGGTCATGGGAGTATGTATTAAGATGGTGGCCATCTGCAACTCAAGGAGAAAGCCCATACCAGAAGCCAGCCATGCTGGCACCTTGATCTTAGATGTTAACCCTATAGCACAGTGAGAAAAGAAATTCCTGCTTCTTCAGCCACTGAGTTTATGGTTATTTTTTCCTGCAGCCTCAATCTGTGATTATTTTATGGCAGTCTGAGGGTGACTTGATGATTGCTTTCTTCATAAACCTTATCCGGTGTCTATTACCTGTGATGGTGAATATTGTCTGATATTTAGTCACAAAGCTGCAAAGTTCCACAATACTACAGAGCAGCAGAAGACCTGGATAAAAGGCAGTAGAGGCACGCAACAACTAGGCCACACACTGAGAGGTCTGATAGGAGACTTTTTTTGGGAAGGCAGTCAGGGAGAGAGGAGAGAGGGAAGAGAGGGAGACAGAGGGAAGAGAGAAGAACAAAGAAAGGAAGGTCCTTTTATTGTTTTGGGGCTGGGCTATTGCTTATTTATGAGGCATGGGCTACTTTTAACCTATCACAGGCCAGGTTGCCTTTTATGGGCTCAGTCCTGCAGAAACAGGTTTAACTTCTTCGGACTGCTGTGGCCTTGGCTGGGAGGGACTAAAGATAAAAGCATGAGGTCATTTGAAGAGCCAAGAAGAACCAGGAAAATGCAGCCTGAT
This sequence comes from Fukomys damarensis, assembly GCF_012274545.1. Taxonomy (NCBI): domain Eukaryota; kingdom Metazoa; phylum Chordata; class Mammalia; order Rodentia; family Bathyergidae; genus Fukomys; species Fukomys damarensis. Next base: position 71,036,985 of record NW_022900928.1, read on the forward strand.
GGCAGCGTCAGGTCCCTAACAAAGGCTGTCATCAATAATACATTATTGGGCTGGAGATTTAGCTCAGTGGCACCGCAACTGCCTTGCAAGTGCAAGGTCCCAAGTTTGATCCCCAGTACCACAAGAAAACAAAACAAAAGAAGCACAAAAAAACAAAACCCCAAAAACCCATTATCTTAGATGAGTGAAAGGTGGACTTTATATACTATACAAATCTTAGGAATGGGGCTTGAAAGATACAGGTTTCTGAGAATTTTCAGAAGATAATGTGGAGGTTACCATGTAGTCTTTTTATTTTTTTTTTTGTCTTGAATTCACAGCCATCCTCCTGCCCCAGCCTGAGTGCTAGGGTTGCAAATGTGTGCCACCATGCCTGGTTGCCATGTAGTCTTGTCTAAAAATAGAAAGCCTGATTATTTTGTGCATCTCTACCCAATGAATCTCTGATCTCTATCTCCTTCCTACTCTTTTTCAGAACAGATTTCCTAATTACTTCTAAGACATGAAGGAGGTTTTGGGCTGGCTTTATCAAACTATTACAGCTTTTAAATTTAGCCTTTGCCCATATTCTTGGCAGGAAATTATTTCTGTGTTTTCCATACATGGAAGGAGAAAAGGACATTGAAAGCTGGCTTCTCTCTGCTCTCCCTTGGAAGCTTTCCCTATTTAGATGAGCAGAGGAAGAAGGAAATATCTTGTTTCACTGGCTCATATTGATTTCCTAGTCATGCCTGATACCTGCCTGTGCATATACTTAATGGCTGCAGATATATCAGGCTCAGCTAGTAGAAAGGAGACTGAAAAGAAAATTACCTGAAAATGCATTGTTTTTGTGAGTCGAAGATAAAAGAAAAAAATGTGGCTTTTAAGGCTGCAGTTTACTGTGACCAGCCAGGCCAAGCAGTGGAGAGAACTTAAGTTATAGTCACCAGACACCTGACTTACAGATAAAGCCTTAGGATCATATGTGATGAGGAGCAGAAATAGGGTACAGCCTTTGCTAAGACATGGAGTGACCTGGAGGTTGAGTGGATTCTACAGAACTGCTTTCACCTATACATTAAACTCAGTTTGTAACCTTATGTGGCTCCCTTTAGTACTTACTTAGATTGTGGGCTTGGTGCAAGTGATAAGCAGGGAATGTTGGAATTGCACCATGATTGTTATTCTTTATGTTCTTCCTAATGCTAGGCCCTAGTGCCTGGTCTTCACTGCATAGTAAATGTTTGTGTTTCTCCATCATCACTCAGTGTGTACGATCTTTCATTCCTTTTTCTATATTCTGTCTGCCAATGAGATTACAGGCCAGGACCAGGCCTCATGCTCTCGGCATCTCCAGCACTCTCCCCATATTTCCATATGCATGGGCAGAGCTAAGCATGGTCTATTAAGTACAGAAAAGGATAGACAAAGTAGGCAAGATTGTGGTACTAGACTCCTCCGAATAGGGAAGGGACTGAGGACTGATTCAGCTGAAGTTACAGGGTCATATATAATTAACAGGACAGCATATATTGCAGAAAGCTATTAGCTAAAGCCCTTTTTGTCAGGTATGTCTGATAAGAGTAATGTGTAGGTTTTCCTTGGACAAACATAACGCAATGATGGAGAGACTAGGAGTAAGTCAGAGTCAGGAGTCAGAGAGACAAAAGGCAGAACGTGCATAGAGCATATCTTCTTATTAGTAGCAGGAGTCTAACCACTGTTTTGTGTGAAGGACAGGGATCTTGTCCCTGAGGACTGAAGGATGGATTGACAACAGGGCATAGTCCCTGGGCTCCTCCAGAGCAACAAGGAGCCACATCCTTCCTCATTTCCCCTTTATAACAAGCAGGTTAGTTGCCCTCCCACATGCTGGGGTGTGGAATTGCCAATCAGATTTAGCTCACCTTTTCAAGTTAACACAATCACTAAACCATCACAGGTGCTGTGCTCAGGCCCAAGCCTTGTGAGTCTCAGAGGAAGACAGAATTCACACCAAGGCCCACTGTTTCCAACTGCTGTGCCAAGTAGGGGATCAAATGCAGCTTTTATGCTAAAAACATAAAAATTCCAACAGGTGACTCTTCAATGTATAATATTTGCTGTCAGGCACACACTCCATCATTGGCTTTGCTTTTCCTAGCTTTTCTACCTCACGGACTCCCTGTCTACCTGCCCTGGGAGGGTGGTTGGAAACAAAATGAGGTGGCCACAGTTGCTACCTCTACAGAGCTGACATTTAGCAGGAACAGGTGGAGTGTGCAAGCTTGGGGGAAAGTATAGCTCCCATTATTTGAGATTGCAGTTAAGGAGTGGAGAAAGGTCCTTTCTAAGAGCATTCCTTTTCCATCCTAGCCGTTTACCCCCTGAAATCTTTCAGTAACTCATTCATCTATCAATTAAAAAATATTCAAGGTATTCCACTTCTGTGTCAGGCTCTATTCTAGGCTCCAGAGATCCAGTGATGAACAAAAAAGAGGTAGGCTCCCTGTTCTAAGAAAATGCATGTTTTAGTGGAGGAGGTAGAAAGTAAGTAATTTGACAAATAATAAATAATACAATATTAGGACATAATGAATGTCCTCAGGGGCATAATTATGACATGTGCTAGAGAATAAAGAAATGCCATTTTAAGTAGTGTCAGGAGAGGTCTAACAAACTCTTGGATGTAGTCACGGAGCAGTCTGGGGAAGAGAAGAAGGGTGAAGTCCTGAGATGGGAATGTGAATGGCAAATTCAAAGCCAGTGTGCCTGGAGAAGGGGGAAAGCACAAAAGTATAGAACATGAACAGTGTGGAGGACATTGGGTTTTATTTTTAATACTCTGGGCAGCTTTTGGAACATTCTGAGAAGGTGATTGACATGGTGAGATTTACCTTTAAGATAATCTTCATGGCTGCAAGGATGCAGGGAAACTATGTTAGTTACTTTTCCTGTACTTTGCTGAGACAAAATACCTGATGCACAAAGTTAAAGGGGAAAGGGTTTATTTAGCTCACAGTTTGTGGAGGTTTCAGTCCATAATTAGCTACCCATGTCTTGCATGAGGCTTTGGGGAGATATCTAGACACAAACCGTAAGAGATACCAGCTAAGAGACTGTTGTTAGTCCCGGCAAGTGGTGGGAGGCTGATTTAAACTGGGTGATAGGTCCAAGTAAATAGAAATAGTAGGATTTAGGGGTTTTACAGTTGTAGAACTAACGATGGTTGCTGTTAGATTGGAAGTAGAGTGTGTAAGAGAGAGAGACAAGTCTCCATTTTTTGGTTCTAAAGACTAATAGATGGAATAATAGCCAACAATGATCAAGTCCTAATCCCTGGAACCCGTAAATGTTACCTTATAAATTCTACCTGTTGAGTAATAGATGTGATTAAGAATCTTGAGATTATCTGCAGTTATCGCTGTGGGTCCTAAATGCCCTCAAGTGTCCTTACAAGAGAGGCGAAGGGAGATGGTGATGAGCACAGGAGAAGACCATGTGGCTGGGGATGCAGAATGATGCAGTGCAGCTGCAAGCCCGGGGTACCATGCAGCAGCCACAACAATGGAAGGGGAAAGGTGCAGAGAAAGCCTGGGACCCCCCCCCCACCATTACAAGGTAATGTATTTGTACCAGCCTTGGACCTCCGCCCAGTGAAACTGGTTGGTTTGGGACTCGGGTCTCCAGAACTACCAGAGAATAAATTTCATATGTTTTAAGCCACCAAGTTGATATAAGTTATCAGAGCTGCTGTGGCGACTAATACAAATGCAGGAAACAACTCTACAAGGACACTGTCTCAGAGGAAAGCCTTTAGTGTATCAGACCGCTGGTGACGAAATGAAACATCGCGGAGCCAGCAGGAATTGAAAAGGTTGTGTTGGGGAAGAAAGAGGGGCAGACAGCAAGAGGAGACAGACGGAGGGGCCGGGCAAGCAAGTGTCCCTGGGCAGTGGTGCATTGGCCAGATAAGCATCTTATCCCTGTGCTGAGGCAGGCCTAGCAATTTGATCCAAATTGGATTTTTTTATGCCTTAAGTGGAGTTTGCTGAAACCATGCTTTTCTTCCCCCAGGTCTAAATTCAGGCCTTAAAATGATTCCTTGGTTTAAATTAGATGGTTTTCCAATGTTGCTTTCTTTCTACCCAAATAATTTAACTTTGATTGCCTGGCAGCTTCTACTTATCTGCCCAGTTTGGTTCCATTTGCATTTTCCTTGACGTGGCAAGTGTGTGTTTCTGCCTCTCCCCTCCCCACCCCCACCCCACCCACCCCATCCTTTTCTGGACTTCGTGCAAGAGCTCAACAATGTCTGCTTATTTTCGATCTTCAGGTATTCATTTTACATGCACTTATCCTACTCAACAGCAGTGTGTTCTTTGGGTTTAAAATAACCATTTAAGTAAGTATCCCATAATTTCATTATGGTCTCTGTTTCTTAAAAAAAGAAAAAAAAGCAATTTCAAAATTTAGTATTCTTTGGGTAACAAGCACCACACTCTTTTAGCAGATTATTTTTTTATTCACCATGACAACTTTGTAAAATCAGTATTCCGAAGTTACAGATGAGGAAAGCTCTGTGACTTCAAACTCTGTGAGATTAAGGTGTGCTCTGAAGTCCAGGCTAAGGTGAGTCTGGGCTCCGAATCAGCTCCGTCACCGCAGTGCTGTCTGTCTGGGCTCAGGGCCTCCTGCAGATCGATCAGGGACAGCCCTCATATTGACTTTATTTTTTTTTCCAGCTTTAATTGAGTTTATTGGTACATTTTAGGGATACAGTACAGTTACATTCATTGTTTTCATATTGACTTTAAAACTCCACTCCTGTTGAATGTATTTTGCTTGGGCTTCTGCCCCAATTTCTCTGCTAGTCTCAGCTGTTGCTGTAAAAGTAATGTGTGGAGAGTGTGTTCTCTTGGGGCACTTAGTGGTGGGTAGTAGCCTTGGCCAGTTCCTAAACCTCCTTGCCTGGGGTCAGCTATTTTCCAATTGATCTTAACTCTGGCCTTTGAAAACATTAGGTGAGTGTTGTCACCACTCTGAGCTTTATTTCCTTCAAGTATAAAATAAAGAGTGTGAACTAGACTAAATGGTCTCCATCCATAGCTCCTTCCAAATCCTGGATTCTATAGCTTAATCAGGAAGCAAGACACTGACACATTTTGGTTCACTGGTACAAAATAGATCATCTTCTTTGAGATCTTTGCTCGTTTAATTTCTCACGGACCAGAGTTCATCACTACCATCAGACTTTGTAAAAATGGGGAAACAACTACATAAGAAATGAAAGAATAGAGCTTGAGCTTTAGAATCAGGCTGATCTATTTACATATTGCCCACAGCGCATAAATCCAGGCAAGGTGCTTAATTCTCTAAGTCTCACATTTCTGGTCTGTAAACTCAGGCAAATAACTTGCTCATAGAATTGTTTTGATGACTAAGTGGAAAGAAAGTATATATACAGGGTATTTTATATAATAATTTCAACAATATATTTCATATCATATATATTTATATATTATAATTTTAATAATATAATATATTATAAATTAAATTTCATAAACAACCTTATAAATGTATAATTTAAAATTATATAATTTTAATCATATAATAATTATATAATATACTCATCCAATAATATTTATTATATAATATAATTATGATACATAATTTAAATAACATAATTATTATTAGGTACAAGGCATTATCTTGTACCTAATAAACATGCAATGATGTTAGTTATTACTTCCTTTTTCTTTACTTACTTATTAAGTTAAGGAATACATTTTATGGGGTAAAATGTCCAAATCTTATACAGCTGAATAAAATTTTACATATGTTTATACCTATGCAGCAATAGCTAGAGTAACATTTCACAGAACACAAAGACATACAACAGAAATCTCACTTTTACTGCTTGTCAGTAAATATACACTCCAATCAACGTAGCCAATATTCTGTCCTTCATCACTACAGATCTGTTTTTGTGTACCTGAACTTCACATAAGTACGATCATACAGTATGTGGTCTTTAGGGACAGGCTTCTTTCAAAGATATTATGTTTTTGGTGAGATTTATTCATGTTGCAGCAAGTAGCATTTTGTTGTATAATATTCTACTCATTACATATATTGTGTTCCTACTAAATTTGCTTATACCCATATTACTTATAGACATTGGAATTGTTTCCAGTTTTCATTATCATATGTAAAGTGCCATGAACATACTTATGTATTTTTTGGTACTTCTCTTGATAGCCAGAAGTGGAATTGCTTGGTCACAGGGTATTTGTAAGGTTAACCTAGTAGATACCATTAAAATATTCCAAAAGACTGTACCAGGTTACATTCCATCGAGCATCTTGTGAGATTTCCAGTAGTGCCACAGTCTCATCATCACTGGGTTTCCTGAGTCCTTCCATTTTGGTTATTCTAATAGGACATAACAGTACCTCCTTGAACTTTTAATTTTTTCTTTTCCTGATGACTAATAATGGCAATCACTTTCTTGTATGCTTTTTATCCATTTAGACACCCTCACCTGTGAAAAGCATCAAGTCCTTGTCTCAAAAACTGTAGAACTATTGCCTTGTATCAGCATTATCTGTATAACCATCTACTTTTGCAAAAGATCATAAGATCTTCAATATTCAAAATGTATGCTATTCATTTACTAGTTTTTAGTGCTTTGATTAAGCCTCCCACTCTACATTTGTTGACTAAATCAACAAATGTCTGGGACTCAGTAGATCATGGCAAAATGTCGCCATCTGGTGTCGGGAGTGAATAAATGGGGGAGGATGCAAAACCAGCTGTCCAGATAATTCCCTAGGCTTTCACTTGAGCTTTCTTATGTAAGATTTTTAAAAATTATTTTGCATATTAGCTCTGCATGCTTTTTTCTTTTTAAAATTTCCATATTTAGTCACACGTTTTCAATTCTATTTAGACTTGTGGTATGTTAGCTTTCCAGTGATTGTATACATTTTCAAAAGTTAAGCATTATATCTTTACATAAAGTAGTCAGTCAGAGCTTGTTATAGTCTAGCCCAGTGACAGAAGCTGAATATACCCTGAGGTATATTCGGTACATTTGACACAGTCATAGACTAGCAAGGGAAAGTCATAGTGAAGTACTCTAATGAATAGCTTAAATGAGGCATTTGATTATTTACTCACTCCTTTGTTCATCATTCAAGTATGTGTAATATTTGGTGTTTACTATGTGCTCATTGTTATGGGTACTAAAAACCCAAAAATGTGTGTTCTGAAACCTGACAGCCCTGAGAAAACTTGTAGTGAAATATATTTTATTTTTTCTGGACTTAGATGTTTTTACTCTGAATGTAAATCATGCAAAATGGGCCACCTGAGACTCCGAAACACGAAGTGACCTGAAGTGGTGGGAAATGCAGAGTTCACTGCTCCCTTTCAGTTCTTCTTTCCTTCTCCTCAATCCCTCGCCAAGACAAAAGGTGGTGATAGAGTGATCTGTTTTAGAGCCTTTGTACTGAACATCTGCCTAAGGTTACAGGCGAATAGGTGGATGTGGCTTCTCTGTCATGGCCATGTTGCCAGCAGAGGCCCAGGTGACAATTTCCTTCTGAGAAAGACCAGTGGTAGGAGTCCTGGGACTGCTGTGCCCTCAGCCCTGGGACTTGTAACCTGCACTTCTTGTGAGCACATGTATCCTGGGGGGTTTCCACACAAGAGTGGTAAAATCCTATGCTCGGATGTGGGCTTTGGGGTGAAGATAGGACACTGTGTTCACCCAGAGTAACTTGGGCCCAATGTCTCAACCATTCTCCTTTCTTCTCAGCACACACCTCACTTGGGAAGCTTGTGGTGTGCTGACAACTGGACAGACGAATCATTTGCTGGTCCTCTTCCTGAAGTTATGTAATCTTTAAATTGGTAAGTCAGGGATTATGTTTCCTTTTTTTATCTTCCATTAGACTATTCACCGATAGTACCTACGATTGTATCCACCAATGTCTGTACATTCTCCTAGACTTTTTTCAGGTATTAAATGCGCTTTCTTAATATGTATCAAAATTTTTGCTAGATGTTAGCAAACAAAAACAAAAGGGCTTGCTCTACAAAAGAAAAAGCAATAGATGATTACAATATGCAAAGGATTATGATGGTACACAAAGGAATACAAACACATGCTTCTTGAGTAAAGGAAAGCATGAGCTGAGTTTCAAGAATAGAGAGGAATTGGCAGGCAAGAGTGGGTGAGGGCAGGGAATGGACAGAATAAGGTACGGAAGTCAAGAGCCTGCACGCAGAGCTGAAGACTTTGTATTGCATTCTAATCAGCCTGAGCTACTGAGCAGTTTTCACACACGAAAGCACAGGACACAGTTTAATAATTTAATATTTCATTGGCAATTATATAAAGGATGCCTTATGATGTGGATGTACTCAGCCCTGTGTTGTTGCAACAATTTACATGTTGGCCTGAACCACTGCAAGGGGAGTCATTAGGGTAATTTAGGGTTGGTTCCTCTGATAGATATCTGGAGGAAGACAAAGGAGAGAGCCACACAAATCACAGGCTCCTGACCTAAGCAGATGGTGGTCAAGCCTTCTCAAGCATAGATTTGGGGGCAGTTCTCTCCCAGCTCCTACCCTGATTTCTTTTTACTTTGGGGGAGGGCTAAGGGGTTTTGGTGTAGTCGGGAAAGAGATCCAGCGTTGGGCATGGTGTGCTGTATTTGTGCTGAGTTCCTCAGGCATTCCAGTAAGTTTCACTTACCTGTTCAGGTCCCAGTGCCAGACGGTGTTTTGCCACCCAGTTTAGCTGCCTCTGAAAGGTTTGAGTCCAGATATCTAGCTGCTTTTAAGCATTTTGCTTTTACACATATTTCAAGAAAATTCGAGGCAGCAGTGGAATGTTTTAAAAAATTTGGGATCCCAGACCCTTCCCTATTGCTACCTAGTCCTACCTGGTTTTGCAACCTGCTGTGCCCTGTGTCGTGAAATGAGCCTACAGCGTTGGGGAGCGCCACCTAGTGGTAATTCCTTATATTGCAAGTGCAACTGCAGGTCTGCTGTGAGTTGAATCTTGAGGTGGGAGGTTTGGCTTCATTTTCTAGAATCAGGGCAGCTCAGAGTGAAGGCTTTTATCATATCTAGTAAATAACACTGGTTTCTCAGTGATCTACTGATACTCCCAACTTTAATTACTGGAAGCCTTAGAGATGTAAGACAATTCACATGCCCTAGGTCACACAGCAAGTAAATGAAGGTAGGATTCAAATCTAGGCCATAGGTTTATTTGTCCAGTGACTGTGCTCTTAACTATTCACCTGTTCTGCCTCTGTACTCATCTCTCAGCAAAGCTTTTCTATTCCTTCTAACTTACCTACTGGGGCACATCACATATGTTATACCAGAGACCAGTCTTTCCTGTAGTTTATGGGTTCCTTGGAAGCATACCTCTTAGTAATCATCCTAGTTACCACAGTGCTTGACATCGAGGAGGTAACAGTTAGTGCTGAATAGATATTAAAATCCTACCTTTCAATGCTCATGTTTAGCTACCTACAGAGTTTCCACTAGAATGCTTCACAGACATCTCCAACACCGCCACGTTCAAACTACACTCCTGTTGCTACAGGTGAGAATTTTCCCGTCTTCATCACTGGCATTTACCTTCTCCCATTTACTCAGGCCAAAATCTTAGAGTTATCTTGATCTCATCTTTTTTGAAATTTCACGCCTACTGGCAAACTGTGTTAATTCTACCAGCAGTTTACAGTTTGAGCTGTGCCACATCCGCTCACTTCCACTGCCCCATCTGCAGACCATTAGCCTGACGGTGGCCTCTCTTCTTCCATCTCTGTCCCTCGAGTCTGCCTGTCTATAATTATTGCGAGATCACGTATCAGTTCTCTGAAAGTCCCCTGCCTTCTGGTGAATAGAAGCTGGATAAAGGGCCGTGCCAACGGCTTCTAAGGGGCTATGGTTTGGCTGCTCACTGACTCCCATGCTGCATCTCCTACCGCTTTCCTTTTTCTCATATTTTTTTTCTTTTCCCTTATTACCTTTCCCCTACCCTTCCCACTTCTCCTACACCTTTAGCCCTTTTCTTCCTATTTCACATGGTCAATTATCTCATTAGGATCTTATGTACTATTATAGTTTTTCACACCAGAGAAACTATTCAGTATTTACACATGTGTGACTTATTTATTTCACTTAGGAGTATATCCTCAATATGTATCCATTTTCCCATGACTGAATCTAAGTTCTTATTCTTTATGGCTGAGTAGTATTCCATTTTATAGGAAAACCACATCTTCTTTATCCAGTTTCCAAACTGATCCAGTTTCCTACTGCTTTCCCATGGGGACTTCACACTTGATCCTTACTCTCCAGAATATTCTTCCCTGCATATCTGTGTGACTTGCCCCACCAAGGCTTTTCCATCTCTTCCAATGTCACTGTCTCAGGAGAGCCTTCTCTGAGGAGACCCTCCCCCATCCCTTCCACTCCCTCTCCCCTTTCCTCATTTAATTCTGCTTCTAGACATATATCTCCTTTTAATATGCTACATAATGCAAGCGAGTGTTTATTTTGTTGGCCATTTGCTTTTCTCACTGTTCTGCATGCCCCATGAGGGTTGGGGTCACTGTCTCTTCCGTTCAGGGCATCTTCACAACATCTCACACAGCACCTGTCCCATAGTGGTTATTTATTAAAGACTCGGGACACAGGAAAAGGAAGCTTGTCATTTAGTTCAGGTATTCTGAACTACTGGATTATGGGTGCTGTATCCGTTTTCCCTTCTCCAATAGCCCACGATGCCATGGCTGGCTGGCCCTCTAACTGATATGCTCCCTATTATAACATAGGCAACTTGGTTATATACAAATGCAGTTGTTATCATATGATACAATTACTGCTGTCTTTATATTGTTTACAGACCAATAGTTTTTCTCATTGAAGACCAAGAGTTATTTATACAGAATCACATTTGTTGCTTAGTTTAGGAACCCAATTTTCTACATTAGCCGTTATGTACAATTACTTTCCCTGTTCAAGTAATGGCTTTCTCCTTAGTAAGAATAGTCGTATCAGGTGCTCAATAAAGGCAGCTTGACTCCTCCATGCATTAAGCATCCTTTAGACCAAAAGAGCCCACACCTTAGCGTGACACTGCATCTACCCCAACTGCCATATATTTTTTGTCTTCCCGAGTTTCTTGAAGAAGTGCTCTGCACTCCTAGCCTCTTTTCCCATGGCTAATAGCTCACCTAATGTCCCTTACAAATTTCATAACTGATCTAATTATTAAAGCAAATGCTTTTAGTCCTCATCCAAGTCGATGTATCTATGGCATTTGACAAATTGACTACATCCTCCTTTAAATTTTTCTTCTCTTGGAGTTTTTCAAGTTTTCTAATTATTCTGTTGTTCCTGTTTTGTTGCATACTTCACTTACTCCAGCAATTACTCCTTAAATGTTGCTGCATTTTTCTTTTAAACCTATGTTTTGTCTGAGAAGTTCTCATCCATACCCATGTCCTGAATTTACCTCTGTACTATGTGCTTTCAAATGTGTATCTCCTCGCGGGGCCTCTTCCTGCACCACGATTACTTCTACTTAGGGGGGTCACAGCATTGCCTCACATGCAGTGTGACTCAGACTGTGCTAAGTATCTTCTTATGTATTTCCCTGTTTCTTACCTGAGAAATAACTTGGTCTGAAATAAAAGTATTTAACCCACTTACATTTAATGTACTTACTTATATATTTGGGCCCTTTGCTACCACCCATGTATCTACTTGGCATACTTATTTTATATTCCCTATTCTCTCATTTCTTGCCTTCAGTTGCACTGTTTTTTCTACTACATTTTTCATTAACCCATCAATTATACTTTTTTACAGTATTCTTTTAATGGTTACCAGAGATAAATATATATGTAAGTATATATATATTTACCACATACACACACATATCCATCCTTGATTGCTCTTGTCAAAAAGAGGACTTAACCATTCTTTTCGTCTTAACTGTGGAACATTTTAACTCCACCTCTCTGTATTGTTATTGCTGCCATGTATTTTCATACTATTTTTGCATCATACAATATTGATTATTCACTTTATAGCTTGTCATTGTTTCTATAATTCCATCTCATAATCAATACTGATAAAGGCTTAAGTGTTTTGAAAGAAGCAACTTTTAACATACTGTAATTTTTGCTATTAATTTCTTCAGTTATCTTTTCATTTTTCATTAACATTTTAAGTCAATAATCAGCCCATTGTTTTTGTTTTTAGATTTGGGAGACAGTACATCTTTCCAGGAACCTCCGAAAATAGTGATTTACAAAAGGGATCAGAGCTTTAGTGTCAGCATATAAAATTTTGCAGGGGATCATCAATAGTATTATAGTACTACTTAATGTTCCAAAAATTTGACCAGTCTCTCAAACTCTCTTATGTAGAATTCTCTTTAAGATTTTATTGCAATCCTGCAGTTTAACAAAAGTTTATTCATTCTGTCACCTTCGGCATTCCATCAGCTTACTAAATGGTTAGTATGAGGTTAAGAGAAATTATCTTTTGATGCTACATTTCTCCCACCACCAACTGTGAAATGCCTGCTAGCCTCTTCTGCAAACTCCAGGATCTGGTCTTAGCTTACTGTCCCATGTATGTTCCACCTGCGACTATATTAACCATTCCAAGCCTTCATAAGCCTCATGGAAAACTACTCTGTACTCCTATACCTATTTATAAGATGAATCTTCAGAATCATTAGAATCCTCATGTCTTGGAAAGTGAACAGATAAAATGGAAGGTGCTAGAAAAGCAAGGAACTTGCCTGCTTGTATTACTTCAGAAGGATGATGGCTGGTATTAAAACTAAACCAGTCTATCACAATGTCATTACTGGCCAAAATAGGAACTTCCTTGTTAGACTATTTGGGCTGGGGTCTTGTTAACCCACTGCATTCCTCTGATGTACAACAGCACACAACAGATTGTGAAACAAGCAGAAGCAATCAGGCACAGAAGACTGTTTCCCTTCTCATGCTTTATTCCCATACCCTGTGCTCCAGTCCTTGCCACTCCCACAACCAAAGCAGGTGAGGTTCATATTCAGCCTCCTCACCATGGAACCCTGAACAGGCAAAAGAGACCTTTGGGCCATGAGATATTTAGTTCTTCTTTACACACTAATGAAATCATGTAAGAAAAAGCAAACAATACAGATACATGAGAGCCATTTACTCCTGTGACTCCACAGTGCCCCAGGTGATGGGTTCATAATTTCCTGACATCAAGGAAATGAAGCAGGGATGATGGAGAGTATCAGAATAGTCTTGATGGTCTGGCCAGCAGCAACAGCTTTTCCTTATTTTTCTAGAGTGTAATCTTAGATCTCCACTTTTCTTCGTGTAAATGAAGCAAACAATCACAATTCTATGTTACAGAACCTGTATATGGTGACACTGTTCCAAATCCCTTCACATACGCATTGTGAAGGTCTGTGTGTGTGTGTGGGGGTGGGTTTGTACACATGTGGGAATGTAAATGATTTCATCATGATTTAGTTATGCTTTATGGAATCCCTCAAATTCTATATCTCATTTATAGTAGAAGTGCTAGGGACAAAGAATGTTAAACAGTAAGAAGTCTAAAGGCAGGAAAAGAAACACACAAACAAAAAAATGCCCAAGCAAACAGGCTTCTGACCAGGCCTTCCATTCTGGCAGTGACTGGCATCTGATATCATTTTGACAGTAGAGAAGGGAGCACCTTGCCAAGGTGCACATAAAGCAGCCTTGAGGGGTTTGCTCTTGAATTTCCTCCCATTTCTCCCTAGCATCAAAGGAAAGTGCATGGTAAAGAAGTGGGTTAGACAGTAAAGGATTTATATGCTATCCTGTGTATGGCAAAGTCATCAGGAAGCAAATCTCCTGTCTCAATTTAGTGGCTGTGTGCTTTAAGATTTGAGCCCAGGAAGGACAGAACCCTTCAAGCTGGTCCCTTACCAGACCTAAGGGACTGTCCTTGGCCACTTTAAAAGTGAGGCTGATAAGTAGTTTTGAGGATATTTAACAGTCTATTTATTTAGAAAATAGAGTGACCACAACCTCTTCAGTCTTCTAATTTTCCTATTTTAATTCCCATGAGGTAGAGGCAGGAGCACTTCAGTGAAGGAGAAGCCTCAATTTAGGTTGTACCTTGGATAAAACATCAGTTCATGGTGCATAACAAGATTAGAGGTTCTGCTTGAAGCTTTTATTTGGTGGTGGGAAGAGGTATGGCAGTCTGGAGACACCTTAGAAAAGGTGTTCCCAGGCTGCCTGAGAGGTTCTCTCGTCCCATCCTGGGTGATGGCTGAATGAAGATCTTCTCACGTGGGTACCTCACTAGGAGGTCTTTGCTGAGTGGGTCCTCTGATGCCTGATTAAGTGATATCCTCTGCTGAAGCTTTTCCCACAGGTAGGGCAGGTGAACGGTTTCTCTCCGGTGTGTGTGCGCTGATGCCTGACCAGGTGGTCCCTCCGATTGAAGCTTTTTCCACATTCATTGCACCGGCACTGCCTCACTGAGGTATGTCCTTTTAAGTGCTTGGCAAATGCTGTGCTGTCGTTGAAGCAGTGTCCACATTTGCTGCAGAGATAGAGCTCCTCAGCTGCATGCGTCTTCCGGTGTGCCAGATACTGCTTGTGGTCACTGAAGTCCTCTCCACACTCTCCACACAAGTAGGATTTACCTCCAAGGTGGATTCTTTGGTGTGTGGTTAACACAGATTTCTGGCTGAAGCTTTTGCCACAAATAGTACAGAAGAAAGGTTTTTCCCCTGTATGTGTCCTTTGATGTCTAACAAGGTCTGAAGTCCAGCGGAAATGTTTTCCACAATCATCACATCTGTAGGGTTTCTCCACAGATGCTGTTCTCTCACCTTGAATCAGTGGAGAGGTCTTGTCCACATTCTTCCGATTTAGAGGATATTTATAAGTGTTTATCTTGTGAACCTTCTGGTGCCTGGCAAGATGTGAGCTCCGTGTGTAACTTTTCCCACACTCCATACATTTATAAGGCTTCTCTCCTGTGTGAGTTCTCAGGTGTCTAATAAGGTGAGAGTTACACGTGAAGTTTTTCCCACACACAGGACAGTCATGCTGCCTCCCTAGCAGGGGGTGGACAGGTATGGTTTCCCGAAGATTCAAGAAACTATTAACTTGAGAAACGTTTGTATCAAATCTTCTTTCATTAGTTCTATCTGGGTTATCCTCAAAGATGATTTCCCAATCTGGAGTCCGGTGAATTTCTGGATCTCCCAAAACAGACCTGTGCACATCCTCCAAGCTGAGATCTTGCTCAACATATTCCTTCTCATCTTCGCTCCTCTCTCCTGTAGAAGGGGTGAGAGGAGAAAAGGAGAATTATGTGGCAACAATGCTTTCTGCACAATGAGGGGATTTTAAAAAGGGTTTTGAGGGTAAGGCCATATTGAAAAAGCATATACTTCCTAAATGTAAAGCGGGGAAAGAAGGAAATAATTAATTGAATGCCCAGCATGGCCCATGTTCTCATATGTTATGACATCAACAAAACTTGGCATGGACGATATCATCACCCTCAATTTACAGATGCAGAGACTGAAGATCAAGGGTTTAAGAACTGGGTAGGAAATGGTATAGCAGTGATTCAGAAGTTCAGTTGTTTCACATTTCTTTGCACTGCCTAACCCTCAAACAAATGTTGAGAAGGGTGAAGAGGAAAATGACAGAAGAGTCTGGCTTTCAGAGGGAGATGACAGCAATGGCTAACATGCTGGAAGAACCAATGAGGGGCCCTAGGAGGAAAGAGAAGCACTGACTCGAGGAACTACCCACTCAGAGTGGTAAGACCCTTTCTGTCATTCCTCACCTGTGTAGGTAAAACTCAGGATTTCTGGCTCTTCAGGCTCTTGAGGCTCATGGATATCTGGGACCTGAGGCTCTTCTTCTCTAACCTGGGAGATATCATCTAGTCTGGGGATTGGAAATGCTGCTCAAGAAAGGGAGAACAGGACATCACCACTAGTTCAACACTTCCCTGAGTTAAGAACATTATCTTTTCTGGATGGCAGGTTAAAGACCAAACACAGCTGGTCAACTGGTTTCTTCTAACAAAATACTGTCTTTCTTGGGCCTTTCACCTGCAATTCAATAATTACTTCAATAATAAGAGGGTAAATCTTAGCCCCTTTCCTCATATTTAGGAAAGCAGATTATCTCCCACTGTTCTGCTTGTTTGAAAACTTATATGCTTACCTCAAATATTTCTGTACTAAGGCTATTAGTATAGCTTTTTTTTTTTTTTTTTTAAATTAGAAGATTCCAATCACGTTTCCAAGCATTTATTCTTTTCCTTCTAACCTGGAAGGATACCATCTGCTTCAGCTAATTAGCCTTTAAGTGGTTCATTGGTGGGGTAAGCATAAAAGACGTTCAAGTGCATATAATCTAAGATCTAAGATTCCCCCCAATTTCTAAGAGGAAAAGATCTCTGTACTTAAAATGCTCTAGAAACACATGAAATTCCTTACACAGAGAGACTACAATTCCACAGTCTTCTTCCAAGACATATTCTCCATAGAATTCTTTTTGTGTTGAATCCAGATCACTCCACTGGTCCTGGGAGAAGCATACAGCCACATCCTTGAAGGTTACCAGTCCCTGAATCAACACAAGGATCAAATCAGAATTTGGTAGACTCAAGTTTGTTCTGGGATGAAGTCATACGTATAAGCAGAATTTATCCAGAAGACAAAAGGACTCTAATAGGCCATGAGGTTTCCTCTCAGGAAGCTCTGCCCCAGTTTGTCTCACTTCTTGACTTTCTACTTCTGGGAAAGCCCTGCCGTTACACCTGCTCCTGCAGCTCCCTGTGGACTAGCCCATATTTTTCTTCTTTGTTAGAGTATTATTTAAAACTGAAGAAAGTGCATCATTTTACACTATCTGATGTTTTAATGCTATATTCATCTCTGTAAAAATTCACCTTTTCCTAAAAGCTATCCCTAATTAACCCTATCTAATCATCCTTTCACACATTCTACAGCATAAGACTTTTTCCTTAGCTAGACTACAGTGCAAAATCATGGATGAATTCTCTCTCCTCTCCTCCAGCCACACAGTTTAGTTTCAGGGTTCTGAACATGGTGAATGCCTTATAAATGTAATGGCAGTGAAATCAGCCATTTTTACAAATGACTAGCAAATTTATTCCTAAAAGCAAAACCCCTTCACTTAACAACTTCAAAGCTGTCCTGGAAAGGTATAAAATAATCCCACTTGTTAGCTCCTCTGGTCAGTAGCAGATAAAGAGGCTATGGAGTCTGCAGATCCAATAGAAACCATCATAATCTATCATTTCTTTTACCCTTCCATGTACTTGCAGAACTGAGAACTTAAATTGCTGAAGAGTGCTAACTTTGCATTCCACCTGATCTGTTTAGCATGTGGCTAATACCCAACAGTCCTCCCAACAAACTTGTACAGAGGGAACAGGGGCATACCTGTGACAGAGCAGTTAGAAGGGCAACCATGTCTGGGTCTCTGGAGCTCCTCTCTGCAGAAAGGTCTGGGTCCCGAAGCACTGGAACCTCTAAGAAAAGAAGGCAAGAAATCAGCAACATACAATGCACCCTAATAAATGGCAAATACCTGAGCACTGCCCATCATCTTTGGTTGGAAGGTGGTCCTAAATCCCGTTACGGGAGTTAGAAAACTGGCCTCAGGTGATGAAGCCATCACAATGCCACCTTTTGGTGTTCTTTTGATCAGAGGGACAAAAGAGCAAGCCAGAACAGTGCTATTTAAGCTTGGCCCCATTTAGGCGAGGTTCCAGCTGGTATTGTGCCTTCTCAACATCTGGAATTCTGTGATTTCTCTCCATTACAGTCTGCACAGATTCCCCTCTCCCTGTACTCTGCCACAATCCCCTCTTCCTGCTCAGGTTTCCCACCGTTCTCCTGCATGGGCTGGAACTCCTCTTCACAGTGAAGGCTCTGCCGTCCTGGGGTCCCCTGATCTGGGCTCTGGTTGGCTTCCTCATGTGACTGCTCAGGGCTCGAGGTCTGTGCTGGATCCTGTAGCTCACTGGGTGACTCAGGCTCTGCCCCTAGATGCACTGTCTCCTCTGACAAGACTTCCTGGCCATGAACATGGACGGTCACCTGGGAAGAATTCCAACTTCCAGTCACCATGGAGTCAGGAAGAAATTCCTGGTCATTATCAATGCTTGCTTTAGAAAGCACCTATGAAAAACTCCCAGATGGACCCAGATGAAGGGAAGGTTCAGTTCCACCAGGACATGCACAAAGCTGAAAATGACGCTCACCAGGACAAGGAAGTGGGGCACTCAAACACTATACTGCTTTCTCACTTGCCTTGACCCTTGCTCCTATTACCCAAGAGTTCGGAGGTCCTCATCCTTCCCACCTCCACCCACTCTGCCTGAAGTTCTCGTGCTATCTGCTTCCCCAGTTTACCATTCTGGTAGGGGTATCTAAGACTGAGGGTCTAGACTTTAGAGGAAGTCATAAAATTTTCTTCCCCAGGAACCTAAGGTTCAACATCCAAAGAAAGAAAACCAAAGCCACAACCCAGAACGTCACACATTCACACATACTCCTGCCCTGTGGGGTTTATGGACCTAGGAGCAACCTAAGGGCAGGGCTGATTAGTGGATAATTTATGGGAGTCCTCTGTCTTCTCCACTGATCCAGCTTTTCAGTGTCAGTCCCCCTCCACGTCACACAGATCAGGACTCCCCCTCCTCACCCACCGCCTTGGTCTCCTGGGCTGTTTCTGCAAACCCTCCACCAGTGTCACGGCCTCCTCGCCACTCTCTGGCCGCTGGCCCCGCACCCAGCTCTGCAGTTCTCCAGGTAGGACAGTGAGGAACTGCTCTAGGACAAGCAGCTCTAGGATCTGCTCCTTTGTCCTCCTCTCTGGCCTCAGCCACTGATGACAAAGTTCTCGGAGTCTGATAAGAGCTTCTCGAGGGCTTGCTGCTTCTTGGTAGCGAAAATGTCGAAAGTTCTGGTGAGAAGTCTCCAGCACAGAGTCATCCCTCTGTAAGACAGACTCTGGTCTGCAGGGGAAATCATCTTCCAGTTTCACCATCAGAATTCCCTCTTCTTCCCAAAGATCCTGGTCCTCTGCTTCCAAGGCTGTAGCCATTTCCTGGTTCTGGGGTGTTTTCACACCACCTAGGTCTCACACTGGCATCACTCTGACTCAACCTGGACGCCTTAAGGAGTTTCACCCATGGGACCTAAAGTAGAGAAGTAAAATAAAAGCATGAGCCTCAAATTATGCTCAGGGATCATTAATTCTGACTTTAATCAAAATCCTCTATATACTTCTAATGAGTGGACCTCCATTTCTCCAATCTCTATAACCTTATGTTGCAACGAAACATCACTGGGATTAGGCTAATCCACGACTTAAGGTATGGTCCTATACCCACTTTCCTAGACAAGATTCACACCCTATACAAAACCACCAAATTCCTGTTATGAATACTACCAGTTCCACCTTCTCATCTCTAACTGGGTTGTTTACTTCCTTCATGCCATCTGCTTTAGTTTCAGCACTAAAGCATTAAGAGTTAGTACACAAGCACCCCAAAAGATAAACCTTGTTAAGGCGCTGTCAACTGGATGACCTACAGACCCTAAAATTCAAATGTTCAAAACTATACTCATTATTCTTCCTCCCCACCCTCCCTTCTTGCCTTGGCTGAGCTTACATAAACACTCAACTGTGTAGTCTTTGGATTCAGTTTTGATTCTTCCCCACTGCTTATAGCTCATTAAATCAATTCTACCCCTTAATTCTTAAAACTGTTTCCTCCACTACCTACTGGCTGAATCTAGTTTCAGCATTCATCATCTCTTGCCTGGACACTGGTAGAACTTCCTAAGTGGACTCCCTGAAGTATTCAAGTGTGAGCAAGTATAAGACAACTACCAGTGGAGCTTTTGTCATGCATTATTCAAGGACATTCTGATGTACTCAGTCTAGACAACTGGATCTTTAGAAATGCTACCTGCTATACTGTGATCCCTAGTTGAGAACAACTGAGTAAGGAGTTAAGGGTGCTAGTCCTGAGTCATATTACTTGGGTTTAAATCTGGGCTCCATGGTTTACTAGTATAGGACCACAAGGAAGTTTTTCTCTTGTTTATACTGCCTATCCCTATTAAAAGAATGGAGATAATAATGACATTCATCCAGGAGGGTTACAATGAAGATTAAGTGCATTATTGTTTGAAGTGCTTAGAAAAGTGATGGCACTCCAGCGTTAGCTACTCTCTAGGATACAGTTCCAAATACTCATGCAATAGTTAAAAACAATTAACTCGCTAGTAAGATTAATCCCAAATCCGAGCCATGGAACATGAGTTGCTTCACATTCAACCTTAACCTATTTTTCAAGCCTCCTACCTTACCCTTTTCTCTTTACTGCCTACATACACTGTAATGAATGCCTTGCTGACCTCCTGTGACAGTGTGCCTTGTAAAGTCTGTTCTTCCCCTCTTCAAAGGTTTCACAGGGTGATGGTATTTCTTAACAGGTTCTTCTTTTCTATTTTTAAGGTTCTTATCAATTCTCATCTGAACTACTACAACTGCTTTCAAATAGGAGTTGCCTATTCTGACTCCAGAATTGTTACTTGTGGGTTACCAGCCACAGCATCACCAGAGTCAAGTCTCTTGATTTAAGACTCTTCAATCAAATCTCCTGAGAGGTGAACAAACTTTACGTGTAATCTATTAGGTGACCTTTACCTTGTTCCCTTTGCTCTCCTCTCTAATCTTTCAGAAAGACAGAGGTGGACAGACAGGAAGACAGACACGAGCACAATGAGTTTGCAAACATAGTACAAATGTCCCAGACTCTTTTTTCACATTGACCTTCATTTTAATTTTTTAAAACTTCATTCTTTTTATTAGTATATATTTGTCACACATTCATCATAGGGATTTGTATCTGTATAACGTATCTCAATTATTTTACTCCCATTCCTCTCTCCTCTCTTTAACTCTTCTTCCTCTCATTTACACAAGCTTTGTTTCCATTTCTTCTTTTCTTTTCCTCCTCACTCACCCTTTCTTGTTATCTCTCCCATTTGAACATGTTCTTCCTACTCTCCAATGTCTAACATCCATTATGCTCTTCATTTATCTTTTGGGTTTCTCTAGCACGAGAAACAATGTGATATTTAAACTCAGCAGTCAACAGTCTCACATATAAAACCTGACAACAGCTTTGCATTATCCTTTGGGTAACAATTAACCATTTCTATGTCCTTCAGGTTTTTAATCTCTACTGATTCTTCAGCCCTCACTCTTCCAGATACCTTCTCCAAAACTCTGGACTATACTGCCAAAGGAACTGCGCCTCTTCTTATCACAGCAAAAACTGCTTCTCTGGCTATAGGATCTAATGGACTAGAAAGCTCCAAGAGCTGGGACATGCTGTGCCCCACCTCAAACCTGGCACAGAACAGGTATTCAATTGATAGCTAATGAGGCAGAGAACATACTGAGTTTTTTAAAAGCCTGTCTTTGGAAGGACAGATACCACGTTGTATTAATCCTTATTTATTCATTTGGCCAGCAAACAGTGCGCTAGATGAATAAATAAGCAAAAATGTATTGTTTACATCTTGAGTACAACAGAATACTCTTAGTGGTTCCAAAAGTAATGGGATCACAATGCATTTTCGGGTTGCCCTGTAGATAATCCAACTATAAGTCATACAAAATAGGGCATTTGAAAAAGAAACCATTTTCCTCTGAGCACTGAATCAACTTTAATAAGCACAAAAGCAGACATTAAATAATATAATGCAACTACAGTACTGATTATTTATTCACACAAAGCTTCCCAACACCTCCCCTTTCCACCCATCTTCTACCCCTGAAAAGGAGGCGGAAATAACTGAATTAATATATAGGGTCTTCTTCCTTAAAAAAAGAACATCTATTTATCTTAAAAGTCCAAGAACCAATGCCCCATGAACTAGTCTAGAAACCCTCACTGTTTTCATGGAGCACCAAGTTGAGGAGATTCCATACTATGGATCCTACAATACATATATATTAACAGAAGGCTTTGCTACTGTCAGATGGCTTTGATCGCCAAAGTAAAGAGGACACCAGTGTTGGGTAGAACCTGCTGGAGGGTTTTAAATGCCCAAGAGAAATCACAAATTTGAGATTTCTGTAGCTTGTTCAGCATTCACTTTGACAGCCTACAATAGTAAGAAAAACACATCAGCAAAAGTAGGAATAGAGGAGTCCCGGGTAGGGTAAAAAATGGAAGAAATAGGAGGTATGGCAATGTTATGCAGACCACCAGATTAGGAAGCCAAAGACCGCAGACCCCTCAAGTCACTGGAGCTACTCTAAGTATTTCATGAGATAACACACACAACACCCCTACAGTAGGTAAAGCTTTCTGTACATAACTATTCTCCTATCACAATGGATTATCTGAGATCCATGAAAGATGTATATACTGTGCTATACAAATGTCAAATATTAATAGTAATAAGACATGGAAGGTATATTTTTATTCTCCAATTCATGGGATGTGTTATACTACAAGTCTACCTTGAAGTTTGTTGCCCTTCCTATTTTAACACCTTTCTTCTGTGTATGTCTTTAGAGGGGATCCAAAGAGCGACAAAAACTGGACAACAGAATACTCCAGAGAATGGAAAATCAGGACAGGAAAAGTAAGGCTTAGTTCCAGAACAATGCCTGCAGAAACGCTTCACAAGCCTGAGTATCCATGTGACGGGAATCTTGAGTGTGTTTTAAAATGCCTGGGCACGACTGGGGAGGAGACATGGAGAAGGCCAGAATGCACCAGTACCTTCACCTCAGCTGTCTCTGTCCCTTATCTGAATGTGTCACATGTCCCTGACAAGAATAGAGCATCGCAAGGCAAAGGAAAAATACAGTATCCAGTTTTCTACTGTTAAATGCTACTTGTTGGGGAAGTCTTTCTAGACACTAATGACAAGGTTTTCTTAGAATAGTGATTAGATTCAAATTATTTCTTCTACAAGATATTGATATCTTTGCTATAGGCCCATAATGTAGAATGTGCTGCTTGCTGGGGCCAACTAGGATTTTTCAACAGTTCCTCTCACTGTTCTGGAATAGAAATGAATGAAAACAACAACAAAATCAACAACAACAACAACAACAAACTGTTAAATGCTCTTTTCCAATACTGTTGACCTATAATATTGTTATAAGAATGTAACAATGTGGTCCTTCTACATGTTCTCTTTCATTCTTAACTGTCTTATGTATAGATGTTCATCCATGCTTCCATGTAATGGGCAAGGGCTTTGGACCACTGGCTTTGAATCCCTACACCTGCTTATTAGCCATGGGACACTATCCTTGAAACATGGCTAACACTGCTGTATTAAATAGATATTAAGAATTATAGACACAAAGCCCTCAGCATAGAGCCTGGCATAGGCAGGCACTCAGTAGATTTTATTCTTTTTCCTTCAATCTCTTTTAAATAATTTTGAGAAGGCAAGACAGATTTATTGATTGATGGATTTATTGGTACCGGGGATTGAACTCGGGTCCTTGTGCTTGCAAGGCAGGCCACCGAACAGCTGAGCTAAATCCCCGGCATATCTTTTTGGTTTTTTGAGACAGGGTTTCACTATGTAGTTCAGACTGCTCTGGAACTCATTGTGTAGCCCAGGTTGGTCTCGAACTCACAGCGATCCTCCTGCCTCAGCCTCCCGAGTGCTGGGATTACAGGCGTGTGCCACCATGCCTGGTGAGAAGGAAGATTTAAATGACAAATACTCATTCATTTCATCATGACTTAAAAAAAAAATGGGAAAGCACAGAGAAAATCTTGGTTTGTATACCACTATTAAATCAAAAGTAAAGTGTTAAAACCAAAAATAAAAGCAGCCGTTGTTTTGAAGACACTAAAGTAAAACTGAACACGAGCCTTATAATACAGACGAGACAGAAGCTTAAAGATAGGTTTTTCCTGCTGAAAACCCTATCAGCAATTTTTCTACTTATCACTATCAAAGGGCCCTCCCCTTCCTGCAACTGGCAGGAGGCAATTTGCTGCCAACCCAGGGAGAATAACCAAGTCTTATGAAAATGTAAACCTGAATGCAAGAAAGAAAGAAAAAAAGAGAGAGAGGGAGACAGAGAGAGAGGGAGAAAGAGAGAGAAGGAAAGATAAGGGGGGGGAGAGAAAGAAAAGAAAGGAAAGGAAAGAAAATACAGAAAGAAAATGCATCACTGACTTCTGACCTTCTAATACATTAGTATGCTGCAAAGCTTACTGAGAAATTGTATTTGTGTCTGTCTCTATCTTTCTCTCATGTCCAACCGAGGGACTTGTGGCTGTTAGGTAAATGTTCTGCTACTGAGTTTTATTCCTAGCTCAAAAATTATTTCTTTAAAATATTTTTGACACTTAATTTTTTTCTTCATGAAACATTTGAATAGCAAGGGGGAAATGGCTTATTATGTTTAAGAAATAGAATAATATGTAAAGAAGGAGAAGACTAAAAAATAGAGAGGCCTAATAAATAGTGGGTGGCAGAAGGAGGTCAGTGTGGGCAGATATACAAATATTCCTGCTCTGACATCTTGTAGATTTTGTGGTCAGTGTAGGGAAAGTTGGGAGACAGGCAGGGAAAGCTAAGGGCCTTAGTGAGGTTTCCGGCAAATCTTGACTGGAAAGAGTTAAACCTCCACTAAGAGCAATTAAGCAGGGAGAACTGATAAACAGCCTGGCTTGCTTTGGAGCCAGGGCCCCAATTCCATCCTCTCCACCTCTAGTTCAGTATAAAAAGACAAAGTAGTAAAGGGGCTATATTATTAAAAAACCTCAGTTTATAAAATAAATACTGGGAAGAGTAGGGGAAAGGAAATAAGGGACAAGAAAAAGTATGTGAAAAGGAAAGAAACGGAAACAAAGTCTTTGTAAATAGGGGAGGGTGGAGGGGGTGAAGGGAGGGCAGGGGTATGGGGAAAA
>NW_022900928.1:71062102-71064943 GCF_012274545.1 Fukomys damarensis
TTGAAGGGAGCAGGGGTATGGGGAAAAAATGAGAACCAAGATCTGTCATGTAAGGGAATAGATCCCAATGATGAATGTAACTGTACTGTATACTTAAAAATACCAATAAACTCAGTAAGATTAAAAAAATAATTAAATAAAATAAATACTCATACCTGGACACTCACACATCTATATATATGAATACACACACATATCTTATTATTCTCTTACTATGTTAATGCACTAAATATATATATATATTGATTGGCCTAAAACCGCCAATCAAGTTATAACCGATTCTCAAGGGGGAGAGTCTCTTTCTTGCCATATAATAAAAGGGGCTAAGAACAAAGACCTTCAATCAAGCACCAGTTCCCTATCTCATTTCTCTCTTCAATAAAGTGATTTTGTTTCTCCTTCTAAAGTTATATCTCTAATTCTTTATTCGTATAACATTTACAAACTCCAAATAGATAAAATCTACCTTCACTCCAGACGCTACAGTTTAAGGTAGGTATAAAATGGTCATTTATGCCTGTAATGCCAGCACTGTAGGCGAATGAGTCAGGAGAATTACAAGTTAGAGCCCTGCCTAGGCAAATTAGCTATCTCAAAAAAGAAAGACAAAGAAAGAGGAGGCCAGAGGAAGAGAAGAAATGGCTAGGGGTGTCACTCAATGTGAAAGCCTTGAGTTCCACCCCCAGTACCACATTTAAAAAAAGAAAGTCATTTGAGAGTAAAAGTAAATGCAAAAATGTAAAATAAAAACCCTAACACCTAACAATTTATTTCTTTCCAATTTTAGTGTTATGTGCTGCCAAAGCAAGCATTAATTCATTTTATTTCTAATTAAAATGTTTCTCTACAAGTTATATAGTCAGGCCTAGGAGGTGAAGAGAGACAGTTCTACCCTCACCAATGGGTGACCTGCACTCTACTTTTCTTTACCCAGTAAAGATGTGCAACCTTGGACAAGTCACATCACTTTTAGGTGCGGATAACTAAAGGCAGAGAACTG
Source organism: Fukomys damarensis (assembly GCF_012274545.1). Taxonomy (NCBI): domain Eukaryota; kingdom Metazoa; phylum Chordata; class Mammalia; order Rodentia; family Bathyergidae; genus Fukomys; species Fukomys damarensis. The sequence continues at coordinate 71,063,103 of NW_022900928.1, forward strand.
GGTCTTCTTTTGAGAACCCATCTGGATGTTTGACGATGATAAAAAAGGGGATTTAAGAGGAAAAAGGATGTTGGGCTTGTTTACTGACTGTCCATACTGTATCAACGCACAATGGTGAAAGATTTGCTCAGGAGTTGAGAAGGGCTACAGCTAAATACAGACTTTAACAGGCCAGACTTCAATGGTGAAATTATCTATAAAAGAATAGATCACTAGTTTCCAGCACAGAATTACTCACAAGGTCTTCTGATCTCCAAATTTCTGCAATGTGTATGTCAAGGCAGTGGTTCTCCAAGAGATGAATCCAGACCAGCATATGCACCATCTAAGACCTTGTTAAAAATTAAATTCTCAGGGCCCAGGGCAAACTTACCAGAAACTCTGGGGGACAGGCCCCAATAATCTGTGTTTAACAAGCCCTGTAGGTGCTTTAAGTTAAGATGGTAAGCTTGAGAACCACTACCTACTGCAAAGTAAATTTGAGGTTTAAGCAGAAAGGAATCACCTTTTCTGCACTGGCCAAATTAAAGGAGAAGTTTACTGATGATGGGACAGGAAGCAAAAGCAGGAAAGTGTAGACACTATTTCACATCTATATCAAATTAACTGGAGAAAAATGTTGTAAACCTGTAACTTACCTCATCTATAAATGTAATGTCCAAAAGTCCCTCTTTGCAGTAAACCTTTTTGTGCTACTGCAATATAGTTTAAGGGGTACAGCTGGAGGAAAAGGGGAAGGATTATGAACCCAGGTTTCTAGTCCTAGGAGGAAAAATTCCAATCCTCCCTCCAACCCTGCCCACCTTCTCATGCCACACAATAACAGCAGAAAGTTACCCATGACAAATGGCCACAAACACTAACTACTCTGCTGTCACCCAATTCTCATCAACAAGCCTGCCATGACTATACCACCACCTTTCTGAAGGCGCTTTCTGGATCAAGGCCCTTAGGGCAGCTTGGAAGAGAAGCTGGGAGGAGGAAGGGGGTTGAAAGACTCCACCACATTCCTCATGACTTCTGAATATAGCTGCCCTGGGTGTAATCTGCAGAGTATAGACAGAGAAAAAGCAACAGTTCTAAGCTTAGTCTCTCAGCAAGAGCCAGAATATGGCACTGACCCAGCAGAAACAAAGTCATTCAAGAAGAGCGGGGCCTAAGAGCTTCCTGTAGGGGAGGCCAGCATGCAGACCAAGGAAGACAGGTCATTAAAGTGCCTGAGATAAAGAGCATCCACTGCTCAGGAGGAAAAGATATACTATGCCACGGATATTCTATATCTTTTCATGGCATAGAAATTAACAAACTTTTAAGTTATGCAGACAAGGAGCAGGTGGTCTAATCCTGCTGAGGAAAGGGTGGTGTTGAGAAGAGGTGCCTAAACTGTTAGGGGAGACAGCAGCTACTAGCTTAAGGGGAAGGAAGCTCAGAAGCTGTCAGAGCGACAGCTGAAAAGCCACAGAACAGAAGGGCTCCAAAGCCTAGCATGATCACAGGTGATATGACCACAGGTGTTCAGATCACGGATGAGGGTGTCTGCATGTGCTGGAGGAGAGGCCGCTGATGGAAGGAGGTGGGGCTCTCCGGGCCAGGATGCCTGCAGGAGGATCCCTGAGCAATCTGAGAAGAGGGGAATGAAAAGGCTGTGGAAAATCAAGGGGCCTAGACCACTTTTCCCTCTCAATAGGAGGGAGGGCTGCCTTTCTGCAGGCCCCATAAGGAGGTCGGAGGGCGGCGGCTGGCCGCGCCTCCAGAAGTTCTGTCTCTGGCCGCCAGGAGACGCGGAGGGCACTGAGCCGCAGCCCAGTCAACACGCCGCCGCCACTCCTGGCTCCGGACGG
>NW_022900928.1:71065114-71069538 GCF_012274545.1 Fukomys damarensis
TCTCCCACCAGCTCCGGGCCGAAACCGCGGGGTCGGAGATCCGAGTGGCGCGGGGCTTAACGGGTCGGAACACGTGGGGCCTTTGAGCCCGGAACCGGAAGTAGTCCCTCTCCCCGCCCCCTGGCTGCCCTGGAGCCTTTCTAGGCTTTTGGAGGTTTGGTTTACTCTGTGACCCACTGGGGGTGTCTGGAGATTGTGTAAAATAGATCCCTCCAGGAACCGTCTCCTCGCCTGTGTCGCCCTCTCTGCAATGAATAAATTAACACTCTGGGCCTTCAGTTCACACACATTTCTACTGCAAGGTTTTCTCATTGCTTTTTAAGTGTTATCGATCCTCTGTGTTTGTTTAGATTTGGTACCTATTGTTTAGTTTTCCTTTGCATGCTCTTTCCAAGCTTAGTAAAGTGGACCGAAAATTTGGGTTTGAATATTGGCTCTTGTATATATTTTGGCAAGGCTTCAGGCAAATCTCTTTACTCTCTGAACTTCAATGTCCCTCTTGTAAAATGGGCATCCTACTACTATTGCTCTGGGAATTGAATGACACATTTCATAGTAACTATCTGGAACATAGAGGAACCTCAAAGCAGTGTTGTTCTATACGTTTCTTTGAATGTTTCATTGTGCTTCTTTGCTTTAAGACTGTCATCCCTGATCCCATTTGTTCATTTTTTGCCAAAGTGGGTGACATTTCTACCTATCCTACTACTTTCCTTTATTCTGTTTCTGTTTTGCCCTATGAGTCACCATTCTCTAGGTGAGTGGGGCCTTCTTTTCCCACCTCTATTACGCATTTCATTTTCATGAAATGCATTACAGCAATCTGTACCATGTTTTGAACTGAATTTATTAATCACTTTTGGTAGAGGGAGACACATATTAGGATTCTTCTGAGTAACAAAATCCATATATAAAAAATCCATATATAAATGGAAATTTATTATAGGAATTGACTCCTGTGATCATGGAGGCTGATCAGGCAGTACATCTGTCCCCTAGGATCTGATACTGAAGAATTAGAGGTTGGTGGTGTAATTTAGGTCCAGGCTGAAGGTTTTAGAACAGAGGTAGGAGGGTGATGTGAGTGCTGATATAAGGCCTGGAATCTGAAGGTGGGAGAAGTGGGGGCAGTGATGTCAGGTCAGGAGGAGCTTGATGTCTCAGCTCAGTTTGGTTTTCCTCTGACCTTTTGTTTTATTCAGACCTTCAACTGGCTAAGGCCCATCCACTTTGGTGAGGGCTAATTTCTTTCAAAAACACCCTCACAGACACACCTAGAAATAACGTCTTATGAGTTATCTTGGCCTCTCCTAGCCCAAACACATAATTTTGTGACACATAAAATTAATCCCCTCAGAAAAAGGATATACAGTTCATGAAAGTCTACGGTGTACTCCATATGTCAGGTAAAAGAGCTGAAAACCAAGACTAGACGAGAATAACCACAACAAGCCTTTATTATAGGAACAATCGGCCAGGCTATCACCAAAGGAGAGAGAGCAATATGGCCGAGACAGGAAGTGCTTCTTATAGGAGCTGGGTTGGGGCTTGTAGGAGCTAGGGTGGGTTTGAATGAGGTAGAGGCTAGGGATTGGAGAAGCCTGGAAAAGGGACATGTTGGGAAGAAGGCCGTCATTTGGTGGGAGAAGCCATATTTTAAGTGGGAAGCAGGGTATTGTGCGAAGGAGAAGGCTACTATTTTATGGAGTATCTGTCTTAGGGTGAGGGAAATTAACACCATGTGATAGAGTATGTAGTTAGGTAGGAATGAGCTGCTGGATCTGTGAAACTGGCACACAGCTCTAAAAGAAATTCTATAAAAGGCCTAGGTCTAGATTTCTGGGGTTTGAGGTTCCTAGGATTCCCGAGAAGAGCACTTTATTCCTCCTTGAAGATTTCCCCTTCATATCCAGTCTTACACTTTTTGATTCCATACAGTCACACTTTGGGGCACAAACACCAAGTTAAACTGTGGTGACCCTGTTGGCCCAATTAGGCCTCACTTACATGCATTAATATTGTGGTTTTGTTTGCCCCCTCCGCCTTGAGATTTGGCCATCATGTCTGTTCCAATGAAGCCTATAAACTGTGACTTCAAAATGCCCCTTTCCTATATATGAGATTGGAGACTCTTAGTTGATTGGAAGAAGCCTTACCACTCACGACGACGCCCCAAATTCTAGTAAAAGAAAACCTAACTCTAAAACTTGTAGCATTTACCATCTCTGGGTACCTCCTGCTCTCCCTTCTTGAGGGTATACTTACATTACTGACAGTTGCCACCTCTGCCTCAGCCTACTTGGACCTCTCCCAAGCATATTATCCTTATTTATCAAAGTTAGCCTTGTTTAGAGTATATTTTGTTTATTCCTCAATAAATATGCTTGCCAAAAACCTTTTTTTCTGACTCAGAGCCCTGTCTGTAGACCTCTCTTCAGCAAATCTTCCTGGGGAGGATCAAAGAGCCAACACCACCACACAGTGCAGAACAGCAACCAGCCCAGGCTGACCCTGCCATTGCAGTAACACATTTTTTTTCTATATCTCTTGGTATTTAAAAAATATTAATATGAAGTGTATAAAGTACATAAATGCATTCCTATAAACATTAAAAACCTGTCAGTATTAAAGAAGAAAATCAATGACGCTTGTTAAGGCACAGCAAGAAATTATTTAGGACCATCATAATAGGTATGATTTTGGATCACAACAGTGTAAAAAATAGTTTAGTTAGCTTGTGAGTAAGGCAGCTAGCTAGGGAAAAGGCCTGAGATAGAGTTGGACAATCAATGATGATAAGACTTAAAATAAGAATAGAAAGGGAACTGGATTTGTAGTAATATACATCAAAATCATGGATTATGAAATGCTGATATAATAGAGCTCCAGAAGATATAGTAATCTATATGTGGTGTGACCTGAGTCCAGTCAAGAAAATTGTTATCTGTTTCTTCATTCATGAATGATTTATTGAGCAACTATTAGCACAAGAATACATATACATAGGATATATATGATATTATGTAGGGAATTTATTAGATAGACTTACAGGATCACAGGTAGGATAGTCCACAGTGGTAGTCTGCATGCTGTAGGGCAGAAGTGGTATAGCACAGTGGCATGGCAGAGGAAAGTTGCTCATGGCATGGCAGAGAGATGCAGAAAGAGTGAAAAGAAGATCTGGGTAGGGAGAGAAACCCTTCCAGGCCCTGCTCACATTGACCCTTCTCTTTTAACCAGTCCAGCCTCGTAATAGCAAATCAGTTTTCAGCCCCTCTAGCCCAACTTCAGTCAGATGGATAAGGTAGGGAGAGGTGTGTCCTGCTGAGCAGAATGAAATTTTCTTTTCTTTTTTTTTGGTACCGGGGATTGAACTTGGGTCCTTGAGCTTGCAAGGCAGGCCACCGAACTGCTGAGCTAAATCCCCAGCCCCAGAGTGAAATTTTCTACCCTGGAGACAGACTTCCGTCTTTACATGTGTAAGAGGAAAGCAGGGTTTATCCTAAAAGCAGGAAGGCTGGGAAAGTTAAGGAGACCCAAACAAAGAAACTTTCCCTCTTCTTATGGAGAAACTTTTCCTCTTACATATGTAAGTAGAGAGTGGGAATGCCCTAAGGGAAGGAAGCCCAGGAAAATAAAGAGAAGAGAGCCTAAGAAGTAAAGTCCTTTTTGCACTTTTATGAGCAACCCAGGCCTCTCTTTGGGTCATCTTTCCTATTCTGCAATAAATCCTCTTTTCTCTAACCTAAGATTTTGTTTGAGCACATGCTCTCTCACTCTACAAGCTGGGCAGGCTGTGTCAAAACCTCCTGTTTGATAAGAACCAGGAAAATTCAGGTTACACCATTATATTCCAAAAGCCCTTCCTGTGGGTACATAAGGTTCTCAGTGGATACCTGGATATAACCATAAGAATTTATAAGAAAATAATTGTGATTATTTAATTATGATGTGCTAAATTATGATTGTTGTAGCTTAACATCAGATGCAGTGTGCTATGACAACTTGTGACTGGGAGCCCTAATCTTGATGGTAGCACTGGTGGAGAGGTGGTAGGGCAAACTCTTCAGTAACACTTGAACCAAGCCTGTAGGATGACCAGGCAGGCTGGGATGGAGGGTGGGAAATGGGGTAAGAAAGAAAAAGAAAACATGTATGCAAAGGCCCTCAGATGGGAAGAAGCTTGGGGTATTGGAAAAACTGAGCGATGGTTGGTATAGGTGGAATCACAGAACAGAGAGAAATGTGCAAGGCATGGGATTGGGCACAGGGATCAGATCTGATGTTCCAAGGGTCTTATGGACCAGATTAAGTATTATCTTTCTGAGTTAATGAGAATTCATAGAAGGCTTACTTGAACAAAATATGTATGACTGCATATATATGTGTATATATATATATATATATATATATATATATTCCTT
>NW_022900928.1:71069548-71074610 GCF_012274545.1 Fukomys damarensis
TGTTGGTACATTTTAAGTATACAATATAGTGACATTCATCATTGGAGATTGTACCTTTACATAATTATCTTGATTATTATTTTTTTCCCATTCCTCTGACCTCCCTTCAACCCCTCCATCCCTCTCTATTTACAAAGACTTTGTTTCTATTTTTTCATTTTCTCATGTTAATTCCATTCCCTGCTTTGCTTCCACCTACCCCTCCCACTTCCCATTTGCATATTTTCTTCCTATTTCACATTATCTGTTGTATATTTTGATCCTTACTTACCCTTTCACTTTCTCATACCAGCGAAACTATTCAGTATTTACACGTGTGTGTCCTATTTATTTCACTTTAGAGTATGGCCTCAATGTGCATCCATTTAGCTATACATGTCTCTAATTTCTCATTCTTTTGGCTGAGTAGTATTCCATTTCATAAAAACCCCCACATTTTCTTTATCCAGTCTCCAGTTGATGGGTAACTGGGCTGTTTCCAAGTTTTAGCTATTACAAACTGTGTTGCTATGAACATAGATACACATATATTGTTGTGATATGATTCTTTTAATTCTTTCGGAAAGATATCCAGCAGAAGAATAGCTGGATCAAATAGGAACTCTAGTCTTGGTTCTTTGAGGTTTCTCCATACTGATTTCCACAGTAGTTGCACCAGTCTACACTCCCACCATTAGTAGAGAAGGGTTCCTTTCCTCCCACAGCCCTGCCAGCATTTGTTATTGGTGGCCTTCATGATTGCAGCTATTCTTGCTAGGGGTGAGGTGGAATCTCAGCATTGTTTTCATTTGCATCTCTTTTTTTTTCTTTTTATTGAGTTTCTTGGTACAATCTAGGTATACAATACAGTTACATTCATCATTGGGATTCTGTACCTTTACATAATAGGTCTTGATTCTCATTTTTTCCCCTTGTCCCTGCCCTCCTTTCATCCCCTCCTCCCCTCCCCATTTACAAACACTTTATTTCCATTTTTTCAGTTTCTCATATTTTTTTCCTCTCCCTTATTACCTTTCCCTCACCCTTCCCACTTTCCCTACACCTTTAGGCCTTTACTTCCTATTTCACATTATTAATTATCTCATTAGGATCCTGTGTACTATTATAGTTTTTCACACCGAGGAAACTATTCGGTATTTCAGTTAAAGAAATCTCTGTATGAACATTAAAAATAGGGAATCCTAAAATAAAACTAAAAAGGAAAGTAAAAGAGAAAAGGCAATGATGTAACATTAAAATAATCCTTAATTCTGGAGATGAAAATGGTCCCTTAACATATTTAAATTGGCACCATTGCTCAAGCGCCGGGAGGTAGGCTGGGCCCGATCCACGGTAGGAAGGAGAGCCACGCCTGCTCCCGAACCACCCACCATCCCTCAAGCACCTGGCACCCATAAGTTCTCCCCCACCCCGCACTCTCAGACCTCCTGTGTCAGTCTTTGGACCCACTCTGCAGAGGCAGAGGTGGTCATCAGGGGTATTTTTCTGAGTTCCCAACTTTGAACATCTTTAAAGAAAGGGAGTGGGAAACCTGTAGAAGAACGGTGTGGACTTCAACCACTCAGAAGTTTGGGGAACTCAATCTGGGCCTTGCAGCCTGAGGTCAGTCAGCGTCATGGGGTTCACCCATCAGCTAACTGAGACCAGGGGTCTTGCATCCTTGCTCTGTCTGAGCCATTAAATGGTAAATACACCATATTGAAATTTTGTTCACTGCAGACATGTTCTGGACTACTTCTTGATTTCAATTTAATTCAAATGATTTAAGAGTGATAGACTAGTGACTACCACAGGTGGTCAATGGCCAAGTTGTGCTTATTCTAAATGTGTTGCAGATTGTAGCAGTTGGGATAAAGCATTGCGGATGATTTGATGAGCTGCTTCTCTGGTGTTATGAAGATGAGAATGTCTGTGGGTCATTAGAGACATGGAAGCTAGGGCACAAATATATCAGAAAGATTTGGATGATAATCCAGAGACTAAACCAAGGACAGTCCGACAACAAAAATAAAAATGACAAAACACTTAAGCAAGACCCAAGGACAGACTTCCAGTTCACCAATGGCAAACAGTAGGGCAAATGAGGATGAAAAGGCTGATAGTGAACCACCAGGACACCCTGAACTCAAAGCACAGGAAGTGACAAAACGGATCAACCAGGCTCTAGAAAAATTAAAAACAGAAATAATTTCCCAGAAAACCATAGAGGTAGTGAGCAAAATGGAAGTCGTGATTTGAGACTCTACAGCAGAAAATGACAAAAAAATAGATGAGCTCAGGACCATGATAGAAGCCATGAAGGCCCAGCATAAGAAAGAAATGGAAAAAATAAGCACTCAACATAGGAAAGAAATGGAATCCTTAAAACAGATTCAAATAGATATCCAGGAGATTAAAAACTCCATAGAAAGTGTATGCAACAGAATAAAAGAATGCGAAGATAGACTCTCAGATATAGAAGATAAGATTGCAATCAGTGACCATGAAAAGAGAGACCTCTTAAAAACAGTAAGGGATCATGAGAAATCAATCCAACAACTCCTAGATGATGGAATCCATGAAGTAGCAGGAGAAAATACAAATGACTTTAAAAAGCTGATTGCAGAATTAATGACAGAAAACTTCCCAAACAGAAGGGAAGAATTTGACACTCCGATAACTGAGGCATATAGGACCCCAACTAGCTGCAATAAAAAAGTCTACACCTAGACATATAATAATCAAGATCCCAAGAAACCAATAGAAGAACAAAATACTACAAGCAGTAAGAGAAAAGAAACAAATCATATACAAAGGAAAGCCCATGAGAATCAAAGCAGACTTTTCAACACAAACCCTTGGGGCAAGGAGAGCCTGGAATGACATATTTCAAGTACTAAAGGAGAACAACTTCCAACCTAGACTGATGTGTCCTGCAAAACTCTCGTTCGAAATGGAAGGGGAAATAAGACACTTCCATGACAAAGAACACCTGACAAACTACATGAATACCAAACCAGCACCACAAGGAATTCTAAACAAGATCCTAGAAAAAGACAATGAAGGCGACAACACCATGAGGTCCCCTCAAAAAAATCAAATAAGCAAGGCAAGAAATTAAAAGGAGAAGGTGAAAAAGTAAAAAGAGTCCACAAAAGGCCAATAACATGTCAATAATAAGTCAGTACATATCAGTTATAACCATCAATGTCAATGGCCTCAACTCACCAATCAAGAGAAACAGACTGGCAAAATGGAATAAGAAGCAAAATCCAACAACATGTTGTATACAAGAAACACACCTAGTGCAAAAAGAAGCCCATAGAATGAAAGTGAAAAGATAGAAAACAATTCTCCATGTGACAGGAGCCCAGAAAAAAACAGGGGTAGCAATCTTATTTGCAGACAATGTAAATTTCAAACCAAGACTGATTCTAGTATTATTGATGTAGGATGGTACTGTATCATACCTCTATGAATGTAAAATATCTTGTATCTGCTTTATGATACATAGTAGGGACTGTGCTTTATCAGCACTACATTTAATGATATTACTCTAGAATGTTCTCTTTCCAGATGATGATTAAGATGCTAATAAAAAAATGGTGCCAGGTACCACAACAGCAACAGAACTTTGCTGTTTTCTGGATATTATTCTTTTCTTTGTTTCTTTTAGTTTAGTTTTGTTTTTTAATGGAATGTGCTGAATGTCTATAATTTTGTTCAGATGGCTGCAGAACCTGGAAAAGCTGTTGCTGCTATCAATGCATTACATACTGCTATTATTAGTCTTTTTATATAAATATATATACACACACACACACACACACAATTTCCATGTGTACAGGGGTAACACATCGTACTAAATATGTAAGGTCATATCTACGTGGGTTTGATTACAGAAACTAATAAAGTATTCTCTAAATAATGAAAAAAAGAATAAGGTAAGACTGTAAGAGCGAGAAGCAATTTAAATATGTTCAGGGACCATTTTCATCTCCAGAATTAAGGATTATTTTAATGTTACATCTTTGCCTTTTCTCTTTTACTTTCTTTTTTAGTTTTATTTTAGGATTCCCTATTTTTAATGCTCATACAGAGATTTCTTTAACTGAAATACTGAATAGTTTCTTTGGTGTGAAAAACTATAATAGTACACAGGATCCTAATGAGATAATTTATAATGTGAAATAGGAAGTAAAGGGCTAAAGGTGTAGGGAAAGTGGGAAGGGTGAGGGAAAGGTAATAAGGGAGATGAAAAAAAATATGGGAAACTGAAAATATGGAAATAAAGTGTTTGTAAATGGGGAGGAGAGGAGGGGGTGAAGGGAGGGCAGGGACAAGGGGAAAAATGGGAATCATGACCTATTATGTAAAAGTACAGAATCCCAATGATTAATATAACTGTATTGTATTAGATTGTACCAATAAACTCAATAAAAAGAAAAAAAAACATTTAAATTGCTTCTTGTTCTTAAAGTGTTATCTTATTCTTTTTTTCATTATTTAGAGAATACTTTATTAGTTTCTGAAACCAAGCCCATGTAGATATGACCTTACATATTTAGTATGATGTGTTAGCCCTGTACACATGGAAAAAAAAGCAAAAAATAAAAATAAAAAAAATTAACATTTCTAGACCAATATGGCTGTCCATTTCTGTACAATGCCAACTCAACACAGTAAATTGGGATGACTTTTTCCAAAGTTGGCAGCACCGTTAAAGTTTCTCAAAATTCAATTTATATATATATATATATATAATTTAAAAGACTAATTAGCAGTATGTTATGCATCGATAGCAGCAACAGCTTTTCCAGGCTCCGCAGTCATCTGAACAAAATTATAGAAACATTCCATTACAACAAAACAAAACAAAACAAAACAAAAAGCAAAGAATATAATAATATCCAGAAAATAGCAAAGTTCTGTTGCTGTTGTGGTACCTGGCACCATTTTTTTATTAGCATCTTAATCATCATCTGGAAAGAGAACATTCTAGAGTAATATCATTAAATGTAGTGCTATAAAGCACAGTCCCTACTATGTATCATAAAGCAGATACAAGATATTTTACCTTCAT
>NW_022900928.1:71074910-71119288 GCF_012274545.1 Fukomys damarensis
TTGTCTGCAAATAAGATTGCTACCCCTGTTTTTTTCTGGGCTCCTGTCACATGGAGAATTGTTTTCTATCTTTTCACTTTCATTCTATGGGCTTCTTTTTGCACTAGGTGTGTTTCTTGTATACAACATGTTGTTGGATTTTGCTTCTTATTCCATTTTGCCAGTCTGTTTCTCTTGATTGGTGAGTTGAGGCCATTGACATTGATGGTTATAACTGATATGTACTGACTTATTATTGACATGTTATTGGCCTTTTGTGGACTCTTTTTACTTTTTCACCTTCTCCTTTTAATTTCTTGCCTTGCTTATTTGATTTTTTTGAGGGGACCTCATGGTGTTGTCGCCTTCATTGTCTTTTTCTAGGATCTTGTTTAGAATTCCTTGTGGTGCTGGTTTGGTATTCATGTAGTTTGTCAGGTGTTCTTTGTCATGGAAGTGTCTTATTTCCCCTTCCATTTCGAACGAGAGTTTTGCAGGACACATCAGTCTAGGTTGGAAGTTGTTCTCCTTTAGTACTTGAAATATGTCATTCCAGGCTCTCCTTGCCCCAAGGGTTTGTGTTGAAAAGTCTGCTTTGATTCTCATGGGCTTTCCTTTGTATATGATTTGTTTCTTTTCTCTTAGTGCCTGTAGTATTTTGTTCTTCTGTTGGGTTTCTGGGATTTTGATTATTATATGTCTAGGTGTAGATTTTTTTTTATTGTAGCTAGTTGGGGTCCTATATGCCTCACTTATCTAAATGTCAAATTCTTCCCCTCTGTTTGGAAAGTTTTCTGTCATTAATTCTGTGAACAGCTTTTTAAAGTCATTTGTATTTTCGCCTCCTACTTCATGGATTTCTATGAGCCTTATGTTATTCTTCTTTGCATCATCTAGGAGTTGTTGGATCGATTTCTCATGATCTCTTACTGTTTTTAAGAGGTCTCTCTTTTCATGGTCACTGATTGCAATCTTATCTTCTATATCTGAGAGTCTATCTTCGCATTCTTTTATTCTGTTGCATACACTTTCTATGGAGTGTTTAACCTCCTGGATATCTGTTTGAATCTGTTTTATGGATTCCATTTCTTTCCTATGTTGAGTGTTTATTGTTTCCATTTCTTTCTTATGCTGGGCCTTCATGGCTTCTATCATGGTCCTGAGCTCATCTATTTTTTTGTCAGTTTCTGTTCTAGAGTCTCGAATTGTGACTTCCATTTTGCTCACTACCTCTATGGTTATCTGGGAAATTATTTCTGTTTTTAATTTTTCTAGAGCCTGGTTGATCCGTTGTGTCACTTCCTTTGCTTTGAGTTCAGGGTGTCCTGGTGGTTCACTATCAGCCTTTTCATCTTCATTTGCCCTACTGTTTGCCATTGGTGAACTGGAAGTCTGTCCTTGTGTTTTGCTTAAGTGTTTTGTCATTTTTATTTTTGTTGTCGGACTGTCCTTGGTTTAATCTCTGCGTTATCACCCATATCTTCCTGATACAGTTGCCCCCTGGCTTCCATGTCTCTAACGACCCACAGACATTCTCATCTTCAAAACATCAGAGAAAATAGCTCATCAAGTGAACCGCAGTGCTTTATCCCAACTGATACAATCAGCAACACATTAAGATCAAGCACAACTTGGACACTGACCCGCTGTGGTAGTCACTAGTCTATCACCCTTAAAGCATTTGAATTAAATTGAAATCAAGAAGTAGTCCAGAACATGTCTGCAGTGAACAAAATTTCAATATGGTGTATTTACCATTTAATGACTCAGACAGATAGAGGATGCAAGGCCCCTAGTCTCATTTAGCTGATGGGTGAACCCCATGATGCTGACTGACCTCAGGCTGCAAGGCCCAGATCGAGTTCCCCAACCTTCTGAATGGTTGAACTCCACAACGTTCTATTACAGGTTTCCCACGCCCTTTCTTTAAAGATGTTCAAAGTTGGGAACTCAGAAATATACCCTTGATGCCCACCTGTGCCTCTTTAGAGTGGGTCCAAAGCCTGGCACAGTGAGGAGGTTTGAGTGTGCGAGTGGGGTGCTCATGGGGGTTCAGGAGCGCTCGCACATCTACCTTCCTGGAGCTTGAGCTATGGTGGGTGGTTCGGGAGCAGGCGTGGCTCTCCTTCCCGTGGCGATTGGGGCCCAGGCTACCTCCCCGTGCTTGAGGGATGGTGGCTGAGTCGGGAGAAGGCGTGGCTCTCCTCATTTGCATCTCTTAAATGACCAGTGATGTTGAACAATTTTTTCCTATTTTTATTTGCTATTCGTACTTATTTGTTTAAGACATGTCTGTTATTTCAGATGCCCTTTTTTGGATTGAGTCTTTAAATTTGGGAGGTCTCATTTTTTTTTTTTTTTAGTTCTTTGTATATTCTAGATAGTAGACCTTTGTCTGATGAACAGCTGGTAGTTTTTTTCCCCACATTGTGGGTTGTCTCTTCACATAGTGGTTTTTCTTGTTGTGCAGAAGCTTTTTAATAAGATGAGATCGCATTTGATTTTTGGTGCTAGTTCACTTGCAACTGAGGTTTTGTTCATGAAATCTTTTCCTATGCCAATGACTTCAAGAGTTCCATCTAAACTCTCTTCCAGCTGGTTTAATGTTTCTGTTTTAATATTTAAATCTTTAATCCATTTTGATTTTAGTTCTGTGCATGCTGAGATATATAGGTCTAGTTTTAATCTTCGGCAAGTTAAAATCCAATTTGTTAAGCATCACTTATTAAAGAGTCTATCTTTCCTCTAGTGAGGGTGTTTAGCTCCTTTGTTGAAGGTGAGGTGGCTGAGTGTGTCTGGAGTTGCTTCTGCATCTTCTAATCTCTTTCACTTGTCCTTGGGCCTGCTTCTTTGCCAAAACCATGCTGTTTTTATCACAGTAGCTTTGTAGTATATTTTCAGGCTGGGGATTATGATAACCCTGCTACCTTGTCTGTGTTGCCTAGAACTGCTTTTGCTATTCTAGGTTTCTTCTTGTTCCAAATAAATTTTTGGATTGTTTTCTCAAGGCCTGTGAAGTATGCTCTTGAAATTTCAATTGGGATTTCTTTTTATCTACATAGCAGTTTTGGAAGTATGGCCATTTTCACTATATTGGTTCTTCCTACCAAGGAGCAAGGGTTGTCTTTCCATTATCTGATATCTTCTTGGATCTCTTTTTTCAGAGTGCTATAGTTTTCAATAGAGGTCTTTGATTTCTTTCATTAGGTTGATTTCTAGGTATTTCACTTTTTTTTAAATTTTATTGAGTTTATTGGTACATTTTAGGGATACAGTACAGTTACATTCATTGTTGGGATCATGTACCTCTACATGGCAAGTCTTGATTCTCATTTTTTCCCCTTACCTCTGCTCTCCCTTCACCCCCTCCTCCCCTCCTCATCTACAAACACTTTATTTTCATCTTTTCATTCTCTCCCATTTTTTCTTTTCCCTTTTTGTTCTTCCCCTATGCATCACACCTTCCCTACACCTTTAGCTCCTTTCTTCAAATTTTTAAATGTTAGTAATCTTCATAGAATCTTATGCATTGTTGCAGAATATTCACACCAGGGAAACTATTTGGTATTTACACATGTGTGACTTATTTATTTCACTTAGGAGTATATCTTCAATATGTATCCATTTTCCTATGAATGAATCTATTCTCTCGCTCTTTATGGCTGAGTAATATTCCATTTTATAGAAAAACCACATCTTCTTTATCCAGTTTCCAACGGATGGGCAAATAGGTTGTTTCCAAGATTTAGCTATTACAAACTGTGCCGCTATAAACATGGGTGCACATACTTCTCTGTGATATGATTCTTTTAGTTCTCTTGGAAAGATACCCAACAGAGGGATGGCTGGGTCAAATGGAACCTCCAGTCCAAGCTCTTTGAGGTATCTCCATATTGATTTCCATAGTGGTTGCACTAGTCTGCACTCCCACCAACAATGGAGGAGGGTTCCTTTCTCCCCACAACCCCGCCAACATTTGTTATTGTGTGATTTCTTGATAGCAGCCATTCTTTGTGGGGTGAGGTGGAATCTCAGTGTTGTTTTCATCTGCATCTCTCGAATGACCAGTGATGTGGAACATTTTTTCATATATTTTCTTGCTGCTTTCACTTCTTTGTATGAGAAATGTCTGTTCATTTCGGATGCCCATTTTTGGATCGGGTCTTTATATTTGGGGGGACTGATTGTTTTGAGTTCTTTATATATCCTTGATAATAGTCCTTTGTCTGAGGTACAGCTGGTAAAAATTTTTTCCCACATTGTAGATTGTCTCTTAGTTCTGCTAATGGTTTCTTTTGAAGTACAGAAGCTTTTTAGTAAGATGAGATCCCAGTTGTTGATTCTTTCTGCTAGTTCCCGTGCTACTGAGGATTTGTTCATAAAGTCTTTTCCTATACCAATGTCTTCCAGAGTTCTGCCTAACTTACTTTCCAGCAAGTTTAATGTTTCTGTTTTAATATTTAGATCTTTAATCCATTTGGATTTTAATTTAGTGCATGGCGAAAGATAAGGGTCTAATTTTAATCTGTGACAGGTTGATATCCAGTTTTTCCAACACCATTTATTAAAGAGGCTATCTTTCCTCCACTGAGGATGGTGAGCTCCTTTGTCGAAGATGAGGTAGCTGAGTACATCTGCATTTGTTTTTGTGTCTTCCAGTCTGTTCCATTGATCCTCAGGCCTATTTCTTTGCCAGTACCATGCTGATTTTATCACAGTGGCTTTGTAGTATAGTTTCAAATTGGGAATTGTTACACCTGGTGCCATGTGACTGTTGCCTATAATGGCTTTTGCTATTCTAGGTCTCTTGTGGTTCCAAATGAATTTTTGGATTCTTTTTTCTAGTTCTGTGAAATATAGTGTTGGAATTTCAATTGGCATTGCATTGAATGTATATAGCAGTTTCGGTAGTATGGCCATTTTCACTATGTTGATTCTTCCTACCCAGGAGCAGGGGATATCTTTCCATTTTTTTATATCCTCTTCGATTTCTTTTTTCAGAGTGCTGTAGTTTTCAGTGTAGAGATCTTTTGTTTCTTTTGTTAGATTGATTCCTAGATACTTCATTTTTTTGGATGCTATTGTAAAAGGAATTTTTTCCCTTATTTCTCTTTCTGTCTGTCTGTTATTTGTGTATAGAAAGGCTATTGATTTTTGGGTATTCACCTTGTATCCAGATACTTTACTGAATCTGTCAATTAAGTCTAGAAGTTTTTTGGTGGAGTTTTTTGGATCTTCAATGTAGAGTATCATATCATCAGCAAATAATGATAGTTTAACTTCTTCCTTTCCTATCTTTATTGCTTTAATTTCTTTCTCTTGTCTAATTGCTGTGGCTAATGTTTCCAGAACTATATTGAAGAGAAGTGGCGATAGTGGGCATCCTTGTCTTGTTCCTGATTTTAACATGAAGGTTTTCAGTTTTTGGCCATTCAATATGATGTTGGCTGATGGTTTTTCATAAATAGCCTTTATTAAATTGAGGTATAGACCATCTATTCCAATTTTTTGCAGGGTTTTTATCATGAATGGGTGTTGAATTTTATCAAATGCTTTTTCTGCATCTATTGAGAGGATCATATGGTTTTTGTCCTTGACTTTGTTAATATAATGTATTACATTCACTGACTTTCGTATGTTGAACCACCCTTGCATCTCTGGAATAAATCCGACTTGGTCATGATGGATGATCTTCTTAATAATCCTCTGTATTCTGTTTGCTAGTATCTTATTAAGGATTTTTGCATCTATATTCATTAAGGAGATTGGTCTGTAGTTCTCCTTTTTGGTTGTATCTTTCTCTGGTTTGGGAATCAGAGTGATACTTGCTTCCAGGAATGAATTTGGAAGTATAGCTTCTCTTTCAATTTCATTGAAAAGTTTGAAGAGTAATGGTAGTAGTTCTTCTCTAAATGTCTTGTAAAATTCAGCAGTGAATCCATCAGGGCCTGGGCTTTTCTTTGTTGGTAAGTTTTTAATTACATTTTCAATTTCACTGATTGTGATTGGGGTGTTTAAAATGTTTTTATCTTCTTCGTTCAACTTTGGTAATTCATAAGTATCTAGAAATCTGTCCATTTCTTCTGTGTTTTCCATTTTATTAGAGTACAGGTTCTCAAAGTAGGTGTTCATGATCCTCTGGATTTCTTTCGGATCTGTTGTGACTTCGCCTTTTTCATTCCTAATTGCATGGATCTGAGCCTTTTCTTTCCTTTTTTTGATAAGATTAGCTAAGGGTTTGTCAATTTTATTTATTCTTTCAAAAAACCAGCTCTTTGTTTCATTTATTTTTTGTATCGTTTTCTTAATTTCAATTGCATTGATTTCTGCTCGGATCTTTATAATTTCCTCTCTTGTTCGAGCTTTGGGTTTTTCTTGCTCTTGTTTTTCTAGGAGTCTAAGTTTCATCGTTAAGTTGTTTATTTGAGCCCGCTCTGTTTTCCTAGTGTGGGCATTCAATGTTATGAATTTTCCACGTAGAACTGCTTTCATTGTGTCCCAAAGATTCCTGTATGTTGTATTGGCATTCTCATTTATTTGTAAAAACTGTCTAATTTCTTCTTTAATTTCCTCTGTAATCCATTGATTGTTTAGGAGAGTGTTGTTCAGTTTCCATGTGCTTGTGAAGTTTCTATAGTTTCTTGTGCTATTGATGTCTAGTTTGATTGCACTATGATCTGATAATAAACAGGGGATGACTTCAATTTTTTTGCATTTATTTAGACCTGTTTTGTGAGCCAGTATGTGGTCTATTTTGGAGAATGATCCATGTGCAGCCGAAAAGAATGTATATTCTGGTTTTTGGGGGTGGAATACTCTATAAACATCTATTAAGTCCATGTGTTCCAAAGCTTGGTTCAGTTCTATTATTTCATTGTTGATTTTCTGCCTAGTAGATCTGTCAATTTGTGATAGTGGGGTATTTAAATCCCCCACTACAATTGTATTAGTGCTTATTTGGTTTTTCATGTTACTTAATATTTGTTTTATATAGTTGGGGGCATTTATATTTGGTGCATATATGTTTATGATTGTCAGCTCTTCCTCTTGAATTGTTCCCTTTACAAGGATGTAGTGTCCTTCTTTGTCTCTCTTAATGAGTTTTGGTTTGAAATTTACTTTATCTGAGAATAAGATTGCTACCCCTGCTTTTTTCTGGACTCCTGACGCATGGAGAATTGTTTTCCATCCTTTCACTTTCAGTCTATGGACTTCCTTTTGCACTAGGTGTGTTTCTTGTATACAACATATTGTTGGATTTTGCTTCTTAATCCATTCTGCCAATCTGTTTCTCTTGATTGGTGAATTGAGGCCATTAACATTGATGGTTACAACTGATATATTTTGACTTATTCTTGTCATGTTTTTGTCCATTTGTTGACTCTTTTTACTTTTTCTCCCATCTCCTTTTAGTTTCTTGCCTTGCCTATTTGATTTGGTCTGTTGGGCCTCATGTTATTGTGAATTTCGTTGTCCTTTTCTAGGATATTGTTTAGAATTCCTTGCAGTGCTGGTTTGGTGTTCATGAAATTTCTCAGGTGCTCTTTGTCGTGGAAGTATTTTATTTCCCCATCTATTTTGAAAGAGAGTTTTGCAGGATACAAAAGTCTAGGTTGGAGATTCTTTTCTTTTAGGACTTGGAATACCTCACTCCAGGCTCTCCTTGACCTAAGGGTTTGTGTTGAAAAGTCTGCTGTGATTCTAATGGGCTTCCCTTTGCATGTGATTTGTTTCTTTTCTCTTACTGCTTGTAGTATTTTGTTTTTCTGTTGGATTTCTGGAATCTTGATTATTATATGTCTAGGTGTAGATTTTTTTTGATCGTGGCTAGTTGGGGTTCTATATGCCTCACTTATCTGTATGTCTAATTCTTCCCTTCTGTTTGGGAAGTTTTCTGTCATTAATTCTGTGAAGAGCTTTTTTATATCATTTGTGTTTTCTCCTGTTTTTTCATGAATTCCTATCAGTCTTATGTTATTTTTCTTTGTATCGTCTAGGAGTTGTTGGATTGATTTCTCATGATCCCTTACTGTTTTTAATAGACCTCTTTTTTCACGGTCACTGACTGCTATCCTATCTTCTATATCTGAAATTCTATCTTCGCAATCTTTTATTCTGTTTCGTACACTTTCAATAGAGTTTTTAATCTCCTGGATATCTGTTTGAATCTGTTTTATGGATTCCATTTCTTTCCTCTGTTGGGCATTCATTGTTTCCATGTCTTTCTTATGCTGAGTCTTCATGGCTTCTATCACAGTCTTGAGCTCATCTATTTTTTTCTCAGTTTCTGCTCTAGAGTCTCGAATCATGACTTCTATTTTGCTCATCATCTCTCTGGCTAGCTGGGAAATTATTTCTGATTTGAATTTTTCTAGAGCCTGATTGATCAATTTTGTTACCTCCTGTGCTATGGGTCCAGGGAGTCCTGTTGGTTCACTATCAGACTTTTCATCCTCATTTGTCCTACTATTTGCTATTGGTGAACTGGATATTTGTTTTTGTGTCTTGCTTAAGTGTTTTCTCATTTTTATTTTTATTGTTGGGTTGTCCTTCTTTAATTTCTGGGTATTACTTAAATCTTCCTAATATAGTTGCGTTTTAGCTTTTGAGTATCTTATGACTCATAGACATTCTCGTTTTCATAATATCAGAGAAAACAACTCTTTAAATCAATCACCACTCTTTGTCCCAATTGATACATTCAGCAGCCCAATAGGATCAGGCACAGCTTGCCAACTGACCACTTATGGTAGTCATTAATGTATCACCTTTAACTCATGTGAATTAGATTAATTTCAAGAAGCAGCTCATAGTATGTTTGCAGTGAATATTCTTTTCAATATGGCATCTTTACCATTTAGGATGGGGGGTTCGACTTAGAACAAGAGGATTAGATAAGTGAAAGAATTAGAGCAGGTTTGAAGTGAATCCAGAGGTTGTAGAATTACCTTACTATCTTTACAAAGCTATTAAGTTCAGGGGGGATAGAGAGAGTGCAGGAATAAGGACAGGAATATATCCCCTTAACAGTAACAGGCGCTTGCCTTCCCTTGAAGGTACAGAGCCATGAGTGAGGTAAAATGACTGGAGAAAAGAACATAAAGAGAAACCCCTCCTAAAAACAAAAAATAATAAAAGAAGTCTGAGTTATTCAGGAGCTGGAATAAAAAGGGAGATGAGGGACAATATGGTGGAGCAAGAGACTGAGTTGGAGAGAGAGGACAGAAAAAAGAAAGAAATTTTAGGGTGGAATGAGGAAAAAAGAGAAAAGAGAGAGAGAAAGAAAAAGAATTTGAAGGTCCTCTTTCAGGCTATCTCTGATCTCATATTATACCACATGCACAGCCATATGCGGAACCAAAACCCCTGGTCTTAGCTAGCCAATGGCTGTTCCTCACGACTGAGACTGAACACAATCTACAAGGCCTAACTTTAGTTTCCTTACCCTCAGGGTTGAACTCCACTCAGTTCTATTACAGGTTTCCCCTGCCCTTTCTTTAAAGATGTTCAAAGTTGGGAGCTCAGAAAATTACCCTTCATGGGAACCTATGCCTCTGCAGAGTTGGTCTAAGGACTGGCCCGATCAGGAGCTTTGAGAACCGGGGGGGGGGTGTCATGTGGGTGTTTCAAGGGCGCCCACACGGCTACCTTCCTTCCTGGGTCTGTTGTCGCGAAAGCCAGGAGCTCGCTTGCAGGCCGGGAGCTCGCGTGCCTGCCACCGGGTGATCGCAGGCAGGCAGGCAGCTGAAGAAACCGGTATTTCACTTTTTTGGATGATATTCTATAGGGAAATGTTTCTCCAGTTCATTCTTCAGTGAATCTATTGTTAATGCACAGGAAAGATACTGATTTTTGTGTGTTGAACTTGTATCTAACTAGTCTTCTGACTTTGGCTAGTAAGTCTAGAAGACTTTTGGTGGAGTCGTTGGGGTCTTCTATATAGAATTTCATGCTGTCTGCAAATAATGGCAATTTGACTGCTTCATGTTCTATCTTTCTTCCTTCATTTCTTTTTTTTTCTTCCTTTCATTTCTTTCTCTTGTCTAATTGCTGTGGCTAATGTTTCCAAAACTATATTGAACACAAGTGGTGATAGTAAACATCCTTGTCTTGTTTCTTACTTTAGCTTGAAGGATTTCATTTTTGACCATTTAATGTGATATTAGCTTTTGGTTTATCATAGATGGTTTTTATCAGGTTGAGGTAGAGACTGTCTATTCCAATTTTTTGTAGTGTTTTTGTCATGAATGTATGTTGGATTTTGTGGAATTATTTTTTCTGCATCTATTGAGATGATCATATGGTTTTTATCCTTAACTCTATTAATATAGTGTATTATACTTATCAATTTACATACATTGAAATATCCCTGCATCTCTGGGATGAATCCCACTTGGCCAGCCTGTATTATCTTCTTGATGATCTTCTGCATTCTATTTGCCAGTATCTTATTAAGGATTTTTGCATCTATTCTCATAAGTGATCTTTTTCAGTTGGGTCTTCCTCCACTTTTGGGATCAAGGTGATGCTTGCTTCCAGGAATAAATTTTGGAGTATTGCTTCCCTTTCAATTTCATTGAAGTGTTTAAAAAGTAGTGGCATAGTTCTTTTCTAAGCGTCTTATAGAGTTCAGCAGGATCCGGGCTTTTCTTAGTTCGCAAGTTTTTAATTACATTTTCAGTTTTGTTGATTGATATTGGGTTGTTAAGAGCTTTTAGGTCTTTTTCATTCAACTTTGGTAATTCATACGTATCTAGGAATCTGTCCATTTCTTCTGTGTTTTCTATCTTATTGGAGTATAGGTTCTCAAAGTAAGTATTAAAGATCCTCTGGTTTTCTGTTAGGTCTATTGTAATTTCACACTTTTCATTTCTAATTGCATGGATGGGGGTCTTTTCTTTCCTTTTTTTGATAAGATTGTCTAAGAGTTTGTCAATTTTATTTATTCTTTTGAAGAACTAACTCGGATTAATTGACTTTTTTGGTATCATTCTCTTAGTGTCCATTGAATTGATTTCTCTCTGTTCTTTATAATTCCCTCCCCTATATGAGCTTTGGGTTTGTCCTGTTCTACTTTTTCTAGAAGTTTGTAGTTCAGCATCATTGTTTGAACTTGCTCTGTTTTCCTAATATGACTATTTAGTGCTATAAATTTCCCTTGTCAGACTGCTTTCATCATGTCCTCTAGATTCTGATATGTTGTATTGTCATTGTCATTTAATTGTAGCAAATGTCTGACTTCTTCTTTAATTTCTTCTGTGACCCATTGGTTATTCAGAAATATGTTATTAATTTTCCATGTGTTTATGAAATTCTTGCAGTGTCTATTGCTATTGATCTCCAATTTAATTACACGATAGTCTGAAAATATACAGGGGATAACTTCAGTTTCTTTGCACTTAGTTAAACATGTTCTATAAGCAAGTATGTGGTCTATTTGGGAGAATGACCCATGTGTAGCTGAAAAGAATATGTATTCTTATTTTGTGGTGTGGAACAGTCTGTAAACATCTGTTAAATTCATTTGTTTAAGATTTTGATTGAGTTCTAAAAATTTATCATTTTCTGTGTAGTTTATCTATCTATTTGTGACAGTTGGGTATTCGGGTCCCCCACTATTATTGTATTAGTACCTATTTGATTTTCATATCGATTAGTATTTGTTTTATATAGTTAGGCACACTAGTATTTGGTGCATATATATTTATGATTATCATCTCTTCCTCTTGGATTGTTCTTTTTATAAGGAGGTAGTATCCTTTTTTATTCCTCTTAATCAGTGTTGGTTTGAAACCCATTTGATCTGCAATTTCTGCTTTTTTTCAGCTTTCTGTCACATGGAGTATTGTTTTCCACCCTTTAACTTTCAGTCTATGAGTTTCTTTTTGAATTGTGTTTCATGTATACAGTATATTTTTGGATCTTGCTTCTTGACCCATTCTGCCAGTCTATTTCTTTTGATTGGTGAACTGAGACCATTAACATTGATGGCTATAACTGATACATATTGACTTATTTTTGCTATGACTTTTTCTTTGCATTGGATTCTCCCATTTTGCATTTAACTTCTTGTCATGCCTATTGGTGAACTGACCATTAACATTGATGGCTATAACTGATACATATTGACTTATTTTTGCTATGACTTTTTCTTTGCATTGGATTCTCCCATTTTGCATTTAACTTCTTGTCATGCCTGATGGATTCATTCTGCTGGGCTTCCTGAGGTTGTGATCTTCATTGTCTTTTCCTAGGATACTGTTTAACAATATTTGGAGTGCTAGTTTGGTATTCATGAATTTCCTCAGGAGCTAGTTGTCATGAAAGTATCTTATTTCTCCATCAATTTTGAAAGATACTTTTTCAGGGTACATCAATCAGTATTATCTTCTTTGCATCATCTAGCAGCTGCTATACTGATTTCTCAGTGTCCCTTACTATTTTTAAGAAGTCTTTCTTTTTCTGGTCACTAATTGCAATCCTGACTTTTATATCTGAAATACTATCCTCACATTGGTTCATTCTGCTGTGTAAACTTTCAATGGAATTTTTAATCTCCTGAAAATCTGTTTGCATCTGTTTTAGGGATTCTATTGTTTTCCTATGTTGGGATTCCGTCATGTTCCTCAGCTCCTCTATTTTTTAATTTGTGTCTGCTCTAGATTTATTAATCATGTTTTGCACTATGCATACAATCTCTGTTGTTATCTGAGAAATTATTTCTGATTTCATTTTTTCCAGATCCTCTTTTATTGCCAGTTCAGGGAACCCAGGTAGTTGAGTATCAGATTGTTCCCTCTTGATGCCCTTTGGGGTTTCCTTAGATGATATGGAAGTCTGGTTTTGATAATTGTTTGTATGTCTTCTCATTTCAACATTTGCAGCATGCTGTGCCTTTGTTGAGGCAACTTTTTGCTCATCCAGAGGTGTTCAATTATCAGCAAGCCACCAGTTGACCTTTTCTCTGCTGCTTACCAGTGCCCCAATTCCTGGGTTCAGAGTCATTGCCTTCTGGATCCCTGCACTGTC
The DNA here is from genome assembly GCF_012274545.1 of Fukomys damarensis. Taxonomy (NCBI): domain Eukaryota; kingdom Metazoa; phylum Chordata; class Mammalia; order Rodentia; family Bathyergidae; genus Fukomys; species Fukomys damarensis. Next base: position 71,087,919 of record NW_022900928.1, read on the forward strand.
CTGTTGTCTGGGCAGGGTTTTGGCTTGAGCCTATGCACACTTGGGATGGTATCTGGGCATGCTTCTGGCTGGGCCCTGCACCCCTGCATAGCTATTGTCTGGGTGGGCTTCTGGGTAGATTTGTGTGCACTTACCATGGTGTCAGGGCAGGCCTCTGGTGGTTGCTTGTGCACCTGTGCAGCTCTTTTACAAGGGGATCTTTGGCTGGAGCCTGTGGGTTCAAGTACCTGGGGTATTCATGAGGCTGGACCTGCCTACAGCCTTGCTGCTCTGGTCCACACTGGCTTCTCATTGGGATCTGTGTGCACTTACAGATGATATGGAGTATTTTTTTGGGGGAAACAGGGCATGAGAAATTGTTGAAAGATAATTTAGAAAGATGATATTATAGGTCAGGTTCTTATAGTAGAATGATGCTAATAGAGATAGAGGGCTGTCTTGGTTAATTTTCTGTTGTTGCTGAGGCAAAATACCTGACACTCACAAGTTAAGGGAAGAGAGGTTTATTTAGCTCACAGTTTGTATAAAGTTTTCAGTTCATAATCGGCTGGCTTCAAGACAATGTGGCATGACAGAAGGCATTGCAGGGGAGAAACCATTTGTTGTGTGCTGAAGGCAGCAAGCAAGGGATGACCACTGCTCTTTCTATCCTTTATATCTTATCCAGGGAGGGTACTTGGCAGGTAGCACTCACACCTGTAATCTAGTGCCCTTGAGCCTAGCATTGCACCATGAATCAATTACAGCACCACACACTCTATAGAAGTCTCACCATGATCATGCGAGGCTTTGGGAGGACATCTAAACACAAGCCATAACAAAGGCATTGGCTTTTTATTTCTTTAGCACTATTTGATAATGCTATAGCATATATCTAAGATGTCCCACAGAAGTTTCATATGCCCAGAGGTGGATTTTTGGAATATGATTGGATCTTGAGGGTGCCATACAATTAATTCACTGAGGAGTGCATAGTTGAATGTGCTATTGGGTACTAAGATTTAGAGGATAGAGGTGAGTCATTGGCGTGTGAGCCAGAAGGGTATATTATTATCCCCAGCTTGGTTCCACTCTTTCTGTCTCCTGGCTGCCATAGGTTGAGGACTTTTCCTCCACCAGCCCCTTCTGCTGAACCATTTTTGTCCCAGAGCCAGCCAAATATAGACTGAACACACTGAAACCACAAGCCAAAATAAACCGCTCCTCTTTTAATTTTAATTTGTGGATGTTGGGTATTTTTGTTAGAATTCTGGGAAAGTGACTAATGTAGATAAAGAGAAAAACACTATTGTTAGGAAGTGATTAGTTGTGCATTTGGAATAGAGAGGGGTTATTTCCTCCAAATCAAAGAAATGATAAGTAGTTAGTAAAATTGGTTCAGTTGAAAGTGTGTGTAGAACCTAGTGTGATGACACATACCTACAACCCTACCACTGAGGGAAACTGATGAGGGAAGAACACAAACTAGAGCCCTGTCTGAGCAATGTAGTGAAATCATGCCTCCACACCTCCCCACACAAAAAACCCCCAGAAAGTGTTAGGGATATAGCTCAGTGGTAAAGCGCACTTCAGTTTGATCCCAGTCTGGCAGGGGGTGAGGGTGGGTGAGAAGTATGTGAAGGAGCTGTCCAGTACAGATATAGAACTTGGATGACTTTGGAAAAGTTATATGTGCACAACATTTTTATAGTTGGAGTTCAGTTTTTATAATTGGAGAAAAATTATAATTCAAAGTAAAGAATGGTGAACCACTTGGTCTGGCATTAGATACTTTGGTAAATATATAATTATCTCCAAACTGTCTATATATTACTTTTGTAGTCAGTATCTGCAAGAGAGGAATGGATTTAATGCAGGACACAGAAATTTACAAGGTTAGCTGACAGTATTCACCCACAGAGTCAAATGTAGAAGAGTGTGAGATCTATCCCTCCGCTAGAGATCCAAAGACTCCAGACCAATGTCTGAAGCCCACTACAATGTCCCATATAAGTTTGTATCGGGAGGCCAAGGAATCTGCAGTGGAAGACTGAAAGAGCCTGTGGGAGAAAGCCCAAGGGCCAGTGCTGGAGGGTAAGAGAATCTGTGCTAGCAGATGGAAAAGCTTAAGAAATTTGTCCTGAGAGCCAGGAGATGATGTCCAAGATGAAAGCAAAGGCCAGATCTCCAAAGAGAATAGGAAGCAGTCTTGAGGAAGGTGAGGACTGGAGCTCAACCAAAGCCACTGGGAGGAAAATCAGCTTCAAGGAACTCTTCCAAGGAAAATCAGGTGAAATCCTTCCCTCCTGTCAACTTTTATATCCCTCTGACCGCAATCCTCCCTAAATTGGTCATGCATTCCCAGAACCATGCTGATTCAGTTCAGCTGGGCATTCCACACTCAGATTGACAATAGATTTTTAAAAACCTTTTTGCTAAGTTGGTTGGGCACTTAGGAGTATCATGGAAAGATAACATTCTGATAAAATTTGAGATAACTTTAGAGATATACCTTAAAAGAAACAGTAAGAAATCTGTGCTGTGATGGGGACTACTTTCACTGTTGATCCTGAGAACCAATCCTGTATCATTTCCCAAAAGCCAGGACTGGGATATGACATGCCTGTGTTTGTTGTCTTAACTCCTGTAAAGTGGCAGAAGTATTGGCAGAGTTTTCAGCTATGTATAAACAACATCTGACTTTGATACTTGCATAGGTCTCTCTTTATGGTGCAGTTAAAATATTGAGTGTCATCAGTTTTGAAATACAGCCTTTCTCATAACTTGGACTTCAGTATTAACAAAATGATTCCTTGGGCAGTATCTTTAAGGACTTCCTGAATATATCAAGTTAGAGATTCTATATGTCATGTGACATCCTCTAATCCAGTAGAGGGAATAAAAATAGAGGCTAGATGACAATACTAATGGAACAAACTATGGATCCACCTGTGTTGCAGCACAGGAAGGTTGGCAGGGTGGCTAACAGTTTTCAGCCATCCCCTTTCATCCAAGGAAAATCCAAGGTGCACTGACCAATTCAGCAAGGAGACAGCCAGGGCCACAGATCTGTGCCACAAAAACACTGGGTGCCATGTGGAACACCCCGGTGTATTCCAGGCCTTGAAAACCAGTTAGTAGCAAATGAATCCTCCACTTGTGAGATAACAATATGCTGACATTGTTTGAAGGGAGCCCAGCCCACATATTTGGAAGCATTGGGCCTGGTATACTAGCAATGATTGTATTGTTCCCAGAAAAAAAGAAAAATATAACTAAGGCATCCTGCAGTGGGAGTGAGCCAGCTACAGTCATCATCCAGTATTGGAAAATACCCATCCTGATGGCAATGATTATTATTTATTGAGCACAAGAAGGATTACAACTTTTGAAAGAAGAGGATTAGCCTATCTCCAAATGATTCCAGTTTCATCTTGGAAAAGTTTTTCCCACATCCCTTTTGATCCAAGGTTCAATTAATGAACCATTGTGATATGTCTGAATGAATGGTTCTACATAATATCATTAACTGCTCTTCTTCCTCACATATGTAACATTGTAATCCAGGGAAACTTATTGTTTTGATAACAGGGCTTTTCATATCAGGTTCTTAGATTAACCTTATATCCTCAAAGGACCTATTTCTCATTACCAACCTCAAGACAGTGCCCTTAGAGAAGATTAAGGAGAGCAATGTAGATAATCACATTGTCACCTCATAACACTTTATTTGGAATTTGCAATTTTTCATTTAATGCTAAAATGAATTTGCAATAATCCTTTTTAAGAATCATATTTTTAATGGGCTATCAATGACAGTCTTTATTGCTGGAAAAGGGACCTATTAGTACTTGTTATTATGGACTATGATGACTCACCTGCATCATCATTCTATCAGTTTTGGATATCTTCCTGAGAAAAGGACCATTGCTTTCTAAAGACCTTTGCATGCTATCTGTGAATATGAACTTCTTGTGACCTTGGGGCTATTTTCCAACAACATAGTTAGGTTTCTCTGAGACACCTTTTTGTTGCACATGGTCTACCTAAATGAATTCCCCAAACTGGCATAATCCATGAGGTGTAAATTAAAATTTTGATAAAAAGTCCTCAAGTTTTATTATTATCTGGGAATGAGCCACTTTAGGATGATACTATATAAAATTTTGTATCCTATTAAGATGGAAATATCATTATTAATATATCATCAAGCATATACCTTTTTTTTTGTGGTACCAGGGATTGAACTGAGGACTTTGTGCTTTCCAGGGAGGTGCAGTGCCACTGAGCTACATTCCTAGTCCCATAAACCTGGTTCTTTTTAAACATTTAGGAACTACCATTAATACTGATTGGGACACTCCAGCATACTTTTCTTATGGTGAACTAAGAAAATGAGGTGTGGAATGTCTTATCCCTTTGACAAGGAGCTAAGGCAAAGAAGGCTGTCATAAACAAAGAAGGAAACAGGATTCTTTACTTTTTAAAGTTGCTGTCTTTGACCCTGACCTTTGTGATGTCCGCTTTCAGTTTACAATTGAAAAAGTCTGGAGTTGTCCCTAGTATCTGGGAGTATCTTGGAATTTCCTTGGTGGGGAATTAAGTTACTTCTTTTCAAGGAAAACTCTCCAGTTTGTCTTTGTTACTTTCTCATTCCTACAACTCAGTGGAGGAGAAGTTTATTTTGGCTCACAGTTTGTAAAGGTTTCAGTCCATAGTCAGCTGGCTCTAAGGAAGGGTGGCATGGCAGAGGGAGCATGTACAGGAGGAACAGCTCATGGCATGGTGGTAAGGAAGGAAGGAGGGTGCCCTGCTAGGCCACACCCCCAGTAACTCACCTTCTCCAATTGGACTTCACTTTCTAACATCACATTTAGCTATGAACTCTCTAGTCAACTAATCCACAGGTGAGTATCACACACCCATGACACAATCACCTTCCCAAATCCCCACTTATGAACATATGAAGCTTGGGGGGGTGATATCTAGGTATAAACCATAACACAATTTTTATTTATTTCTTTGGATTCAAACCCAGGACCTTGCACTTGCCAGGCAAACACTCTGTCTCTGAGCTACACGCCCAGCTGTTTTTATTATCATTATTATTAGTTTTTGAGGTGGCATCTCAGATTGGCTTTAACTTGCCGTTCTCTTGCCTCAGCCTCCCAAGTAGTTGGGATTACCATATAGATAGGCTTGTCCCATCATGGTTGGCTCTAGGTTATTTATATATGACACATTCCTATAGGGGACCTCATCCATCATGGCTTGCTTTTGTATCTTTATCTTGCTACAACAGTAAACAAAAACTTTTGAGATTTTGGTGGAGCCTGTTTCATCAAACTTCTCTACAATCTCGTGTTACACTTAATTTTTGTGTCTGCATTAAGCTCATTTTAGTGTGTTGCAGGTTTTATTTTGAGTGGCAAGTCTTTGGAGAAATTATTGCCTGCTTTAGGGCTCCTTTTACCTCTTTGTTTCTAATGGTATAAATAAAGGGATTCAGGAGGGGTGTGAGGATAGTATTCAGCAAAGATACCACTTTATTCATCTTAAAGGAAGAGTGTGCAGTGGGTCTTAAGTACATGAACAAAACAGCTCCATACAGCAGGGAGACGACCGTGAGGTGAGGGGCACAGGTAGAAAAAGCCTCTTGGAGGCCAGTAGCTGAAGGGATCGGCAGGATAGTGGAAACAATGTAGACATAAGAAATGATAGTAAACAGAAGTGACTCTGGGATCACCAGGACAGTTGCCAAGAGACCCAGGAGTTCTAAAATGTTGTTGTCTGCACAGGCTTCTTTCAAGATAGGACCAACGTTACAATAGAAATGATTGATAACATTGTTGCTACCTAAGGGTAACTGGATGAGCAGCACTGTCTGACAAAAGACAATGGCGAAGCCCAGCACCCAGGAACTGAGGGCCAGCTGCAGGCATAGGCTGCTGGTCATGATGCTGGGGTAGCGAAGGGGCTTGCAGATGGTCAGGTAGCAGTCAAACAACATGACAGAGAGGATCAAGAGCTCAGTGGTGCCCAGGAAGAAGTGTAAGAAGGCTTACAGCAGGCAGCAGGGAATGCTAATGACCATCTTAGCCACTACAAAGGTTTCCAGTAGTTTGGGAATAATGGTGGTAGTGTACCAGATTTCTAGGAAGGCCAGATTGGAGAGGAAGAAGTACATTGGGATTTGCAGCCTAGGCTCAACCCAGACAATGATAATGATGAAGCCATTGCCTGCAAGGGTTAACATGTAGATGAGAAATATCACTATAAAGAGAGGGGCTTGGAATCCTTGGCTACCTGGAAAGCCTAAGAGGATGAACTCCATAATTACTGTACCATTTCTCATGTCTTGTTGCCCTAGAAAACAGTAAGGAAGTAGCTCCTCAGAATCTCATGGCTTTCTTTCTTTTAAACGAAGAGATTTTATTTTTTATCTTTCTTTGCTTTCAATCTTTCTGGTTACATTTTATGTATATTTTCCTGGCTTGCATTTTAGATGTATCTCTTATAAGAAGCATAAAAGTTGGGTTTGAAAAACTGTTTGGTGTCCACTGACATTTATTTATTTATTTATTTAGTGCTGGGGATGGAGAGCTTTATGCAAGCTAGGCAAATGTTCTACATCCACAGTAGGCTCCTTAAAATAAAAAAAGTACAATTGGATATGATAGCAGCATAAATAATTAAATTAAATTACAAAAGATTCTGGCTAGTTCACATCCCTACATCCCACAATGGGCAGCTTTCAAGATGGCACCAGTGTCACAGTAGAAAGTGCACATTAGGCGTCCTTTACTCATGAGTTGGCTGGTTCCTTTGTCAGTTACACCAATTTCTAATGGGCTATGAAAGTAAAGAACTTGACAAGCGGAAAAACATTTTCACCCTTATACACCTATAAGAATGATTATTTTTCATATGATGGATCTTCTGTGAAAAATTCATATGGCAATTTAAAATGGCTAGAGTATAAAATGATGTCTGTATGTAAATACTGCTGAGAGTTCCTAAGAAATCAATGCCTAATCCAACATTTTATTGTAAAAAATCGTTCTTGATTATATTATAGATACATTTAGAGAAGCCCATAGCATGTGTGCATTAAAATAAGTAAAAAATCATTGAAATTATACTAGTGATGAGATACAACTGAGATAATGGAATAGATGTTTTTCTAACTAATATATTTTCATTTTCTAATCCCAACTCTTTTTCTTTCAAGGAGAATAAAAATTCAAAATAAAACAACAAAACTAGGCAATATAGAACTACACTAAATTTAAATTCAAAGTTTCAGTGCTAACCAGCTGAATCATAGCTTGATGTACAGAAGAATCTAATAAATATATATTGGACAAAGATATGTAAATATTAACCTAAAAAGTGAAAAGATAAACAAATACTAAAGGTAAACACTGGAAATCCTGGGAAGTACATTCTTCTCAAAATCTTCTGTGCCTAAGTATATTATTATATCAGGAAAGCATTCCTTGTATGTATGAGCAAATATAGACCAAGGACATTTTCATCTATTAAAATTTAGTAGAAATAGTAAAGTCACATTCTTATTACAGCTGTTCTTTCTTATCGTTTTCCTTTGAAATGCATAGGATAAACTACTGTAAAACAAATTGTACACTTTTCAAAGTACACAGAAAATTTAGGATGAAAGAGGTAGTTCACTGATAGATTGTTTAATTATTTCCACATGTGAAAAAGCCCTAATTCTTGGAGAGTTTAGGGAAGAAGAATGCTTTCATTTCCTCCCACTTTCTTTCTAGACCAAGTGAAGATTATTCTTGGCCTACAATGTCAGAGTCCAGTCTCTGGTGTTTTTCCAATACTTGATGAAAAGCAGGGAGGGGAGGGGAGAGAGAGCGGGAAAGAGAGAGAAGAGTGAAGAGAGAGAGAGAGAGAGAGAGAGAGAGAGAGAGAGAGAGAGAGATTTGAATGTGCACAAAAAGAGCTGGTCCTTATATGTGGGAGTGGATACAAAATTATCCGCACCTTTGACAGAGGAGAGTGACAGACATCCCATACTTTGGAAAATTACATCTATGAATTTCACAAGTATCTGTTGACAGCTTATTATGTTTCAAGTCCTGCTAGGTGATTAAGGAATTTATCATTTTAATAGAGACACCATATATAATAATCACAGCAGGACCCAGTGAGCACAAGTCTGAGGTTGTCCACATGTTACTTTGGAAACATCAAGAAAGGACCCCCTAACACAGCCTGGACAAGGGTGAAAAGAGGTTTTCCAGAGAAAAAGGGGTCTAAGCTGAGTCCTAGAGTTGAAGGGTAGGGAGGGGACAAAAATCCAATGTTTGTGAAACAGAACCAGAGCAAACAATGTCACCTGAGTTAGAGTTGGGAATCAGACTTGTTCCATACTTCTGATAAATTAACAAAGGGGGCAGTTTGCATCATAGAGTCAGGAGGTTTTGGAGGAGAAGTCTTGAGTCAAGAAGTTTGCTTGTGTGCAGGTGTATGTGTGTTTGGTAAATGTGCCTGCCATCTGCCTTCATCCCTAACATAAGTTCATGTGGACCTAGATTTTACAGAGGAAGGGGTGGCAGGAGACATCCTAGGCACAGACCACACTGCTGTGGAATCTAGGGGACTGTATGGCCCAGAAAGCATAGAGACACACTCTCTCTGCTTCTGTAAGGAGCATGGCATGGTTGTGCAATCCTGAGGCCCCATGAGTAGCAGCTGTGGTAGCAGCAGAAAGGATGTGAACAGAAGTGGCAGTGCCTACAGAGAGGAATGGTGACAGCAGCAGTGGTACTTACCTGGAGGGTTGCAGAGACAGCAGAGTTGTCAGGAGCTGGGTGACAGCTGCCCAGAAGGATACACGGATGGGGGTGTGAGCCCATGAAAAGTTCTGTGAGATTCTGGGGAAAGCTGGACGTCTCAAGTAAGCAGGTAAAAGTAATATTCCGAGAAACACCACGAAGCAACCTTAGGAAACCTAAGGTTACACAGTCAAAAATAATGAGTCAGACATTGTAGATATGTGCTTATCAAAATTCAACCCTGTGCTCACTTTGGCAGCACACATAGTAAAACTGGAATGATAACGGAGATTAGGATGGCCCCTGTGCAAAATTCAACCCTATACTCCAGATGTTTTTTCTTTACCTTTAGAAAAGTCATGATGTGTAGGGTTAAATGATATGCCCCCTCATTTCCCCATACCAAGAGTCACCTCCTTCTTTGCTCCCCAATGTCTCCTCTCCATCCCATCTAGGCTACCTGTGAGTTCAGCCTTCTAACTGGCCCCATTGTCTCCTAACTTGCCATACTGTTTCCCATCTACAGTTCGCATAGCAGCAAGGGAGAGCATTCAAAACACAATGCTGTTTCTGTCCCTCCCGTCAGTCTCAAAGGTCAAACCCCAAACTCCACGACAGTCGTCAAGGCAATCAGTAATCTGGTCTTGCCAGCCTGATCTGCCATTTTTCCTTCCTCCCTGTTCAATGTTCCTCACTTGCTGAATTACTCAGATTCAGTGGCTGGCAAACTAGAGCCCTGTTTCTGTAAACAAGGTTTCACCAGCACATAGCCATACTCATCTCTTTATATATGTGTGTAGCTGCCTTTGTGCTCTAATGGCAGAGTTGAGTGGCTGCAATATAACCCATATGGCCCCCAAAGCATGAAATGTTTACATCTGGCCTTTAATGAGAACAATTTGCTGATCTATACTTTAGTTTTCTGAGCATGCCATTTCACCCTTTCTTTCTTCTTTCTTTTTTGATACTGACAGCTGCCCATTTCAATTTTTTTAGTTTGAGACAGGGTCTCACTAGGTTGGCCTCTGCGGTTCTCTGGTCACAGCCTCTTGCAGCTTCAGGATTACAGGCTTGTACCACTGCACCTGAAACTATCTTCTCTGTTGACTCATGGTTAGTGCATACATTGTCCCTTTTCCTTTTAATTGTGCCCCCCCGCATTATTTAACTACGTTCTGTCTGACTTCCAGATCTCAGTTTCAAAGCCATCTACTGGCAGCCTCCCATGATTTCCCATCTCCAGAGCAATTAAGGTGCTACTCCTACATGCTTCCCTCACACCCTGTGCACAGCTCTGTCTGAGCACTTGCAGAGTAGTGTTGCCTCCTTGGCTTCCTCCACCCATCTAAGCACCTTGAGAGAAACAAAGGAAGCTCTCCAAAGATATTTCCTGAAGCTGTGCATGGTGGCTCACATCTGTTATCCCGGCCCTCTGAGACAGTCTAGGCAATTTCATGACTTCAATTGACCCTGCCTCAAAATAAAAGATTAAAAAGGAGAACTGGGGATGTAGTTCAATGTGAAGTTCCTAGGTTCAATCCCCAGCACTGAGAAAACAAAACAAAACAAAACAAAAAAGGATGTTTTTTGAATAATTATGAATAGATAGCTTGCTTCTTGGCAGTTTGTCCTTACTTATCTGAAAGTTTGTATGGACTGATGTATGTGTGTTTATATGTGGTACTCTCTCTTGTACTTCTAAGGTTGGAGTCATGTCAGAACAGATCCTTGTGTGTTCAGTAATCTGCCTCCCAAGTCGGCTGTTGCTTCTGCTTTCTCCTCATGAGTGTTTTGCTACATGCAAACTTTCCCGCTCCATCTTTCCTTAATCAGGATATGCTATTTCTTTCCATGCTCTGGTGCTTCTCATAGCTTCTCCCGTCTGCCTAAGTACACATAGATTTCTCAACTCACTTAAAACAGAGTGGCTTGAGATTGAGTTGAGTCATTTTTTCCTAAGTTATTATTACAATAAAGGATCCTGCCCTTTCCTTAAATTTTCATAAGAAAAAAAGAAAGTACTGATTTTTTTCCCCAATTAGACTAAGGGTATAATATCTGAAACCATGTTTATTTCATTTGTTTTGCTATAGATTATTGACAAGGACCAATTTTAAATTTTTTTTTTTTTTGTCACGGAGAAAATACAAAGAATGTTATACAATGCTATACAACCTCAAAGCAGAGACACTGAAATACCTGAAATTTACCCTACAGAGTGATGATTTTTGTTAAGATGAAGGAAATAGAGACCACTTTGCACTTAGGAAGGTCTAAACACAGGACATCTTAGGACTTTGTGGCACAAAACTGAAATTCATTAATTAGAATTTGCTGAGAGACATCAAGGCATGGAGGCTATCTGGGTCCACTCTTTCTAGAGAAACACAACACTTTACACAAAGTAGTATTCTTTTCTTTGCTGGGTGTGGTAAAGTGATACAGCGCTAATGACTCCCAGGAAAACAGTTTGGTGGGGGAGGAGTGTCCTTGCCCTTATAAAGCGAATCTAATTGAAACATAAATGTTTTTGTCTCCTTTTTGTGCTAGGAAAATGAATCTCTTTTCCTAGAATTTAAGGCAATTTTCATTCTGCATCATTGAGCTCTATTTATAAATCTTTCAAAATGGCAAGTATTTTTTAGTGTTTAAATGTATTGAGAGTGATAAATACAACAGTTCACAGTAAGTCAAGATTTCTTCTCTGAAAATAATGCTTTGTTAGTAGCGAACTTGCTTAGCTTCCTCTGGTCTATCAGTCTCTGTGGATGTGCTCAGAGTCCCAGGAGACAAGACAGTCTCACTAAAAGTTTATTCAAAGTTAAATTGAGGAGCTTGAAGTTTCCTCAATTCTAATTGGTACCAATCAGACCTGTACTCTTCAGATAACTAGTTCGGGCCTGAAAATCCATGATTTTATGGGTTCTAGATATTGGATTTCTTAACTTCTTAAAAAATGGTAATCACGCATTTTAATAATTATATTATTTCTTTTAATGTGCTGGATTAGAGTAGGAAATTTGATTAATATATGAAAAATGGACAAGTATGCAGGCATTGTGATCATCATAGCATTGTACTTGAGTGTCTTGCAATTATTCTGTGACAGTAAATGAAAAGACAGGGGCCTAAGCAATTGAGGGTCATATAAGGAAATAATGGAGATAGCACATGTAAATAATTGTTAGAGAAGGGGCTCTGTACAAAAAGCAAAATAGAACTGGAATTCTAACTTTTAAAAAATCAACTTTTTTGGTGGTACTGGAAATTTACTGCAGAGTTGTTGCTCTGAGCCCCTATCATCTTTAAAAAAATTTTTATTTTTTTTTAAATTTGAGGCAAGCTCTCATTAAGTTGCGAAGTTGCCCAAGCTGGGCTTGTACTTGGGATCCTCCTCCCTCAGCCTCCCAGATTGCTGGGATTATAAGCATTCACCACCACCTCTGGCTACAAAGCCAACTTTAAGAAAGGCAATTTAAGTATAATATAATGCACACATTTATTTATTTTTATTTTATTTTTGTTTTTTTGTTTTTTGAGTCAGGGTCTGTCTCTGTAATTCAGGCTGAACTTGAATTGACTATGTAGCCCAAGCTGGCCTTGAACTCACAGTGATCCTCCTCCTTCAGCCTCCTGAGTGCTGGGTTTAAAATGTACTAACTTTAAATATAAAGTCCAGTGAGTTTTGACAGATGTATGAACATACATGTAACTGTCATTTCAATTAAGATATAGAATGTTCTTTGCACTCCAAAAACTTTTTGTGCCCATTTTCAGTCCTATTTTATCACCTTTTTCATCCCAACAACTACAGGTCTGCTTTCTAAATCCATAGATTAGTCTCTCCTGTTTGAGTTTTATATAGAGTCATACAGCATTGTTTCTTTTTTCTGGGTTCATTCATTTTGCAAAATGTTTTGAGGATCACCCATGTTACGAATATAAAATTTAATTCCTTTTAGTTGTGCAGTTCCAGTGAGCAAATATGCCACACTTTGTTTATTCTTGTACTATTTGATGAATCCTTGACTTATTTTAGATTTGATTATTATAGGTTAAATTATAATGAATGTATAGGAATTTTTATTTATGTTTTAATTTATTTTGGGTAAATGACTAAGAGTGACATTCTTAATATCAGAGAAGACTACTCATTAAACCAATCACAATCCTTTAGCCCAATTGATACAATCAGCAACACAATAGGATCAAAGCACAACTTAAAAATTGACCATTCATGGTAGTCATTAGTCTATCACCTTTAAACCATATGAATTAAATTATAATCAAGAAGCAGCCAAAAATATGTTTGCAGTGAATAAACTCTTCAATATAGCATCTTTACCATTTAGGATGGGGGCTTAGACAGAGTTAGGATGAGAGGAGTAGATAAGAAAAAGAATTGAAGAAGGTTTTAAGTGAAGCCAGAGGACGGCTACACTGACGATACAATGACCCTTGAGTGAGGTAAAATGACAGAAGAAAAGAACATAAAGAAAAAAGGAAAAATGATAAAAGAAGAAATCTGAGTTAAGGCAGGAGCAGGAAGAGAAAGGGAGATGAGGGATAATATGGTGGAGCAAGAGACTGAGTTGGAGAAAGGGACAGAAAAAAGAGTGGAATGAGGAAAAGAAAGAAAAAAATGAATTTGAAGGGCCTCTTTCAGACTATATCTCTGCTGTCATAATATACAACATGCACAGCCATGTGAAGAACTAAGTCCTTTGATCTCAGCTACCTGAGGGCAGAACCCTGAGATTCAGATTGATTTTGGGTTGCAAGGCCCAAATTGAGTTCCCTGACCTCCTGCAAGGTTGAACTCCACACAGTTTTACTACAGGTTCCCTCTGCCCTTTCTTTAAAGATGTTCAAAGATAAGAGCTCAGAAAAATACCCTTTATGATCACCTGTGCCTCTGCAGAGTGGATCCAAGGACTGGCCCAATCAGGAGGTCTGAGAGTACCTTCCTTGCTCTAGAGCTGATGGCGGTGCAGGCAGGGGAGGGCGAGGCTATCCAGTCCTGCTGACTGGGCCCGAGCAGGCCAGAGGGAGCAAGAGTGACATTATTGAGTCGTAAGATCTATGTGTGTTTTAAGAAACAAACTGTTGTCTAATAAGTTTGTGCCATCTGATAGTCTCATCAACAACTGGATGAAAGTTCTACTTGCTCCACATATGCATTAACAGTTTCTATTGTCAGACAGACAGATGGACAGCCAGACAGCCAGAACGACTGAGCGAGCGAGAGGGATATTATGGTAGTGATAGGTCTTTTTCATTAATTGAATTTGAATTTTCCTGATGACTAATGATGTTAAATATTTTCATATGCTTATTGACTATTCATCATTTATGAATACTGTAGTTGGTTTAAATTATTTGCCCATTGTGAAAAGTTAGATTTTTTTCTTTTAATATTGAGTTACAAAAGTTCTAGATATCAATCCTCTGTTAGACAAAAAATGAGAATGGTTTCTCCTAATCTGTTTTACTATTGATTTTCTTTATATTTTGATATATAAAATTTTTTAAAAAATTAATTTGTCATTTTTTATGCTTCATTTTTTTCTACCTCATGTAATTTCTCTTTTGTTTGTTTGTTTCTTTTTTTTTTGTTTTCGTACTGGTGATTGAACTCAGTTCCCTGTGCTTGTGAGGCAGGCAGTGGTACCCTGAGCTAAATCCCCAGCTTGTAAGTTCTTTTTGTTTTGTTTTGTTTTGCTTTCTTTTTTTGAGACAGGGTCTCACTATGTAGTTGAGACTGACCTGGAACTCACTATGTAACCCAGGCTGGTCTCGAACTCACAGTGATCCTCCTGCCTCAGCCTCCCGAGTGATGGGATTACAGGCGTGTGCCACCGAGCCCGGCAAGTTCTTTTTGTATAACCTAAGATTACAAATAATTCTCTCTAGGTTTTCTTTTAAATATTTAGGCTTATTATTCATTTTGTGTTAAGTTTTGTGTATGGTGCTAGTGGTCATGGTTCATTTTTTCCTGTTCAATATCCAGTTGCTATGATACCACTTATTAAAAAGATTCCTTTCCCCCTTGCGTTGATATCATGTCTCTGTAAAAAATTAATTGATCTAATATATGTATTCATGTATGTATAGATGAGTCTATTTCTATATCCTTGTGCTAATGACTTATCTTTGCACTAATATCTCAATGTCTTGGCTACTATAATCTTAAAGTAAGTCCTACAGTATAGTTTAAATTCTCTGACTATTTTTCTGGATTATATTGGTTATTTTTGCTCCTGTGCATTTCCACATAAAATTTTAAAAATAGCTTGTATTTTCTACAGAGAAACCTGATGGGATTTTGATTGTGGA
Organism: Fukomys damarensis; assembly: GCF_012274545.1. NCBI lineage: Eukaryota > Metazoa > Chordata > Mammalia > Rodentia > Bathyergidae > Fukomys > Fukomys damarensis. Next base: position 71,103,044 of record NW_022900928.1, read on the forward strand.
CTTCCTGAGTCAGCCATAGTAAAACTGATATCTTAATTTCCTCAGTGTTTCTAAGCAATGCCTTATAGGCATTTTTAATTTCACTGTGGTATTTTGTTAAAAAATTCCTCCAGTGTCTTAGTTACTTTTCTTGTTGCTGAGACCAAATACCAGACACCCAAAGTTAAAGGAGGAAAACTTTATTGGCTCATAGTTTATACAGGTTTCAGTGCACAGTTGACTGACTCCAAGGCAGGGTGGCATCAGAGGATAAAGAGTCTGTGGCAAAGCAGGACAAGCAAAAGGCAGCAAGCAGGCATTGTTTCTGTCTCTTATACTGTGAACTGTTGTATTTATCACTCTCAATGCATTTAAACACTGAAAAATACTTGCCATTTTGAAAGATTTATAAATAGAGCTCAATGATGCAGAAAGAAAATTGCCTTAAATTCTAGGAAAAGAGATTCATTTTCCTAACACAAAAAGGAGAAAAAAACATTTGTTTCAATTAGATTCGCTTTATAAGGGCAAGGACACTCCTCCCCATCAAACTGTTTTCCTGGGAGTCATTAGTGCTGTATCACTTTGCCACCCCCAGTGAAGAAAAGAATACTACTTTGTGTAAAGTACTGTGTTTCTCTAGAAAGAGTGGACCCAGATAGCCTCCATGCCTTGATGTCTCTCAGCAAATTCTAATTAATGAATTTCAGTTTTGTGCCACAAAGTCATAAAATGTCTAGCCAGATAGTCCTCCTCCTGTGTCTTTCTTCATCTCATTTTCATGAACAAACCTGACCTGAAGTAACCTCCAATCAAGTTTTCAGTTTAGGCTCAGTCAGTTTTGAAGATGGAGTTCTAACTTGGATCTTGATGTCTAGTGTTTTCTCCATTTGCAACCTTCCACCATTCAAAGGTTACTATTATAATAACTGGGCATCTCCTTGATTCCCTTCTAGAGATGGAGTCTTGCTCCAATACCACCCTGGTACCTGGGACCTTCCTTATTATTTGCTGAATGTTCAGAGACTGATTCGTTGTCTGCCTCAGTTTCTGAGTATTACTGGTTTCAGAGTTTATTATTCCTGTTCACATTTGTTTAGCTCTTCTGAAGTTTCATTTTATTCCATATTTCATTCCTTTAAAAGTATTGGCTTAAGGTCCAGCGTTTAGTTCAGTGGCTCTGCTGCCTGCCTTGCAAGCACAAGGTCCTTAGTTCAATCCCTGGTACCAAAACAAACAAACAAAGTATTGGCTTAGTCTATTTGGCCACTTTAACAAAATACCATCAGATGGATAGTTGCTAAATAACACAAATATATTTTTTACAGTTGGGGAGATTGGGAGTCCAGGGTAAGGTGCTAGCAGATGCCATAACCAGTGAGCATCTGGTTCCTGGTTCATTTCAATATTTCCTCACCTGGTGGAATAGACAAGCTCAAGTGCCTGTTTTTATTACCTAACCATTAATATCATCAATATATTGACTAAGAATAACTTTAAATGTTACCCTACCATTTAGATATTTGTACTTCAAAGGGAAATTACAGAAAATTGAGAATAATTTAAGACTAAAAATTATTATGTACTCTCAGTGATGAATGTAACTGTACTGTATACCTAAAATGTACCAATAAACTCAATGTGAAAAAAATTATGTACTCTCTAAGGCAGAGGCAAGCAGATCACAAGTTCAAGTCCAACCTAGGCAACTTAGCAATTTAGACACCCTGTCTCAAAAAAAAAAAAAAAAAAAAAAAACGTCTGGGACTATAGCTCAGTACAAAGGCCCTGGGTTCAATCCTCAGAAACAAATAAACAACACATTAAAAAAAAAAACACCCCAAAATACATAACCCAGGTCAGAGTGGATGATTTTGGGCAGGTGGTCATCTTGCTACTGCTAAGCTACCATATCTGACATTTTATAGTCTGAGTTCCTGTGACACATTCCCGAGGGAGTATTCAACAGCAGGAAACAGGGCTACCCTTGACCACTACATGAGAATCTGAGCCTCAAAATGCTCCAAAACCTAAACCTTTTTAAACAAGTGGAATTGATAAAAATGAGAGCTAAACTAGAAGCAGGAAAGGAACCCAAAACTGAGAGGAACATGCCTGTCCTTTACAACGCTGCTGTATCCAAATATGTGATGATGTGTGTGGATATAACAGTTATTGAGCCCCATCCTACCTGGGATGTGAATGATCCCTCTATCCAGAGTATCCAAATTGCATATGCTACCTGCTTACTGGTTACTTAGTACCCATCTTGGTTATTGTATGGACTATTTGATATCACAGTGTTCATGTTCAAGTAACCTTATTTTACTTAATAGCCCCAAAGTATAAGTAGTGATGTTGGCAATTCATACATGTGAAGGAGAAGCTAAGAATTGCTTCCCTTAAGTGAAAACTGTGGGACCCTAACCGCTGTGTAGCCCCTAGTTTGTCAGCATATAGCAAAGTACATTCCTTTCTGCTGTGCTCCCAGATAAGATTAGAACAGAGTGTATCTGAGCCTGGTACGAGTAAACAAAGGTAATGTCTTAGGACTTTGATCAGAACAGAACATCCTGGGGTCTGGGGATGATCAACGCAGGAAGCCCAGGCATGTCATAAACCAGACTCCCTAAGGGATAGCAGAAAACCAACCCCGACCCCTGGCCCATTTGCTGTGCTTGCAATCCTCTGCCCTGGTATTTAAAAACTGTGCTAACCCCTGAGCTGCCGCCTTTCTGAGCTACTTGGTTCTGCGAATGCCATCTGGCCAGACTAATAGAGGTCTGTTTACCAACTGGCCTGGTGTGTTCCTTCCTGGGTTTCTCGCTGCTTGTCAGCTCCCGGAGCCTAGCTGGGTTTTAGGACCCAGCATCGTGGAGGCCTTTTTGGCTATTCACGCTCCGTGGAGTGGGAGTGAGACTTTGGGTCTTACAAAAATGTCAGTCTTTTACTTCATAAGAAAAAAGTCATATGCTGAGGTTGCTCAAATCTATGGTAAATTATTGTTAATCTCTTCCTCTGTCTGGTTTATAAATTAAATCTTATCATAGATATGTAAATATAGGAAAAGACAGTACAGAGTTTGGTAGTACCCACAGTTTCATGTGGTTTGGGAATATCCATAGATAAGGAGAGAATATTTTGTGCTCCTCATGCCTCTTGTTGCCGTGCCTTAATATAAGGGCTTGGCACATGGGACACAAAGTTTTTATTTGCCATCAAATTCACTTCTGTAATTACTGATATTCTAGTTTCCAATGTATTTGAGTCCAAAATCAGTCACTCAGTAAAAAATTACAACGAAGTGTCTCTGGGTGAAAAGGTTAAGTGCTTTATTTTTTCTATGTCTTTTTGATTTTGCAGTTATGTTTGTGATGTCTTGGCATTAATTTTGTACTTAGAAAAGTAGTTGAAAGGAAAAAAGCAAGGCAGTCTGAAAGTTGGCAAAGGCACAAAGAGAGGAACCTGGCAGTAGCGGAGAAGGGACTGCTGTTTGGGTTGAGAAAAGTGGAAAGGAGTGAAAATTGGTGGGAAGGAGTATTAGGGGTAGACTTGTGATCTGGCAGGAAGGGAGTCACAGCCTGAGAAGCTGGCAGTGAAGAAGCTTCAATACTAGAAGTGACTTGGAGTAAGCTTTCTACAGCCACAGGCAGGCTGCCTTAGCTAACCGGCTCTCAGCTTCTTCAGAAGCTGTGAAAAGTGAGTGAAGAGTCCCGAAGCCTATTGTTTCAAATCTAGATAGTAGCTTCAGGTCTTGCCTTAAAAGACAAGATGTTAACGGGTAGAATTCCCCTCGAATTAAGGTTCAATAGGCAAGTAGCTTTGGGAGAACATTTCAAAAATTTAAAATGTAAATATTTACACCAAAGTACAGAAGAAACAACTGGTTAGAAGAGAAAGAGAGTGCCTGAGGGCTGTTGGGAGGAACATTGGCTCCAAAAACATTGCAGGTGAAACATGAGACTATTGGTCAAATAAATATTTAATAGCTTTACCAAAGTCCCCTTATTCTCACCTTTAGTATTATGTGTGTGCACACAGAAGTATTTTATGCACTGTGAAAGCTTAGAGGAGGTACACTGGAGAGGGAAACGAAAGGGAAGGGCTTGTAGTGGACCTCATTGCTGCTATGTCATCAAAAATGTTAATTGGTGCTTAGGTATCAATGAATTTAAACTGTATTCTTTCCTTCTCACTCTGAAAATAATTCATCATTCTAAACCAAAAATTTTCACATTTACTTCTAGAACTATTAAATTATCATGCAATGACTTAATGACCAAAAATTTAAGGGAAAACACGGACTAGGAGAGGAAAACTGATCCTATCGGCAGTTATTTTATTTCTTTTTAAAAAATTTTCTTAGTGCATGTTGGCAGCACATAATTTTCCTTGTGGGGAGCTGGTACACCTCAACTCTTTTTTCATCTCTTTACCCTCTGCCCTCTCTCTTCCCTCCCTCCATCTCTTGATCCCTTTCCCTTTTGGAAAGATCTAGCTCCCTATTTCCTATTATCTACCTTTTATTTTGCTCTTCATGTATGCAATATTTAAGCTCACATGTCTTGATTTATTTCATTTGACATAGTGTTCTTAAGGTGTATCCATTTGTTGTTGTTGTTATCGGGATCGAACTCCAGACTTTGCACTTGCAAGGCAGGTGGTAGCACCACAGAGCTAAATCCCCATCCTCAATGTGCATCTGTTTTTCTACAAACGGCTCAAGTTTAGCATTTCATTAAGTACTTCTTGCCTCATTCACTATAGGGAAACTGATACTTTCTTTGAAAGTGTTTTCATCTCCCAAATCCTATGAAGAATGGCATAGTAAGCAAAACAATTATTTAAACCCAAATAATGGCTACACATAATTTGACATTTTCACAATGAGTTACCATCTCTATTGATCATCTGTATCAGATGGAACTGGGTAATTATTACATATCTTTCTGATGGCATTCCACATGTCACTGAAGTTCTGTAGGCTTTTTTGGAAAATTAGTATAATTAAATAGGATCATATTTATTGATCTGTCTTCTAGGTCACTTATCCTTTCTTCTTTTATTCAATTTTGTGACTATATCCATCTGGCATCTTTGTCATTACAGCATTACAGACATTTTGCTTTTCACTTCCACAGTTTCCATTTTGTTTTTAATATTTCCATTTTCCCATCTGCTCACTTACTGTATTTTTCATTATGTAAACACATCATACTTCACATATTTCTTGTATCTGTTTTAGTTGTTGCTAGCTTCATGTATGAGTTAATTTCTATTAATTACTATTTGTGTTGATTTTTGGTCACAGCTTTGATATTTAGTGGGTTTGTGTGGTGTTGTGACATATACTGTGCATTAGAAAATAAATTGTACAAATTCTGGATTCTATAATCTTACTCCACATAAAATTATGTTTGTTCCATAAAGAAGATAGATTACTAATTAATCACCTTAAGCCAGTGGAGATTTATTTTTCTACTTTTATTTTTTTTCCATTTTATTTATTTTCCTTTTTGGTACCAGGGATCGAACTTGGGATCTTGTGCTTATGAGGCAGGCAGCTGAACCACTGAACTAAATCCTTGACTATTTTTATACTTTTAAAGAGCTTGTCTGTTCCAATTTTATAGTTATTATTAGATCAACTCTTCAGTCTTGAGACATATCTGTATGTTATGGCCTTTCAATGGAAAGTCAAAGTTGAAAAAAAAAGGCCAAGTTGTTTGCCAACCCTTTTAAACCTGGAAGGAATTAGAACTCCAAACTTTTTCTTTGTCAGGAATAACAACTTTCACTGGCTTTTTGTATTATACCCTGGTCATGAGCATTTTGGGTGTCAGATCTCATTTTAGGACAATTTATATGAAGATTTTGGGTTTCCACCATTATTATATTTTCTATGAACTGTTTGTAAATGTGTCAGCTTCCCTATACCAATTTCAGTCAAGGATGTTATCTATCTTTAGAAAATGCTGCCAAATAAATCATTGTGCAGATAAGTCATTGTTTCAATTGACTTTCCCTGAAAACAGTGAAAATGGCATATGTTTTTGGCCATTTCAAATTTTTATTCTGTGATTTGCTGGTTCATATACTTATATACACACATGTATTTTTCATATCGCATTATCTTTTATTTTCCCTAACATATTTTAAAAATAGTAGAGATAATAGCCCTTTCCTGTTACTGATGTTGGAAATATTTCGCCTATCATCTGTATTTTGACTTTGATTACAGATTTTTTCTTATTGTGCAGAAGTTTTATATTTTTATGATACTAAATATATCAACAATTTTCTTTAATTTAAAGACTAGGATCCTTTAATTGATTAGGAATGTATTCCCACATATAAAGTCCATAAAACTCCCCCTTTGAGTATTTTATTTATTTTGGTACCGGGGATTGAACTCAAGACCTTGCATTTGTGAGGCAGGCACCAGAACCACTGAGCTAAATCTGAGGCCTTATTTTATTAATAGTTAATGTTACTGTATTAAAAATGAGTATTCAAATAACAATGGAAATCTCCCACCACTCTAGGAAACTGAAGCAGGAGGATCACATTTTCAAACTCAGCCTGGGACCCTTTATTCCATTCCCAGTAACACACACACACACACAAACACACACACATCTAGAACAAAATTGCCTATTCCCATTCTCTTATAAAATCAAGATTTTTCTCCAGTTCATATTACTTTATCGACTTTGGCTGTAAATAACTCATTCTTTTAATTTAGGGGAAACATTATCAAAAATTTTTGTATTTTACATTTTCTTACTGTATATATATATTTTTTTGGGGTTCCTGTTGTCTTTTTTCCTCTAAAACCTTTCTCATTCTATTAACAATGTGTGTGTTCTTCTAAGATTTCCCCCTGCTTATTGATTATTACTTTACATACCAATACATGCGACAATGTAGTATATATTTCTCCATTTATTTTTTACTAGTCAAAAAGTGATATATTTATGCTTACTTGTTTATATATTTCATTTTGATGGATCGAATAACAAGACTGGAGCTGTTGTGTCCAAACATGCAGACATTTTCAGTAGACAATATCAAAATGCAAAAAAAGACTAGCTTTCATTCTCTCCAGCAATTTTAAATTGATTCTTCTCATTTATTATTTTTTTTCTCATTGAGTTTATTGGTACTTTTAAAGTGTACAGTACAGCTACATTTATCATTGGGATCTTGTATGATTACATGACAAATCTTGGTTCTCTTCTTTTCCCCATACCCCTTCTCCCTCTCCCTTCACCCCCTTCACCCCCTTCACCCTCTCTTATTTACAAAGATTTTGTTTCCATTTTTTCCTTTTCTCATATTTTTTCTTTTCCCTTATTTCCTTTCCTCTACCCTTTCCACTTCCCCTACAAATTTAGCCCTTTTCTTCCTATTTCATATTGTCAGTTATACAATTTGGATCTTATTTATACTTTTAGTTTTTCGCACCAGAGAAACTATTTGGTATTTACACATGTGTGTCTTATCGATTTCACTCAAGAGTGTAGCCTCAACAATATCCCAGTAATGAATGTAACTGTACCATATACCTAGAATGTACCAATAAACTCAATAAAAAGAAAAAAAAGATTATGGCCTCAATAAGCATCCATTTTCCTATGAATGACTCTAGTTTCTCATTCTTTATTGTTGAGTAGTATTCCATTCTATAGAAAAACCACATCTTTATCCTGTCTCCAACTGATGGGTAATTGGGCTATTTCCAAGTTTTAGCTATTACAAACTGTGCCACTATAAACATGGGTTGCATATATCACTGTGGTATGATTCTTTTAATTCTTTTGGAAACATACCCAGCAGAGGGATAGCTGGGTCAAATGGAACCTATAGTCTCAGTTCTTTGAGGTATCTCCATATTGATTTCCAAAGTGGTTGCACCAGTCTGCACTCCCACCAAAAATGGAGAAGGATTCCTTTCACCCCCCAGTCCCACCAACATTTGTTATTAGTTGATTTCTTGACAGCAGACATTCTTTTTGGGGTGAGGTAGAATCTCAGTGCTGTTTTCATCTGCATCTCTCAGATAACCAGTGATGCTGAACATTTTTCATATATTTATTTGCCACTTTTACTTCTTTGTCTGAGGAGTGTCTGTTCATCTCAGATGCCCATTTTTGAACTGGGTATTTATATTTGGGGGTCTGATTCTTTTTGAGGTCTTTATATATTCTAGATAGCAGACCTTTTTTCTGAGGGACAGCTGGTAAACATTTTTTTCCACATTGTAGTTTGGCTCTTAGCTCTTTTGGTGGTTTCTCTTATTGTGCAGAAGCTTTCTAATAAGATGAGATCCCAGTTGTTGATTCTTTCTGCTAGTTCCCATGCTACTGAGGGTTCCTTCATAAAGTCTTTTCCTATGCCAATGTCTTTGAGAGTTCTGCCTAACTTATCTTCCAGTGAGTTTAGTATTTCTTTTTTAATATTTAGATCTTCAATCCACTTGGATTTTAGTTTAGCTCACTGTGAAAGATAAGGGTCTAGTTTTAATCTTTGGCAGGTTGAAATCCAGTTTTTCCAACACCATATATTAAAGAGGCTATCTTTTCTTCAGTAAGGATGGTTGGCTCCTTTGTCAAAGATGAGGTAGCTGAATACATCTGGAGTTGTTTCTGTATCTTCCAATCTATTCCATTGATCCTCAGGTCTTTTTCTTTGCCAGTACCATGCTGTTTTATCACAGTGGCTTTGTAGTATAGTTTCAGGTTGGGCATGGGGATACCCCCTGCCATGTCTCTATTGCCTAGAATGGATTTTGATAGTCTAGGTATCTTCTGGTTCCAAAAGAATTTTTGGATTATTTTCTCTAGTTTTGTGAAATATACTGTTGGAATTTTAGTTAGGATTGCATTGAATCTGTATAGCAGTTTTGGTAGTATGGCCATTTTCACTATGTTGATTCTTCCTACCCAGGAGCAGGAGATATCTTTCCATTTTCTTATATCCTCTTTGAGCTCTTTTTTCAGAGTGCTGTAGTTTTCAGTGTGGAGGTGTTTTGCTTCTTTCATTAGATTCCTAGATACTTCATTTTTGGGGATGTTATTGTTAAAGGAATTATTTCCCTAATTTCTCTCTCAGTGAGTCTGTTATTTGTGTGCAAGAAGGTTATTGATTTTTGAGTGTTGTCCTTGTATCCAGCTACTCTGCTGAAAGTGTTGATTAAGTCTAGAAATCTTTTGGCAGAGTTTTTTGGGTCTTCTATGTAGAGTATCATATTGTCAACAAATGATGGTTTAACTTCTTCCTTTCCTGTCTTTATTGCTTTAATTTCTTTCAGTTGTCTAATTGCTGTAGCTAATGTTTCCAGAACTATATTGAAGCTTGGTTCAGCTCTAGTATTTCACTGTTGATTTTTTGTTTAGATGATCTGTCTATTTGTGATTGTGGGCTATTTTGGTCCCCCACTACAATTGCATTAGTGCTTATTTGGTTTTACATGTCCCTTAATATTTGTTTTTATATAGTTGGGAGCATTAATATTCAGTGCATATATATTTATGACTGCTTTCTCTTCCTCTTGGATTTTTCCCTTTACAAGGATGTGGTGGCCTTCTTTGTCTCTCTTAATCAGTTTTGGTTTGAAATTTACTTTAGCTGTGAATAAGATAGCTGCTCTGTTTTTTTTCTGGGCTCCTGTCACATGGAGAACTGTTTTCTATTCTTTCACTTTCTGTCTATGAGTTTCTTTTTGAACTAGGTGTATTTCTTTTATACACATATTGTTGGATTTCTCTTCTTAATCCATTCTTCCAGTCTATTTCTTTTGATTGGTGAACTGAGACCATTGACATTGATGGTTATAACTGATATGTATTGACTTATCATAATGTTTTTTTCCTGTTAATGGCTCTTTTTAAATTTTCCCCCTCTCCCTTTAGTTTCTTGTCTTGCCAGTTGATTTGCTCTATTGGGCCTCATGGTGTTGGTTGTTATCTTCATTGATTTTTTCTAGGATATTGTTTAGAATTGTTTGTAGTGCTGGTTTGGTATTCATGAAGTTTCTCAGATGTTCTTTGTCATGGAAATATTTTATTTCCCCATTATTTTAAAAGAGAGTTTTGCAGGATACATAAATCTAGGTTGGAGGTTGTTTTCTCCTAGGACTTGAAATACCTCACTCCAGGCTCTCCTTGACTGGAAGGTTTATGTTGAAAAGTCTGCTGTGATTCTGATGGGCTTTGCTTTGCATGTGATTTGTTTCTTTTCTCTAACTGCTTATAGTATTTTGTTTTTCTCTTGGGTTTCTGGGGTCTTAACTATTATATGTCTAGGTGTAGATTTTTTTTGTCATGGCTACATGGAGTCCTATATTCCTCATTTATCTGTATGTGAAATTCTTCCCCCCTGTTTGGGAATTTTTTAGTCATTAATTCTGTAAACAGTTTTTTTAATGTCATTTGTACTTTCTTCTGCTACTTCATGTATTCCTGTCAGTTTTATGTTATTCTTTTTTGTATCATCTAGGAGTTGTTGGATAAATTTCTCATGATTCCTTACCATTTTTAAGAGATTTCTGTTTTCATAGTCACTGACTGCAATTTTATCTTCTATATCTGAAATTCTATCTTCACATTCTTTTATCATGATGCTTTCAATAGAGTTTTTAATCTCCTGGATAGCTGTTTTAATCTGTTTTATGGATTCCATTTCTTTCCTATGCTGGGCATTCATTGCTTCTATCATGGCCCTGAGCTCATCTATTTTTTTTTTTGTCTGTTTCTGTTCTAGAATCTCTAGTTATGTCTTTAATTTTGCTCACCATCTCTGTGGTTATCTGGGAAATTATTTCTGTTTTCAATTTTTCTAGAGCCCGAGTGATCTGTTTTGTTACTTCTTGTGCTATCAGTTCAGGGTGTCCTGGTAGTTGATTGTCAGACTTTTCCACCTCGTTTCCCCTAGAATTTGCCATTGGCAAACTGAAAGTCTCTCTTTGTGCCTTACTTAAGTGTTTTCTCATTGTTATTTTAGTTGTTGGGCTGTCCTTGGTTTAATTCCTGGGCTATTGCTTTGATCTTCCTGATATAGCTGTTCTTTAGGTTTTGAGTCTCTAATGACTCATAGACACTCTCATTTTCATAATATCAGAAAGGACAACTCATTAAATCAATCACAACTCTTTAGCCCAATTGACACAATCAGCAACACAATAGCATGAGGCACAGTTTAGAAAATGACCCTTTGTGGTAGTTATTAATCTATCACCTTTAAACCATGTGAATTAAATCAAAATCAAGGAACAGCCCAAAATATGTTTATAGTGAATAAACTCTTCAATACAACAACTTTACCCTTCAGGATGGGGACTTAGAAGGAGTTAGGAGGAGAGGAATGGATTGAAGAAGAATAGGAAAAGGTTTCAAGTGAAGCCAGAGGACTCAGGACAATCACACAAACTCTAGGAAACTTCTAAAGACAAGAGAGAAAGACAGAGTGCAAGAACAAAGACAAGAATAGAACAACTTAACAGTAACAGGGGATCTATAAACTATACTCACTTTCCTTTGCAACTAATGACTCGAATGAAGGAAAAAGAAGAAATCTGAATTAGGGCAGGAAGAGAAAAAAAATGACATGAAGAATAATGGGGAGCAAGAGACTGAGTGGGAAAAAGAAGAAAAAAAAAGGAAGAATTTGCTGAATGGGGAAAAATAAAATTTTAAAACTTAACATTAAAAATTAAAAATATGAGGAAAAGAAAGAAAAAACATGAGCCTCTTTCAGGGTATATCTCTGCTATCATAATAGACAATGTAGTCAACAATGTGCAGAACTAAGTCAATTAGTCTCAGCTAGCTGATGGCAGACCCCTGAGATTCAGGCTGAATTCTGGCTTCAAGGCCCAAGTTGAGCTCCCTGATCTCCTGCAGGGTTGAACTCTGCAAGGTTCTATTACAGGTTCCCACTGCCTTTCCCCTGATGATAGTCCAATTTCTGATGGAAGGTGGTCATCCCTCCAACTTAGCATCTAAGGAGGTCTGATATGCTTTTATTGCAGTTGTTTACTTCTGTTCTACCTTCTGGAGCTCAGTAAAATGGCCTTTATGACTACCTGTGCTTCTGTAGTGTGGATCCAGGTACTGGCACAAATGGGAGGCCCGAGAGCACAGGGGAGGGGGTGTGTGAGGATGATGCTGCAGAGGCACCAGCACAGCTGGGCGTTCCTCACTGGTCTATTTGATGAAGACCTGGGGAGCTGGTGAGCTCCCCATGCAGCCGGTCGATCCCTGCTGGACTGAAGATCCTGGGTGCTGGTGAGCTCCTCATACAGCTGGGCATTCCTCACCAGCCTCTCTTCTCACTTATATGTTAGACAGTATGATTTTTTATCAATGTTGAGAAATTCTTTTGTAATTTCATGTTATCTTAATGCCTTTATTCATGCTTTATCTTCATTATGTATGATGTTAGACAAATAGCAGCCAGTCTTATTTATTGAACAAACTACTTGATTCCTTTTTTATAGAACTGAAATACTATATGCATCAGAATAATGTGTTTTAAAAAGCTTACTCATTCAACAAATATTTATTGAGTACTTATCACATTCCAGGCTCTGTTTAGGTTGTAATGACTTAGAGGAAATAAAACAGATTATAAATTGCCAGTCATGTAAAATTTATAGTCAGTCAATTGATCGGGTTTTGGATTGTATTCTGTAATTCTATTTAATTTTTATGTTTGTTCTGCAAAATCAGTTAATCTATAAGATTTTAAAATTTTTATAGAATTACCCATTTAAAAAGTTAATTCTTTATACAATTTGTATACAAATTCATTGCTATTTGTATAGCAAATATTATTTCCCTGTCTGTGTGTTTTTTTCTTCTACTTGTCGATGGAATTTTCTGTGATACAAAGCTTAATTTTTAAGATATTGCCTTCTAGATATCATGAAAGTGTCTTGCTACACAAACTCTGGAAAGTGGTTTAACATTTTGAAATAAAAAGCCACTCCTTTAGTTGCAAAAGAAAAATTTCTAGAAAGTAAAGAAGCCCTCCTAGGCAAGGATAAGACAGGACTGCAGTTTTGGTGGATCAGAAAGGTTTAATGCAATGGCTGTCCTTACAGCACATGGTCCTGAGGTTTGACTGAATGGCATTGCTGTCCTCAGGATTAGATAGAGCTGAAGTCTCTGAAATAGGCATTCTTAAAGCAGAGTTGAAAGAATTCCCATAGTGAGGCAAGAAATACCACCTCATAGTCAAATGTGTTGGCTCACTGTTGTAATCCCTGCTACTGCGTACTGAACAGGACAAAGCAGGAGGATGGATAGTTCAAGGCCAACCTGGAAAATTTAGCAATTGAACTAGACCTTATCTCAAGATACAATTTTTAAAAAGGGCTGGGCTTTAGCTTCATAGTAGATCATGTGCAAAGCCCTCAATTCAATCCTCACTACCATCCCCAAAAACAAACAACAAGAAAGAGAAGAAACATAATTTCATAGTAAAGAGTTTCATACTCATTTAAAAGTATGATTAAAAAGAGTGAATAGAAACATCAGTAGAATCAAGCCTATAAAAACTTTGTCCTTAAAATATTAAAATTATTAGATCCAGATAAAAGTATGCTTAATATATTTTTTAAAATGCAAAGGAATAAAAATGGGCAAAGAACTAGAGACCATGAATAAAATATTAAGATTTAACAAAACATAGATGTATCTGTCATTGCTTTCTAGAGAAACAGATTTAATGCAAGATATGCAAATATATAAGAATTTACAAGATTGGCTTAGTATGGCCTCCAGTCAGGTGTTAGAATGCAAAAGGTCTGACTGCATGCTGGAGATCCAAGGATAAAGTTGAAGCTCTGGAGGTCAGTGCAATGTCCCTGTTCAGAGACTGAAGAGTATGCATTGGAAGGCTAATAGTTTGTGCTGGAAGCCTGGAAATGATGTCCAAGGTGAAGGTGAAGACTGGAGCTCCTCCAAAGAAACAGAAATCAGACTTTCTTCTTCATTTCCCCTTTATGCGATTCAGGAGACAAGCCATCCTAAGATGGGTCCTCTGTCTTCTCCTCAGCTACACTTGAACCAATTCAGTTGAGTGTTTCTTACTGAAGTTAACCATCATATGTGACTTATAGGAAAATGTAATTAAATTTAATGATTTATTTACATGAGAGATTTGATGGAGTTGATTAGTGAATTGGAAGATGGATAGGAAGAAATTACTCAGAATATCTGAGACAAAATAATGGAAAAGATGAAACTGAAATCTAAGTTAGGTTGATTCAGATTCAAGAATCTCAATGAATCCCAAGGGAGGTTTAAAAAAGAAAGAAAGAAAATCAACACAGGGACATATCAGAGTGAAACCACAAAACATCAAAGGCAATACAACAGGAAATGAACCAGAGGGCACAATATCCATAAAGGAACAAATGCAGACTGCTGGCTATTCCACAGCACAAGAGAAGACAGAATATGGATATGGGAGAAAATTACTACCATCTTGGAATTTCACACCTTTAAATCTATTTTCAAAAATGGAGCTATTTTCAGATAAAAGACAGAGCATTTGCCATGAACTGAGAGCACATACTGCCAACTGAGGGCATTTGCACTAACAGGCTCTATAAAAGAAATTTTATTTAAAATAAATCTAAATGGAGGGTATGAAAAAGACAAAGCTGTCTGACGGCAATGGAACCTGAACCAGAAGAAAGTGGAGTAATTCTGATGACTTTGCATTATTTTTAAGGTGGAGGGGAAGAAGATTGATTAACTGAGACATTTTAAGCAGTTCTTGTCAAAAATTTCAAGTGTAGAGCCATCGCTCAAGCGCCGGGAAGGTAGGCCGCCCCGATCCACTTCGGGAAGGAGAACCATGCCTGCTCCCGACACAGCAGCCATCGCTCAAGCGCAGGGAAAGTAGCCGCGTGGGCACCCCTGAACCCCCATAACCCACCCCCCCACCCGCCCACACTCTCAGACCTCCTGACTGTGCAGGTCTTTGGACCCACTCTGCAGAGGCAGAGGTGGTCATCAAGGGTATTTTTCTGAGTTCCCAACTTTGAACATCTTTAAAGAAAGGGTGTGGGAAACCTGTAATAGAACATTGTGGAGTTCAACCATTCAGAAGGATGGGGAACTCAATCTGGGCCTTGCAGCCCGAGGTCAGTCAGGGTCAGGGGGTTCAGCAATCAGCTAACTGAGATCAGGGGTCTTGCATCCTCGCTCTGTCTGAGCCATTAAATGGTAAATATACTATATTGAAAAGTTTGTTCACTGCAGACATGTTCTGGACTGCTTCTTGATTTCAATTTAATTCAAATGATTTAAGGGTGATAGACTAGTGACTACCACAGTTGGTCAGTGTCCAAGTTGTGCTTGATCTTAATGTGTTGCTGATTGTATCAGTCAGGGCAAAACATTGCCGTTGATTTGATGAGCTGTTTTCTCTGATGTTATGAAGATGAGAATGTCTGTAGGTCCTTAGAGACACAGAAGCTAGAGTGCAACTATATCAGGAAGATTTGGGTGATAATCCAGAGATTAAACCAAGGACAGTCCGACAACAAAAATAAAAATGACAAAACACTTAAGCAAGACACAAGGACAGACTTCCAGTTCACCAATGGCAAACAGTAGGGCAAATGAGGATGAAAAGGCCAATAGTGAACCACCCGGACACCCTGAACTCAAAGCACAGAAAGTAACAAAACAGATCAATCAGGCTCTAGAAAAATTAAAAACAGAAATAATTTCTCAGATAACCATAGAGATAGTGAGCAAAATGGAAGTTGTGATTCGAGACTCTAGAGGAGAAACTGACAAAAAAATAGATGAGCTCAGGACCATGATAGAAGCCATGAAGGCCCAACATAAGAAAGAAATGGAAACAATAAACGCCCAACATAGGAAAGAAATGGAATCCATAAAACAGATTCAAATGGATATCCAGGAGATTAAACACTCTATTGAAAGTGTACGCAACAGAATAAATGAATGCGAAGATAGGCTCTCAGATATAGAAGATAAGATTGCAGTCAGTGACCATGAAAAGAGAGGTCTCTTAAAAACAGTAAGAGATCATGAGAAATCGATCCAACAACTCCTAGATGATGCAAAGAAGAATAACATAAGACTGACAGGAATACATGAAGTAACAGGAGAAAATACAAATGACTTAAAAAAGCTGTTTGCAGAATTAATGACAGAAAACTTCCCAAACAGAGGGGAAAAATTTGACATTCAGATAATTGAGGCATATAGGACCCCAACT
>NW_022900928.1:71120180-71126677 GCF_012274545.1 Fukomys damarensis
TACCTGCTTTATGATACATAGTAGGGACCATGCTTTATCAGAGCTACATTTAATGATATTACTCTAGAATGTTCTCTTTCCAGATGATGATTAAGAGGCTAATCGAAAAAATGGTGCCAGGTACCACAGCAGCAACAGAACTTTATTGTTTTCTGGATATTATTCTTTTCTTTTTCTTTTTTTAATGGAATGTGCTGAATGTCTATAATTTTGTTCAGATGACTGCAGAACCTGGAAAAGCTGTTGCTGCTATGGATGCATAACATACTATTATTAGTCTTTATATATATATATATACACACACACACACACACACACACACACACGCACACATATATAAATTGAATTTTGGGAAACTTCAACGGTGCTGCCAACTTTGGAAAACGTCATCCCAATCTACTGTGTTGACTTGGCATTGTACAGAAATGGACAACCATATTGGTCTAGAAATGTTAATTTATTTTATTTTATTTTTTTCCATGTGTACAGGGGTAACACATCATACTAAATATGTAAGGTCATATCTGCGTGGGTTTTATTACAGAAACTAATAAAGTATTCTCTAAATAATGAAAAAAGAATAAGATAAGACTATAAGAGCGAGAAGCAATTTAAATATGTTCAGGGACCATTTTCATCTTCAGAATTAAGGATTATTTTGATGTTACATCATTGCCTTTTCTCTTTTACTTTCCTTTTTAGTTTTATTTTAGGATTCCGTATTTTTAATGTTCCTACAGAGATTTCTTTAACTGAAATACTGAATAGTTTCTTTGGTGTGAAAAACTATAATAGTACACAAGATCCTAATGAGACAATTAATAATGTGAAATAGGAAGAAGGAAAGTGGGAAGGGTGGGAGGGAGGTAATAAGGGAGAGGAAAAAAGTATGAGAAACTGAAAAAATGGAAATAAAGTGTTTGTAAAAGGGGAGGGGAGGAGGGGGTGAAGGGAGTTCAGGGACAAGGGGAAAAATGAGAATCAAGACCTATTATGTAAAGGTACAGAATCCCGATGATGAACGTAATTGTATTGTATACCTAGATTGTACCAATAACCTCAATAAAAAGAAAAAAAAATTTTAAAGTGTAGAAGGGGACATAAAAAGAATCAAAATGTGTTAGGTAGCAACTCCCCAGTGATGAATGAATCATTATGTACTGTGCACATAAAAATAAAAATAAAAATTGATAAGAATAGAAATCAGTGGTAAGAACTTTCAAACCAGTAAATGGAAAAAAACCAAAAACAAACAAACAAAAAACCTTGAGAACTAAGCAAAGAAAGAAAGTACAAATTGTACTGAAACAGTGGAATATGTGGAAACCAAAACAAATACTTGGAAATAATTCCAAATATGTTAGTAATTTAAGTATAGTTGGTTTATTTGAGCTCGCTCTGTTTTCCTGATGTGAGAATTCACTGCTATAAATTTCCCTCTTAGGACTGCTTTCATTGCATCCCATAAATTGTGGCATGTTGTGTTGACATTTTCATTTAACTGTAGATGCTGTTTAATTTCTTCTTTAATTTCATTTATGACCCATTGGTTGTTCAGGAGGGTGTATTTCTGGAGTGTTTGTGGTTTCTTTTGCTGTTGATTTCCATTTTCATTGCAAATAGTCAAATAATATGTGTGGGATAATTTCATTTCCTTTGCATTTGCTTAAGTATATTCTATGGACTAATATGTGGTCTGTTTTGGAGAATGTCCCATGTGCCACTGAGAAGAATGTGTATTCTGATGCTTTGGGATGGAACACTCTGTAGACATCTACAAATTTCATTTGTTCTGAAGTGTGGTTCAGTGCTGACATTTCTTTGTTGATTTTTTGTCTAACACCCACTGTCTATTTGTGATGGTGAGGTGTTAAGCTGCCCCCATTATAATTGTATTTGAGTGTATTAGATTTCTCACTTCTGTCAATGTTCTATTAACCCTATCAGTGATGAGTGACATTTCAATCTCCATCTGTCTTTTGTGAGTGCCATGGTGAGTTACAAATTTGAGAAAAGAAAGAATATATTTATTACCCTACCACAAATCCTCATACTATGTATTTTAGGATAACTTATGCTGTGGTGATAGAAGAGATGGGGATGAAGAATTCGGGAAGATATTGTAATGTGAAACCTGCTATATAGGCTATGAGGAATGTTTAAAAAATCAACATGAGACATTCTTGTACTTTTATGAAGCCAGAAAACATAATGGGCTCATGAGAAGCCCGAGTACCTGGCTTATTCTAGTAATATTATAGTCATGAAAATTATCCCTGTAGTAGAAAACTATGAAGGATTGCACAACTTCTAAGTATTTTACAGAGGATTCTTTTGAGTGAACATCTAAATCCTTACTTCTGAATAGGTGGTAAAAAGTTAAATGAGATTCTTTAACAGATTGATCATGAATGCTAGTTTAGAGGATTTATTTTCAGTAGAGTTCCTGGTGGAAAGTTGGCAGAAACTGTGCCTTTAAACTTATTGCCTTTAAAAAACGTTTGTTTCCTTCTCACACACATGCACTCATATACCATAAACATACACCATATTTGAAATGCATCTACATATGTTCATATACACCAATAATAATATATGGACATATATATGAGTACATATGTATATATAAGTTCTACATCGTGCATGTATGTGCCTGATATTTTGAACATACACCTGAATATATTAGTATTTTTTAAGGTAAATATTAGTGAACCACAATTTTGATGCTATCATAAGTAAATATAAAGTGCAATCTCACAAATGAGAATTTGAGATCTACTGTAAAAAGTTATTTGCTGCATGTCAGCAAGTCATTGATTTATTCAGAGTAAACTTTGCTCTTTTTGAGCTAAAAATATTATCATAATGCTAGTTGAAAAAGTCTTTCTAAGTTAATTTGGGCTGAGCTTTGATTTTGTACTGAATTTGGGGTTATGCTTTTGTTTCTGTAGTCTTTCACTAGCTAATTTTCAGTTTTTTTTTTCTTTTTGGTACTGGGGATTGAACTCAGGTCCTTGTGCTTGCAAAGCAGGTGGAAGAACCATTGAGCTAAATTCCCAGCTCAATTTTCAGTTGTTCTTATCAAACAGGTTTTTGTTTTCTTGGTTCTGTATAATCATATAGAATCATAACCATTTACTGAGTTACAAAGACATTCATTTTTTAGTTTTTCATTTTAATAATATTTATAATACACAAATTATTTGCATTAGATTGCTTTAGTTTATTTATTTATTTATTTATTTTTTGTACCTGGATTGAACTTAGGACCTTGTGCTTGCAAGACAGGCACCATAGCACTGAGCTAAATCCCTGACCCTCACACTAGATTGCTTTTGATATTGTGGGGGAATATATTTAGGCAAAGGACAATCTTTTTTAAAAATTTGCTTTAATCATATCATGAAAGATGATGTCAACTTAGCCAATGAGCATTGCAATTTCTCTAGGAGCATTTCTGTTTTTTTAAAAATCCAATATATTTTTATATTGTCCACTTGGGATGGTACAACTAGAAGTGTAAAGTGGAATTTTAAAAATTTGATTTTTTTTAGAGATTAGCAACTCTTCCAAACTTCCTCCTCCTGAGTGTATGGCCAGCACCCCTCCTGTCCTCACACTAAACGCAGTAACAAAGAATAAGGAGATCCTAGCCTTAGAAAGCTGGAACCCAGGTTCCCCTCCACAAGAAAAGAGAGATTGAGCTAAAGATGCCTGGAAGTGATAAGCAATTGTGGAGATCTGCATTATTTCCCTGTGCTCCCCTCTCCTCTCTTCTGTTCTTTTGCAAAAGGAACTCAGCCCAGATACTAGAATTAAGTCCTTTTGAAATACTAAATAGGTGAACATTAATTGGCAATGATTTACTGATTGACCAAAAAATTGCCATTCAAATTAGGGACATTACAGCCCTAGCCAAATTTCAACAGACTCTCCAGCAGTTATGTGAAGCATGCCCTAGAGAGAGTTCCTCTTCTGCTCCAAATGGGAGACCTGGTGCTGTTGAAGCCTTTCCTCCCATTCTCCCTTCCTGGAGGCTACATGGGAAGGATCATCCACAGTGATCCTGCTCACTCCATTGGCTCTCAAGGTAGCCAGAATTGAATCCTGGGCACTTAACTCCTGGCTTAAGCTATGGAGTTCAGATGCGGCACTGGAAAATAAAGAGACAGACCAAAAAGTTCCCAAAGCTTTGCATGTCGATTCTTGCAAGAACTTGAGCAGCATTTTTAGTTGGGATGGCCTGGATCTGACATTAGTCTGGGAAGTGGGTGACAAAAAGAATAGTCAATAGTGAGCTCTTTGCTGTGTTCTCTCAGAGCAGCTCCTTCTTCCCTGTAGAGCATTCTTATCCTACTTGGCCCAAATTTACTGTGCAGAGCTTGTTTCTTTTTGTACCTTTAATAAAAGTGCTACTTAAAAAAAAAAGCAATAGTATCTGGACTTAGTTCCTTCCCTTAATCACCCCAATCCTTTTCCCACTGGTTCTTATCTGTGGGATTGCAATTATTATTATTATTTATTAAAATTTAATTTATTGGTACATTCTAGGTAGACAGTACAGTTACATTCATTACTGGGATCTTGTACCTTTACATGCCAGGTCTTGGTTCTCATTTTTTCCCCTTTTTCCCACCCTCCCTTCATCCTCCACTCCCCTCCTCCCCTTCAAACACTTTAATTCCATGTTTACATTTTCTCATATTTTTTTCCTTTTCCCTTGTTCCCCCTTCCCTATCCTTCTCACTATCCCTACACCTTTGGTCCTTTTCTTCCTATTTGCTAAGTGTCCCATTAGGACCTTGAGTACTATTTTAGTTTTTCACACCAGAGATACTATTTGGTATTTGTTTATGTTTATATTTATTTCACTTAGAAGTATATCCTCAAAATGTACCCATTTAACTATGAATGAATCTACTTTCTCATTCTTTATGGCTGAGTAGTATTCCGTTTTGTAGAAAAACCACATCTTCTTTATCCAGTTTCCAATTGATGGGCAGATGGGCTGTTTCCAAGTTTTAGCTATTACAAACTGTGCTGCTATAAACATGGGTGCACATATATCACTGTGGTGTGATACTTTCACTTCTTTTGGAAAGATACCCAGCAGAGGGATGGCTGGGTCAAATGGAACCTCTAATCCTAGTTCTTTGAGGTATCCCCATATTGATTTCCATAGTGATTGCACCAGTCTGCACTCCCACCAAAAATGGAGAAGGGTTCCTTTCTCCCCACAACCACGCCAACATTTGTTATTGTGTGATTTCTTGATAGCAGCCATTCTTTGTGGGGTGAGGTGAAATCTCAGTGTTGTTTTCATCTGCATCTCTAGAATGACCAGTGATGTGGATCATTTTTTCATATATTTACTTGCTGCTTTTATTTCTTTGTCTGAGAAATGTCTGTTCATTTCAGATGCCCACTTTAGAATTGGGTCTTTATATTTGGGGGGGCTGGCTGTTTTGAATTCTTTATATATTTTAGATAATAGTCCTTTGTCTGAGGAGCAGCTGGTAAAAAGTTTTTCCCACATTGTAGGTTGTCTCTTAGTTTTGTTGATGGTTTCTTTTGCAGTGCAGAAGCTTTTTAATAAGATGAGATCCTAGTTGTTGATTCTTTCTACTAGTTCCCATGCTACTGAGGATTTGTTCATAAAGTCTTTTACTATGCCAATGTCTTCCAGAGTTCTGCCTAACTTATCTTCCAGCAAGTTTAGTGTTTTTGTTTTTATGTTTAGATCTTTAATCCACTTGGATTTTAATTTAGTGCATGGTGACAGATAAGGGTCTAATTTTAATCTTTTGCAGGTTGAGATCCAATTTTTCCAACACCATTTATTAAAGAGGCTATCTTTCTGCCAGTGGGGACTGGCAGCTCC
This sequence comes from Fukomys damarensis, assembly GCF_012274545.1. Taxonomy (NCBI): domain Eukaryota; kingdom Metazoa; phylum Chordata; class Mammalia; order Rodentia; family Bathyergidae; genus Fukomys; species Fukomys damarensis. The sequence continues at coordinate 71,126,062 of NW_022900928.1, forward strand.
TTTGTCAAAGATGAGGTAGCTGAGTGCATCTGGAGTTGTTTTTGTGTCTTCCAGTCTGCTCCACTGATCCTCAGGTCTGCTTCTTTGGCATTACCATGCTGTTTTTATCACAGTGGCTTTGTAGTATAGTTTCAAATTGGGAATTGTTATACCCGCTGCCATGTGTCTGTTGCCTAGTATGGCTTTTGCTATTCTAGGTCTCTTATGGTTCCAAATGAATTTTTGGATTCATCTTTCTAGTTCTGTGAAGTATAGTGTTGGGATTTCAATTGGTATTGCATTGAATCTGTATTGCAGTTTTGGTAGTATGGCCATTTTCACTATTTCCTACCTAGGAGCAGGGGACATCTTTCCATTTTCTTAAATCCTCCTCGATCTCTTTTTTCAGAGTGCTGTAGTTTTCAGTGTAGAAGTCTTTTGCTTCTTTTGTTAGGTTGATTCCCAAATACTTCATTTTTTTGGGTGCTGTTGTGAAAGGAATTGTTTCCATAATTTCTCTCTCAGTGAGTCTGTTATTTGTGTACAAGAAGGCTATTGATTTTTTTGGTGTTGACCTTGTATCCAGCTACTCTGCCAAAAGTGTCAATTAAATCGAGAAGTCTTTTGGTGCAGTTTT
>NW_022900928.1:71126854-71136506 GCF_012274545.1 Fukomys damarensis
TGAGGGTTTTGTTTTTGGCCATTTAATATCATGTTGGCTGTTGGTTTTTCATAGATAGCCTTTATTAGGTTGAGACATAAACAATCTATACCAATTTTTTGAGGAGTTTTTATCATGAATGGGTGTTGAATTTTGTCAAATGCTTTTTCTGCATCTATTGAGAGGATCATGTGGTTCTTGTCCTTGACTTTGTTAATATAGTCCATTACATTAATTGATTTACATATGTTGAGCCATCCTTGCATCCCTGGAATAAATCCAACTTGGTTGGGATGAATGATCTTCTTGATGAACCTCTGTATTCTGTTTGCTAGTATCTTATTGAGGATTTTTGCATCTATATTCATTAAGGAGATTGGCCTGTATTTCTGTTTTTTTGTTACATCTTTCCCAGGTTTGGGAATTAAAGTGATATTTGCTTCCAGGAATGAATTTGGAAGTATTGCTTCTCTTTCAATTTCACTGAAAAGTCTGAAGAGTAATGGCAATAGATCTTCCCTAAATGTCTTGTAAAATTCAGCAGTGAATCCATCAGGACCTGGGCTTTTTCTTTGCTGGTAAGTTTTTAATTACATTTTCAATTTCACTGATTGTGATTGGGGTGTTTAAAATGTTTTTATCTTCTTTGTTCAACTTTGGTAATTCATAGTTATCTAGAAATCTGTCCATTTCTTCTGTGTTTTCCATTTTATTAGAGTACAGGTTCTCATAGTATGTATTGATGATCCTCTGGATTTCTGTGGGATCTGTTGTGACTTTGCCTTTTTCATTCCTGATTGCATGGATCTGAGCCTTTTCTTTCCTTTTTTTTGATAAGGTTTGCTAAGGATTTATCAATTTTATTTAGTCTTTCAAAAAACCAACTCTTCTATTCATTTATTTTTTGTATCATTTTCTTAGTTCCCATTTCATTGATTTCTGCTCTAATCTTTATAATTTCCTCTCTTGTTCGAGCTTTGGGTTTTTCTTGCTCTTGTTTTTCTAGGAATCTAAGAGTCATCGTTAGGTTGTTTATTTGAGCTTGCTCTATTTTCGTAATGTGGGCATTCAGTGCTATGAATTTTCCACATAGAACTGCTTTCATTGTGTCCCATAGATTCCTGTATGTTGTATTGGTGTTTTCATTTATTTGTAAAAACTGTCTAATTTCTTCTTTGATTTCCTCTGTGATCCATTGATTGTTCAGGAGAGTGTTGTTCAATTTCCATGCATTTGTGAAGTTCCTACGGTTTCTTATGCTATTGATGCCCAGCTTTATTGCACTGTGATCTGATAATATACAGGGAATAACTTTGATTCTTTTGTATTTATTCAAACCTGTTTTGTGGGCTAGTATGTGATCTGTCTTGGAGAATGACCCATGTGCAGCTGAAAAGAATGTATATTCTGATTTTGTCGGGGAAATACTCTATAGACATCTAATAAGTCCATGCTTTCAAAAGCTTGGTTCAGTTCTAGTACTTCATTGTTGATTTTTTTCCCTAGATGATCTGTCTATTTTTCATAGTGGGGTATTCAGATTCCCCACTACAATTGTATTAGTGGTTATTTGGTTTTTCATGTTGCTTAATATTTGTTTTGTATAGTTGGGGGCATTTATATTTGGTGCATATATATTTATGATTGTCATCTCTTCCTCTTGAATTGTTCCCTTTACAAGGATGTAGTGGACTTCTTTATCTCTCTTAATCAGTTTTGGTTTGAAATTTGCTTTGTCTGTGAATAAGATTGCTACCCCTGCTTTTTTCTCTGCTCCTGTCTAGTGGAGAATTGTTTTCCATCCTTTCACTTTCAGTGTATGGGCTTCTTTTTGCACTAGGTGTGTTTCTTGTATAAAACATATTGTTGGATTTTGCTTCTTAATCCATTCTGCCCATCTACGTCTCTTGATTGGTGAATTGAGGCCATTGACATTGATAGTTATAACTGATATGTAGTGACTTATTATTGTCATGTTATTGTCCTTTTGTTGACTCTTTATTTTTTGTCCTTTCTTTTTAGTGTCTAGCCTTGTCTATTTGATTTGCTCTGTTGGACCTCCTGATATTGTGATCTTCATTGCCTTTTTCTAGGATATTGTTTAAAATTCTTAGTAGTGCTGGTTTAGTATTCATGAAATTTCTCAAGTGTTTTTTGTCATTGAAGTATCTTATTTCTCCATCCATTTTGAAAGAGAGTTTTGCAGGATACATCAGTCTTGGTTGTAGGTTGTTTTCTTTTAGGACTTGAAATACCTCTTTCCAGGCTCTCCTTGATCTGAGAGTTTGTGTTGAAAAGTCTGCTGTGATTCTGAAGGGCTTTCCTTTGCATGTGATTTGTTTCTTTTCTCTTACTGCTTGTAGTATTTTGTTCTTCTGTTAGGTTTCTGGAATCTTGATTATTATATGTCTAGTTGTAGATTTTTTTTTGATCATGGCTAGTTGGTGTCCTATATGCCTCGCTTATCTGTATGTCAAATTTTTCCCCTCTGTTTGGGAAGTTTTCTGTCATTAATTCTTTAAACAGCTTTTTTAAGTCATTTGCATTTTTCTCGTGGTACTTCATGGATTGCTATCAGTCTTATGTTATTCTTCTTTGCATCATCTAGGAGTTGTTGGATTGATTTCTCATGCTCCCTGACTATTTTTAGGAGACCTCTCTTTTCATGGTCACTGTCTGCTATCCTATCTTCTATATCTGCGATCCTATCCTCGCCATCTTTTATTCTGTTATGTATGCTTTCAATAGAGTTTTTAATCTCCTGGATATCTGTTTGAATCTGTTTAATGGATTCCATTTCTTTCCTATGTTGGGTGTTCATTGTTTCCATTTCTTTCTTATTCTGAGCCTTCATGGTTTCTATTATGTTCCCAAGCTCATCTATTTTTTTGTCAGTTTCTGTTCTGGATTCTCGAATCATGTCTTTCATTTTGTTCTCCATCTCTATGGTTAACTGGGAAATAATTTCTGTTTTGAATTTTTCTAGAGCTTGATTGATCAGTTTTTTTACTTCGTGTTCTGTGAGTTCTGAGTGTCCTGATTTTTCATCCTCCTTTGCCCTACTGTTTGCCATTGGTGTACTGGAAGTTTGTCTTTGTTTCTTGCTCAAGTGTTTTCTCATCTTTATTTTTGCTGTTGGGTTGACCTTGATTCAATCTCTGGGTCATTAAATCTTCCTGATATCTTTGCGTCCCAGCCTTTGATTCTCTAATGACTTATAGACATTCTCATTTTCATAATTAAGCAAACAACTCATCAAATCAATTCCTATCCTCTATCCCTATCACTACAATCAGAAACATAATAGGATCAATCACCACCCTTTATAGCCCGCTACACCTGTGCAGAGTGAATCCTAGGACTGACTCAGTCAGGGGATCTAATAGCGGTGGGGGGGCACGGGGGACTGTGCTCAGCGGCGCCCACCCGGCTACCCTCCTGCCACTGTGTCTGAGCCAATCAGTGGGGCCCGCTGGACTCAGAATGGCTCCGGAGGAGGCCACGCAGGAGGGAGGGCTCTGAGTCCAAGCAGGGGCAATGATGTCAAACTCACCTGCCTGGTGTGCATTGTAGCAAATCACTCAGAGCCTGATGGAAACAGCATGGTTCCAGAGAAGGCCGTACAGGAGAGAGGGCTCTGAGTCCAAGCCAGGATGATGACTGGGATTGCAATTATTAATCTGATGGTAAAATTTGTTTTCTTTCATCTAAAAGTCTGTCAAACTACAAATGGTTGTGATGATGAAGCCAATGATGAATGTGCTGGGGTCCATTAGACAGACCTACCTTCTAGAGAGACCTCAGGACTGCCCACACCTCTAAATGACCCCTGTCAGCAGAAAGCAGACAGAGTGGTCATCACCCACCTTCCCTTAATAACAGTTAAGCTCACCTCTTCAGATGGGGGGAGGAAATAATAGGAGTTGTTGAAATATGGGTAAGTGGTTGTTAGGACTATGACTGTAGGAAAGTGTTATGCCAGTGGAATGGAATCCACTAGGTAAAAAGCTTCTCCTTTCATCTGGGCTGGTTTTTGAGGATTTTAGGAAAACTGGGTAACTGGACTTTAAAACTCTGCATTAGGAAGCCCTAAGTCCTAAATGGTTATTTTAAGTCTGTGGAGTGAACTGTGCCAGGTGCCTACTGGACACTGAGCAAAATCCTGCATTCTGCTTATTTGTAAGGACTCCACAATGAATAACTTTCTTGGTGACCCATTTGTGACCATTTCTGGTCAATGAGTGCTTTTCCTTTCTAATTTCTTTTTGAATTAACTTCACGTCCAAGATGTTGTTCTTCAACTTCTTATGACACTAACCTGATATTTCAGTACCATCTGGCTTGTGATAACAATCTGACCCCAGCCCATTAGCCTAACAGTTAATTCTTAAAAGCTGACTCCCACATTTGCAGGTAGGACATTCCAAACCCCTGTATCAGAGTGTTATAGGGATTTTTTTTTGCAGAAGTTTGATCTCAGTTCATTAACAGAGATGGTATACTGAGAAAACATTCTCCTACATCTGCTGAGATGATACTCATATATCAGATTGCAGGTTGGAAGGTCCTTAACAAAAGATCTTGTTATAGGAATATGTGTGTAATGTGTGTGTAAGAGCCCTTTTAGGAAGTCTTTGTAAAAGAGGGTTTATCACAGGCACATGTGCATGAAGGCCTTCCACTCATGTTCTCACATACATATGAGATATAATATTCACAGAGATGAGAACACATATCTATACATATATGTGTTACAGTTTTTTCAGATTTTATTAGAAGATGATATAAAAAGTTTACTTGACAAGTAATTTCATTACTATTTGGAGGAAGGAATCACGAACTTTTGTGCAAACAATGCTAGCCTTCTTTTAAGCATTAAGAGCATAACTGCTTAAGAAATGACATAAACAATAATCCCACACCTAAATATCTCCTAAAATAATCTACTTTTTACATATGTACACAGATTTAGCAAATTAAAGTCCAAGAAAAATGCCCAAGATTGACTACTCAGAGGCAAAATAAGAGTTTAGTGGAACTGTCATTTTTCTCTGACCGACAGAGATGGCTGGGACCCATAATACTAAACTCTCAATTTTGTGATCAGCTGTCTATAGCAGCTGAATGCTGTCCCATGAATCTCTCAAAGAGAATAGAAGAAAAGGTATGCATCAGATTGTTGACCTTCAATTCCAACCTCAATGTATTCCTTTGATGGGCTGTATTGAATGATGTGAGGCATGCCAAGACTCCTCTTGCTTATTAGAAGAGCTAGATCCATGATTCCATGATTCACACATTAATATTTGTCTTTGCCATTCTACTAACCTCATGGCATAAAGAAGGATGAGGGTAATATAAGGGAAAGCACCTCAGAAAAATAAAGAATATTTGTCCCTAAAACCCAGAACCACAGTTTACAAGAAGGACTTCATGCCACTATTGTTTGTACTATTGATGTCTCAGTACAGGAAACATAATATAAGGACACTTGTTTTCTCTAGTGAATAACCCAAGCATTTCTTACAGCTCATCTGTTAGATGGAAAATCATGGGGGGATCCTTTATAGATTCTTGGTGTTCCAAACAAAGAATTGGATGAGACAAACAGAAAAAGCAGTGAAGACACACATTTATTGAATGCGGAAAAGAAATACACTCTTCAGAGTGAGAGTAGGCTGGTGAAAAGGCTCACACTGCCCCTGCATATAGGGAAAAGGATTTTTTTTTGTATCCAGAATTCCCAGGTTATCTCTCTCTCATGCAGGTAAAACCTTGGGACATTTGTCTTATCAAACACTCACTTGGCATTCAGCATGTGTAAACTGTCCTATGGAAAACCACACTTGGTTCCTGTAACATGTAAATGATGGGTCAGGAAGTTTTTTTTTTGTGGTACCAGGGATTGAATTCAGGACCTTGTGCTTAGGAACAGTGCCTTTTGATCAGTTGTTTCCACAAGTAGATGAAAGATTAGAAAGAGCATCTTCTCTTTGGCTCTGTGAATAGCACCAGATTTAAATGAAGAATTGAAAATAGCTCTTTGATGATTGGTTCTGTGTATAGTGATCATGGTGATGTCATATTGGGAATGTCTCTCTCCCTGGAGATTTCCCTTACATTATTGCCTGGCTGTACAGTTGAATATATGCAAAAAGGAAATCCAAAGTTTCCTAAATAATTTTAACTAGTTTACTTTTCACATCCAATGTTCCAAAACAAAATACATCTATTTTTATATTTACTTTCAGCATTCTAGACATTTTGATATTTTATGTTCAGAATAAAATGATTTGATAGATAAAAATAAATTTACTTTAAAAATTGGTGGGTGAGGGAAGGGGAAAAGGGATGTAAAAAGAATTAAGATGTTCTGCACATGTACCAATTCCCTATGGTGAACATAATCATTACGTACTATAAAAGTGTGTACTAATAAAAATAAAAATTAAAAAAATGATGGGTAAATATGTATGCATTTACAATGCATGTATAACATATTGAATATAGATAGATAGAGAGAGAGAGAAAGAGAGAGAGAGAGAGAGAGAGAGAGAGAGAGAGAGACAAAGAAAGACTTCAATTTTCACAGGTCTAGGACTAGCAGGAACTAGCAGGAACCACAGGTCTAGGACCAGACTAACAAAATTTGTCTCCTCTGTGCTTACAATGAACCTGACAAGCCCAGATCATGCAAGAGAAGAAAGCTATTAGTTGAACCCCTGGAAAACCCGAGATTCCTCACCAAAAATAGTTTCCAACAAGTCTTGGGTACAAAGAAGTGGTCACTGATGACCCCCAATTCAACATAGTTTAATCAGACAGCTTTATTGAGACTCCTGTTTTTAATTAGTTCCATAATGTGGGTAATCTTGCTATCGAGATTAGGGTGTGACAAAATGACTGCACAAATGGTGTGACCTTTCAATAACAAGGGAATGTGCAGAAAAAAACAAAGCCCTGTGCCTGGGACCAATAAGACAATGTTGTCTTCAATTTTTCTCAGTCAAGGTTTTGATAGCATGGCCTAGACTTGATATCAACCTGAGGAGTGGGAGATATAAAAGATGACCACCATGAATTTCATGGCCACTGTTCTCTATTTTACAGTGGTCTGCTTTCACCCTATAGAGTGTACTTCTTTTCCTACTTTTAATTGGTCCAAACTTGCTCTGAGTAGGTTTCTTTCTTAAAAATTAATTTTATTAATACACTTTTTTTCCTAATTGAGTTTATTGGTACATTTTAGGTATACAGTACAGTTACATTCATCATTGGGATCTTGTAACTTTACATGACAAGTCTTGGTTCTCATTTTTTCCCCTTGTCCCTGCCCTCCCTTCACCCCCTCCTCCCCTCCCCATTTATAAATATTTTATTTCCATTTTTCCATTTTCTCCTATTTTTTTCTTTCCCTTATTACCTTTCTCCTACACTTCCCACTTTCCCTACACCTTTAGCCTTTTTCTTCCTATTTCACATTGTCAATAATCTCATTAGGATCTTATGTACTAGTGCAATCACTATGGAAATCAATGTGGAGATACTTCAAAGAACTGCGACCAGAGGTTCCATTTGACCCAGCCATCCTCTGCTGGGAATCTTTCCAAAAGAATAATTAAAAGAATCATATCACAGTGATATATGCACACCTATGTTTATAGCAGCACAGTTTGTAATAGCTAAAACATGGAAACAGTCCATTTGCCCATCAGTTGGAAACTGGATAAAGAAGATGTAGTTTTTCTATAAAATGGAATACTACTCAGCCATAAAGAATGAGAAATTAGATTCATTCATAAGAAAATGGATACATATTGAGGATATACTTCTAAGTGAAATAAATTAACTTACACATGTGTAAATACTGAATAGTTTCTCTGGTGTGAACAAACTATTGATACACTTTTGATATACTCAAAGATCATTATAGGGAATTTGTACCTGTACATAATATATCTTGATTCTTCTGTTTTCCCATTCCCCTCCCCTCCCTTCAATCCTTCTTATCATCTTTATTTACAAAAGCTTTGTTTCTATTTTTTTCTTCTATTCTCTTTTTTCTTTTTCCCTTCTATTATATTTCCCTTCTATTCCCTTTTTCTTTCCTCTTCCCCCTTCTTTGCTTTCTTTCTGATTTAAATATTTTCTTTCTACTTCCCAATATCTGTCATCTATTTTGGTCCTTATTTACCCTTTTGGTTTCTCACACAAAGAAGTAATGTGATACTTAAACATGTGTGTCTGATTTTTTTTAAAAAAATAAGAGTGGTGATAGTGGACATCCTTGTCCTTTTCCTGAAATTAGAGTGAGATCTTTCAGTTTTTGATTATTTGGTATATGTTGACTGTTGGGTTTTCATAGATGGCTTTTATCTGTTTGAGATAAAGAGCTTCTATTCTAATTTTCCCGAGGTTTTTTTTTTTAATAAATGAGTGTTGAACTTTGTCAAATGCCTTTTCTGCATCTATTGTGATGATCATGTGATTTTTGTCTTTCGTTCTGTTAATGCACGGTTTTACATTGATTTCCATATGTTATGCCATCCCTGCATCTCTGGGATGAATCCTACTTGGTCATGGTTTATAATCTTTTTGATGATATCCTACATTCTATTTGCCAGAATCTTGATTTTTTGCACCTATGTTCACTAAGGAGATTGGCTTATAGTTCTCTTTACTGTTTGGATCCTTTTCTGGTTTTGGTGTCAGGGTAATGCTTGCTTCCAGAGATGAGTTTGTGAATATTGTTTCCCTTTCAATTTCATTAACAATTTGGAGGAATAGTGGCATTAGATATTCCCAAATTTTCTTGTAGAATTCAGCAGTGAATCTATCAGTACCTGGGCTTATTTTTGTAATTTTAAAATTACATCTTCTGAGAATGTCTGTGGGTCCTTAGAGACACAGAAGCTAGGGCACAACTATATAAGGAAGATTTGGGTGATAACCCAGAGATTAAACCAAGGACAGTCCAACAACAAAAAAAACAAAGCAAAAATGAGAAAACACTTAAGCAAGACACAAGGACAGACTTGCAGTTCACCAATGGCAAACAGTAGGGCAAATGAGGATGAAAAGGCCAATAGTGAACCACTAGGACACCCTGAACTCAAAGCACAGGAAGTAACAAAACAGATAAATCAGCCTTTAGAAAAATTCAAAACAGACCTAATTTCCCAGATAACCATAGAGATGGTGAGCAAAATGGAAGTTGCTATTCAAGACTCTAGAGCAGAAACTGACAAAAAAAAATAGATGAGCTCAGGACCATGATAGAAGCCATGAAGGCCCAGCATAAGAAAGAAATGGAAAAAATAAATGCCCAACATAGGAAAGAAATGGAATCCATAAAACAGATTCAAACAGATATCCAGGAGATTAAACACTCCATAGAAAGTGTATGCAACAGAATAAAAGAATGTGAAGATAGACTCTCAGATGTAGAAGATAAGATTGCAGTCAGTGACCATGAAAAGAGAGATCTATTAAAAACAGTAAGGGATCATGAGAAATCGATCCAACAACTCCTAGATGATGCAAAGAAGAATAACATAAGACTGATAGGAATACATGAAGTAGCAGGAGAAAATACAAATGACTTTAAAAAGCTGTTCACAGAATTAATGACAGAAAACTTCCCAAACAGAGGGGAAGAATTTGACATTCAGAT
>NW_022900928.1:71136725-71137579 GCF_012274545.1 Fukomys damarensis
AAGAACACCTGAGAAACTACATGAATACCAAACCAGCACTACAAGCAATTCTAAACAAGATCCTAGAAAAAGACAATGAAGGCAACAACACCATGAGGCCCAACAGAACAAATCAAATAGGCAAGGCAAGAAATTAAAGGGAGAAGGTGAAAAAGTAAAAAGAGTCAACAAAAGGCCAATAACATGTCAATAATAAGTCAGTATATATCAGTTATATCCAGCAATGTCAATGGCCTCAACTCACCAATCAAGAGAAATAGACTGGCAAAATGGAATAAGAAACAAAATCCAACAACATGTTGTATACAAGAAACACACCTAGTGCAAAAATAAGCCCATAGACTGAAAGTGAAAAGATAGAAAACAATTCTCCATGTGACAGGAGCCCAGAAAAAAACAGGGGTAGCAATCTTATTTGCAGACAATGTAAATTTCAAACCAAAACAGATTCTAGTATTATTGATGTAGGAGAGTACTGTATCATACTTCTATGAATGTAAAATATCTTATACCTGCTTTATGATACATAGTAGGGACTGTGCTTTATCAGCACTTCATTTAATGTTATTACTCTGGAATGTTCTCTTTCCAGATGATGATTAAGAGGCTAATAAAAAAAATGGTGCCAGGTAGCACAACACCAAAAGAACTTTGCTTTTTTCTTGATATTATTCTTTTCTTTTTTTTTGTTTTGTTTTGTTTTGCTTTGTTTTGTTTTTTTTAATGGAATGTGCTGAATGTCTATAATTTTGTTCAGATGACTGCAGAACCTGGAAAAGCTGTTGCTGCTGTCGATGCATAACGTACTGCTATTATTAGTCTTTTTATACAAATATAAATAAATATATATATAC
>NW_022900928.1:71137741-71154303 GCF_012274545.1 Fukomys damarensis
ATATATATATATATATATTGAATTTTGGGAAACTTTATCGGTGCTGCCAACTTTGGAAAAAGTCATCCCAATTTACTGTGTTGACTTGGCATTGTACAGAAATGGACAACCATATTGGTCTAGAAATGTTACTTTTTTATTTTTATTTTTAATTTTTTTCCATGTATACAGTGGTAACACATTGTACTAAATACGTAAGGTCATATCTATGTGGGTTTGATTATAGAAACTAATAAAGTATTCTCTAAATAATGAAAAAAATCATAAGATAAAACTATAAGAGCAAGAAACAATTTAAATATGTTCAGGGACCATTTTCATCTCCAGAATTAAGGATTATTTTAATGTTACATCATTGCCTTTTCTCTTTTACTTTCCTTTTTAGTTTTCTTTTAGGATTCCCTATTTTTAATATTCATGCAGAGATTTCTTTAACTGAAATACCAAATAGTTTCTGTGGTGTGAAAAACTATAATAGTACACAGGATCCTAATGAGATAATTAATAATGTGAAATAGGAAGTAAAGGGCTCAAGGTGTAGGGAAAGTGGGAAGGGTGGTGGAAAGGTAATAAGGGAGAGGAAAAAATATGAGAAACTGAAAAAATGGAAATAAAGTGTTTGTAAATGGGGAGGGGAGGAGGGAGTGAAGGCAGGTCAGGGGCAAGGGGAAAAAATGAGAATCAAGACCTAGTATGTAAAGGTACAGAATCCCAATGATGAATGTAACTGTATTGTATACCTAGATTGTACTAATAAACTCAATAAAAGAAAAAAAAATAAAATTACATCTTCAATTTCACTGAATGATATTGGACTATTTAGAATTTTTACATCTTCTTCATTCAACTTTGGGATTTTGTATGTATCTAGGAATCTGTCCATTTCTTCTACATTTTCCACCTTATTACAGTACAGTTTCTCAAAATAGGTGTGCATGGTTTTCCGGATTTTTGCTGGATCTCTTGTGATTTTGCTCCTTTCATTCCTAATGGCATGGATTTGAATATTTTCTTTCATTTTTTAAAAAGAGGTTGGCTAAGTGCTTGTCAGTTTTATTTACTTTTTCAAAGAGCCAACTGTTCAATTAATCAATTCTTGGTATTGTTTTCTTAGTTTCAGTTGCATTAACTTTTGCTCTGATCTTTATAATTTCCTCCCCCATAGATATTTAGGGTTGACTTGCTCTTATTTTTCTAGAAGCTTGGGATTTAAAATATGTTATTTATTTGAGCAGATTTGTATTTCTGATTTGGAAATTTACTGCTATCAATTTCCCTCACAGAACTGCTTTCTTTACAACTCATAAGTTCCAGTATGTCCTATATGTAATTTAATTGCAGAAATTATTCAATTTCTTCTTTAATTTCATCTGTGACCCACTGATTATTTAGTAGGGTGTTAATTTCCCAGTTTATGTAGTTTTTGTGGTTTTTTTGCCTTGATTTCTAATTTCTTTGCATGATGATTTGATAGTATGCAGAATATAATTTCAATTATTTTGCATAGCATGTTCTATGAGATACTATGGTATCCATTCTGGAGAAAGCCCCAAGTCTGCAGAGAGGAAAGTATATTCTATTGTGGGGTGAAACACTCTAGATACTTACCAACTCTTTTTGTTCAAAGATTTGGTTTATGTCTGATATTTCTTCATTGATTTATTGTCTAGTTGATCTATCCATTTGTTACAGTGGTGTATTGAAGTTCCCCATTATAACTGTATCTGTGCATATCTGATTTTTCATATCAATTAGTGTTTGTTTTATGTAGTTGAATGTATCAGTACTTGGTGCATATATATTTATGATTGGTATGTCTTCCTCTTGGATTGTTCCCTTTATAAGTATGTAGTGACCTTCTTTATCTCTTTTGATCATTCTTGGCTTGAAACCCACTTTATTTACAAATAAAATAGCTACCCTTGCTTTTTTTCCAGGTTCCTGTGACATGGAATATTATTTTTCATTCTTTAACTTTCAGTCTGAATTTCTTTTTCAGTGAAATCTGTTTCTTGTATGTAGCATAGTATTGGATCTTGTCTCTTGTATCATTTTTGCCAATCCATTTCTTTGGATTGGTGAATCAAGACCATTTAGATTGATGGTTATAATTGATATGAATTAATTCATCTTTGGAATATTAATTTCCTGTTGTTGGTTCCCTTTCTTTCCCTTCTGTTTAATTGCTTGCCTTGCTTGGTGGATTCATCTTATTGGGATTCATGTAATTGTTACCTTCATCTTTTTCAAGAATATTCTTCAGAGCTTTTTGGAGTGCTGGTTTAGTGATCATGAATTTTTCAGGTCTTCATCATGGAAGTATTTTATTTCTTCATTAATTTTGAAACATAATTTTACAGGGTATATCAATCTAGGCTGGAGGTTACTTTCTTTCAGGGCTTTACTTAAGTATTTAGCTCCCCAACCTAAGTGTTTATGTTAGGCAATCTACTGTGATTTTCATGGCTTTTTCTTTATGTTATTCATTTCTTTTCTTAAACAACTTTTAATATTTTGTTCTTGTGTAGACTTTCTGGAATCTTGACTATTATATGCCTTGGGTGAAGTTTTTTTCTGATCATTGCTCATTGAAAACCTGCATTCTTCACTTATCTGTATGTCAAATTCTTTTTCCATGCTTGGGAAGTTTTCTGCCATTACATCTGTGAACAGAAGCATGTCTTTTGTGGTATCTTCTGATTTTTCATTGATTCCAACTAATTTTATATTATTCTTCTTTGCATCATGTAGCAGCTAGTGGATTGATTTTTCTGGTCCTTTGCTATTTTTAAGAAATCTTTCATTTGGTGGTTGCTAAGCACAAGCCTATCATCTAGGTCTGATCTTCTGTCTTTGCATTGATTGTTTCTGCTGTATAAACTTTCAAAAGAATTTTTAATCTCCTGTATATGTATTTGAATCTGTTTTATGTAATGTAGTTCTTTCCTATGCTGAGTATTTGTGGTTTCTATCACTTTTCTAAGCTCCTGTATTTTAAAAAATCTGTGTCTACCCTGGATTTACTAATCTTGTCCTTGATATGGTCATCACCTTTTTAGTAAACTGTGCAGTTATTTCTGATTTTTTTCTAGAGCCTCATTCATCTTTTTGGCTACTTCTGCTGCTACTATTTCAGAAAGTCCAGCTGGGTAGCTTTTGATTAATCCATGTCAATGCCTCCTGGATTTGCCTTGGGCAAACTGGAGTTCTGGGGTTGCGTTTTTTTTTCTCTGTATTTTCTCATTTTGCATTTTAAAAATTTGTTTTCTACATTGATGTTGTAAATTGCTTATGATAGATAGCTTTGTTACTAGTCCTTTTTAGGAAATTATTACTTTTCTCTATGGGTAGCTTGCTTTTGACTTGTAAATCTGTCCCAAGATCCTGCCTCTTCGATTTGTTAGGGACTAAAGGTATTTGCTTGAGCTGGTGCCCAGTTCTTTGGTACCGGTATTGTTTATTAGCCCCAGACAATCTTGGTAAAACAACTGATCACAACTGTGTCACCTTGGCTACAATGGTATGATCAGTGATAACAATAGCATCAAGAACAGCCCAGAAAAGGACAAACTGTGATAAACTATTAATTTGCCACCTTTAAGCACAAACTTTATAGTTATATAACAAAAATGGAAACCAATCTAAAAATTACATACAGTAATATCCCCTTGATAGAGAAATGTTACCCTCAGTGGAGAGAATTTATAAGGGATCAGAGGAAAAAAACAGAGAAATAAAAGAAGAGAAAGAGATTAGAAGCAAGGCTAAAGGGCAAAGAAGATTACTCAAGTTTTGAGAAAACTGATGAAGAAGATAGGAGAGATAGAAGGAAACAAAAACCAGAAGCCAGGTGTGGTGCATGCCTGTAATCCCAGCACTTGGGAGGCTGAGGCAGGAGGACTGCTGTGAGTTTTAGTCCAGCCTGGGCTATATAGTGAGCTCCAGGTCAGTCTCAACTACATAGTGAGACTCTGTCACAAAAAGCAAAACCAAGCCCCTCTCAAAAAAACCCTCCAAAACAAGAATCAGCAAAATAAAAAAACCCCCAAACCCTAAAAGCAATGTTTACTGTCATGAAAAAACAAAAACAATAAAGAAATCTAAAAACCAAAAACCAGATGAACAACCCACTCCCCCTAAAAATACACACACACACACACACACAAAAACAAAACGAAAACAAAGGAGGAAAAAAGAAAAACAGCTAGCACATCCAGCCTCCCAAGTTTTAGTCTTGCCCTAGTGGTTCACAGAAGTTTGAAATGAACAATGGTTCATGATCCCTATCAATCACTATAAATGCAGCCTCAGAAGAGAACAATGAATATGTTGTCCTTATTCCCTGTGTCTAAAACATAGTTCTTATGAAGCATGCGATATACACTTCCTATAACTGGCTGATCATTTGAGAGAACATTATGCAATGTGACAAAAGCAGAGAGGTACAAATGTTGCACAGAAGTGTAAAGCAGAGGTAAGTAAGTTTACTCAATGTACTTGTTCAGCTGAAATCTTAAAACAGTTTCAAGTTCATTTTTTTCTTTGTCCTAGTATTTGAGATGTGATTCTTTTGCAGATTTCCTCCTCTCAGATTATAAATACCCAGGTTTTACATTTGACTTCTATAACTTTCTTTGTCTGTACTTTACTTGGTACCTCCTTAATTACAAGTTAGAAGCTGTTCCCTTCTTTTCTACTGATTGAGACAATTTCATTTTCCTTCTCTTGCCTTCCTTAACTCTTCTGGACAAAATAGTTTGATATCCTGTTCTATTTTTTATATTTTTCTCTATTATTAAAAATATTTTAATGCAAACAATTCAAAAAATTCAAAAGCAAAAAACAGAATTATAACCTGTAGTAAAACTTCTTAGATATAGTGGCAACATTTTGGAGTATATATTTCCAGGCTGTTTTGAAGGTCAAATTACATCTTGATGTATCTAAATCAGTTATATTAGTGAACTATTTTGTAACAAGCTTATTCTCTTAGTTTCTCTTTTCTCATTTTTTCTTTTACAATATATCATCTTTCCATTACTGGAAATCTACACAAATAATTTTTATACAAGATATGATGGATATATTTATCCAGTTGCACAGTGTTGGAAATTTAAATGGTTTGTAGTTCTTGTTCATATACACAATGATCAGATAAATATTCTTCTATACAAATCTTTTTGCAGTTGGTGCAATCTTTTCCAATAGATTTATTTGTCTTCTCTACTCTTTGTCAATATGATAGCCCAAGAAAGACCTGGTCTTCAATTTTAACTTATTAGGTAGTCCATTACATGAAATTACTCTGGATCCCTGTCACGGGTTCTTTGTCTGAGGTCATAGCTTATAACGTATAATGCTTGGGAAGCTGATATCTGAATAAAATGAAAATGATTTGTTCTTTTTTATTATATTAAGTTTATTGGTACATTTTAGGTATAGAGTATGATGACATTCATCATTGGGAATTTGTACCTTTATATGATATGTCTATGTTCTTATTTTTTTCCCCTATTTC
The DNA here is from genome assembly GCF_012274545.1 of Fukomys damarensis. Lineage (NCBI taxonomy): Eukaryota > Metazoa > Chordata > Mammalia > Rodentia > Bathyergidae > Fukomys > Fukomys damarensis. Next base: position 71,143,260 of record NW_022900928.1, read on the forward strand.
CCTGCCCTCCCCTCAATCCCTCCACCCCTCCCTATTTACAAAGACTTTGTTTCTGGTTTTTCCTTTTCTTGTATTTATTCCTTTCCCCTACCCCTCCCACTTCCCCTTTGCACCTTTTCTTTCTACTTCCTGTCATCTATTATACATTTTGATTCTTATTTACCCTTTCAGTTTCTCACTGGAGAAAATATTTGGTATTTACACGTGTGTCCTATTTATTTCACTTAAGAGTATGACCTCAAGGTGCATCCTTTTAGCTATAAATGTCTCTAGGGTCTCATTCTTTATGGCTGAGTAGTAGTCCATTTTATATTTAAAAAACCCAGAAAATGCTTTGTTTTTTCAAAAAATGCTTTTTATATTCTGGGCTTCAAGTGTCTCACCTGAAAAATTAGGAAGCTGGATCAATTCTGTGATTCAGAAATCCTGCTATCAGTTTCTTTACAACTCATAACCCACTTCAAATATTCTTTTTTATTCTCCAGTAAGCAACTTGCAAATGATTTTCTAAATTACTGTATAGAAACTGCTAATCATGGATACACATACCAATATAATAGTGAGTCTAGGAGATAGACAAACAGTAGGCAGCTAGAACAGGGACCTGAGTAAACTGAAATAAGCCCTGGAAAATTATAACACAAGGCGAAAGAGCCCTTTGTACTCTGGGGAAGCCAGAGAGCAGGGAGCAGGAGAAGCCTGTGCCCCTAAAGTCAGAGGCCTAGTTAAAAATGGAAAAGGATTGCTTCAAAGGGAAAGGGCCTGGGTAAACTAAGATAGACCCGAGAAGCTGGGGTCCCCAGGAAGTCTGCTCCTCCTGAAGTCAGAGGCTTAGCTAAAAGCTGCAACCACGTTATTTCATTTTCATGTCCACCAAAACAGCTCACTAAAGCTTGTAAACAAACCCCTGACCTTGAGTTATGCCATCCTCCCTTGGAGCTCCTCAACTATCAGGAGCTGTTCTTTGTCCTTACTTTCCAAAAAAATATAGTTCCATTCTGGAAAGATTAAGATGACTTAAAAAGATGAATAATTAAAGATAATTGTTTGCTTATTTAGATAAATATCACCAATCACCTATTTAATTCATAACTAAGGAATATTTTTAATGTATGTTAACCTGAGTCTCTCCAGAATGTCATCTGATCCCATTACTAACACTGACAGATCAAAGACGGCAGAGAGAAGTAAATTTAACAAAGGTGATATTAGTAAATAAAAATACATATGAAAAGCTATAATTACATTTCACTGATTGTGTAAGGGGAGGTAAAATTCTTCCCATGTTTTATCATACAGATGTAGTGAGAGGCTCAAGCTTTACTATATGTGCATGAATTAATTGCAAGTATCGCACTTCTTTTAGCCAACTGTGTTCCTACTTTGAGCTCGGAGATATTTCTCACGGTTGAAATGACTGAACCGTGCTAGGCCACTGATCCCACTAACTCCTATACGATATTGATCCTCAGTTCCCAGGTCTTTTTCTCCATGAGAGAAGTGCTACTTTTTTGTTTTGTTGGTTAATTCTCACTAGTTTAAATCATTGAGCAACTGAAGATTTTTGGTATAGCGTCTTGTACAAGTAGCTCATCCAGATGTGGCTAAAATGTAATTCTTCAGTGTACTCACCTAGCGATGGTTCAGAATGGGAAATTCAGTGAAAATTTGGTATCTTATTCTGCCTTCATGGCAGAATATCTTTACATGAAACCTTGACTAAATGGCCTTGAACACCCTAAATGTTTCACAGGATTAAGGGTGACTTGAGTATTTTAAAAATGTTTACCTCTTTCCTTTTCTCTGTAAAGTGATGCTTCCCTTCTTGTATCTCTGTTTTCCCTAACTGGATGAACATTATATTTTCATGGGCTTATTTGCCTTAGAGATTTAGATGAGATGATCTTTTGGGGATACAGATCAAAAGAAGTTAATTAATGATACTGTTCTAAAAGAAAGTTGGTTCTGAACTGCTTAATCACAATTATAAAGTTTTGGAAGTAGACCAGTTAGGATCTCCTTGGTGATTCCCCCAGATATTTTGTTCTATTTACTTAAAGGAAAACATAATATCTAAAAAAAAATCTATGAAGAAGCTAAAAATATGTAACATTTTCATATTCCCTATGTTGAAAAAGTAGGAAATGTTCTCCAAAAATGAATATTCTGGAGTTTCAGACACCATGTAGTACTTTTGTCTATATTAGGTTAAACATTTTTAAAAGGTAAATTGCCAGATGAAAATATGATGGCTATAGAAAATTCTTCTTCTTCTTCTTCCTCTTCCTCTTCCTCTTCCTCTTCCTCTTCCTCTTCCTCTTCCTCTTCTTCTTCTTCTTCTTCTTCTTCTTCTTCTTCTTCTTCTTCTTCTTCTTCTTCTTCTTCCTTCTTCCTTCTTCTTCTTTCTTCTTCAAGACTGGGTCTTGCTGTGCAGTTCAGGCTGGCTCTGATCTCACAGCCATCCTCCTGCCTCAGCCTCCAGATTACAGGTGTACACCACCACACATGTTTTTAAAAAATCCCTGTACTGTCTCTATTCAAAGATATAAGCTCTTGTACTGAACTAAGTCTAGGACAACTCTATTCTTTCATGCTTTTGACTTTTTTTCCACAGATGCAAGTATGTCATACATACTTTTTCATAGCTATTCCCTTAAATATTCCCCTCTTAAGTAAAGCTTCTCAACCTTTTTACCTTAACAAAAGCCTGACTCTCACTTGAGGGCACTGTTTCTCTTGAGGCTTTTCCAAGTGAAAATGTGCATCCTACTTTTCATGTGCTAGAGAGGTACATACAGATCCAGAAGGACATAAAGATAGCAATAATATTATATTACTTTGTATATACATTATATAATTATATGTGAAATAATACACTGTGTATTACTCAAGTATACAGTATCTTATAATTCCTTAACAATATAATAACAGTAATTGTTATTTTACTCCCAGTTTCTATTTCAGAGAGTTATCTCTCTGGTTTCTGATTAAACTTCTCTTGCATTTTATAGTATACAGTCATTTACATTTTCTTTGTTTCTTCTATATATTGTCTGAATTTTGAGAAAGAAGTGAATAACTACAGTACCAAGTAAGACAATTGTGGAAGAATTTTTAAATTTTAAAAAAGTGGAATAATTAAAGCATTGTTAACACATTTTTTTCCCCCTAGGTACCAGGGTTCAAACTCAGGAACTTGCACTTGTCAGGCAGGTGCAGCGCCACTGAGCTAGCTACATCCCCTCACTATTGACATATTTAGTGAAGACTTTTTCATCAGTTCATGTGGAATGCTTTTTAAAACCCCTGAAATTTGAATATCTTGGATCTTCTCATTACTTGGAATTACTCAATCTTTAAAATCTCAAAATTCAGATTAATCTTGGATCAGAATCTCCTAATTAAACAGTTCTTCATTCTGTACACTTTCTATATGCTTCACTCAGATTTTCTGCTAGTGGATTACGTGTGTGTGTGTGTGTGTGTGTGTGTGTGTGTGTGTGTATGTGGGATTGATGGATTGGATGGTATTTTTAAAATGTTTGAGCAGCTTCCATACTATTTTCTATAATGGCCATATTAGTGTATATTTCCAGTGTTACGGCTTGTTTCTAGATGTTCCTGCAAAGCCCACAGAGTCATAGGTGGAGCTTTTTCAGATATGGCTAAATCTACAGTGTGTGACTGATTCATGGTGCAATGGTACAATTAAGGACATTAGGATTAAGGGTAGGTGATTACTAAATCAGTCCACTGATTGGTTGGCACCACCCTCATCCAAGTAGCCTAGATATAATATAAAAGGTGCAAAAAACCCTGCTAAAATCTTTGCTTGCTTTTGCTGTCTTTTGCATGCCATGAATGGTTTTTCCTCTGCAATGGCCCTCTGCCATGTCACACCCTCGGAGCCAACTGATTATGGACTGAAACCTCTGCAAACTGGGAGCCAAATAAACCTTTCCTCCCTTAACTTGTGGTTGTTGGTATTTTGTCTCAGCAATGAGAAATAACAAAGGCACCCAGGAAAGGGTATGAGCTCCCTGTTCTCCATACTCTTGCCAGCATTTGTGATTTTTGTCTTATTGATAATAATCATTTTTTCACTGGGGTGAAGTGATGTTTCATTATGTCTTTAATTTCGTTTCCCAAATGATTAATAGTATTGACTTTTTTTTTTTGTACATTTGGTAGTCATTTGTATGTCTTTTTTTGGGAGAGATGTCTATCAGATACTTAGCACATTTTTAAAGTTGATATTTCCTTTTCTTTGCTGTTGAGTTTTTGAGTTCCTTATGTATTCTTCACTTGGTCTTAGTAAAAAAGAAGCAATTTGTGTTCTTCCTATATTCCAGATTTTACCATTTTGTCAGATGTATAGTTTGCAAATATTTTCTTCCATATTCTCAGTTGTTTTTTTGCTAGTTGACCATTTTCTTTGATGTACAAAATGTTTTAGTTTGATGTAGTCTTATTTGTTAATTTGTGTTTTGCAGCTTATGAATTTGGATATCTGGTAATTTTTTCATTAGATCACAGATGTTGTGAAATTTTCAGGATATTGGGTATGGGATATTTTTGTAGTCTTAAAAACTTTCTTTAGCTTTGTTCTGGGGTGCAGTAAGTTTGGCTGGAAATAATTTTATTGTTTTGGGCTTTGCTTTTAGTCTTCAAATAAGTGAAAATTGTCTTAGGAGACAATCACATCACAAAATGCTTATATCTAATAGGACAGATGACTGAATTTTAGTATAGACTGAAGGTGGTAAACTTGCTTTTTCAGAATAGTGAGTCTTCAGTTACAACAATTTGACATTGAAATAGAAATCTAAACCTTGAGAAAAATTACCTTTAAGAATTTTGTAAAAGTTTCACGAAAAATTACTTAAATAAAATAAGCCAGACACAGAAAGACAAGAACTTTACTGGAAGTGGGGAAGACAGAGGAGGGTGGATACAGTGAGGTAAATTTAACAGTTTATACTATATGTGTATGTGGAAATGACACACTGAACCCTTTTAATATGTAAAATTGATACATGTTAATGAAACATTAAAACATAAGGATGTTTGGTGTCCTGAACACTGAGTTTAGACTAGCTCATTAACAGTGAACAGTGTCAGTTGATTTATCCATGTCCTCTTCAAAGAGGAACATAAAGATCAAATGAGAAGAATAAAAAGAAACAGTAAAGCACCAATTAAAAGAAAAAGGTTGATAAAATTATATTATATTTAATTTGAATGACATTAAAACAAAAATATATAATGATAAAAGCAAAGAATGGGAAAACATATTTTCAATGCTTACAATCAGTTAGCTTTAGTGTCCAATATATAAGAAGTGCAGATAACATAAAAAAATAGAAAAACACTTTATCAGGAAAATGGCCAAACAGTGCTTCACAGAAAGGAAATCTAGATGCTCAATAATTGAATGAAAAGTGTGCAATAACTCAAATCATCAGAGATTGAAAGGCTGATCACAAAACTCTTTGTAAGAGTAAAGAAAACCACAGCTCATTTTGTGCTGGCAAAAATGTAAATTGGTGCAATGATTTTCAGACAGTTTTATCAATATTGAGGCGATGTCAAATGAATATATTCTCTAAGTGAATAATTCCAGCCCTAGATAAATACAAGAACAACTGTAGTTGTGGTCAAAGAGAACCATGCATAACTATGCAGCATTGTTTGTAACAAAATGAAAGGAAACAAGTAGATGTTCATCAACTAGAGACTATTCAACATTAGATCTTTATACTGAAATGCCTAACAGTAGTTTAAAGGAATGATATGGAACTAAACTTATCATTGAATTTCCCAAGACACAGAAGTCAATGAATAAAGAAGACTGTGAAATATTATCTGTATATTATGGCACTTAATAACTTTGAAACATTTGGAAAGCAATTTCATACAATCTTTATAGATGCAGTATAGCAAATATGATAACATGAATATAAAATTGTCAGCAAAGCATTTTTGAAAGTATTTTATGATGGGAAACAATGGAGAGATGTGAGATTAGGAAAATATTTGGAGGAATAACCATTATGTCTATAAATTTAATTGAAAGCTTCCAAAACAAATAAAAACAGTGTTAAAATCTCATGAGTTGTATACTGGTGTTTATAATATTGCTTAATATTTTCTCTCTGTGTTCAAAATATTATATAACAGGAACTTCCATGATGGCCGATTAGAGGTAGCTGTGCTTGCAGGATTACCTGGGAAGTGCAGGTACTTAGAAAGATGGTGGGCAGTGAACAAAGACCCAAATATGGGAAGGCAACATGAAGAAACCCCCCAGATGTATTCCAGTACCAAGAGTATTCAGGTAAAGAAGTGAGGCTGCCCTTGGATCCTGGCACTGCTGACACTCCAGATCTGGTGAACATACTATCTTGGGAAAAGATCTAACCTTCTGAGAGAAACATAACAGCAGTGTCTGGGCTACTGAGATTGGACCTAGTTTAGGAATCGCCATCCAATGCCCATCTGTCCTAACTCCCTTCTCACCATGAGCGGAAGTCTAGTTAGTGAGAGAGTCACAGATTAGGTCACTAGAGAAACTGAAAGCCAGAGAATCATTTAGAGGGTAGTGACTGAGTTAGGATCAGCCTGGCCTTGGGAAGAAAAGGAGCAAAGGCATGGTCCTGGGGACCTGGAACCATATATGGAGAAGTCCATGGTTCAGTGAGTCACAGGAGCAGGCAGTTTTGGTGAGCAGTGTGAGCTGAAACAGGAGACAGGACACTGAAATAGTGCCAAAGTAGGCGTTATCTATCACTGCCCTGAACACTGGTGAACTCTGTTTTCTCTGGCTTATCCTGGCTGCTTCTTGCGCTCCAGATACCACAGAGCTCAGTGCCTGAACCCTTGGGCTGCTGGACCAAAGCCATTGAACTTTGCAAGCTCTGGACACCACTGAGTTTGAGTGCTGAATAGAAGCTCTTTGTGGGGTGCGGTCAGAGAGTCAGGTGCAGTTGGACAGATGGAGAGGAGTGGTATAGCCAAAGCCTGTGGTTTGGTGCTCTCACTAGGAGCAACATGGATAAAGCAGATATAAGACTTTGCAGGGATCACTGAGAAAGGAAGGGGGTAGAGACTGAAAAGGGCCCTTCAGAAATCAGTGGATGACTGCATACTTGACCAGCCATACTGTGGCCAATCTAACACAGTTTTAAGTATTGAACCATAAAACAGAAGTACAAAGAGAGAATACTAAAAGCAAGAAAAACATAAAAAATTCAGCATAGAGAGTACTAAAAGCAGGAAAGACAAGTAACTTATAAAGGCAAGACTATCAGAATAACAGAAGATTTCTTAATATAAATCTTAAAGGTAAGGGGATCTTGATGTGAACAATTGCAGCCCTAAAAGAAAACAACTTCCAAAGCAGGTTGATATACCTACAAAATTATGTTTCAAAATTGATGAGTAAAAATTTTCCATGACAAAGAGCACCTAAAGAAATCAAGCTAGCATTGCAGAAATTACAGGAACGGGGGCTGGGTATGAGAGAAAGGTGGGGGATCAGCATCACTAAAGAACCCAAAGGAAAGAGTACATGTAACTGGGAGACTAGTTAAACAAAAGGGAAAAAAATAAAGGAATAAGCAAGAAAAATATAATGAAATGACAGGATTCAATCAGTATCTTTCAGTATCATCTTTTAATGTAAATGGTCTTCACTCCCTAACCAAAAGATACAGACAGGCAGATTGAATTAATAAACAAAACTCAACCATATGTTGACTACAGGAGACACACCTCATCCTTAAAGAAGCATATAAACTGAAACACGCAACAGGACTCCAAAAGAAAGCGGGATTTTATTTATTTATTTATTTATTTATTTATTTATTTGTTTGTTTTTGGTTTTTTGAGACAGGGTCTCACTATGTAGTTGAGACCGACCTGGAACTCACTGAGTAGCCCAGGCTGGTCTCGAACTCAGTGATCCTCCTGCCTCAGCCTCCTGAGTGCTGGGATTACAGGCATGCACCACCACACCTGGTGAAAGCGGGATTTTAAAAGTGGACCTCAAACCAAAATTGATCAGAAGAGACAAAGACCATTCTGTACTGGTAAAGAAAATTCAACAGGAAGACATAATAATTGTAAATATAGATGCACTTAATGTGAGTGCACCCAATTTTATAAAATAAATACTACTGGAAATAAAAGTTCAGATAAACATGAATACAATCATAGTGGGGGACTTTAGTGTCCCACTGTCATAAATAGGTCAACCAGACAAAATAAAAATCAACAAAAAAAGCCAGAGTTGAAATATACCATTTTACGAATATATTTAACAGACATCTACAGAATGTTTCATACAACACAGAATAAACATCTGGCAGCCTACAAAATTTTTCTCCAAAACCATATCTTAGGCCATAAAGCATATTTAAATAAATGAAACAGTCCAGATAATCTCCTATTGGACAACAGAAGAATGAATTGAAAAATCAACAGCAAATAAACTACAGAAACTATGCAAACACGCAGCCATTCAGTAATACACTCTTGAATAATCAGAGGGTCACAGAAAAATCAGGAAGATGCTGTTCCTATTCAAATGGCAATGGCAACATAGTATAACAAAACCTATAGTGTGCACTGAAAACAATTTAAGAATGAAGTTCATAGCTGTGAATGCCCACATTGAAAAACAGAGTAATCCCAAATAAATAACCTAATGTTGCATCTCCAGGCCCTAGGAAAAAATGCAATTCAAGTTCAAAAGTTGTACAAGGAAAAAATTATAAAGATCAGAGCAAAAATTAATGAATTTGAGACTAAAAAGTCACAGAGGATCAATGAATTATAGAGTTGGTTGTTTAAAAGGATGAACAAAATTGATAAGCCCTTATCCTAACTTACCAAAAAAAAAGGAAAGAAAAGGTTAGCATCAATGCAATTAGAAATGAAAAAGATAGGGCCGGGGATTTAGCTCAGTGGTTCCGCTGCCTGCCTCGCAAGTGCAAGGACCTGAGTTCGATCTTCAGTAATGAAAAAAAAAAACCAAAAAACCCAGAAATGAAAAAGATAAATCATAATGAGCACCTCTGAATTTCAGAATATTATAAGAAACCACTTCAAAAACATACTCCTGAACCAATACAGTGAAAATGTCCATACTTCCACAACTGCCACATAGATTTAATGCAATCTATTTGCAGCACTAGAGGAAAAAAAAAATCCAAAAATTCATTTTGAACTAGAAGAGGACTAGAATAGCGAAAACAATTCTAGGCAACAAAGACAAGAAAGGGGTTTCACAATCCCCTACTTGAAACTATACTACAAAGTCACTGTGATAAAACCAGCATGGTACTGACAAAGAAACAGATCTGAGGAGCATGCCTGTTATCCCAGCACTTGGGAGGCTGAGGCAGGAGGATCACTGTGAGTTTGAGACCAGCCTGGGCTACATAGTGAGTTCCAGTCTCAACTACATAGTGAGACCCTGTCTCAAAAACCAAGCCAAACCAAAGCAAAAAAACAAAAAACAAAAAAAGAAACAGAACTGAGAATCAATAAAATAGATTAGAAGTTGCATAAACAACTCCAGACATACTGAGCCACTTCATCTTTGACAAAGGAGCCAAGAATCATCACTGGAGAAAAGATAGCCTCTTTAACAAATGGTGCAGGAAAAACTGGGTTTCAACCTGCCAAAGATTAAAACTAGACCCATATCTCTCACCATGTACTAAACTGAAATTGAAATGTATCAAAGATATAAATATTAAAACAGAAACACTAAACCTGCTAGAAAACAGGTTAGGTAGAACTCTGGAAGACATAGGGGTAGGAAAAAGACTTGATGAATAAAATCTCATTTGCATGCGAACTAGACAAAGAATCAACATCTAGGGTAGCAACTAGTATCTCATCTTATTAAAAAGCTTCTGCACATCAAGAGAAACCACCAACAGAGTGAAGAGACAACCTACAATGTGGGAAAATTACTTTACCAGTTGCTCCTCAGATAAAGGTCTACTGTCTAGAATATATAAAGATCTTAAAAAAACCAGACACCCCCAAATTCAAAGACCCAATCCAAAGTGGGCATGTGAAATGAACAGATATTTCTCAAAGAAATAAAAACAGCAAATAAAATGAAAAAATGTTCACCATCACTGGTCATTTGAGAGAAAGAGATGAAAACAACATTGAGATTCTGTCTCACTCCAGAAAGAATGGCTGCTGTCATGAAATCCACCCATAACAAATACTGGCAGGGCACTGTGGAGATCAGTGTGGAGGTTCCTAAAAAGAAACTAGGATTAGAGACCCATTTGACCCAGTTCTTCCCCCGCTGAGTGTCTTCCTAAAAGAATTAAAAGCGTTATACCACAGTGATATAAACTCACGTTTATAGTGGTGCAGTTTATAACAGCTAAATCTTGGAAACAGCCCAAATGTCCATCAATTGGTGAGTGGATAAGGAAGATTTAAAAAAAATGAAATGGATTACGGCTTAGCCATAAAGAATGATAAACTGGAGACATTTGCAGCTAAATGGATGTACATTGAGGCCATACTTTTAAGTGAAGTAAATAGGACATACACGTGTAAATACCAAATAGTTTCTCTGGTGTGAGAAACTGGAAGTGTAAATGAGGACCAAAATTTATAACAGATAATGTGAGATAGGAAGCAAAGATCAGAAGGGGAAGGGGCAGTGGTGGGGGTAAGGGAAAAATGAAGAAAACAAAAAAATTTGAGAAAAGAAGGAAGAAACAGATACAAAGTTTTTCTTTTTGTATTAGGGAGGGGTGGAGGAGAGGGAGGGGGAAAGTGGAAAAAAGAAGAATCAAGGTATGTATAGGTATGAATTCCCAGTGATGAATATAATCATAATGTATACCTAAAATGTACCAATAAATGTAATGAATTAAAAAATAACAAAAACTTACATTCCAGTAAATTGGAGAATCTAAAAGAAGTGAATAAATTCCTAGACATACATGATTTACCTAAATTTAACCAAATATATATATATATATATATATTTTTTTTTTTTAAG
>NW_022900928.1:71154864-71167962 GCF_012274545.1 Fukomys damarensis
CCTGAATAGACTAATAACAAGGAATGAAATAGAGATAGTAATAAAAGTATTACCTTGATACCAAAACCAGATGAGGACTCAACACAACAAAAAGAGCAATTGCCAATTTCTTTAATGAACATAGGTGGAAAAATCCTGAATAAGCTGCTTACTTGTAAACAGATGCAACAAATTATTAGAAAGATCATCATACATCATGACCAAGTTGGCTTCCTCTCAGTGAAGCAAGGATGGTTTAACATATATGAATCAATAAATGTAATACACTACATAGATAAATATGAGGATGAAAACCATATGATCATCTCAATAAGTGTAGAATAAGCCTTTGACAAATTCAACATCTATTTATGATAAAAACTCTGATAAATATAGGTATAGAAGAACCTTACCTCGAATTGAAAAAAGCCACTGCCAACATCATGCTAAGTGGGAAAAATTAAGTGGAAAAGCAAGCACTGTAAAAAATTAGGAAAAAGAGAAGAATGTCCACTACTACAACTTCTGTTCAATATCGTACTTGGGACCTTAGTCAGAACACGCAGGCAAAAGAGAGAAATTAAAAAAAAACATATGTAAAAGAATGAAAGAAGTCAGAGTATCCTCATTTGCAGATGATACAATCCTTTACATAGAATACTCCCCAAAAATACTCCACCAAAAGTATTCTAGAACTAATAAATTCAGCAAAGTAGCAAGATATAAAACCAACACAGAAAAATTAATAGCATTCTCATATACTAACATTGAACCCTGAGAGAGAAATCAGTAAATCAGTCCCATTCATAATAACTTCAGAAAGTCAAATACCAAGGAATTAGTCCCACCAAGGAAGTGAAAGACATCCATAACAAAAACTGTAGTGCTCTAAAAAAAAAGAAAAAAAAAATTGGACGAGGATGCCAGAAAATGGCAAGACATCCTTTGTTCTCAGATAAGCAGGACCAATATTGTTAAAATGTCATATTACCAAAGGCTGATGTATAAATTTAATGCAATTCCAATAAAAATAATAACAGCATCTTTCACAGGACTAGAAAAAACAATTCTAAAATTTATATGGAACAAGAGAAAACCCAGAATAACCAAAGGATCCCAAGCAAGAAGAGGAAAATAGGAAAGATTACAACCTTAGACTTTAAGTTATATTATAAAACTAAGGTGATAAAAACAGCACAGTTTTGGCACAAAAAACAAATATGTTGACCAATGGAATAGAAATAATACCCAGCATCTTTCACTACCTATTTTTTGATAAAGTGACCAATAATGAATGTTGGAAAAAATAGCCTCTTTTTAATAAATGGTGCTGGGAAAACAGGTTATTCATATGCCGAAGAATAAATCTAGATCCATACCTCTCACTCTGTAATAAAATCATAGAAAAAAGGATCAGAGACATAGATATAAAAGCAGAAATGCTGAATCTACTGGAAGAAAATTCGATTAAACTCTTAAAGGCATAGGGACAGGCAAAGATTTACAAGATATAATACCAAGAATCAACAAATGAGATCATATCATATTAAAAATCTTCTGAAGATTAAAGGAAAGAAAGAACAGAGTGAAGAGACAACCTACAGAATGACAAAAATTTTTCCAGTTACTCTTTTAACAGAGGAATTGTATCTAGAATGTATAATGAACTCCAAAAATTAGAGTTCTAATAATATAAATTACCCCATCACAAGTGGTCATTTACAATGATAGCACTTCTCAAAAAAAGAAGTACAAATGGCCAAGAAGAACATGAAAAAATGTTTGGTTATTGGAGAAATGCAAATGAAAACGACACTGAGATTCCTCCTTACTCCAGTTAGAATGGCTCTTATCAAGGACTAAAAAATAGCAAACACAGACAGACATATAATCATACACTTGGGAGGCTGAAGCAGAAGGATCACCTTGAGTTCAAGGGCAGCCTGACTACATAGTGAGTCCAAGGCCAGCCTGAACTATACAGTGAGATTCTGTTTCAAAAAACAAACCAACAAACCAACAGAAAGCCACATAAATACAAATAAAATAGCCAAATATTGGTGAGGTTTTGGGGAAATAGGAACTCCTCTAAATTTTTGTAGGGGGTATAAACTATTGAAACCACTATGGTAATCATTATGAAGGTTTCTCAAAAAGCTAAAATGACAAATTCCATTTTACTCAGTTACACCTCTTCTGAGTATCTTCCTGATACAGATAACATTGTCATATTACAGTGAAACCTCCATACCCATGTTTATAGCAGCATAATTCACAAGAGCTAAATTATGGAAGCTTCCTATATGCTCATCAACAAAAAAGTTAATGGACAAAGAAGACATGGTATCTGTACACAAAAGAATAATATTTAGTCATAAAGAAGGGTAAATTTGAATCATTTGCAGGGAATGGATGAAACTTGAGACCATAATGCTAAGAGAAACAAATCAGAAACCAAAAGCTAAATAGTGTATGGTTTCTCTAATATAAGGAATTCAAAATATAAATAACTTAAATAGCAAAATAAAAGAGAAATGGTAGGAAATAGGGATGTAGACTCTATGGAGATGACAAGGATCTGGAAAAGGTGGGAGAGGGGAGGAGAGTTGGTATGGAAAGGGGAAGTAACAAAATGATCAAATGTGAAATTTATGTATATATTCTCCAAGGTAAGTGTAATTATTAGGTCTCACAAACGTGCTAATTAAAATGTGCATTGCACAATAAAATAGAAAGTACAATACCATTATAAATCTTTTTTTCTACATAGAGTTAACAATGCAGCAAGTGTTATTTAAATATTTATCATATTAATAACGAGTACTGCAGAAGAAGGCATTTGTTTAGCGTGTCAGGATTTCCAAAAGCCATTTTCTGGATCTCTTTATGGAGCCCAGCCCACTCACAGTCACTTTGGAATGCCAAACCCAGACCAAGGGGCTGGAGATGCACAGCACTGTGCATGCTCAAGATGCTGCATCCGTGAAGATGGCCAGGTATGGATGACAGACTGTTCAGTCACAGAGCCCACGTCACATGACGTTTCTGGAGATGATCTTTTTTCACAGCATCTTTCTTTGAGTCCTGCAAGGGTGTGTGGACGATGCTCCGTGGCACTGCAGTGCTCTCTGGCAGTGAGATAACTTGGATAGAATGCCCGGAGAGCTGTTTATCACTACACTGTTCATCAGATGGGTGGATTTTCCGGCAGGTGCGACTATGGATGGGCTGCTTGCACTGTACGAGACAGAGAAAACCTAGGGAGAGGGGAAGCAAAGGACCAGGATGAAAGAACAATGGAGAAGCACAAATAGTGGCAGAAGACCCCAACCCAAAGCCTAGTGGATTCCTGTCACCTAGTTCAAGCCATCCTGGAAGGAAATACTTTCATGGAAAATAGTGGAAGTATGTGTTCAAGGAATTTGAGGATTCTTTTTGACAGAGGACAGTTTCTATCTGGGTTAGGAAGTGCAATTCCCATTGGGTAGGTGGCCTTTTAGTATCAAATACTGCTTCTCTCTGCCCTCAAACCACCCTGGCATTATGATGTATTTCCAGGGTCACTGCCCCTCCCCCAAATGGATATCTTGGCTCAGCCACTACTCTTGGTAGCAATTTTGATGATTATCTCTGCCATAAAGTGGGAAGGAATGAAAGTCAGAAGAAAAATCAGAGGTTAGGAGCTATGCTCCCTTGCTGAGGAAGGCATAACAAACTCTTCACCCAGGCCTGGTTTCCTGGTCTTGTAGGAGCTGTCCACAGAAAATGAGTCAAGGAAATATTTAACTTTTTCAAATGCAAGGTCATTGGCATCTTTCCCTCTCCCACCCCCCTGGTTCTATTCACTCTTCAAGGGCCCTGTAGACACTCACTACAAGTAATAAAGAAGACAGCGGCTAAGTAGGCAGTGAAAGGAACCCACGTGGTCTTGAAACTAGAGAAGTACAAGGCCTGACCTTGCTTTAGCTTATGATGACATAGTATTAATGTACCAAGCAGAAGGCAACCTGGTGTCCAAAAAGAGGAGAAAAAAGTCCTTTCTCAGGAACTTTGACTCCTTTACTTAAGCTTTCACTCAAAATACACCATACTCCCAGCTCCACCCTGTTTGAGTGCACCTTGTCCAAAGACTGAGCCCACTTTAGTGCTAGCTCTGACTCATTTATATATATATGACATAGTATTAATGTACCAAGCAGAAGGCAACCTGGTGTCCAAAAAGAGGAGAAAAAAGTCCTTTCTCAGGAACTTTGACTCCTTTACTTAAGCTTTCACTCAAAATACACCATACTCCCAGCTCCACCCTGTTTGAGTGCACCTTGTCCAAAGACTGAGCCCACTTTAGTGCTAGCTCTGACTCATTTATATATATATATACACATGAATACATCTGTATTAGGGTAGCCAGGAAGTTACCTGTGAGGAAACAGATGAAGGCAATGATGAAGTGCATGTATTTATTCCGAGGAATCATATAAGTGTATTGTATACCCAGGATCAAGTTAAGAAAGAAGGAAAGGCAGAGGGCCAACATCATCATGATCCTGACCACTTTCAGGCTATCTGTTGGAAAGCAGAAGATGTGTTGAGAAGACAGATATTTCTTCTAGTCTCATACCTGGATTCCACGAATGTCTAGGTAAAAATGGGATCAGGTGAAATTGATGAGATAATAAGAGAAGATGGGGGAAAAGAGCAAAAAGGCAGAGATCTATCTTTAAACTGCATGAAAGAATAAGAGACTGTTTTCTTTCTTGGTGTCTCTCTAAGCTTCCATCTGCTCTTTTCTCAGACCTCACTTCCTGTAAATTCTTCAATTTATTCTGTCCTCTTCCAATCGCAGAATAACTTACTTTCCTTCTGCCAGTTACCTATTTTCATGCCCCCCATATTCTAGCTGTGCTGATCACACTGATAATGCTGACAGGATTTCTCAGATGTTCAGCAACTAAGTCTGTGAGTGTCTATCTCTTCTCTCAGTCACCTACATTGTGAAGCTTTGAAATCTGCTATGACTCTATTGATAATGAAAGGGGCATCCTGCAGCCTGTGAAAGTTGCTCCAAAGAATAATGGATAAATTGGTGAGATGATCACAGGCAAGGAAAAATAAAACCTTCCTCTCCACCCATCACTTTTCATCATTCTGACCTTCTGGCCAAATGGTACTGCAGCATGTCATCCATGGACTGCGGCTAATCTTGTCCTTTTTAATTTTTGGAACTAATTCAACCCATTCTTCCAAGAAAACGCCTACCATCAATGAAACTACCGCCCATGAGGAGAAGAGTAGGTTGGTGGTCTGAATATTTCTCTTTGACATATGAGAGTGGAGATTTCTGATGAGACCACCACCCACATTTCATATATCTCTCTCCTGTTTTGATCACTCACAGGAAGAAGAGCTAACTCTGTACTTTTAGTTATGGCTAAGGCATTGGCTGCTGGCAGAAACCAAAGTAGCCTATGGAATAGAGACCACTTCCTTATTTCACCACTTCTATGTTAAGTCTACAAACTGCCATGGAATCATCTGCTGGTTTGACCCTTGACCCCGGCAGCCTAGTGCAGTGGAAGAATCCAAGTGCCTGAAGGTCTTTAAAGAGCTCTCAGATGTATGGGGAAACCTGTCACAAAGGCGGTGTCAGGAGGGGGGGCATAAATAGAAGCCTTAAAAAGTGAGACATGCATGACTTACCAAGGCCTCTTTTAGAATTAGAATTACATATTCCGCGATTAGCTAACATATGGTCAGGATCATTGAGGTGGAGGACTCAGGCTCATTGAGATGAACAGAGCGCTACCTGGCATCACAAAGGTGAATGATTCAAAATTTAGAATGCTTCGAAAAAACTCAGGTTCTCATGGGGATTTTCCAAAGGAGCTTATTTAGGTAGACATCCAGGAAACACACCAGTACCTTAAAACCCAAAGAACTGGCCTGGTACACTGAGCTATTGCCTTCCAAAGTCATTTTCAAGGCACAGACAACATTTATTGCCAGAATTGCTTTTGCAACTTGACAGAGAAAACATTTTTGAGTTGCTTGAACAGGCATACATTAGGTTCAGAGTGGGAAAGCTTATACTGATATTCCACAATGCCAATTTTACTCAACTATGAAGAAAGTCATCTACAGAGGACTCTCTCCGCCTAGTTTTTCTGATTGTGTTGTAGGTCACTTTCTTTAGGTCAAAATGGGCTTGTGAATTCCTTCATATTTGCTGTGCTGTCTCTCTTCCAGATCACTTCATATATCCTTTGATACTATATTTTCTTTTTCTTTTTAATTTTTAAAGAACAATGACTGGGTGGGGTTGTAGCTCAGCAGCACTGTGCCTGCCTGGTAAGCACAAGGCTCTGAGTTCAATTCCCGGTACCAGGGGGGAAAAACAATGACCAACAATATATTTAATCCTGCAAGGGAGGTTTTATAGTTAAGAGCATGGACTCAGTAACATACATTAAAATCCTGGCTGTACTACTTAGCACTCATGTGCTCTTAGAGATAATAATGGTTCTTACTATATAATGATTTTGTAAAGATTAAGTAAATTTTGAGATATGAAGCACTTGAAAGTGTTCTTGCATGTAGTAACATATAAACAATCACTATTGCACTGACTTGGGTTCCCTGGGAAAGAGACCCTGAGGCAGAAGTTGGCATGAGAACAGCATATTACAAAGTGCCCCTGGGAACTACGTCTGTGAGTGCCAATCAGGTTTGAGAGCAGGACTTTAATTGAGACATCATCTTTATAATAGGAGAAACCTTAGCCAACCCCATCAGAAGCATAGGATCTGTGAGTCCTTTAGGACCATTCTGAATAGAGGCAAGAGAGGATAGGTTTTCCACTGAGCACCATCTTTTGAATCCATCCTGGGTGATATCTCCCTGTGTCTCAAGGGCGACTGTTGAATGTCTCAAGAAGTGGGAGGTCCAGAGCTAGTACTTCTGGTGGTTGTGGGGAGTGAGGTTTCACTACTCCTCTGTCAAGGCCAGTTTGCTGTTAGGGCTGCCAGTTGCCTCAAAATCAACCATTTCCTGCTTTGTAATGAAGAACCAAGAACCTAGATAGGCAATATGTTCTTACATGCAGATGGTTTTCTTTCTGTACAATAGATCTTTAGCAGTAGGATTGAAAGTTTTATGTCTCTTTTCAATCTTAATAGGCAGTAACATTAAAGATTCAAAATGTGAGCAAATGAGAGAAAAAGAAAGGATGTGAAAGGCAAATGAGACACAGGTCAAAGAAGAAATCTGGTTTCCATCTGAGAGCTGGTATTCAAGAATGCTATTACTCAGGGGAATGGGGAAAAAATAAAAACCAAGATATATCCTGAAAAGGTACCAAGTCCCAATGATGAATGTAACTGTATTGTTTACCTTACATGTACCAATAAACGTAATGAAAAATAAAAGAATGCTATTACTTACAATCTAAATTATGAGAGGAAGAACAAGTATGGAGAGAAAGATGTTAGCACGTGCTGACATTCTGGTTAAGGTGAGGGTCACAATAGGACACAAAGTTGACAAAAAGAATTTATTTCTGTCCCTCGATGACTGATTAGAGGGCTATCAGCCTAGGGTTGCTTGTTAAAATTGAAATGTGCATGTCAACATGTGGAAATATTACTCAGAATGTGAGAAGATCAAAGAAATTCTGGAGAACGTCAGCATTAATGAAAAGCACAAAGAAGGAATGGTAAGAGATATGGTATAGAAATATAAATGTTTTCCAGGGATTAAAAAGAAGGTGCAGTTTTTTTCTAACATTTTAAACTGACACAAAATAATTGGACATATTTATTTTACAGGGCACAGTGTGATAATTTACCATGTATATATGATGTGTAATATCAAATCGGGGCAGAGATCTAAAAATATATAAAGATGTTTTATATCTCAGAATTTTTTCATAGTAGTTCAAGAGATGATCATTGAAGTTAGATAAAGGATACATGGAAATTCATTGTACATACCCCCCAAATCACATTTCTTTTTGGAGCTGCAATTGTACTTTTCTTCCCTTTGTTATTATTACTTATTGACTTTAGTTGCTGGTTAAATAGAACATTGTCTTTTCTTGTACTGTCACTTCTCCCATCTTTTCTTTTATTAGAAATTTCTCAACTCTTCTAGTTATTTTGAAAAAGTACAGTTTTGGGGAGGGATTAAATCATATTTTTTAATGCTGCAGAGAAATAAAACTAGGTGGAAGGTGAACATAGGCCTCTGAATTTAACAATTAGAGTAGTATCGGTGATTTTGGCCACAGCACTTTCAGAAAAGTGGTAGGTGAAGTGGATGTGTAAGTAGAGTTAGTTTCTGACCTTGAATCTATTTTTCCCTAATAGATTTACCCTCAGAATCTGAAGCAGCATTTGTCATGCATTAGAGAAGATTTTGTAAGCAGATTAATTTTCACAGGACTTTGATCCATGCTATCTGCCTTTCTTTGCCTATAAAATTCAGCAGGTGAATACACTTGTGAATTAATTGAAGTGGTGCCTCAAACATCTGAGTGATGGTTTTGGTGAAGTGGGAAAGGGGGCGTAGCTGTTTGTTTAGGTCCATCCGACTACAGAAATATGATTTTGTATTTAAATAGTCACCAGAACAATTCACATTCTGCCCACCTTAATGTTGTAATGCAAACACTTTCTTTATTTCGGCTGCTTTCTCTTTTCTGTCTCCTTTCTTACCACTTTAGTGTTATCTTCTCCTCTGATATTTGTCTTTGTTATGGGCCTTCTTTCCTAGGTTATTGCTTCAGAACAAATGTAGATGAGATGATAAAATCTCCTCTGGCTACAGCTCTGCATAAAGTTTGAGTCCTCCATAAATCTCTGAAGAAGCCGAAGGGAAAGATCTTAGGAAGGGAAACATTTTTTAGTCTTCTGATGAGTTAGCAGTTGACAAAGATAAGAAAATATCTCTACTGAAAAAGACAAAGAGAGATATAAATTTTAAGAGATAAAAGGTCTTAAAATCATTATTAAAAAGAAAAAATAGACAACAAAAAAGAAGAGAAAGCATGGTACACTTTATTTTATTTTTTTCATTGAGTTTATTGGTACTTTTTAGGTATACAGTACAGTTATATTCATCATTGGGATCTTGTACCTCTACATGACATTTTTTCCCCATACCCCTGCCCTCCCTTCACTCCCTCCTCCCTTCCCTATTTACAAAAACTTTTTTTCCATTTTTTTCACTTTCTCATATTTTTTTCTTTTCCTTTATTTCCTTTCCCTTACCCTTCCCACTCCCCTATACCTTTAGCCCTTTTCTTCCTATTTCACATTGTCAATTGTATCATTTGGATCTTATTTACACTTTTAATTTTTCACACCAGAGAAACTATTTGGTATTTATACATGTGTGTCTTATTGATTTCACTTAAGAGTATGACCTCAATATGCAATCATTTTCCTATGAATGACTCTAATTTCTCATTTTTTTTTGGTACAAGGGATTGAACTTGGGTCTTTGTGCTTGCAAGGCAGGCCACCAAACTGCTGAGCTAAATCCCCAGCCCTAATTTCTCATTCTTGATGGCTGAGTAGTATTCCACTTTATAGAAAAAACCACAGCTTCTTTATCCAGCCTCCAATTGATAGACAAATGGGCTATCTCCAAGTATTAGCTATTACAAACTGCTTATGCCACTATAAACATGGGTGAGCATGTATCACTAGCATGATACATTTCAAGAAGTCATAAATTGTAAAGTTTGGTGTTCACTAAATTGATAGCCTGTTTATAAAGGTAGATTTGTGAAGAGAATGTCACATAGAACAACAAAGCACCTTACCATCTGGGGAGTTTCTGCTTACTGTACTTTTAAAAATTCCATCATAAGTGATCTATAGAATGCAATGTGGTTGTTTGGGTGAAAAACTGATACACATTAGATAGAATTGTTTTTCAGCTTTATGGCTGAAATACATAATCTAGCCTAGTGCTATTTAGGTAAAAATGCTGATCAATAAACAAGTTTCTTTTGAGATTTTCTCCAAAGAAAAGTTTTAATTATCAAGAATATGGAGAAGTTTGCAAGTCTCCTATAAATTGTGATTATTTATTTTCTTTGATCTCATTGTTAAAAACAGTTACGGTCTTAAATGATACTTACATCAGCTGATACATATTTAACAAACCAAATGCTATAAAGGCAGACTTTGATAGAAATAAGAGTATTATTAATAATAGGGTATGATAATTTGGAAGGCAGAGTTTAGGAACACAGGCTTAAAGTTTTTTAGGAAGAGGAAAGTCATATGAAGAGTTGAAAAGTGTTCTGTTAGGTTTATTCAGAGTGAAAGGAATGCTTTATCTCTTCCTTTTTCTTACAAACAGATAAGAGGAGTTGTTCTCTTTGAAAATTGCAAATAGGATGGGAATCGGTAGTTTGATGGGTAGAAAATGCATACGCCTCTGGAGCCTAGAATGAAACGGGTGCGGAGCTGCCTGCAGAATGGCTGCTCCCAGGTTTGGAAGGGAGCTGGGTTTGGAATCAGCTGGGCCACAGCTGCTCAGGGTGGGCGGCTGCTTTGAGTTGGGGAATACACTGTTGTGCTGCATTTCACACTTTCATTTATAAACAGATTGAACCAAAGGACATTTACTGCTTTATGTAGTTTGTAATATTTATTTTGCATTAATATGATACTCTATGTTTGTAAATTCAACAGAAAAAATTAAGTTTTGGAAAGCCACAATAATTTCTGCATTATGCCATTTATATGTAAAAACTTGGGCATTTCTATAAATTTTTAAAATAAAAAAAGTCATAAATTACACTACCCTACTGTAGCACCTAATTTGTATGTTATCTTCCATTTATGTTAGTATACATACATGTTCTACATGTCTACTGTCAAAATGTGCGTAGCTAATAATATAAGCATTAGAGGGTCTTTAATAGATTCACAGTCCATTTGTCACTGTGCAAAAGTGTGTGAGAGTATTTTCCTGTAATACGTATGTTGTGTTCACAGATTGTACTAGTAACTCATCTTGAGAAATGGGATGGAATCTAGGAATTATGTGGTTGGAATTCCTCCCTGTTCCCTCTCCTGCAAGATATGCAGTAAACACTGCTAATGGCAGCAAACCTATGTGCTGCTAGTTTATATTTTATAAAACTCTTCTTCTGTGTATTTTTCTCATGTGACCCTCAAAAAACTTAAAATTTACATAGAACAAATATTCATTTTATATTTATCTTGTCAATAGGGAAATCTTGGCTTACAGAAGAGAGATAACTTGTTCAAAGACTACTCACAGCTAATAAGTAATAGAAATGGATCTCAATAGGTCTTGAAAAGGAAAAGCTGATTCATTCTCTCTCTCTCTCTCTCTCTCTCTCTCTCTCTCTCTCAATATCTACTCCATCCAGACATTTAGTTATCAGGTGGGTGAGTTTTATAAAAGAAATGTACAGCATGAATCATGAATCATGTCATCCCTTGAAGGATAACCACGAAGGGCTGAAAAAAAAAATCTTAAAATTGAAATTCATTTGGGATTGTGTATACAAGTGAAAATGTTTCCTTACCATATTTTTCTGGTAGAGTAGAAACTATAATATTGTAACATTAATGATTATAGATTCACTTGCAAATAATTGTGCATAGTCCCACCTGAGTCAATTAAAACTTTTTAAAAATAGCAAGAGCTCTGGAGACTATAAGGAAAATGGAATAATTATTAATCTAACTCAGTGCCTATGTCACTTAGCAGCCTGATTAGGTACTTCTGTGACCCAAACATTAATTTTCAAGAGCAAGAAAACCTAACTTCTGAGCCTGTGTAGCCCCGAACTGGGATTTTGTGGTTGAGTTTTTAATTGTATCATTCTGAAACTCTTACCTGGTACTGTTTACTGTCAGAAATACTCTTTGGCTTGGCATTGAGAGGCCCCTATGCCAGCTTTCCTGAATAGATGAGGCCTGGAGTCCAATTTTTTGCTGAAAGAATCCTGAGGCATTGTATCATATTTTCTGTGGTTGAAAAAGCCATCCCCAACAACTTCCTGAAGGGAAATCCACACAGTGTCAACCTGAAACCTGGGGCACTTACAGGGAAGTGAAGTTCACCTTCTGCTACTGGCCTTGGTTCAGGTGGAGTATGTGGTACTTAGAGACAAATGTATCTATTGTCTTTGTCTATTATCCACTCAGATGCACTTTTTATGGCACTTGGCTTCCCTATTATTTCATTCAATACTCAGAGATCTTCCTGGGGAGGGAACATAGGTCTTTAGGACAGGATTCTCTGATATGCAGGACTGGATAATGGCATTTTGCCAGTACTACAGGATTTCTTGACTATGTAAAACTCTGAAATGCTTGTTGAAACTGAATATTTCTTTTCCAACCCTATTCAGAATCAGAACTTTGGCAGGGGTAGGAGAAAAGGTGTAGAACCAATTTTATCAGGCACCCTCAATGATTTACTAGTGTACTAATACTTATTTTATTTTTAAATTTTGTTTTTTTGTATTTATTTTTATTAATTAAATTAATTTTAACTGGTACATAAAATATGGAAATTGTACATATTAATAGGGTAATGTGATGTTTTCATATAATTTTTAAGTCAGATTATGTATATCTATCCAAAACTATCTTTTTTTATGGTAAAACTTCCAAAATCTTTACCTCTAACTTCTTTTTTTTTTCTTGTTTGTTTGTTTTTTGAGACAGCATCTCAGTATGTAGCTCAGGCTGGCCTTGTACTCACTAAGTATCTCAGGCTGGCCTTAAACTAGCAGCAAGCAGTAATCTTGCTGTCACTGTCTTACAAGTACTGGGATTGTAGGCATGTTCCACCATGCTTGGTGTCCTCTAAATTTTTAAAATGTGCAGTACAGTATTGCTATATATTGCACATTGCTGCAGAAGACAGAATCTCATTCTTTTTTTTTAATTGAGTTTATTGGTACATTTTAGGGATACAACAGTTACATTCATTGTTGGGATCTTGTACCTCTATATGACAGGCCTTGGTTCTCATTTTTTGCCCTTGTCCCTGCCCTCCCTTCACCCCCTCCTATACTCCCCATTTACAAACACTTTACTTCCATCTTTTCATTTTCTCAGTTTTTTT
>NW_022900928.1:71167975-71197054 GCF_012274545.1 Fukomys damarensis
TGTGGGGATCGTCCCTCTATATGACAGGCCTTGGTTCTCATTTTTTGCCCTTGTCCCTGCCCTCCCTTCACCCCCTCCTACCCTCCCCATTTACAAACACTTTACTTCCATCTTTTCATTTTCTCAGTTTTTTTTTTCTTTTTCCTTATTGTCCTTCCCCTACCCATCCCACCTTCCCTACAACGTTTTCTTTACCCATTCATGGGTTGATAGACACCTTGGTTGATTTCATACCCAGGCTCTTGTGAATATTGCTTCAATGAAAAGGAAAGTTCAAATGTCTCTTCACCACAATGATTTAATGTTTTGGGGTGTATACCCAGTAGTGGTATTTCTGAATCACGTGGTATTTCTAGTTTTTATTTTTTGAGGATCCCCTCCTTCTGTTTCCCATACTGGCTCTACTAATGTCATCATGTGACAACCAACTAATGCCAAGTAGTGACAGCAATGGTAGACTGACACTTTAGGATACTGGCCGAGTTGTGGCACTTGGTCTTTGGACATGTTCCTGTCCTCTTATGCCCTTTCTGCAATACTCAGATTCTTTCACATGGAGCAGAAGGAATCCACTATTTTAGAAGTTCTAAGTCTATGGCCTCCGGGGCTTCTCTTCATGAATTACCTGAATATCTATGCAAACTTTTGTGACTATTGCCTTAATCTGAGATGTCAGTGAAAAGATTAGCAGATATTTTCCCAGCCAAGTATATTAGCTTTGTTACTGGATGGAGTTTTTGCCCCAAATCCATGTTTGGTTTTCAAATCTCCATCTAAAAAGACACTAAAAATTCCTCATGTAGTTCTCCACATATAATCAACCATCTTCCTTCTCACTTTCCTTTTGGGGAACGTGATGTCTGGTATGAGGCATTCCTACATTTACTTTGCTTCTTGCCAGCTGTCTGGACTTGAGCAAATGCCATGGTATTCCAAGCTCCTGTGTTAAAGTACTTAGCCTCAGTAGACCTCTGTGACATAAGCTGTTAATACAAATAGAAGTTGGTCAGGTTATTACATATAGTACTTGATTTTAGTGATAAATAAGAAATTTGTGTCATTTGTATCTAGTTTTTTTATATCATTAGCCCTGCCATTCATGAATGATTTTTTTCTAAGAAGTGTTCTTATTTTGTGATTTATTAGGCAAATAAAAATCCTCCTATATAAACTCATTTTCACTGGTTTTTTTCGGATCATTATTTTCTAAACAGACAAAATCAAAACAGATGCCTGATGGGAATGATTATGATACTGAAAAAAAGAATTCAACTATCATCAGCCAGGAATGGTACTAGGTCACAGAAATACATCGAAATGACCAACTGTCCTAATTTTAACAAGCTCCCAAACAGTAGGAAAGACCAGCACATATATGTATATGTGGCAAGAAGTGCTACAGTAGAGGTTAGCTCAAAGGGAAGGTAGATAATGAAGGGAACATGAGCAATACCAAAGTCACTTTTCATAAGAAAATAAATTGATTTGCAAATGTGTCTTAATACCTATACAATATGAATAGGTAATGGACCTCTTTTATTTACCTTTTACCAATTTATTTCCATAGTTACCATTCACTGGGAATACTGAATCTACTGCCTTTATCCAAAAAGCACTTCAGCTGTGCCAAAGTCCTTCACATATTCCTTATTTTCTGCCTTTTAGTTCACTTCCTTGTTTCTTTATCTACATCTTGAATATCCTTTCAGCTTAGTTTAAAAATATATCTTTCCATGAAGATTGTCTTTATTGCTACAAATAATAGTGATCTGCTGCATATCTAAGTTTGAAAAGCATTATAGGCATAAAGGAGGTATGATCTAAAAATTTGGTGAATGTTTAAATTGATCAGTCCTTGTAAATATTCACAAAATAGAACTTCCAGAACTACTTCAGACTGTGACAGAGTGATGGAATAAGTGTATTTGAATCAAGGGAGAGTATTTGAGGGGGACTAATGACAATGTCTTTCACTGTAAGAAATTTATTACTTAAACGTTCACTCCTTGTAGGATGTTCATGATGTTTCATATTCAACAGTATGTCAGGGAAAGGAAAATGTTGTGCCCTACCCCACCTCCACTGGGCAGCAAGATCTAAAGAGACTCATTTGGAGCAGTGTGCCTAATCTATGGTAGATATCCCAAATGATAGGCTAGCTTGGGGACTGTTCTTACAAATTTGTAGGTTGCTAAGTCTCAAGAGATAAGAAACTCTGGGGACTGATGGTCTTTATATTTCTAGACATAATATACTTAACCTAAGAATAAATGCCACACCTTCTTTTCTGTGGTTGTTTAGACATTTGAAAAAGAAGGTGTGATTAATCCATCTTTGCTTATGACTTGATGAGGTTAGAAGAAAGAAGGGAATCTTCAGGAGGAAGAAGGTGAGGTTTCAGAGTTATGATATTCATATTGCATGGACGTTAAAACATAGTCTAAAATTCACCACCGATTGCGCATGAGAGATCTAGAGTGTCTGCATATTTGTAGCCCACTGAGTAACAGGAAAGGAGGGCGTCACCTTAGACTTGGTTCTGTGCTAACTATTCACATAAGTACCCTCATGTCTAATCTGTGAATCAATTGTGAAATCACCAGCTTTAAAATATACTTCCAAATATATGCATGCAGATCTTACAATGATAGTCTGCCCACATTTATTGCTTCATTTAAGTTTTCTTTGAAGAAAATATTATATATTTTTTTTCAGATTAAACCATGAATCTCACAGAGACTTTATGGTGAGTCCAGTGTTACAGTGCAAATCTTACAGCTGAAGTAAACATTAAAGCTTATGACCCAGCATTCAGTGCTTTTTCTGCCATCCCTGTACTCACAGTAAAACTGAGATTTCAGAACTTAGGAAAGAATCATGTTCTTGACCTATGCTGTCCAATAGTATAAGCATTATAAGGGGTTACTGAGCATTTGAAGCATGACTAGTTTGACTTAAGGACTTAAACTGTGTATGTGCAAAAATGCACTGTGGCTTCCATGATTTATTGCACTCAGGAGAAAAAAAAGAAAATTTAAAATCTTTTTTTAAATTGTATACATTTATTGTAGAACTTTTTTTTTCTTGTACTGGGGATCAAACTTGGGACCTTGCACTTGTGAGGCAGATGGCGGAACCACTGAGCCAAATCTCCAGCTTGAAAATTCAAAATATTGATTAAAAATTTTAGATGGGTTACATGTTGGAGTTGTAAAATTATAATATACAGAAGTAAACAAGAATCTCTTTTATTGGTTTGCTTTTTAAAAACATGAGCTTCCAAGATATTTCAAATACTCCACATAGCCACTTTTTTCTGTTGCATAATGTTCATCTAGACTATCTTCATAAAATATTTTCAAGTGTCACGGTTTCAATAATATTGTATGATATACTGATATGTTTAAAATAACTTTTTATACTTTTAAGTTGCTAACATACATGAAATCTAAATTAGGTCTGAGTCAGTGTAGAAGATTACTTTTGAGGGTGGTCATACATACATCCCAACAAAATCTATCCCTAGAATAGTAATGTGTACTTTAGTAACTGGTTAGTTAAAATAGGTCCTGCTTACCATTGCTCAACTTTATGTGAATTAAGTCATTAGTGGTATAATATTGCTTCCTACAAACACAAAAACATAATGTTGTAATGCAGTATTTGATATATGCATTACACACCATAGAATCTTTGAATGTATACATAGGTGGTAAAATACTGAATTATAAAACTACAGTTTCTATCCTTCATCCAAGAAGGCTTTCCTTGAGATATTTTCAAAGATGAGTTTTGGATGCTCAGGTAATGCTATCTGGAATGAAGAAGAGGAAGAAGGAGAAGGAGAAGAAAAAGAAGAAGGGTGGGGGAGAGAAACGAAAGGAAAACGGAGATTTCAGTTTTAGGAAAGAATAAACTAAAATAGTGCTTCTTGAACTGTTATGTGTGCACAGATCATGTACATCCAGAAGGTGTGGGGTAGGACCACAGGATGTACATTTCTCACAAATTTTACAAGTTCCTGAGTGATGCTAATGCAGCTTATCAATGGAGCACATTGATTGGCAAGGGCCTAAAGCACAGAAATGCTTTGGGAAGCAGGAAATAAAGGAAAGAGAAACCCACTGGCTTGACTGAAGGCAGAAGAATGCAGGATTATTTTGATACCAGGGATTAAACTCAGGACCTTGCATTTGCAAGGCAAATGTGGCACCACTGAGCTAAATCCCTGGCAAAATCTGGAGATTTAGTTAGTTTGTTTTTGGTACTGGGGATTGAGCTCAAGACTCAAGACCTTGTAAGTGCAGGTGGCTGCACCACTGAGCCAAATTCCTGGCCCCTAGGACTCTTGAATCAAATAAGAAACTTAGGCAGGATAAAGAATATTTATCTTGATTGAAGGCCCATGAGGATTCATGGAAATGAGTTACATGCTGTGAATGGTCAGTGTGTTCCTGACACTTAGGACAGGTTAAGGCCACTCTTGAAAGAACCCATGAGATTAAAG
The DNA here is from genome assembly GCF_012274545.1 of Fukomys damarensis. Lineage (NCBI taxonomy): Eukaryota > Metazoa > Chordata > Mammalia > Rodentia > Bathyergidae > Fukomys > Fukomys damarensis. Next base: position 71,172,483 of record NW_022900928.1, read on the forward strand.
GCAAAAAATGCAGTATATAGGTCCTCTCAAATATTTCTACCCACATAATCTCTGTGACTACACAGATGCACTCTAATTGTTTAGGGGTGATAAGAAAGGAAGACTCCAGAATATTTCAGTAACTGGCCAATGGCAACTGAGCACTCTTTTGCTGATAATTTCCCATCTCTATCCCTGAAAATGGGAGAAGAGCAGACAAACAAGATACAAGATACCTGTTCTGTGGAATTAGGAAGCCTGACTAGAGAATAGCTATTGAATGTCATGAAGTGTGTGTGTGTGTGTGTGTGTGTGTGTGTGTGTGTGTGTGTGTGTGATGGGGGTGGAGACTGGCAGAGAGACAGAGAGAGAAGGAGCGCTATGTGGAAGATGAAGAGGTATTTCTTGTATTCTTGCATCCTTGGGAATTCAGATGACCAAAAAAAGTGGCTTTGTCTTAATAGAACAATAACAGTTGGAAGCAAGAAGAGAAGAATAGATTCTTCAAGAACCAGGGAGAGGCAGATCCTGGTCAAGTTTAGAAAAATCTGATTCAGATGTCCAAATATGACTCTACATAATCTTTGGGCAAATGTGAGAATCCAGAGAGGCCTCAGAGCAGCTCATCACCAAATGAAAAGTTAGATTTTTTAGAGACAAGGTCATGCTTGATATTAGACTGGGAAAGTCCAAGACAATGGCATCTTCGCCCTTCTGAGGAGAGGTATGGATATAGACTAGAAGTGCTATGTAGAAGCCCTGAAGCGAAACACAAATGTCTAGCTGTTGGCTTTGCCAGAATTGGCAGCACTAGGCCTTATTTTGAACTCAGTGGCCTTGGTAAGAGAAAAGAGATTAGTTCAGAGGGTGGCCACACACTCAGAAGATTCAAACAGGTTTAGGGGGTCGTATTTGCTACTATCATACATTTCACTAAAGTGTCAGAAGAATGAACTTTCAATCTGGAGATACATTTAAGGTGAGATTAAAAATGGAGGAAACACTCAAATGAAAACACTTTTGTAGAATATATTTTGAGTCACTGGTGCAATGATATATTTTAAAAAGTGGCATATCATCAGATAAGTTTGGATCAAGAAACCTTCCATCAAGAAACCTGTTAACTCTGCAACTCAGCATGCCTGAAATTATGATTCTTGGCTACTGGTTTTAGATAACAACTGTTAACATCTTCTTGGACTTGATAGTCTGCTAAACAACAGAAGAATCCTCGCATAGAAAATCATAATTGACTTTAGCAACAAACACTTTCTCTATAGGAAATCCTAAAACATGGTCAATACTAGCCATATGTGTCATTGGCATAAATATCTTGGCCCCCAGCCTCTTCTTTATATACCCTTTTTGACATTTTCTTTGGAAGATATTCCCCACCACTTTCAGCATTACTCTTTTCCCTAACCATGGTTGGAAAGACTTTGTCCTTTGTTAAAAGAATTTGAGACACAGAGGTAGATGGAAAAGTCCATTTATTCTCCATAAAATCTTTCATAAGTAGATGCTTACTTGCTCCATTTTATTTAACTGCTAACTTTTTGGTTTTCATAATACAGCCAGTGGTGTCTTTATTCCTGTCCATTCTTGGTCTCTGGGAAAATGGAGAAGAGCTGAGATCCTGCCTAACTTAATGCTTTCCCTCTGGTCTCCACAGATTTATCAGAGAAGAATGAGTATTAGAAATCATTCCACAGTGACTGAGTTTCTTCTTTTGGGATTAACCGAACAGCCAGAGCTTCAGCTTCCCCTTTTCTACCTCTTCTTAGGGATCTACATAGTAACCATTGTGGGAAATCTTGGCATGATCACAATAATTATGTTTAATTCTCAACTTCACACCCCCATGTACTATTTTCTCAGTAGTCTGTCATTTTTAGATTTCTGCTATTCTTCTGTCATTACCCCCCAAATGCTGGTGGGGTTTTTATGCAGGGATAAATCTATCTCCTATTCTGGATGCATGACTCAGCTGTTTTTTTTCTGTATTTTCGTCATTTCTGAATGCTACATGTTGGCAGCCATGGCCTATGATCGCTATGTGGCCATCTGCAGCCCCCTGCTTTACCACGTCATCATGTCCCCACACGTTTGTTTTCTGCTGGTGGCTGCTGTCTTCTCCATAGGCTTCACTGATGCTGTGATTCATGGAGGTTGCATACTGAGGCTGTCTTTTTGTGGATCAAACATCATTAAACATTATTTCTGTGACATTGTTCCTCTAATTAAACTCTCCTGTTCCAGCACTTATATCGATGAGCTTTTGATTTTTGTCATTGGTGGATTTAACATGGTAGCCACTAGCCTGACAATCATAGTTTCATACGCCTTTATTCTCACCAGCATCCTCCGAATCCAGTCTAAAGAGGGCAGGTCCAAAGCCTTTAGCACCTGCAGCTCCCACCTGACAGCTGTTCTTATATTTTACGGGTCTCTCATGTCCATGTATCTCAAACCTGCTTCCAGGAGTTCAGTCATCCAGGAGAAGGTATCCTCAGTGTTCTACACTACTGTAATTCCCATGCTGAATCCCTTGATATATAGTCTGAGAAACAAGGAAGTGAAAAATGCACTCAAAAAAGTTTCAAGAAGAAAAATATCTACACAATGAATATGCTCTTTATTAAAATTTATTTATGTATTCACAATCATTTGCAATCAAAATGTATTAATGTATTCACAATCACATTTATATGTAGGTTTTCACATTCTGACTTTTAAAAACTATTCTCAGATGTGATGAAATTAGCTATGTAGATCATGTGTGTGTTTGTGTATGTATATATATTCAGATTGCTAAAGATATGCACAAATAAAACTAATAAATATTATAATGAGCAGGAAAGCAAGAATTATTATTCTTTTATTTTATTATTTATTTATTGAAATTAAAAAAAAATGGTACTGGGGATTGAACTCAGGACCTTGAGCTTGCAAGGCAGGTGACAGAAACACTGAGCTAAATCCCTGGCCCAATTATTATTTTAAATTTAAAATGTGATGTCATTGCTAAGCTTGAGTAATAGTTTTTACTCTCAGTTTTCTAAATCTAGGCCATAATGAAAACTACTGTGTATTGTGTAGTCATGTGAGGAAATTTCAGAGAGACATTTATCACATAGGAATTTGCATAGAAATTGTTGAGCAGTGTGCTGGACATTATAAAACATTATAATAAATGTGGAAGAATTTTTCTTGTTTCTTGTTAAGAGCATATTAAAGATGAATGTTATATTTATGTAAAATTGTGCAATGAAGATTTATCAAAAACTTAAGCTAATATGTTTCATTAAGTATATTTGGCACTTGGTGATCCAAAGATAAGAAAGCATATTCAGATAAATTGACAATATTTATAGTCTTATATACCTATCATGGTTTTTCATCTTGATCAATTTATGGGCAGTATTCTCCTACTATCTGGTTGTCTCTTTTGAGTTGATACTTTCTCAGAATGCTGAAAGCTAGGTGTCTTTTATTTCTTCCACACAATATGTTTTTAATTAAACAGAAAGCAAAAATTTAAGGTTTACAAGAATGAACTTGTCAAAGTAAAAGGTATGTTGAGGCACACTGAGTGTGAGAAGGAGTTCCTTGGAGCCAAAGTGAGGACAACCGTCAGAAAATACATGTATAGTATTCAAAATTGTATAGGGGCTCTGAAATCCATTCAAGGGATCTGCTGTATATATTTAAAAAAAAAAAGAAGAAAAAGAAAAACAAGCAAAGGGTTACTGCAAACCACACATTACATTTGCATTGGTCAATCAATTAATGTGCACTTACTCACTTTATGTTGGAGATTCAAGGTTAGAATGACCATACGCAGGAACAGGATATTTTTCAAGGTATCTATTACTCGAGTGGAATCAATAAGTCTACATCAAACTAATTTGAAGCCTTTAAATTTAAAATTACCTAGGCCACTGCCAGGGGCTGAGCCTGAAGATGATCCTTCACCTCCTTCCTCTTCCCTTTCTCCTCCCTACTCCTTTCCTCCTCCATACATTAGTCAAGCAGACACAGACTCTTCAACTAATATGGTAGACCCTGGACGGCACAGCCCCAGGAGTCAGTTACACCGTGTACCCTTCCCTGGTTCCTTCTTGAGCATGCCCTAATTCGGAAACAATCATGCTACTTTCTGCCTAGGCCATGTAACCCACGGAGCACTATTTGCCCCACCTTCTCTTTCTCTTTGTCTTCTACTCTAAATAAAGAGTGCATGGGACTCCAGCCAGCCATTAGCTCCCAATAAGCTATCGTTTCACCTGGTCTCAACTTTCAAGAACAGTCTTGGTCTCTTCATTTTTACTTCATCTACCACTGCTCTCCCCGGCTTTGGACCCTACGCTGTGTGGGCTGTGGCATCTGGCATTCAATGTGGCCAGTACAAGGGACTTCACGACTCAGGTGAGGAGATACCTTCCATCAGTGCGCACAAAGTGGGGAGGTGAGTGGTTTGCTGGGTGTAAAAACATGGGACAATCAGGCTCGCAGGAGCAACAGCTCTATACTCAAGTGCTTCATGAATTGCTAAAGGCTAAACTAAAGTCAAACTAGGTCAGCTTAGCTCTTTTCTTTCTTTTGTTCTAGATTCCTGTTGTTGGTTTCCATAGCAGGACATGGTGAATCTTGACACTCGGAATAAAGTAGCACACAGTCTAATCATATCTCCCAGTGAGGCCTGTTTATTGTGAGGGTGTATAGCTTCTTTACACCACTGATTTTCATTTTCAAAAGCCAATTGTTTAACTACCATTTGTCCCGCTTCAAGATGATGCATAATGTGGGAGGCTGCCTGTAAAAGTTGACTCACAAAATCTTGGAAAAGCTCTTCAGGCCCCTGTCTGATAGCAGTTTTATCCATCCCCCCACCCTTTCAATGAGACCTCTCTCCAAGCTCACAGGCTCAAAAGAGCAGCCAGAGCTGAAAGCCCTGATGCATTTTCTATATCTGAATTTGCTTTGTCTCCAGGGTCCTCTGAAGAATAATCAGAAAACTCAGAGGAGGCCTCTTCCGTTGGGGCCAAGGACTGTGTGCTGACATAATCCCCTCTTATATGCAGGGGGCCACCTTGGCAGCCTTTTCATGGCCTTAGACAAAGAAAAATAAATGATGGGGCTTGTTTTCAATGTGGAAAGAAGGGCCATGTGGCTAAAGATTGTAGAAAAAGGGGCTGATAATCACATACCTTGCCTGAACTGGTGAGGAATAGTGGTGGATTTCCCTGGGGAGGCATGAAGTCTACCTGCTGGTACCCAAAATGCAGAAGAGGATTACCACTGGGCAAAAGAATGAGAATCTAAGACAGATATTAATGGCCAACTGGTTCTAGGGCCAGTCCCAGCCCCAGCCCCATCAAACAGTGGGGGCACTATCACTTATTTTACCTCAGCCATTCTGGCCAGACACCAACATGTCTCAGAGTTTCTCTGAGCAACCCCAGGGAGGACAGAACTGGACCTCAGTTCCACCTTCAGAGTCATAGTGACTCTGGACATGTGTCCTCAAGCACTCTCTATGATAGTGTCTGGCCTCTGGCCAGAAGGCACTATTGGTTTATTGCTGGGATGTAGCAGTGCTGCCTTGAAAGGGCTTCAAGTCATTCCAGGAGTCATAGATGCTGACTTTATGGGAGAAATAAAAATTATGGCTTTCTCTCCCTAACAGCTTTTTCATATCCCTGTGGGGACTAGGATTGCTCAGTTGTTACTTTTGCCTGTGGCTAAGGCCACCCAGCCTACAAAGGCCATTACACCTGATCAAAGAAAACCAATAGGCTTTGGTTCTTCTGGTGCTTATTGGGTCAATAAAATAAAAGATGAAAGACCAGAATACAATCTCACTATTGATGGAAAGATTTTTAGAGGATTACTGGACACTGCGGCAGATGTGTCAGTGATTAGTTTCCAATATTGGCCATGCAGTAGGCCACTGAACCAAGTTCACATCCAGTTACAGGGGGTTGGACAGCTACAATACCCAGTCAAGAGTTCAAAATTTTTACAGTGGACTGATGCAGAGGGCCACTTTTCAACCTTTCATATTACCCAACATACCAGTAAATTTGTGAAGCCGGGAGGTCTTAAGTGCTATGGGAGTGTGGCTGGTGAGTCCCAACTCTTTTGTGTCTTCACAAATGTTGAATCAGGGATTTAATGGGCTTGGGACATCATGGTCAGGGAAGAAAAGAGCCTGTTATACCCTGTCAAAAATTGGACCAACACAGTTTGGGCTACTCAAATTTTTCCTAAGGTCGCTGGTCAGATTTCTGCCCTGAATGATGACCAAACCCACCACATAGCTGTCAGATGATCTGTTCTAAGTTTAACAATAGCTGTTACCACAGGAGAAACTCCTAGGTGCATACCAGCTTACAGAGGAACAATTATGAGCAGGTCATGTAGAACCTTCCACTAGTCCTTGGAGTACTCCAATTTTTGAGATAAAAAAAATCAGAAAAATGGCACCTCCCACAGGATCTCTGCACAATCAATAAGACCATGGAGCACTGCCACCTGGATTTCTAATCCTTCCATGATTCCTTTTTCCTTTCATTAATTGGTCATGGACTTCAAGGACTGTTTTTTCTTTTCCCATACCTCTTTTTCTTCCAACTGTAAACATTTTGCCTGTAGTCTTCATCCAATAATAAAGGCCCCACCAGAAGATTTCAGTGGAAGTGCCCACCTCAAGGCAATACCAACAGTCCAACTCTGTCAGGAATATGTGGATCAGTCCATACAACCTCTGAGGACACAATTCTCTCAGGCTTATACTATTCAGTATATGGATGACATTCTTCTAGCCCATGCTGTACCTGTGCTCCAGGAACTTTACTCTGCCTTGAAGGTGGGTCTTTCCACTTTGGGAATGGTTGCCCAGGATAAAAAAAATAAAAACAAAAAAACACTGCCTTTTTCTTATTTGATACATATTTTAGAAAATACTCAGGTAAATACTCGGCTCACCCAGATTTGCACTGATCAGCTTTCTACACTTAATGATTTTCAAAATCTCCTGGGAGACATCAACTGGCTTCGAATGTCATTATCTTTAATGACTGCAGACTTGCAATCATTATTTAACATGCTTGAAGATGACCCTTCACCCACCTTGCCTTACCTCCTAACCCCTTTGGCTCATGAGGACTTGCTTAAGGTGGTGGAGGGTATTCAACAGGCAGCCCTTGCTTGTGTAGTCCCTGAACAGCCTCTGTGGTTGGTGACTTTGTCCACTCCACATACACCAATGAGAGCAATGTGGCAGCCTCAGGGTTCTTGAGTGGATCTATCTTCCTAACTCTCTCACCTTGTTCTTATCCCTTATTCTTTTCTAGTGGCTGCTGTGATAGGCCATTGATGATAATGCTGTCTTCAGTTGCTGGCTCAAGAGCCCTATGTACTCATTATACCTTATTCCTTACAACAACAGTGATGGCTCTGGCAGTTTTCCTGAAGATTGGCAGACAGCCTTAGCCTCCTGCCCTGAAAAGATTGACAATCATCTGCCTGTGAACAAGATTTTACAATTTGCAAATGTTACTCCTTTCATTTTCCCTAAGGTCATCCAGTTTTTGTCTTTGGAAGGAGCCATTACTGATTTCATGGATGGCTCCTCTAATGGATTTTCAGGATAACATTCCACAAATGGGAATACATTTCAAGACACTGGCTTTACGTCTGTTTGGTGTGCTGAATTTGAGGCTGTCATTTGGGTGCTTGAGGATTTTGTTTCTGTCACTTTTAATTTGTACTGGGATAGTGCCTATGTAGTGGGCATAGTCCAAAAATAGAAACTGCCACTCTTTCCTCCACTAACAGCCGAGCTCTCTTTCAGCTTTTTCATCTTCTGAGAGACCTTGTGGGTTGCCACATATACCCTTGTTTTATCTCACACATTCGTGCACACTCTTCCCTCCCTGCCATTGTGCCAGGGAAATGGCACTGTTGATGATCTTATTGCTCCTTTGCTTCCTCAACCTCTTCTGCTTGCCCTTCAATAGGCCACTGCCTCACATTCTGTTTTTCACCAAAACGCTTCCACCCTATGCAAACAGTTTCATATTTCGAGAGACCAGGTGTGTGGCATTGTTCACTCCTGTTCCACCTGTGTACTTCATCTTTTGTCACCTGTCCAGGATGTCAGTCCTAGAGGCCTGCATCCTTGTGATCTCTGACAGATGGATTTGACCCTCTTGCCTGAGTTTGGTCACCTCAGATATGTTTCTGTTGTCACCTATCCCTCCATGATCTTTGCTTCTACTCAACAAGGTGAGGCGCCCAACATGTGTCAATCACTGTCTTTGTGCCTTTCAGGTGCTTGGTTGTCCAAGGGCTATCAAAACTGATAATGGTCCTGCTTACACTAGTGCTCCTTTTAAACACTTTTGTACAGCATTTTGCATTTCCCTCTCTACAGGTATTCCTTATAACGCTCAGGGTCAAGCAATAATTGAACATGACAATATCATCCTTAAAACTATATTACACAAAGAAAAAGGGGGAGTACACCCTACTTCTTATAAGCCTAAACCCTCTACTATAATAAATCTTGCATTATATACCTTAAAATTTTAAAATATCAATGAACAGGGCCTTACAGCAGCTGCTTGTCACTTTGTTTCTAGTCATCAACCAAAGCATAAATTTGCTTGCTGGAAGGACCCAGCCACTGGTCAGTGGTATGACCAAGTCACGTGCTTATGTGGGGAAGAGGATTCATTTGCATCTTTCCAGAAGCCACTGATCACCCTGTCTAGGTGCCAACTCAACTGGTACGGCCATATGATGGCGTCAAACCTGGAGAAACGGCTGATTCCACCATTCAAAAGGTTAATGTTGTCACCCCAAATGAAGATGCCACATCAAGCTCCTCTGTCATGACAAACACAAGCAGTGACCTATCTCATGTGGGGTCAGATTAAGAAATTAACAGAAGATGCTCAATAAGTGGTAGAGGATAAGGGAGGTCCCTCTACCTTATTGGTGCCTTATTCTGTGCTATGATGGCCTTAGTCTCCACTCAGGTAGGAGATACAGATGCCGAATAGTATTGGACTTACTTCCCTGATCCCCCCACTGGCTCATATTATACCCTGGGAAATGACAGCTCCTATTCCCATATTCACCAATGTGTCTGCCCTATTAGGGGGGTGGCCAGATGGACATATTTCTCCCAGCCATACTTCCTATAACTACATAGGCACAGTGGCATCACTTCCTTTGTGTCTGGGGTCCAGTCAGTTCTGATTGCCCCTTTGGACTATAGATGAGTCCACCATTGTGAAGAACAAATCTGGCCTAGAAAAGGATGAAATCCTCTTTACAAAACTTTAAACTTGGACAACATGAGTCTAATATATCTTCTTCTACTCATCTCTACCACAATAGAATGGCCACTGTTCCACTAAAAGGTGCGGTGTCACAGGTTGACTATTGTACCTCCTATATCAATCAGATACATATACATTCTGTATAATTTTTGGTCCACTCTCATATACTGGTAAATTACACTGAATTCTTTCCAGTTACTCATCTCAAAATTAATCATCATTTTAGACAGCTTGGCTTGTGGAGGTTTGCTGCATGTACTGATAAAATAATACAATCCAGCTATAGCCTTAAGAACCTGAGTCCTGTGGGAGTTGTCAGTCACTGGGGATGAGCTTGTGTGCAGGCATCCTATGTTTTCCTTAGTGGGAAATATTAACAACAACACTGATGGTCTTTTAATGTGACCTATACCAACTACAACCTTACCAGCTGTGCTACTCATCTCAGTATGCTGCCCATTATTGTGCTGCATCATCCCTCTTTTGTCATGATTCCCACTAATCTTTCTGGACCCTTGTGTAATGACTGAGGGCTCCAAGTACTAAAAGAAATAGCAAACCACCTGAGCAGCCCCTGATGGATGATTAGCTCATCATCCTGGGAATTGTGTCTCTGGTTACTCTTCTTGCCTCTGCTGTGGTTGCTTCCGTAGCTTTGGCCAAAACCATCCAGACAACTCATTTTATCAACCAATTGGCAAAAAATACCTCTTATGCCTTAGAAACTCAGGAGGACACTGACTCCAAGATTCAGGTATAACTTGAAGCATTTGAGGCTTGAGATAGGAACACAAGTTAAAGCCTTTCAATTGAATCAAGAGCTTCACTGCCATGGTGACTTTAAACACAGCTCTAAAATATAATGAGACAACATGGCCCTGGAAGCAGGTTGCTGCTCATCTCATGGGTATCTTCCACTATGCCAACTTCAATTTGGATTTACAAAATTTACACAAATAAATTCAAGATATGCAACAGAGTCTTACCTCAGATCAAGCTGCTCAAGAAGTGCTGGACCTCCTCAATAGGTTCAGTCCATTCAATATTGGTAGGCATGTGCTCGCTTCAGTAGCACATATAATAATATTGGTAGGCACGCTGTGTGGTTGCTGTGCTTGTATTGTTAATTGTCCTAATTGTCTTGTTTCTAGTCTGCTGCTTAATGTCCCAGCAGCAACTGCTCCACCTCACCTTGGGACAACATTGGAATAGCCTTGAGTTACAAACAAGAACAGGGGGAGATGCTGCAGGCTGAAACCTGAAGATGGCCCTTTGCCTTCTCCCTACTCTTTGCCTTTTTCCTTCCTACTGCCTTTCTCCTCCATAGATTAAATAGTCAAACAGATACAGTCTCTTTGATTAATACTGTAGACCCTGGATAGCACAGCCCCAAGAAACAGTTACACTATGTAGCCTTTCCTGTTCCCTTCCTGCGCATGCCCTAATCATGAAACAATAACATTAGGTTTCACTTAGGCCACATAGGCCACGCAGCACTATTTGCTCCATCTTCTCTTCCTGTTTTCTTCCACTATAAATACATAGTGCATGGGACTCCAGGCAGCTATTAGCTCTCAACAAGCTGTGATTCCACCTGGTCAACTTTCAAGAATAGTCTTGGTTTCTCCTTTTTTTTCTTCATCTCCCTCTGCTCTCCTGGCTTCAGACCCTATCCTGTGCAGGTTGTGGCAGGCCATGAGACTTTGGAATCCAGGAGGACATGACTGCTGTCCCACAACTTATTTCTTCCAGGTCTGGTAGGAGTTTTCTGGCCCCCCTTTATTCATGTCTTTAAACTTGACACAGTCAACTAAGGTAACACAACATATGGAGAATGTACTGTGTTTATTACAGTGATTTATTTATTCATTATGCTTACCATGGACATGATGTGTCAGGCACTGAGTATTGGAATACTATGGTGAACACAATAGATAAGGTCTCTCCTTACCTGGGAGAATGAGGAAAGATTGGTAGAATCACATAGCCATTTAAATGTTTACATTTAAAGTGCTCAGAGAGAGCAATCAAAGGAACAAAAAATATCAACTCAGAATTACAGAGTTGGCAAAACTTTCTTTCAAAAATATAGGAGAAGACGACAGCTAGCATATGTTTATGCTGTTGTGCAAAATTTTGTTTCCTGGGATGATTGAGTGGCTGCTTGGGAATTCATGCATTATTTTTTATATAAATCAACTTACATTCTTATTTCTGTTCAAAACCAAAAATAGATTTTGTAGTGTGAAATTTACCCTAAACAAACAAAAATTCTTAGGATCTTCAGAAAAAAAAAGTAGGAGAAATTAAAGTATTTCTAAATAAATCAAAGCTAAAAGAATTTGTTACCAGTACAACTGCCTCACAGGAACTGTTAAAAGGATCCCTTTAGGGTGATGTAAAAAATATTTTAAGCACTAACTCAAAGCCAAATAAAAAAATAAAGACGTCTAGTAATGTAATTACAAAAATACAAAAGCTACTATTACTGTACTTTTGTAACTCTAATTTTATTTCTTAAAATAAAAATATATGAAAATAGTAATAAATCCATATTACTGGACATAATAATAAGCAAGTAATTTATGACAAAAAATTTAAGAGGGAAAGGATGGAGCTTGAAGAAAAATAACTATCAATGTAAACCAGCCTGTTATAAATGTTAAGTACAATCCCATAGGAATCACTAAGAAAATATCTAAAATGTAGACATAAAAGGAAATGATAAAGGAATAAAATGAGCACTTATATTAGTCAAGTACTTGTATCAGTCAGCTTTCCATTACTATGACAAAAATCCCTGAGAAAATCAACTTAAAGGGGGAAAGGTTTATTTTTACTCATGGTTTCAGAACTTTTAGTTTATGGTCAGTGGACTCCATTGTTTTGGGGCCTGTGGTGAGACAGAACATCGTGGCAGAGAGTATGTAGTAAAGCAGAGCTGCTGACTTAATGGTGGCCAGGAAGCAAATGGTGGGGGTGGTGGGGGAAGAGAGAGAGAGAGAGAGAGAGAGAGAGAGAGAGCCCACCATTGGTATATTTAATTTCCATATATCTGTGAACTTTCAAGTTTTCTATCTATTATTTGCCTTTGACTTTCTTCTATTGTAGTTGGCGAAGATATTTTGTGTTATTTCAAGCTTTCTAAATGTGTTGAGATGTGTTTTGTGACTTAAAGTATGGACAAAGTGTGGACTATCCCAGAGAATGCTCCATGTGGATAAAAAATATATGTGTTCTGTTGGTCTTGGATTGAATATTTTCTAATATGCCTGTTAAGTCTGAGTGATTCATAGTGGTGTTCAATTCCTTTATCTCCTTGTAGACCTTTTAAGATGTTCTATACTCTATTAGAATTGGCATATTAAAGTTTCCAACTATTATTATAGAACTGTCTATGCCTTTACATTTATTAGTGTTTGCTTCTGATGGGTCAAAGAAGAAAATAAAAAAATGAGGGAATACTTTGAGGAAAATGAAAAATAAAGATAGGACAGACTAAAACTTGTGAGATGAAACAAAAACTTTGCCCAGAAAGAAATGTATAACTTTAATGTCTACATTATAAGAGGAAAGATACCTAACTTTTTAGCTAAACTAAACCCAGTACCAGAAAAGAGGAACTAATACAGATTAGAATGAAAATATAGGAGAAAGGAATAAAAACCAAAAACAAGGAAATATTAAAAAAAAAGAGAAAAGGTGAAAAAAAATTTGATTCCAAAAATAGATCTACAGAATTGACAAAACTTTAGTTAAGACAGCAAAAGAAACAGAGATAAAACAAATAGTTAAAATTTTAAAAGTTGTACAATCATTTCTTTTCACAAAATTGGATACTCACCCATGAAAAATCTTTTTGTAGAGCAGAAAGTGAAATATAATTATTTTAAAAATAATTATGTTGAAAATTGTTAACAACTCACATACCTACCATTCTATAATAACCTGAAAATCTTTGCAAAATAGATTAATTTTCAAAGAAAATTTGCATTGATTATGAAAAAGGAATTTTTTTTCTTTGGTACCGGGGATTGAACCCAGGTCCTTGCGCTTGCAAGGCAGGCCACCAAACTGCTGAGCTAAATCCCCAGCCCTATGGAAAAGGAATTTAAAGCTCAAACACATTTAAAGAAACACTGCATTTAAAACAAATTACTTGCAAAACAAGATTCAAATCTATTAAATAGAACTGGTAAATTATGTAAAAGAATATAAAATAGTAAAATTTCTAGAATATACCAACACTTGAGGTGATGTCTTATTTATTATGTATAATCCTGATATCAAAGCCTACAAAGACAGCATGAAAAACAAATGCTAAAGGTTGATTTCACCAATGAATAGAATCATCAAATGTCTTAAACAAACACAGTTGAGCCTGCATGTCCAAGGTTATCTAGCTATAGATTCACCAACTGTGCATCAAAATATACTTGGTCGCATTTGTACTGCACAAATATAAAGTTTTCTCATCATTAGGTTCTAAATAATATAGCATAACAACTATTTAAATAGAATTTACATTGTATTCTGTATTATGAGTAATTTAGAGGTGATTTGAAGTATGTGGGAGGATGTGTATAGCTTTAGAGAAAATGTATACTGTTTTATGTAGAGGACTTGAGCATCAAAGGATTTTCATATCAGAGGGAATTCTGGGACCAAATCCTTATGAATACAAAGAGCCTGCACTAACAGAGCAACTCAATGGTATATTGAAATGTCATCCAGAAGGTTTAGAATCTATGCAATTGAAGACTGTATCAAAATTATTTTATATAATTAATCTGTTTAGAAAATATCAATAAAAAGGGAAGGGGAGGAGGGGGTGAAGGGAGGGCAGGGACAAGAGGAAAAATGAGAATCAAGACCTATTATGTAAAGGTACAGAATCCCAATGATGAATGTAACTGTATTTGTATACCTAGATTGTACCAATAACCTCAATAAAAAGGAAAAAAAAATCAATAATATGAATAGGTGACTCACATTCTTCCAGTTTGTAACTTGAAAACAATAACATTTAAAATTTAAAAATGTAATAATCTAGTAATAAATCTACCTTACTTCAACAAAGAAAAAAGACATATATAACACTAGTGTGAGAAACAAAACACAAGAACTCCACTATTTCTAATGCTTTCTTGGATTTGTAATTAATTTCAAACTGAAGCATACCTAAGTATATTATTTTAAATACAAAGCTAAGTCTTACTGATCATATAGTTAAATTGTTGGACTGGGGATGTATCTCAGCAGCACAGCACCTGTCTGGCAGGCACGAGGCCCTGAATTTGATTCCCAGTACCCAAAAAAAAAAGTTATATATCATATAAAAACAATATAGGATTAAAAATCCAAAGACAAAGACCTAAATTTAAAAACAGAGACAATGTGGAAATTTAGCTTTTTAGAAAAAAATTCAGTCCTTAAGAAAATCAAAACTCTGTACTTTTAAGTGAAATATAAAAAAATTAAGGAGAAAAAACAGAATAAAGTCTAAATGATATAGCATGAGTATTAGAATGGACAAAGCCTTTCTAAACATAAAAAGACAGCAAACTTTGAAAAAACTTAGACTTAACAAGCAGCTATTGACTGCTAAACTGTCAAAACAACAATATTTATAATTTATAAATACATATATCTTACATATATTTAATTGCATATATGGACATATATACATTCATATACACATGCATATATAGTATATTTACTTTATATGTAAGCAGAACTACTATTCTTACCAAGTAACAAATTAGATAAAGCAATACCTATATGTAGGTCATGGAAGAATTTGTAAATGGCAAGAGAGAAGTTCATTTTAAAAAATAATTTAAAATGTGCTTTAAAATTAGAATTTTAGAAAATTCTATAAATAGAAAATTCTGTAAGAAGGGATAATATTTATTGGTGGCAAGAGTGTGGTGAAATACCTAGACTACACAAATTTTCTTGAAATCAATATATTAGAAGCATTCATTAGAACCTGCATATCCTGAGGGGTTGTTTTTAAGACATCAATAAGTTTGATGATTTTGTGCTATATATAATTTACCTTTTTAATATGCATCAAATTTAGTAACTATTTAAATGACAATCTTTTAACAAGATAATTGTGCAAGAAACTATTAGTAAAGGTGGGAGCATAGCTCATTGTGTTCAAACAAAAAACAGATAATTGAAGGGGTTTTCTGGATTTCTACTTTCCTAAGGAATCTTTTCTTGTTTCTGTGTTTAAATATTTCATTCACGTAGTAGTTGTGGCTATAAAATTGAGCATAAGTGAAAGATAGGAACAAAGAATTTTGGAGAGAAATAATTATAAATTCCATCTTTGAACTCCTGGGCTGTGATATGGTGAAGGGTAATTTGTCCTATGGGGACAATTTACTTGGGTCATTGACCTTCCATGCTTCTGTCCTCAGGGGTGGACTGGTCCCCAGAGACACTTGGCTTAAGAATGCACCACAGATCTGCCTGCCCCACGTCTACCTGTTCGGTCAGTAATCCCTGTGTGCTAGAATTCACCAACTGTAATTCCAGAAACTCTCTCAAGGGCTTGATGAAATCTTTGCCCTCTTAAATATTTCATCCAATTATATATGCATTATTGTGACAGGAATATATTAAATGGGAAGCTCCAGGTGAGTGACTCGTGTCTATTTCATATGTATCTTCAGCTTTTTCTCATTCATTTGGAGACTTTTGAGGCTGAAATTTTCTGCTGGATGGAGTTTCATCCTGGGGTGCCACTGTCTCACCCTGAGCTCTCAGTGTGTGTCGTGACACCTGTCCTGTCCTCCTTCTGAGAGACTTTCCAAAGCAGGACGCTTTTCCTGATATGGTTTTTTCACTCTCTAAGTAGAAATACATGTTCACTTAAATGGAGTAACAGCAAAGATTTTAACATTTGTAATAGCTTTACTTAAATTTAAAATTCTAATGTCTCAGCTGGTAGGTACTAAAGTCTAGTCTTGACTACCTTGCTAAGAAACTCTGTCTAAAGTAGGGACCCCTTAACTTGACATTTAAAGTTGACAACACAGTTTGTCTTTTGTCTACTTTTCCAATATCATCTCATACCAAATTTCTATTTCAAAATGAACATTTTGACTTTTCTTTCTATGATCACATCTCTACATATTTTCTACCTGTCCCTTCCCTTTGAAATTCATCATCTCTTTCCTATCCTACTTCTTATAGATGAATATCTTTTCCAAATTTCAAGATATAGCTGTAAATGTATTGATATGCAAGATACCGCTACCTAGTATTTTTCCAGGCACAGGCCAAATGTTTTTTATGCCTTATTTTATTTCACACTTAACCCAGCCTTACAAGGTGCTATTACTGTCATTTTACAATTTAAACAACTGCAATGTCAGCATCATTGCTTACACTTTGCACATTAGAGCAGAGAAATTGGAGGTTTGCCAAATGTTGATTTAACAGGTTTCAGATTTGTACAACATGGTGGGCTCTGAGGCATGTGCTACCTTCTCTAGGAAAGTTGGCTTTTGTCGAGATAGCAAAAGTTAGGGTCACTGATCCCCTCTTAGCTGCCAGATATAGAGGCCCTGAGATGAAAGAAAGAAACACCATCTTCTGTCCTCCATGCAGGGGAATCTCTTCCCAACAACACTATCTGAGAGAGATTTATCACATTTTAAATTTATTATAAATTTTTACCTTATTCACAATTATATAACGTCCATTTCCTTATTCTTCATAAAAATATGATCCAAGAAGGTGGACATCTTAAGTAATTTCATTATTATAGTTGCTAGTACTTTCTGCTTTACACAAAATATTCTGAAGTTACCTGATCATTGAATTGGGTGAAATAGAAAATTTACACACAATGTATAGAATTTACCTAAAAATGTACATTGAAGAAAAACTCTATTCTGGTTAAACATCTAAAATCTACATTGATATTTATACTGATAAGGCATATTGCTGTGAAACTCTGTCAACTGTAAGGCAGATTTTGAGCATGATAAACTTGAGTGAATTCCCTCTGTCCTACTTTAGTCTTATCTGTAGTCATAAAGTGCTTTAACCTACACAGAAGCTGGAAAAGCACTTGTCATATATTTTTTATATTTTGCATTATTTAATATTTAAAACATCACAGTGAGATTAATTGGGGATATTTTCACCAGTTTCCTTTTATACATAGGAACACTATGAGAGAAATTGAATAAATTTCCCAATGCCACATATATTTTAGTGCAAAGCCAGAAATAGAACCCAGGTTTTCTAATGGAGTTTCTACACGTATAGGTTTTTTTTTTTTTTTATGTGAAACTATTCAATCCTAACTAGTATGTTCTCTCCTGGCCTAGTCAGGACATTTTCTCCAGTACTTCCAGAGTTTATGGTCAATCTTAAAAAAAAAAGTTTCTTATCAGGTATAAGTTTTACTATATTATGATTTATGTTTTTTTATTCATTAAGTTTATTGGTATATTTTAGGTATACAATATGATAACATTCATCATTGGGAATTTGTACCTTTACATGATATATCTTGGTTCTTATTTTGTTCCCCATTTCCCTAACCTCCCTTCAACTGCTCCACCTCTACCTATTTGCAAAAACTTTCTTTCTTTTTTTTTCCTTTTCCCATATTTTTTCCTTTCTCTTCTTTCCTTTCCCCTATTCCTCTAATATCCCCTTCCCCTTTGGACCTTTTCTTTATTTTGATTCTCATTTACACTTTTAGATCCTCAAACCAGAGAAATTATTTGGTATTTAAGCTTGTGTGTACTATTTATTTCACTTAAGAATACAATTTATTTTTAGTATAAGAAAGACAGAAAAATACATGGCACCATATCATCACAACACAACTGTCCTTGGAGGTCACTGAAATGGAGCTTGAGATTTTTCAGTGTTATTTAGAACTTTCCGTGACAATGGAAATGTTTTATATCTGCACTGACCAACACATTAGCCTCTTGCCATGTGGTATTTTAAAACACATTTGAAATATGACCAGTGTAACATTAAAGAATCCATGCTTCAAACATTCAGTTTAACACAATTTTTATTATAAACTAACAAGTTATAATTGCATGTATGTATGGGGTAAAAGTGACATATATATATCTATATATCTATACATTATATGACAAAATTGTTACTATGGTCACAGTGCAATGAAATGGATGTCAAACATTACTCCTATCTAACTGAAACTTTGTAATCTGTGGGCAACCTCTCTCCATTCTTCCCACTCCTTAGCCTCTAGTAACCATCTTTTTATTCTATGAGTTTAACTGCTATTAATTCCACAGATAAATGAGGACATGTGATATTTTTGCCTGGCTTATTTCACTCAACAAAACATCCTTTAGGTCCAATGATGTTATTGTAAATGACAGAATCTTCTTTGAAAGGATGGAAGGTTTTCCACGGTGTATATACACATTTTCTTCATCCAGTCATCCACTGATGGCCATTTAGGTTGCTTCTGCAACTTGGTTGTTATGAATAATGCTTCAGTGAACACAGAAGTGCAGCTGTCTCTCTACCATGCTGACTTGAAATCCTTTGGATATGAGTATCCAGAAATGAGATCATTGGATAATATGGCAATTCTATTTTTTTTGTGGAATTTAATATACAGTTTTCCCATAATGGTTGTGCTAACTTGCATTTCTACCCACAGTGTGTGTTATCTTCTCTGCATCTTCCCCAACATTTATCTTTTTCTCTTTAGATTATAGTCATTCTCACAGGTGTGAGGTGATATATCATTGTTATTTTAATTTGCCCCTCTCTAAGGGATTAGTGTTATTGGGTATTTTTCATATATATGTTGGCGATTTGCATGTCTTCTTTTGAGAAATGTTTATTCAGTTCTTTCCCCCCTTTTAAAATCAGGTCATTTATTTTCTTTGTATTGAACTGTTTAAGTTCCTTATACTTGTTGGATATTAATGACTTATCATATGATGATTTGCAAATATATCCTCCATTTTGTACATTATATTTCTGTTCTGTTGATTGTTTTCTTTGCAGTACAGAAGTTGTTTAGTTTGATGTAATCCTCTTGGTCTCTTTTTCTTTTGTTTCCTAAATTTTTGGAGTCAAATCAAAAAATCATTAGTTAGGACTCTGTATTGTGGTTTTTCCTGTAGGTTTTCATCCAGTGGTACCACAGGATTTGGTCTTATATGTAAATCTTTATTCCATGTTGAGTTGATTTTTGTATATGGTATGAAATAAGGATTCAATTTCATTCTTTTAGATGTGGATATCCAATTTTTCTAACACTATATTGAAGAGATTGTTCATTTTAGATTCTGTGTTCTGACACGTGGCTAAGGTCTACTGTATTGAACAGCACAAACTTAAATTATTCTCATTGGAACTGAACAGTTTCATAAAGACAAATTTAAAAAAAGTGATTCTCAGTACTTTATCCATTTTTCCTATCTCCTACATTGTTCTGGTATTTAGTTCTTTCTTTTGTTTGTTTGTTTTTGGTAAAGAGGATCGAGCTCAGGTCCTTGCGCTTGTGAGGCAGGCGCCAGAACCACCGAGCTAGTTCTCTGGATGGTATTTAGTTCTTTATTTTTAAATATCTTTTAATTTTTATTCAAGTGTCTTTGAAATACATTAAAATAAAAATAGAATAGAAAACATAGTTTTTTATAAAATTGGCACTCAATTTATTGGATCACTTTTATACCCAGGCTAAGAGGATTGCTATGCAGGGTCCTCTCTGATCATTTCCTTTCATGAGGCAAGATGTCAGAGTAGCCATGTGAAACGACCACCTGAAGCTTTCCAGCCCCACCGACTTTCCCAAATGGCCCCTGACCCTACTTCCAGTGTCTTCTCCAGAGGTGCTCCCTAGAGGGTGCATGGTGGTATGAGTATGACTCTTGCTATGCCTGAGCGATAGCCAAGGAGTTGTTGTGCCCAGATCGCGATATCCCCAAAGACCACCAAGGAGTCGAATCTGATGCAATCACACGAGGAGTTTATTGCATGAGAGCCTGGACTCTCAGACCTCACTGATGCAGTGGTTCCGTACGGAGAGTCTTGACCCCTTTCTAAAGCATAACATTATAGGGTTTGGGAGGCTTGAAATCCTCTTTTTGTCATTGGTGCTACTTTCTACTTCTTATTTCTATTGGGTGTTGCTGGGGCACTTATAAAAGTGGGAAGAAACTTTTTAGGCTTGGCGGGGGAGAGTTCAAAGGGGGGTCAGTGTGCTGTTTCCCGCTCACGGGATGTGGTGTGTTTCCCTTATCTATACAGAACATCCTGTTTTCCTTCTCTGCAAGGTTATGGTTCCCTCTCCCACCCATCTGGCCCTGCTTTTATCTCGACTAAGCAAATTCCTAGAGTTTGAGTTCATCTAGAAGTCAAACTTAACACAAGATGGCTTTTTGTCTTAAAATGGAGTAACTTTGGTTTCCACAGAGTAACTGAAGTTTTCTGAATGTCACAGCAGATGACACAACTTGAATTTTCAAACTGGGGTACATGAGCCTATAATGGAGACACTGGGTGGAACCAGGGGTGAGCAGAAAAAAAGGAAGACTAAATTCTTTCTTTACATCCTTTCACATTCCAGAACAGTCCTCCTAGGTTCTAACAGTCTTCTGAGCATTATTCATGTGTACTCATCAAGGGAGCAAGAACGTATTTCATTTAACAGTTTGAATTGTAACTTCAAATTGAAGGACTCATGTATTAAGGTTGACCTCCATTTGCCTTTTTTCCCTGCATGTATTAGGCCTGGTTAGATGACTGAATGAATTGATGGATGCCTTTGTGTGATTCTTTTAACAATTTGCTAATCAGTTGTGTGAGTCAGCACAAAGTGAAGATGCAAGACCTGCTGTCTAAGTGGGTGGTCCCTGGGAGCAAATATACCTATATACTTTGCTTGTCATCAGGCACCAATACCAGAATTCTATTCATTCATTCGGCAAGTGTTTTTGATTTTTTATTATATATCCACAGCATTTAACATTCTGGTTTGGAAAAATAAATAAGACACAATCTACATTTGAGATCTTATGGGCTGGTGGGAGAAGCAAATACTCAATGATTCAGTGATGAATGAAGCCACAAGAATTTCTTATCACAGTATAGATTGAAAATGGCATTTATTGTTCATTCATCAGTTGAAATAGCTCCTTCTATAGATTTTGCAGGCAACTGGAGAGAGGGGTTGTGGAGTATGTCAAATACAGTGTCATCAAAAATACTGTGAATGTTAAATTTTTTAAAAAGAAATTATTACAATAAAAGACACATTACCACCAATCCCCTTCAATGTTCTCTCCTTCACTTGCAACACACTTATCCCATTATTCTTGCCACTTGCTGAAATAATTCAGGAAGTTACATTTCATGAGTGTTTTTAAGTGTGCTGCCTTGGTTGCCTGATATCCTGAATGGACTAAAAATATTTACTTTTCTCAGTCATATTGACTTTAGGTAATAGTGTTTGTTTTATATGTCATTTAATTATAAATGTTTAATACACTTGGATTTTAAATTTTGTATACAGTGTGTACAAATAAAAATCATTTTTTTGAAAGGACAGGTTTGTTAGAAATCTTTTTTCCAGTAGTCTACTCTGCCTAATTATTTTAGGCACTCTTTTTTCCCTATGATGAATTCTTAAATATAGTATGTGTGTATATATATCTATTTTGTTCTATTTGCACTTTTCTATGTTAGCATTACAGCACTTTCTTTTCTATAAATATATTACACTTTTAAATATCTAACAATTCAAGATCCACTTTAATTTAAAAAATATTTTTGGCTTTTGACATATTCCTGACTTGGAAGAGTTTAGAAATGTCCTGTAAGACTTCTTAAAGCTGCTATTTGGCTTTGTGGTTAGTGTATTTTAAAGTTAAAAATTTATAGGACTGTTGAACTTTGCTAAATGCTTTTTCTGCAAATTTGAGTTGTTTCTGTCTTTTGATTCCTTAGTTTTGTTAATGTGTTGTACCACATTGATTTGTGTTTCCTTAGTCATGACTACATCTTAAGGATAAATCCCACATAATCATGGTGTATGATCGTTTTAATATGCTGTTGAATTTTGTTGGATAGGATTTTATTGAGGATTTTTGCATTCCTACTAATAATGTGGATTGGTCTGTAGTTTTCTTGTAGAATCTTTGTGTGCTTTTGGTATCAGAATAATTCTGGCCTCACAGAATGAGTTTGTAAGTTTTCCCCATCTTCTATTTTTTGCAATAGTTTAAGAATGACTGGTATTAATTCTTCTTTGAGTATTTGGTAGAATTTATCAGTGATATCATTTATCTTGTCTGGAGATTTTCTTTGCTGGAATATTTTTGCTTACTGTTTCATACTCTTTACTTGTTATTGGTCTTTTTAGGCCTTCTTGTTCTTCTTTTTTTTGAGACAGGGCCTCACTATGTAGTTGAGACTGATCTGGAATTCACTATGTAGCCCAGGCTGGTTTGCAACTCACAGCGATCCTCTTGCCTCAGCCTCCCGAGTGCTGGGATTACAGGTGTGTGCCATCATGTCTAGCTTCTTCTTTTTCTTCTTGATTCAGTTTTGTTGCATGTTTCAAGGAATTTATCCATTTCTTTTAAGTTTGGCACCTTTGAGTGAATTTTATAGTGAGATGCTTTCTTTTAAAGGACAAGGCCAGGTCTTATGGGTTGTGTTCAGAAATGTGTTGGACTTTTCTTTTAGGGGACACTTTCTGTATTTATTTTAACAATAAATATTATTTAAAACCACAAATCACAATTTAATACTTTCATGGTGTATAATGTGTGACTTTAAGGTAAGCATATAATGTAGAATGTTTTAACTAAGCTAGCTGACATATCCATCACCTTGCTTACCAATTGATTTTAATGGTGAGATATTTCTGAGCAATGCCACAGGTTCACTTCTGTGTTCATTGGTCCTACACAGCTAATATTCTTGAGTTGGAGTAACTTTCTTGTACTCACTTTCTTTTCTCTTGAGTCACTTCATCTTGTTCAAATATATCCATCAGCAGATTCTTGAATTTTTTCTGAGACTTTGAGTGTCTGAAATGTTTTTTTTTTCTACTTGGATCAATTCTATAATTTCAAGATGAAAGTTATTTTATACGGAAATGTTGAATGTAGTTCTCTGTTGAGCTCTAGTGTTGCTGAAAAGAAGCCAAAGATTTTCTGATTCGTATTCTTTTTGTGGGCATATGTATTTTAAGCCTGTGGAAGTTTTAGGAACACAAGCATTCTGAACATTTATGATGACATGACTTTGAATATTTCTATATTCATTGTGATAAACATTCATAGCACTCTTTAAATTTAGAGATCCAGCCAGGTGTAGTGGCGGTGGTGCACGCCTGCAATCTCAGCACTCCGGAGGCTAAGGTAGGAGGATTGCCTCAAATTCAAGGCCACCCTGGATTACATAGTGAGGTTCTGTCTACAAACAAAAACAAGAACAAGAACAACAACAGCAACAAACCAAAAAGAAAAAAAAAAGAACAAATCTAGAATCTGTGTCTTTTAGTTCTGCTTTATTTACACATTTATTATCATTTAGTGTGGTATTTCCACAAATGCATACAGTGTGCACTAATTAAAATCCAACTACTTTTATCCCTTTCCATTTGTCCTTTTTATGGTAGTAGTAATAATAATACATTATTTTCATTGCTATAAATATATTATACTCTTACATATCTGGCAATGCAAGATCCATTTTTCCTCTCCCTTTAACTCTTTCCTAATACCTACTAATTACTATTCTAGTTTCAGGTCTACACGTTAAGTTTTCATATATGAAAGAGAACATGCAACATTTGGCTTTATGTGTTAGTCTTATTTCACTTAATACAATGTCCCTTTCTTTAGCTCTGTTTATTTTCCAATTTTAATTTTTTATTAGTACATGTGTGCAGTGTATAATGATCAGATTCCTACTGTGGAGTTAGTCAATGTATACAACATATCTCAATTCTTTTGTTATTCCCTTTCCCTTCCCCCTCTCCCTCTCCTACCATCTCTTGGTTCCCTTCCCACACGCAAAAGATCTATCTCTTTATTATCTACAATTTACTTTTCTTTTCACATATATTATGAGCTATTCACATAAGAGTAAGCACATGATTTTTAAGCCTATGTATTTGATTTATTTCACTTAACATTATGATCTCAAACTGCACCATTTTCTGACAAACCACTCAAGTTTATCCATTTTTTTTTT
>NW_022900928.1:71197653-71203500 GCF_012274545.1 Fukomys damarensis
ATTTGTATTTCTTCTGAGAAATTCATTTCAGTTGCCCATTTTTTGATTGTCTTTTATTTTGGGGAGTCTAGCTTTGTTTTTTGCCTTCTTTATTCTAGATATTAGTCCTTTGAGGAATAGTTAATAATTTTTTTTTTCTTTTTTGGCCATTCTGTAGGTAGTGACTTTACTTTGCTCACTTCTTGGCTGGGAAGAAGCTTTTTAATTTGATGATGATCCTATTTGTTGATACTTGTTGTTCTTCTGCAATTGTGGTTCTCTTCAGAATGTCCTTGCTTATGCCCATGTTTTAAAGGGTTTTAATTATTTTATCTTCCAGAAGACGAACTGCTTCTGTTTTAACATTTAGATCTTTGATTCATTAAGTTCCTCTCCTCTTCTGTTTCTCTAGGCTTCTTTAATGTTGAGATTCCTAATTTGATTCTATGACATTTGTAGCTTTTCGCTTGTGTATTCCTTTCATCATTTTGTTCTGTTTGTGGGATAGTTTAATGACTTGATTTCCTGTGCTTCTTATAGAAAGTTTTGTTAGGCTATCAATTTTTTTTTATGTTCAAGATTCCTTTGTTGGTAGTTGATTGATAGTTTTCACACTATTCTGTTCATATCATTTTGTTCTGTTTGTGGGATAGTTTAATGACTTGATTTCCTGTGCTTCTTATAGAAAATTTTGTTAGGCTATCAATTTTTTTTTTATGTTCAAGATTCCTTTGTTGGTAGTTGATTGATAGTTTTCACACTATTCTGTTCTTCCTTTATAGAAATTATTTCTTCTTTGTCTGAGAATATACTTTTTTTTTAGTGCGTATTGATTCTATAGACTAATGAGTTTTGTTCTGGCATTTTCACACATGCATGTAACATATCTTGATCATATCCACCCCCTATTATACATTGTAAACTTTCATTTTATTTTCTGCATTATATCTGTTTCCTTGAAATTTTCTTGAAAGCTTTATTATTTTGCTCTCTATGTGGAGATTTCTTCAAGTGGTGGTCTTTGGCTTTCTGTTTAGAGACTGAGACTCTCAAAAGCTGATTTTAAGTGTGAGTGTGGATAGAGATCATCCCTGCTAAGTTTTACTTTTCGGTAAAATTGTTACAACTCTTAGAAGATGCCCCAAACATCAGTAAATAGAATTCTTTTTCCCCGAGCACTCAATTTTTATCTGTAAAAAGTGAAGGGGACACATACTTAGTAATTTGGACTCAAGAACTCTAGCAATCTCAGACCTGGCCTGTGTACCTTCTGTACTGCTGGGCAATTTTGGATGAACAGGCTCAAGTGTTTCATGTACAATTCTTTTGAACTGATTGTAGAGTAAGCTGCCATGGAAATGCAGGAAGAACTTTAGATTCTTCTTCAACAATAATACCTCTAAAATAATGGGTTTAATGTACCAATACTTTCCAAATATGTAATAATACAGATATTCAATAAAAATAATTTATGAATACCATTTAAATGTTCTCATGGTCCACCAAAGAATCTAGTGACTATTTATGATTGAGTTTAATTCTACATTTGTTCTTTCTAGGTCAGATCCTAAGCCAAATTACTCAGATTCTCTGTCTCAATTTTTATTTTATAATTACAGTAGCAATAGTGTCTATCTGTTAAATTATAAGGAATAAATAAGTTTATTATATACATATGTACATCATCATCATACATTTAAGTTCCTAAAACAATATTTATGTTCATTACATGTTAAGTGTATTCATTATTATCATGCATGACCTTACAAAGTCTATAGCATCTCTCCACTTATTTTTGTCATCTTTACTGTCTTTGGCAATGTTTTGTAGTTTTCACTGTAGTGTTTCTACAAGTCCCCTTAATTTAAAAAGTTTCCACATGTTGAGGTGGCTCTACATTTAGATTTCAGTTAATATTTATAACCTCTTTTTGGTGTTTCCTATTTGAGTGAAAAATTCTTTGGGTAGTGTGCATTGACACTCAAACATTTTGGAGATGGTTTAATTCTATTTGCCTTCCTCTATATTTTCCCAGAGATTGTAGTTGCTCTGGGTTCCCCCAGGCCACTAGAAAGGGAGTTTTTTCCTCCTCATATTTCTTATCTAATTTTAGAGAAAACATCAGATCTTTATTATATTCTTATAGCATATAGGAGCAACATTTTCAAGCCATATGCAGGGTAAAATATTAAAACTCAGAAATTGTCAAGGATGCTTTGTTGAATTTTATATCAGATGAGGGAAGTAAGGCTTGGAGATCTTGGATTGCTGCTATTAATACAACTAGTTACTGGCAGAATTGAAATTCAGCTTCACCCTAGCAATATTTTTTTATATATTAATTTTTGAGAACTGATTACTTTTGATTTTCATAAATCAGAAATATCATGCTATCCTGACTTTCATGGTATTTATCATATCAATGTGTGACATTCACTTGCTTAGTGGTTTATAGAACTACTTGAAAACATTCTTCTCAGAGTAAATGAATAGAAGAACATCCTCAGAATGGGAAGAGGAAATTATTTTTGATAGCTTTGCTGATGCCTTGCTAAATATGTCCAATTTCTCGGCAGGTTCATTTACTAGGTCATACCAAACAGATGAATCCAGCAAATCATTCCCAGGTAACATTTGTCTTACTTGGACTCTCTCAAATATGGGGGCTTCGTTTCCTCTTCTTCATTGTCTTCTCAGCTGTGTATCTCATGACAGTAACTGGAAACCTCCTTATTGTGGTCATAGTGACCACTGATACACGTTTGCATATAACCATGTATTTCCTATTAGGCAATCTTTCTTTCTTGGACTTTTCCTACTCTTCCATCACTGCACCTAGGATGCTGGTTGACTTGCTCTCAGGCAACCCCACCATTTCGTTTGGTGCCTGCTTGACCCAGCTCTTCTTCTTCCACTTCATTGGAGGCATCAAGATCTTCCTGCTGACCGTCATGGCCTATGATCGTTATGTTGCCATTTCCCAGCCCCTGCGCTACACACTCATAATGAATCAGAAAGTCTGTGGGCTCTTTATGGCAGCATCCTGGGTAGGAGGCTTCATCCACTCCATTGTACAGGTTGCCTTGACTATCCAGCTGCCATTCTGTGGGCCTGACAAGCTGGACAACTTTTACTGTGATGTGCCTCAGCTGATCAAATTGGCATGCACTGATACCTTTGTCATAGAGCTTCTGATGGTGTCGAACAATGGCCTGGTCACCCTGATGTGTTTTCTAGTGTTGCTGGGATCCTATACTGCACTTTTAGTGATGCTTCGAAGTCATTCACAAGAAGCTCGCAGCAAGGCCCTATCCACTTGTGTCTCTCACATTGCTGTGGTGACCTTAATCTTTGTGCCTTGCATCTATATCTATGCGAGGCCTTTTCGGACGTTCCCCATGGACAAGGCAGTCTCTGTGCTATACACAATGGTCACTCCGATGCTGAATCCTGCCATTTATACTCTGAGAAACAAAGAAGTGATCATGGCTATGAAGAAACTGTGGAGGAGGCAGAAGGATTTTACTGGTCCCCCAAAGCATTGATGAGAATCTGAGAATCTAAGAAGTGATTTAGTATACCAGTCTGCTGGAGGAGACCTGTTCATAGGTAAAACTCCTTGTCTGGTGCTTCTTTATTGTTTTGAGCCATAGTCAATTTCTGGTGACCTGAGCTTTTAGCTGATCTAGAACATGGGAGGAGTATCCTAGAATTACTCCCCAGTATTACCTAGAGAAAAAGCATCAAGTGCATTTCCTCAGAGAGAATTTTCCTAGATCAGCATGACTTGCTCTTGCTAAGAAAGTTCCAGGAACAGTAAGCACAGAGGTGGTAAAGTTAACATCTTTTTTCTGATGTCAATTCTTGGACACAGAATACATTTATAGAGGTAAACTTGGAGATGGTTAATTAGGGGCTTAAAATAAATGCAGGGCCCTGAGCCCTATTTTAGATGAGCTGGATATTTGTCAATGAAAAAGAAAATTACTCTGAGAAAATATCTTTCTAATAGTTTCTTTTTTTTTGAAACAGGGTCTCACTATGTAGTTGAGACTGACCTGGAACTCACTATGTAGCTCAGGCTGGTCTCAAACTCACAGCAATCCTTCTGCCTCAGCCTCCTGAGTGCTGGGATTACAGGCGTGCGCCACTACACCCGGCTACTCTGATAGTTTCTTAGAGTCGTCATTTCTGCCATGTTTATGATGGTCATTTTCATCATCATCATCATCATGACATAAATAGTATTTGGCTAGAACTTAATATATGTCAAGTACTTTAATATATGTCAAGTACTTTATATTCATTATTTATTTTAATTCAGCATTTTAATCAAGTAGTTATCTTCATTTTAAAAGATGAATAAGTTAGAGACATCTAATAACTTATTTAAGGCCACCCAGATCTATATAACTTTGAAGCTCAAGTTTCAGTTGGCACATCTAAAACATCTTGTCTCTTTGTGAATTTATATCAGTTAGACTGACATCATAGACAGGCTTGGCATTTTCATTTGGACTAGGCCAACTGTGGTTGAGAAAATGAGATTAGATATTGGAATGTAGGGAACTGAATCATGTTAGAAGCAAACACATGTGGAATTGAGGAAAAAGCGTTGGAAAATAAAGGGGGAATTTGCTTGACAGGACTAATATTTGGAAGCCTTGTATGTGTAGATGGTTTTTTCATACCTTTGTTCAAAATCTCAGTGTTTTAAATTTAGCTTCCTTTTAGGCTAGCAGAACCACAGCTGACTACTTTAATGAAATTTCATTCTCTGGTTCTTAAATACAGAAAGGTATGAGATAATTCATAGGTATCCCTAGCATTCATAAGTATCCCTAACTCAACTGAAGAGGAAGGGAAAAATGGTTGTGGTCCTTTCTCATAGCATCTCTCTATTCCTCCCCAGCATTTTAATTCTTCCTCCAGCCAGATTTCTATACATATTCTATAATCAAGTTACTCAAACTTCTCTCACATGTGTCCTTGGATGGACCTGCACCTTTTTATACCACATTCATACATACAAGTTTATTTTAAGACAGATCAAGCAAGAATCAAACTTCTCTCACATGTGTCCTTGGACCTGCACCTTTTTATACCACATTCATACATACAAGTTTATTTTAAGACAGATCAAGCAAGATTTTGGTTACTTAACTTATTTAATCAGTGATAACCTTTATGGATGTGGGATAGACAGAACATGATATCCAGTAAATGAGTCTATAATCTTAGAGTTATTCCATTACATAGGATTTACATTTTAGCAAGTAATTTAGCATAAACAAAGTTGCTTCCTACAATAGCTAATTATGAAGAAATATTTAGGATACAGGGCCTAGGACATGGCTCAAACTACAAAGAGAAAAGACATGGGGTTAGAGAAAAAGTAGTTTAGAATATTGAACGAGAAGTCACGACAATATTAGAGAGAGTATACTTTAGTGGAAAAAAATTTAGAGTCACACGACGAAAGTCAGAGTTCTCTTTGTATAGAATTTAGTTTAGCTTCAAGAGTTGAGTTTTTTTCCATTTACCCATGAACTTGTAGTAGGACCATATATTTATATAAATCAATTTATGTAGATTTTAATAACATGTGATTTTCTTTACCAGGATCACTTTGCTAGATAGTAGGGAAATATAGCTAATTTTAGACAAATCTAGTATACTCACTTCTGTGAATAAAATCAAATAGTATGTTTAAGTAAATGATCATTTTCTTTAGAAAACAACTCAGTTCTTAGGACTTTTTTCCCTTCTCCTCTGTGCTGGGATGCTTTCTGGACTCACAATTGGACATGAAAATACTTCTGACTATTAGCATTCTGTTGACCCTTGATGGTAAAGTCTCTCCGCAGA
>NW_022900928.1:71205319-71206431 GCF_012274545.1 Fukomys damarensis
TGGTACTGAGGATTGAACTCGGGTCCTTGAGCTTGTGAGGCAGGCTCCAGAACCACTGAGCTAAGACCCCAGCCCAGCAAGTGAATTGTTCAAGTGTACCATTTATACTAAATAGTACTCTTCCCCTCCTCCTTTGCAGTAGTAGGGATTGAACACAGATCCTTTGCATTGAGCTATAGTCACAGCACTTTTTAATTTTCCTTTTTAATTTTGAGATAGAGCCTCCAGGCTGAATATGAACATTGATCCTCCTGCCGGCAGCCTCTCAAAGTGTTGGAATTATAGGCATGCACCACCACACCTAGCTTAAACTCCACTTCTTACATACTAAGAACAAAGTTGCTTTTACCAGATTCTGCTTACTTTTCCATTCCTGTGTCTTCCTTTTCTTTGCTAGTTGTATTTCTTTTAGCTTCTTGACTATGCTCAGGATATTGTTGGGAGCAATTCTACATGATTTTGGGGAAAAATCATTTCATAATTAAATCATGATTAGGGCCTACTTTTCCTGTTTACAGGCCAGCTGTGCCATGTGGAGACATAACTCTGTTTTTGCTTCCAGTCACAGCTAGACCTTAATGGTCCTGTGATGACTCCAGAGCAGGACTATGCCAGCTGGAGACATCCTGGGAGGAATCAAATCTTCATCTGCAAAATTCCTCATTGTTCTAGGATCATAGCCACCACCCTCTGAATCATTTGCTGCTTTTTGCTGATGTTCTAAATAAAGGTGTGGCAAGCTTCAAGTGTGGGAAGGTGTCTTAGCCATCCAGAGCACCAAAGCTCAGTTTCTTCTCTAAGTCTCATTTTCTGTCTATATACTAATTTACTTCGTGCTGTTATGGCTCGAAGGAGACTAGGAGCTGATGCAGAAGTTCTAATAACGTCCCCTTTCCCTGTTCCCTACTGAACACCTCTGAGTCTTTGCACATGCAACTCCTGCGGCAGGAACTGAAAGAAACCGGCACCTGCCAAGGATCACTCCGCGCACCGACAGAGCTAGTATGAGAGACCTTTATTAAGGAGCCCAGGTGGCACAGTGGCCCACTCTGTGAAAAGAGAATGAGAGAGAGAGAGAGAGAGAGAGAGAGAGAGAGAGAGAGAGAGAGGGG
>NW_022900928.1:71207730-71309556 GCF_012274545.1 Fukomys damarensis
AGAGAGAGAGGAAATGGGAAGGGGCTTAGTTATATATTGGGCGACTGGTGCAGGCAGGTCAGGGATTGTGTCAGCTGCACGGGTAGCCACTCAGGGGTCACTCTTGGACATTTATTTTCTATGCAGACAAGCCTTGTTCGTGCGCCGGTCTCATGACCAGGGACGCGTGAGGTAGGAAGTGGAAACTAAGGTGAAGAAGGAAGTTATTTATCGGAATGGCAGCAGCCGTTGCAAGGCACTTATCTTATAGGAATACTGACAGATCCCTTCTTCACCTGTATTATTCCCAAGGGTCTCAGGTGAAATACCATTTCTCCTGGCAAGATTTTACTACCCTTTTCATTTTGTAGTAGCCCTTCTTTGTCCTCCTTAGAAACTCTGATTCTCAACTCATAGTGCTTGCTAACTGCTGTGGCTTCTGCCTAGTAGCCTAGGTGTGGTAGTAGCCTGAAGATCTGTGCACAGGTAGAATGTTTATCTTATCAATTCTGCTTCCAAAATGTGGCAGCTGTGTACTTACTCTGCCTTCCATGGTTAACAATGAATTCATAGCAAGATACTTCATTGAAGCTATAAAATAGCTTCCTCACTGATCCTCGGAATCACTCCACTTTGAGCCCTTTGCAATCACCTGTCCCCATAACAGATACTTGATCTTTTAAAATATGACTTGATCACACCCTTGCTCAAACATTTCAGAGGATTTCCACTGCATCCTCACAATCAGTGTAATCATTATATAATGCAAACATGTGCTAGGAATGGAATTATATGAGAAAATGAAAAATAATGGAAACAAAGTCTTTGTAGATGGGCAAGGAGAGAGGGGTTGAAGGGAGAACAGGCGAATGGGGAAAAATAAGAAATAAGGTCAATTATGTAAAGGTACAAATTTCCAACAATTAATGTCATTATATTGTATACATTAAATGTACCAATAAAATTAATTTTAAAAAACCTAAAAAGAGATGAAAATCAATCTAAACATTATAAAGTCCTATTTGGCCTGGTCTCCACTCATTTTTCTTATCTCATTTTTTGAATTCTCCATGTAAATTTCTTTTTCTTATCTTCTCACTCCTAGACATTGTGTATACTCTTCACTACCTCTGGAATGTTTCTTTCCTTCTTTTATGTCTGGCTAACACATGCTAATGTCAATCACCAGATTAAAGATCACTTCCTCCAATGCATTTTCCCTAACCTTTAATTCAAACTAGTTTGTCCTTGTGTATATATGTATGAATGTCAGCCACCCTCATTGTACTGTAAATAACAGCAAGAGCCACATCTCCTCTGTGTACTTCTGTCTTCCCCAAGTCTAGCCTAGATTAGGCTGCAACAACAGAGGTGCTCTGTGTATGATAGTGAGCAGCTGTTGATATGCCAGTTTGTACACAGCCTGCTCTGAACTTGCCTTCCCAGTAGGCCATGCACCTCTTTAGAGTCTGCAGCTTAGACCTCTCCTTTGCCTTCCTGTATTCCTGAATAGGGAATGTGTTTCTCTGCAATTAAAGCCAAACTTACTGGTGGAAAAGTTTTCCCCCATTCCCTCATTGTGTCCAGGCTTCCAGACACTTCCTCTCAAGCATCTCAGGAATTTTCTTTGCTCTCAGTTTTATTACTTCTATCTGTGTGCCAAATGTAAATGAGATGTGGCTCTGTTCACTGAGCTTGCTCTCTGTAATATTTGATAACTGGTGAATTTGTTGGGCCCAAGTGAATTGTGCCCTGTATAACCAATACAAAGTGTTTAACTCCTGCAAGCCTGCCCCTTCCCGAGAGTATAACCTGCCCTGCTCAACCCCAAGTGGGGATCAGTCTCTTTGTGGAGTAGTCCCAGACTGACCCAGTGGCATTAAAAATAAAACTGTACACTCTTGTGAGAGCATGAGGGGACAATTGGCTGAGCACCAGAATGCTGGTTCTCATGAACATGTGTCCTTAAGGAGATGTGCTAGAGCCCAAGATCCTCTTCTGTTCTTTGTGAACATCACCCCAGGCTCATTCTTTGTTCTTGTTGCTGATGAACACTCCCTTGTGGTCATAACATGTGCTGTTTTATCCAGATGTCCTATCATTATTAGGAACAATGTGTATCTGCTTGTGCTTCCTTATGATTGCTGTTAATCATTCACCACAATGACTTTGCTTTCTTGTGTGACCCAGATGGTCCCTATAAAGACCCTGGGTGAGAGAATAAAGATTACCATTAGCCATCAGCTTTTGGTCATTCTCATTGTTGTCCGCAGTCGTTTCCCTGAGACCCCACTCCTTGAGAATGAAACTCCAACACATTTCGCCTCCAAAACTTCTGGGTATGTCTTCCATTCTCTTGGACTACCTGTTTGTATGTTCTGGCTGGTGCTTTGCTGCTACATTCCCAGCCCTGCTGGCACAGTATCTAAAACATTAGATACTTAATATTGTTTCTTAAATGACCATCGCTATAATTGCACCATTTAGGTGGACTTTGATTTGATAATGAAGGATATCCAAATATTTCACTAGTCTTGGCATTCTTCCTTATGTAATTCCTATCAGAGTAACATAAGGAATGATGAAAAATGAGAGTCAAATAAACATTCATTACTGCAAGAGGCCTGATTTTCCCATTGCAGAGGTTCTGGTTGATCCTGTTTTTAACCCACACTCCAGCGGGAAGGCTTCAGAAGGCCTTACTCCCCCTCTAAGCTCCCAGTTAGACTCTCCATACTCTGCCATGCCCTGAGTGATGCATGGAATGAAGGACTGAGTGGTGATAAGGGTCCTTCAGCACATGTGAGGAAGAAAAGGACCTGTCTCCTGCATGGAGGCCACACACTCAAGTATGCTCTTGAATCCAGATATACCGCTTTGGAGATGTGTCCTAACCAGAATTCCAAAATATGACCAATTGGATCAGCCTTCCTGGTGTGGAGGTGAAGATATTAGGAAGACTGTAGGGAGGACAATGAAGACTAAATCCCATACTACACATCGTGTATTTATAAAGACTTTCATTAGGTAAGAAAAGTTCAGCGTGTTGCGCAAGTCCTTTACTATTCCTGACAATATCTAATCTCTTTTTAAATGTATTCATTCAATTAATATTTAATTTAATAGGGAAATGTCTTTTGACTTGTGATCCACACGGTTTCCTTCAAGCAGTGGCCCAAGGTGCTGCTTCAGGGCATCATCTCCCAGTGCACGCTTTACTTTGTACTTAGTAGATTGAAGATGAATGGGATCGGAGAGGTGTGATGACAAACCCAGGACAAAGGCACCTGTGTTGAGCAGCACGAACTGAGCCATTAAATACAGATGCAGAGAAAGATGGAGCTGCCGCACACTATGTCCATCGCTATGAGATGTGAGGTATAAGTGGAAAATGCTTTCTTTTGGTTGGCTGCTTGAGCACCCTGAGAACAATGGCAAGGATACAGGCATAGGAAACCAAGCATCATAAAGCCAATAAAGAAGACAGAAGGTATCAGCTCAAGCAGGTGGGTGTACCCAAAAGAGAGCCAACTGTCATAAAAAAAAGTAGTCAGTCCTATTAGGGCCACAGAGAGGTAGGCTAGCCGTTAGCATGATGGGACAAAGTGTTATAGCTGTCTCAGTGAAAAGTTCACCCCACAAAAGTGTCCAAATTAAACGAGTCTTTTTAATAGCTAGTGACCAAGGGCAAGCCCATGCTCTAATCTTCCTTGGTAGTGATTAAGCAGGGAAGCCCAGTTCTAAAGGGAAAAACCACACAAAAAATGTCATGATCTCATCTTTGAGCAAGCACAGGGGTAGAAAAGCAGATTGCAAGTTAGATTAAAACCCAATTATCGGGATCCAGCAGGAAATTCCTATCCTTATGGTTAGGACCACAGTATGACATGTCCTGTCCTTTGTTCTTAACCACAAGGTAAGCTATGAGCTGGATAACTTATCACTTTAAACAAGCAGTCTAGGGAGAAAAAAGGGTAAGTTTTAGGCACAGGCTATTGCAGGGTGGGTTTCTGGTTAAATTGCTTACTTCACAAAGGACCCATTGGAACCAGATAACCAGGAGGCCAATACTTGTTGGGAACAGGTATAACCACTATCAGGATCTCATAGTAGAGCAGTTGGAATATTACCAGGTAACAGTCCAAAGATGTGATGGCTAAGAGGAAGAGGAAGAAGCCATTGGTTTTTAGGGGAAGTAAGGACAGGATTAGATCCTAGCATGCAGAAAGAAAATTCTATGTGCCACTTGGCCATAGCCAAGACCAGCCCAGGTCAATGACACCATGGCACCTGCATTATAGCACCTGTGCCCAAAGACTCCATGAGTCTTGCTCACCCTCTCTAAAAAGTTAATCTTAATCTAAGGGAAAAACAAGTTCCCATTAACCTAAGACTCACTTCTTTCAAGACTGCTTTGTTCTGTTCTTGCTAGGCCTTTCTCACATCAGCATATCTGACCATCACCCTACATATCTGACCATGTGCCCTCTTGCTGCTTACTGTTCAATAAATACTAATAATTTTGGAAGTTCGGGGTAACTGCTTATTAGAAGCTCTGATTGCCCAGACCTCGTTTTCTTTACTATTTGTCTTCCTTTAGTGTTTTGTACCTAATCAGGGGCCAGGGGCCTCATTGGGGTCCCCAATAAAATCACATCATGACATTAGAAATCAATGGCAAAAGAAACCACAGAAATTATGCAAAAATATGGAAGTTTAAAAAATACTCTCTTAAATAATCAATGATTCACAGAAAAATCCAATAAAGAAATTAGACAGTTCCATGAACAAATGATAATGCCCATACAGTGTACCAGAACTTATGGGACACAATGAAAGTTATTCTTAGAGGGAAGTTTATAGCTATCAATGCCCATATCAGAAAAACAGAGTATGTCCACATAAATAACTTAATGATGCACCTCAAAGTCCTATAAAAACAACAAAAATCCAAATCTGAAAGTAGTATAAAGAAGGAAATTATTAAGATAATAGCACAAGTTAATGAAATTGATACTAAATAATACAAGGAATCAATAAATTGAAGAGCTATCTAATTTGAAAGATTAAATAAAATAGACAAACTCTTAGCCAGTTTTCCCCTCAAAAGGAAAGAAAGACCTAAATCAATGCAATTAGAAAGTAAAAAGCTGAAATCACAATAGACACTGATGAAATCCAGATTATTAGTAACTATTCTGAAAACTCATATTCCAGAAAAACTCAGAAGAAATTGATAGATCACTGTACATATGAATTATCAAATCTGAACCAAGAAGATAAAACACCCCTGAATGACACAATAAAAGACAATAAAATTAAAGCAATAATAAAAAAACCTAACAAGTAAGAAAACCTCAGGACCTGATGGATTCACTGCTGAATTCTACAAGAACTTCTGAGAAGATCTAACATTAATACTCCTTAAACTCTTTAATGATTAAAAGGAAAAAAGTACTCCCAAAGTTATTCCTAGAAGCTAGCATCACCCTCATTACAAAAAGACAAGGATCCAACCAAAAAAAAAAAGGTATATGTCAATGTCTTAATGAATATAGACACAAAAATACTCAACAAGGTACTGCCAAACAGAATGCAACAAATCATCAAGAAAAGCACACATCATGATTAAGTAGGCCTTATTCCAGGGAAGAAGGAATGGCTCAATACACATAAATCAATGTATGTAATACATCACATAAATAGAAGTAGGCATAAAAATCACGTGATCATCTCAATAGACACAGGAAAAAGCCTTGAGAAAATGTAACATCCATTCATGGCAAAACAACAATAACAACAACCAAAACCCCAAAAGAACAACAAAAAACAAACTGAAGAAAATAAGCATAGAAAGACATTATTACATTACGAAAAAGCTCTTTATGGCAAACCAATGGCAAACATCATATTAAATAGGAAAATACTGAAAACTTTCCCTCTAAAATCAGAAACAAGTCAAGGATGTTCACTATCACCACTTCTGTTCAATGTAGTAATCAAGACCTTAGACATAGCAATCAGGCAATAGTGATAAGTAAAAGAAAGAGATACGTATAGAAAGGGAGAAGTCAAATTATCATTACTGGCAGACATTATCCTCTAGAGAGAAAGCCCATAAAAATCACAAAAGATTCCTAGAATTAATAATCAAATTCAACAATGTAGTTGAATACAAAATAAACACAGAAAAATCAATAGCATTCCTGTAACCAACAATAGACTCAATGAGAAAGATATTAGGAAAACAATAGGATTAATACAAAAATTTAGTACATAGGAATTAACCTAAGGAAGTGAAAGACCTCTACAATGAAAATTACAGTACTCTGAAAAAAGAGCTTGAAGAGGACAACAGAAAAAAGAAAGCCCCTTCTCCTGGATATTCTGAGTCAATACAGTCAAAATGGTTATACTTGTAAAAACTGATGTGCCAGTTTAAAGTAATCCCAATCACAAACACCAACAGCATTCCTCAGGGAACTAGAGAAAACAATCCTAAAATTCATATGGAACAAGCAGAGTCCCACAATAGTGAAAGCAATTCTCAACAACAAGAGAAAAATAGGCATCACAGTGATGGACATCAAATCATATTGCAAACCTAGAGTGAAAAAAAGATACTGACACAAAGAACAGACACATTGACCAATGGGACAGAACAGAGGATACAGAAAACAATTTCATGCTCAAGCAGCTATCTGATCTTTGACAAAGGAGCTCAAAGCATGCACTGGGAGAACAGATAGCCTCTTTGATAAATGGTGCTGGACACCTCAGCAAGTGGTGGAGTGTCGGTGACTGGGCCCATGATCCTTAGGGTGAAGCTGCCAGGCAGGTGGAGTCCCAAGAGGGTCCTAAAGGGTTGCTGTGAGCGAGTGAGCCGGTGCCTGGGCGAGGCTCGGTCCAGACCCAAGCTGGGGATATCTTCCTTCTGGAGACCACACCTTCCAGGGGGAAGGGCCAGAAAGTGGACATGGTTAATAAGTGGAAGGAAGCAAGGGCTCAGATGACCCAGAACTTCAGAATCTTGAGTGGCATCAACATTTCTGGTAGCCTCGGCCTTCCCACTGCTGCCTCTTCCCTCTGAGGGCTCATCCTGAATGAACTGCGGTGGCTTTTCCTTACAGGTGGCAGTGACCTGCAAGGATGTAGCTGTGCTCTTTACTCAGGGTGAGTGGAGGGACCTCTGCAGAGAAGATTGTACCGGAATGTGATGCTGGAGAACTCTGGGATACTGGCTTCCCTGGGATTCTGCTTTACCAAGCCAAAGGTGATTTCCCTCTTGCAGCAAGGAGAGGATCCCTGGAAGCTTGAAAAGAAAACCCTGGAGGTCCCTCTCTCCTGGATGTAAGAGCAGTATTCAAACCTAAGACAGACATCTCATGATTACAAATATTAGCACTGGCCGTGTAAGATGAAACATGGGATTTTCCTGTCTTTATCAGCATAACACAATATATGCATTATGTAAACTGAGAAAAATTGGGGTTTAGGGTGACTAGATTTCTCGGAAGACAACTGTTCAGGCAGTAACATATTAGAAGTAACTTAAAAACAAAAGAGTTGATCTTAAAAGTAAATGTAATTTTATAGCATAGGACCAAATAAAAGAAAAACAAACTACAAACTAACTCAGTGCCTGGAATTTACCTTTTCCTAACTTATTGTTAAACTTTTTGCATGATTTTCATTAAAAAAGAGAAAAAAATTAAGAAATTGTGCTGAAAAAACTGGCTATAGACATGCAGAAGATTGACTCTGGACCTATCTTTCTCACCATGTACTAAGCTAAAATCAAAATGGATCAAATATCTCAATGTTAAACAGAAACACAATCTGCTGGAAGATAAAATAGGTAAAAATCTTGAAGGCACAGATGTAGGAAAAGACTTTCTGAAAAGAATCTCAATTGGATAAGAATCAACAAATATTATCATATCAATTTAAATATTGTCAGCACAGCAAAGCAAACAATAAACATGAAAAGACAGTGTAAAAAATGACAAAAACATTTATCAGCTATTGCTGAGAGGACTAGTACATGGAATATGTAAAGACTAAAAAAGCTAGGTCTCCCCCGCAAAAAAACATTAAAAAATGGTCAACTGAAATGAAGAGTGACTTCTCAAAAGAAGTAAAAATGATCAAAAATACATGAAAAAAAGTTCAACATTGTCTCCTGCAAGAGAAATGTAAATTAAAACAACACTGAAGTTCCATCTTACTCTAGAAAGAATAGCCATCATCAAGAAATCAAATAATAAAAATGCTGATGAGGCTGCAGGCAAAAGGAACTCTTCTGCATTGTTGGAGAGAATGTAAACTAGTCTAACCACTATGGAAATCAATACAGAGATTTCTCAAAAAACTAAAACTAGAAATTCCATTTGACCTAAATTCCCTTTCTAAGTATCTTCCCAAAAGAATAACAACATCATATTACAATGATGCCTATGGCAGCACTATTCATTAATAGCTAAATCTTAGAAGCTGATTATATTTCCATCAACCGATGAATATGTAAAGAAAATGAGGTATTTATACACAATACAATATCACCATCACGAAGAAGGAAAATTTGAGTAATTTGTAGGAAAACAGAGGCACCTTGAGACCATAAATCTAAGTGAAATAAATCAGAGCACAGGAGGTAAAATATTGTATGGTTTCTCTTATATGAATGAGAAGCATAAAGTATAAATAAATCCCAAAATAAAAGACACATGAAGGTAAATAGAGATCAGAAGGGGAATCTGAAGACTGCAGGGCAGAAAAGGAGAGAAGTAAGAATACTATACATCTCTCTAGTCATGTATGTGTACCAGTCTCCAATGATGAATGTATTCATTATGTATTTAAAATATATACTGGTACAAATTACCTGTAAAACAAAAAAAGCCTGGAAACAAATTCTTCTTGCAGTGGAGCTTGATATAAACTTGTGACATAACCTGTCCTTGTATTACTTAAATCAGAGTTCTTAACATTTCCACAGAAAGCATACATGTTAATGAAATCATGGTTCACATTACTACTGTAGGCCAAAGAATGTTCTGTGAATACATTTCAAGTTTGCCCCTTCAGAATGTTTGGTCTCCTTGGAATGTTGAGGGGCTCAGGAATAATAATTTGTACATATTTCAGTAGTGGTTGCCTTTTAAGTAATCCTAAGTATAATTGGACTATTTCTCAATTTTACTTTTTTCACAATTGTACCTTTATTTAGGCATTTGCTTAATATATATTTTATTTGGTTATGCACTAGCAAAACATTTTCAAGGTTGCACATATAATTTTTACTGATATTTCTACTCTTTTTGGGTTCTTTTTGTTTGTAGTAACACAACAATTTGCCAAAACACCTAGGATAGTATCTTGGGGAATTTTTTTGTATACTTTTATTTACTTTATGAGAAGTTCTTCAGGATCTTCTCTTGAAACATCCTTACATATCTTTGCTTCTTAGAATTACTCACAGCAGCTCTGAGAATTCAAGGAAAATAATTCTGATTTAAGAAAGATAATTCAGGAAGGGTAGGGGGAAGGTAATAAGGGAAAAATATGAGAAAAAAAGGAAATAAAGTGTTTGTAAACGGGGAGGGGAGGAGAGGGTGAAGGGAGGGCAGGGACAAGGGAAAAAATAAGAACGAAGACCACCTGTCATGTAAAGGTACAAGATCCCAATAATGAGTGTAACTGTACTGTATGCCTAAAATGTAACAATAAACTCAATAAAAGAGAAAAAAAGAAAGATAATTCACTGGCTGTTGTAATTGCCTCCTACAGCTCATCCTACTTTCATTTATCTAACTCCAGTCATTCTAGCAGTGTTCACTACATTAAACTTTGTAAATCAGCATTGCTGTCATTAATGTGCCAAAAAAACAAATAATGGTCTTGGGACTCCTATTGTGAACAAAATCTTGATTTTGGCATTTGAGAGCTTCCTGTACCACACTGATCCAAATCCTACTCTGGTCTGAGTTTATGCTGCCATCCTGAGGGGAGGGACTTTGGGACACTCTGAGAACCTGTGAAAGTTCTCTTTGTGACAGTCTTTGAGATGATAACTCTGATTTGGAGGGCGGCAAGAGTATAGCAGTGGCCTTTACATGTCATATTCATGTTTTTCCTGTCCTACGTTCTGATCTATAAATAACAGCATGTAAAGTACGTAAGGCTTTATCCATGAGTCAGTAATTCTGAGTAGTATCCAGTAGAGGTTCCAGGAAAAATGGGAAAGGGATCTTCTTTTATTTAATCTTTTATCACAACACAAATATTTATTAACAATATATATGACAGGTTTAGTTCTATGGTTCTGTAGACAGAGCCCTGAAGAAAAGATACAATATCTGGACCTTTTAGAAATTTAGATTATAATGTATGTGAGTTCATGAATATACATTCATATATTGTGAGAAGATAGAAGGAACAAAGACATACGTAGTATTTCATAGGTACTTCATAGGGATAGATGCTGTAGATGCAAGAAATTTTTTTTATTTTTTTCCTGCTGGGCTATGTGCCTCATTTGGTAGGAAACTGAGATGTGTATAAAATAGTATAGTTGTAATAAGTCAATGTTATTGTCACAAACTATACTGTAAATGCAGAGTGGGTAATTTTCTATTAGCTATAAAGCATGCTCTCTGGGGAGAACACTGGGGAAATATAGGTCTTCCAAGTTTTAATCAGGTCCCTAGGATTTTATATCT
Organism: Fukomys damarensis; assembly: GCF_012274545.1. Classification (NCBI taxonomy): domain Eukaryota; kingdom Metazoa; phylum Chordata; class Mammalia; order Rodentia; family Bathyergidae; genus Fukomys; species Fukomys damarensis. Next base: position 71,218,431 of record NW_022900928.1, read on the forward strand.
CACAAAACCTCTTGGGTCATGTTAACAGCTAGCAGTCTGGGCATGAGTAGACTCTATTTGCCACAACCCAGGCTAGAGAGGAAGCTGAGAAGAGCTATCATCAGAAGACATAATCTGGAATTCACATCTTTTGAGAGCTTTGGGGACTGAGGGCTGTCTTCTGGCTCTTCCAGCCCCAAACTCGTCCAAAACCAAAACAGTAACAATGGTAGAACAGATCTCTTTTCTGGTCTGTTCATTTTACAAATTAATGACAACTATTTGCCCCTTTAGGAGAGCAGGCAAGAGGAGTTAATAAGGTCCTTCCTGGAAAAGCCAGTGCTGAAGGGTGAGTGTTAAGCTGTACCTCTTTTACTTTCTTCTTGCAAACTTCATCTTAGGGTCTGATGAGCTATTGAAACATTTTGTCTCCTGTCTGCTGAGACTTCACTGACCCTGAGGTGGGAGGGGGACTATCAAGACAGAAGTGGAGCAGAAATACTGTAGAGCCAAGGGTGTTCCTTGGCTTCTTGAATCTTATCCCCACAGAAATTGCTTTCTATGTGCTTTTTTAATATTCGTGTTTATATATTCTATTAAAATGGAGAAAATAAAGGCAAAAAGAAGGGTGGGCTTGAGCACATTCTCCCATTCAGGGTCTCAATCTCATTACAGTGAGGTTCGGGGTAGAGAGCCGGAATCTAATTTTAATGTTATTGTGTTACTATTTCAGCCTCACAGACACATGCCAGGAAAGAATGGCCTCAGGCAATGGCTCTTCGTTGGTGACCGAATTTGTCCTCCTGGGTTTAACACAACAGCCAGAGCTCCAACTGCCTCTCTTTTTCCTCTTCTTGGGAATCTATGTGGTCTCCATGTTGGGGAACCTGGGCTTGTTTATTCTGATTTATCTCAATCCTCACCTGCACACTCCCATGTACTACTTTCTCTTCAACCTTTCCTTCACTGACCTCTGTTACTCCTCTGTTATAACCCCCAAAATGATGATGAGTTTTGTGAAACAGAACATCATCTCTTATGCTGGGTGCATGGCTCAGCTCTTTTTCTTTGCTTTCTTTGTTATTGATGAATGCTGTATTTTGACATCAATGGCCTATGACAGGTATGTGGCCATCTGTAAGCCCTTGCTTTACAGAGTCACCATGTCCTATCAAGTCTGCCTCATGTTGATGGTGGGTGGGTATGTGATAGGGTTTACAGGTGGCATGGCTCACACTGGGTGCATGCTGAGACTCAGCTTCTGTAACAGCAATGTCATCAACCATTACATGTGTGACATACCTCCTCTCCTGCAGCTCTCCTGCACAAGTACCGCCATCAATGAGCTGGTTGTTTTCATTGTGGTGGGAGTCAGTATAATAGTGCCTAGTCTCACGATCTTCATTTCTTATACCTTGATCCTTTTCAGTATACTTCGAATCCATTCTACAAAAGGCAGGTCCAAAGCATTTAGTACTTGCAGCTCTCACGTAATTGCTGTTTCTCTTTTCTTTGGATCCTCAGCATTCATATATTTTAAATCTTCTCCTTCTGGGTCTAAGGATGAAGACAAAATATCCACAGTTTTTTATACTATTGTAGGGCCAATGATGAACCCTTTCATTTACAGTTTGAGGAACAAAGATGTTCAAGTTGCACTGCAAAAGACTTTGAAGAAAAGGGTGCTCGCCTAAGTACAGTGGTAACTCAGCTCATGAATTTAATTTTCTCTTCTATTCTGGTCACAAACTGAATTGGATGAGAATGAAATCAAGTTCAATGGTTAGGTTCAATGCTGACCTTATGGGGAAATTTGAATTAAGTTTGTAAACCAACGTCCCACTATAGAAGTTATACTGGTTACAGATGACAAATCTTAATAAAGCACATGATATGTGAAGCTATGAAAAGAAGAGTAAGAAATAATGATAAAATGATAATGACTAAAAAAATAGGGGAAATTGAGTAGTTATAGAAATAACTTCAAAACTATAGACAGCATAAGAGAGAGGATGAACAGCCCTTCATTATTTCAGAGCCAATAGGAAAAATACAGCAGTGTGTTATTCTACAGCTATATTCATAAATTATACAGTTTTCAGAAGAAACAGCTTCATGATAATAAATCCAAAATTGGTAAAGTTATACAAAATTTTTTTCAAACTTAGAATTCCTGTGAAGTGGTGGCAGAGACATTGACTTTGGTGCATTTAGAGTTAGTCATTTATATATTCACTTACTGAATCACTGTTGAGCATTGTTGGGGATTTCGTTTTGGGAGATTCCTTTGATTCCTTGAAAAGGAGAAGCATGGAGGGATGCTATTCTCATTCAGGGCTCTGGGTCATCTCACTTTATTGTCAAGAGAATGTTGAAAAGGGAAAGTGCATATTTTCTTCTAGTCCTGGTTCCTAAGGGCAAGAGAGTGAAAAAAAAAAAAATTTAGAGCAGCCAGATAAAGAAATCCTCCATTAAATTTTATCTCTTGGACTTCAGATCAGGAATGTGGGATGAGGGTGTGCTATGTCTTCACTGGGAAAAATTTTAGTAAAAATTATTAGTTGATGAATTCTTGTCCTGTCAAGCAGGCTTTATAATACCATTAGTGTTCTGTATTTCTTCTTTGTTATTTCCATTCTTCCTTTTGCCTTAGAGGTTTACATGTTATGAGTTATACACTTATTTAATCAACAAGTATAAACAGAGCCCCTATCCTGTACCAGCTTCTGTTTTTAAAATTCAAATATATAGTGGTGAAGGAGACAGTAAACACCTGATTTCTTCTAGGGCTAATTATCTACAGCATGGGGGGAGATGGGGCACAAAAGGGCAGGGAAAAGAGACAGGTGATGAGCAAAGAAACAAACTTAGATAAGAATATATTAGAAGAGTGCTATTAAGACTTAGGTTAAGGTGACGATATTAAGAATAACTGTGCATGCAGCTTAGAAAGGGTGGTCAGGACAGGCTTTTCCGAGGAGGTAGTGTGTGAGCTGCAGTCTCACTGAAGGGAAGGAGGTAGCCATCCAGACAGCATTCCAGGAAGAAGGGTTAATTTTAACAAACATAAGTAGGGCTAGTATCCTGAAAATAGCATATTTTTGAAAGTTATATAAAATGTTCTAAATAAATAGTGATATATATATATATTATACATATAAAATTATATGTATAATTTTAATGGATTGGAACACTATATATTGTTAATGTTAGTTTTCCTCAAATTAATATACAGAATAAAAGAAATTCCTAGCAAAATCTCACCAAGGTTTTATTTTGTAAATATAAAGTTTTTCTATACTTTATTTTATGTAGAAATGCAAAAAATTAGAATATCAAGAACATTTTCAGAAGAGTGGAAAAATATCACTCTACCTGATTTTGAAAGTTACATAGTTACAAAAAAAACAAGACAATATTGTATAAATGGAGGGGTAGACACACCGCTCAATGGAAAAAAAAAAGGAAACCCTAAACTACACCATAGAAATATGTCCAAATGAATTTTGAAAAAGGTACAAAAATATTTAATGGAGTAAATAATTTTTCAATAAGTGATGCTAGGGAAATTGTACATTTGTAATTTGTTTTCAAAAATTAAAATTTATTCTGTTTCATGCCTTATAAAAATACAATAATACATAAAAATTGATCTCAGCTGTATGTACAGCCTTAACTCTAAAACTTTTAGAAAAAATAGGACAAAAATCTTTAGGACATAGGGCTAGTTAAAGGCCTTTAGATGTGACAGCAAAAGCATGATCCAGAAAAGAATAAAAATTGCATGAACTAAACTTAATCAAGAATTTAAAAAAATTGCCTGTAAAATACGTTGTAATGGATGAAAATACAGGCCACAGACTAGAATACATTATTTGTGAATTATATATTCAATAAAGGGCTTCCTAGAATGTAACAAAGCAAAACAAAAGTAAAAACAAACCTCTTAAAATTTTTTAAGGGCTGGGGATTTAGCTCAGTGGCATCACACCTGCCTTACAAGTGCAAGGTCTTGAGTTTGACCCCTGATACAAAACAAAACAAAACAAACAAACAAACCAACAACAACAAAAAAACCCCAAAACCTCCAAAACACTTTAGTTTTAAAATAACCATGCCGGGGATTTAGCTCAGCGGTTCTGCCATCTGCCTTGCAAGCGCAGGGACCCGAGTTCAATCCCTGGTACCAACAAAACAAAACAAATCAAAACAAAAATAAAATAATCAAATAGTCATAATAGAAAATGAAGGAAAGATATGAAGAGACAGTTTTCTGAAGAAGATATATAACTGGAAACCAATATTGAAGAAAATCCTGAAAGTGGAAAAAAGTTGGATATCATTAGTCATCAGACAAATAAAAATTAAAACCACAATGAGTTATCCTCCATAGCTACCTGAATGGCTAAAATAAAATGTAGTATCAACATTTAATAGTAGCAGAAATGTGGAAAGTTGGATCATTCATATATTGCTTGATTGAATGTAGAATGATCCCACAGCTACTCTGAAAGATAGTTTGACAGTTTCTTAAAATACCAAATGTGCAACTACTATACAACACAGTAATTATAGTTCTAGATATGAATCCGAATATGAATGGCTAAATGAAGTACTGTGTTTCCACAACATACAATACTACTCAATGACAACAAACAACAAAATAATCCATGTAACAATCAGGATAAATATTTAGAGAATTGAATTAGGTGAAAAAAGTCAACACCAAAAGTTTATACATGAACGATTCTATTTAAGTAACATTCCAAAAGTGATAAAATTATAGCAGTGACAAACAGATTAGTAGAAGACAAACATGAACATGGAGGTAGGATTGGGAGAGAAGATGTGGATATAAATGGGAAATAGTAGGAATCTAGTGTAATATTGTTTTACAAGCTGTTACTATTGGGGAAACTAGGTAAAATGTATGCAGGATCTCTATTGTTCCTATATGAATATACAATTCCATAAAAACTTTAATAAAAATAGTAAAGAAAAAATATATAATTCTACCAGTGTGTGCATATTTAAAACAATTGATTAAATAAGTGAACCTATGTTATCCTACATTTGCTTTTTCAAAATAAATTTTTATTTTTGAAAAGTAGAATCAAAGAGAAATTACTTAACTAAAGTAAAGTAAAGAAAGGTGGGGAGAGGCAAGAGAGAGAGAGAAGAGGGAGAGAGAGGACCCCAAAATAAAAAAAAACAACACACTCTTCCAGGTCGCTCCCCATTGACCTACCTCCATCAGGACCCGCCATTTCAGCCATGGACTCACAATTAGCTTAATCCGCTAATGAATATACCACTCCCATGATCTAATCACCTTCCAAAAGTCTCCCCTTTGGACACAGACTTTTGTGGGACATTTTGATCTAAATTATAGCATACACCTATTAGGATGTCTTCAAATATAAAGACTGGCCACAGTCATATTTGGAAATGAATGAGCATGGTAAGAGCTGGGCTTTACATGTTTGTAGTGTAAAATTGTAACTACTTTGGTAAACATTTAGAAGAATTGTAAGAAAGAATTAAACATGCATGTACCATATTACCTAGCTATTCTACTGCAAGAGAGAGGAATACACACTGTACAAAGGCTTGTGCATTAATGTTCACAGCAGATTTATTTGAAAAAGCAAAAAAGCACAGCAATGAAAAGCATTGTAGTATATTTATATATTTGAATATAACTACAATAAAGAGGGGATCATTAAAATTCTTCTAATTATAAATATTTCACATTTTAAAATTGTTTCAAAATTGATGGAGGATTTGTTCTGTGTTTTCATTTTTTTAAATTAGAGTTTGGGAAATTTGTATGAACTTATTGTCAAGCTCATCAATTCTTCCCTGAACTGTGTGGATCAAAGAGTCCTTTGCAGGAATTCTTAAAAAAAAAACTTAATTGAGACACTATTGACATGTACAAAGCTATACATATTTAATATATACCCTGTGATTAGTTTGGATGTTAGTACACACCTGTGTAACCATCACTATGGTTAATATTATAAAAATAGCCATTGCCTCTAAAAGCTTCTTGTGCCTTAATTTTTATGATAAGAATAATTAAGATCTTAACAAATTTTGAAATACAATAGATGCGTAGGACACTTTAATAACTGAAACTGTATACATTGACTAATACCTCTATCTCCCAACAACTATTCTATTTTCTATTTCCAAATTTCATTTTTTCCCCTCTTAATTCCACATTTAGGGAGATTATACAGTATTTTCCTTTATGCATCTGGCTTATTTCACTTACCTAACGAAGTTCATCCAAGAACATGGCAAGATTTCCTTAAATTTCACAGCTGGATAATATTTCACTGTGTATGTAAGCCATATTCTTTTTATAAATCACTCATTCTGGAAATTTAGGTGTTTCCATGTTTAGGCTGCAGTAAATAGTGATTCAATGAACACTGGAGTGAAAGGTAATCTATGAGATTCTGATTTTAATTATTTTGGATATATATTTAGTCATAGCATTGCTGGTTTGGATAATAGTTCTATTTTTAATTTTTTGAGAAAATTCATATTGATTTCCATAATGGCTATTTCTATTTTTTAATTCCCATCAACAGTGTGCAAAGATTCACTTTTCTTTTTACTCTTATCAATAATGGTTATCTGTTTTCCTTTGATGAAAACCATTTTAAGAGGAATGATGTGATATCTCATGGTGGTCTTGATTTGTACTTTTTCTGATGGTTAATGTTGATATAAAATAAAAATCAATTGTTTTTTATGGTCCCAGAGTCCAGAGTAGCTATCATTTCATCACAGAACTCTCCAATTGCTTTTCTATATACTCATACTAAAAACAGAATTCTGTGGCACAATATGTAGTTCTTCCTCATCAACAGATTCTCTGACACTAGCTGGGTGTCTGAAAGTCTACTTCAGTTCAAACACTGTTGACCCAGAGAGAGTATCAGGTCTTACAAGTTAAGATCTCTGCCTCACAAGATGGATCCAACTTCAGGTGCCAATTGCAAGTCAACCTCATTAACTGTGCTTCTGACTGATTATAAATCAAAAGTTCCCAGACCTTCACTAGCATTATTCACAGGACTCAGGAAAGCACTTTGCTTACCCTATACATTTATTAGGGAAGGACAGAACTCAGGAACAGCTGGATGGAAGAGATGCACAGGGAGAGGTTCAGAAAGGGCTCCAGATTAGAAACTTCTTTATGGTGTTGGGGTGCATACCATCCTGCCAGCAAGCAGATGTATTCTTGTTCACAACCCACAAACTCTCCCAAACTTGTCTTTTTGGATTTTATGGAGGTTTTACTACATAAGCATGATTGATTAAATCATAGGCCACTGGTGATCAAATCAAACTTCAGTTCCTCGTTTCTTCCTGGAGATCTGGCAGTAGGGTTATTAGTGTGGCTGATAATTCCAACCATCTTGTTAGGTGGTTAGTTGCCCTGTCAACTACTGCTCATCTTGATGCTGTGAAGCAGAGCCAGCCATCAGTAATCTTGTTAGCATATGAAGGGCACTACTCACTTTAGAGATTCCAAGGATTTCAGGAGCTGTGTGCCAAGAACTGATGATAAAGAACAAAAACATATCTTTACTATGAATAACAATATTTCAGTGACATTGGGAATAGTTTCATTTACCTGTTAGTTATTTGTATGGCTTTTTTTTTGAGAAGTGTTTATCAATTCCTTTGAACAGTTTTAATTGAGCCATTTTATTTGCTACCAAGTATAAGAATTTCCTATATATTTTGAAGATTATACCACTATGCAGTATGTAGTTTACAAGTATTTTCTATCTTGTAAGTTGCCTTTCCAGTTTTTTGATTATTTCAGTTGCTGTGCAGAACCATTTTAGTTTTATGAAGCTCCATTTGTCCATTTATCTCAGTCTACTTTCTGTTACTACAGAGATCCTTAGGCTTGAAACTTTATTAAAAAAAGAAATTGACAAAGGAGCTGACCACCCTCAGTGGAGGAAAGATAGCCTCTTCAATAAATGGTGGTGGAAAAACTGCATTTCAACCTGCCAAAGATTAAAACTGGACCCTTATCTTTCACCATGCACTAAATTAAAATCCAAGGGGGATTAAAGATCTAACTATTAAAACAGAAACACTAAAATTGCTGGAAGATAAGTTAGGCAGAACTCTGGAAGACACTGGCATAGGAAAAGACTTTATGAACAAATCCTCAGTAGCATGGGAACTAGCAGAAAGAATTAACAACTGGGATCTCATCTTATTAAAAAGCTTCTGTACTGCAAAAGAAACCATCAGCAGAACTAAGAGACAACCTAGAATGTGGGAAAAATTTTACCAGCTGCTCCTCAGACAATGGACTATTATCTAGAATATATAAAGAACTCAAAACAATCAGCTCCCCCCAAATATAAAGATCCAATACAAAAATGGGCATCCAAAAAGAACAGACATTTCTCAGACAAAGAAGTAAAGGAAGCAAGTAAATATATGAAAAAATGCTCCACATCCCTGGTCATTCGAGAGATACAGATGAAAACAACACTGAGATTCCACCTCACCCCACAAAGAATGGCTGCTATCAAGAAATCAAACAATAACAAATGTTGGTGCAGTTGTGGGGAATTCATTGTTGGTGGGAATGCAGACTGGTGCAACCACTGTGGAAATCAATATGGAGATACCTCAAAGAGCTTGGACTGGAGGTTCCATTTGACCCAGCCAGCCCACTACTGGGTATATTTCCAAAAGAACTAAAAGAATCATATCACAGTGATGTATGTGCACCCATGTTTATAGCAGCACAGTTTGTAAAAGCTAAAACTTGGAAACAGCCATGTGCCCATCAGTTGGAAACTGGATAAAGAAGATGTGGATTTTCTATAAAATGGAATATTACTCAGCCATAAAGAACGAGAAAGTAGATTCATTCATAGGTAAATGGGTACATATTGAAGATATACTCCTAAGTGAAATAAATAAGTCACACATGTGTAAATACCGAATAGTTTCTCTGGTGTGAATAAACTGTAATAATACATAAGATACTAATAAGATTACTGACATTGTGAAATGGGAAGAAAGGGGCTAAAGGTGTAGGGAAGGTGGGATGGGTAGTGGAAGGGTAATAAGGGAAAGAAAAAAATGTGAGATAATGAAAAGATGGAAATAAAGTGTTTGTAGATGGGGAGGGGAGGAGGGGGTGAAGGGAGGGCAGGGACAAAGGGAAAAAATGAGAACCAAAACCTGTCATGTAGAGGTACAAGATCCCAACAATGAATGTAACTGTACTGTATCCCTAAAATGAACCAATAAATTCAATTAAAGCTGGAAAAAAAAAAACCAAAAGAAATTTAGTTAGCTCAAAGTTTTGGTAGCTGAAAATTCAAGATAAGGCAGCTTCGCTTGTTTAGCCTCTAGGAATGGACTCTTTTTATGTGCCACTGAATGCTGAAAAAGGGAAATACTAACAGACAGAAAATGCCATGTGCATGGAATAGCCTCATTTTGTTATAACTTGCTTTCTTGATAACCAGGGCCTTATAAAACTACATTAACCCTGTCCAAGAGTATACCATCATGACCAAATGTTTCCTCTGATTAAACCTCCAGGACACAACCAAAATATATCCAAACCAGAGAACCATGTTTACTTTTGTACCCTGTGTTCTTGGGCCTTATCCAAGAAATTGTTGCCAAAACAAACTTCAAAGAGCTTTCCCCTTGTGTTTCTTTGTTTTTCTTTTTCTTTTCTTTTCTTTTTTTTTTGTTTTTGGGTACCAGGGGTTGAACTCAGGATGTTGTGCTTTCGAGGCAAGTGGTGGAACCATTGAGCTAAACCCCTGGCCCTCCCCTTGTGTTTTTGGATTTGTCTTTTTTCCCCCACTCTTTTTTATTGGTTATAAAGATTAATATGTTTTATTTTGGTAGATTCATATATGCACATAATATACTTTGATCATTTTCACCTCATCACCTCCCTTGTTCCCCCCCAATTTCATATTTTTGGGAGGTGTCAGTGTGCATAATACATTCTGTATATATATCCACCCCCCCATGAACTTCCTTTATACTCCCTCCATTCCCTTCCTATTCTCTTTTAGAAACTTTATAGTTCTAGATATTACTTTAAGTTTTTAATTCATTATGAGTTTATTTTGAGACTTGGTGTAAGATAAGGGTGCAATTTTGTTCTTTTTGATGGGGATACCCAGGTTTTTCCAATGCTATTGAGGCTATATTTACCCAATTGTATATTTTTGGCACCTCTGTTGAAAAGTTGGCCATGTATGGAGGGATGTCTTTCTGGCTCTTTGTTCATATATATTTATTTTTATGCTGATACCATGATGTTTTGATTATTATAGCTTTGTAATAAATTTTGAAATCAATTAGTGTGATACCTCCAGATTTATTTATTTTTTGTTTGTTTGAATTAGTTATTTGGGGTCTTCTCCAGCTCATATGAATTTTATGTTTTTTTCTATTTATGTGAAAATTCCATTGAGATTTTGATAGGTTTGCATTCAATCTATAGATTATTTTGAGCAGTATGGACATTTTAGCAACATTTATAGTCTAATTCATAAATGTAAAATGCTTTTCTATTTATTTGTGTATGCTTTAATTTCTTATACTAGTGTTTTCTGGCTTTCATTGTACAATTATTTCATTTCTGTAAGTTATTTCTAATATTGTGTGTTTTTATTGCTATTTTAAACATGATTATTTTCTTAATTCTTGTTAGTTCATCACTAATGTCTTAAAATGCAACTGATTTGTGTCTATTGATTTGATCTTAAAATTTGTCAATATAGGGCCAGGGATTTAGCTCAGCAGTTTGGTGGCCTGCCTTGCAAGCATAAGGACCCGAGTTCAATACCTGGTACCAAAAAAAAAAAAAAAAAAAAAAAAAAAGGAAAAAAGAAAATTCATAGGTTAACAAAATTATTGAACAATATCCAACCAATACATTATAAAAATAACAAATTGGTAATAGAAGGACAGTAATAAATGATATCTGTGAAAATCCTATAGCCAACATCATACTTAAATAAGAAAGTTGAACTTCTTTCCCTTAAGTTCCAGAACAAGGCAATGATAGGCGATATGTGATGGGAGATGCTGTTGAAGTTATTTTTGAAGAATATAATTTGGCACAGTGTTTTAGAATTTGAAACTTTTGAGTATGTGCATATATACATATGATGGAAGGGGTCTCAATTCAAGGACTCACCTCTAGAGATTGGAGTCCTCATCTTAAAAGAAATTTCCATAGTTGAAGAGTAGTAAAACTGATTCTGAAACACTTGATTGTAAAACTTACACATTTTTACTATATTTCTGTTATTGTATTATACTTCTTTATAGTCTGTGCTTTTCTGTTTTTTTTGTTTTCAGACAATTATTTTAATTCACTTGGGAAATAGTAACAATATAAATGCAAGTGGAACCTTACAGAGCTGGCCTGCTACCTCAGCCACCCCCACTGGGCACCAGAAGTAGATGGGTGAGAGGCAGAACTATACAGAGTGGGCCTGCTACCCCAGCCCCACCTCCCGGGCTTTGGCAGGGGACAGTGAGAGGAGAAGCCACATGGGTACCTGTAGCCCCCTACCATCTCCCATCTGCCTCCACATACCTCTGGCCTCCTGGCTTGCTGGTACCAGGATTCATACCACAGAAGCACAGGGGGTCATAAAGTCCATTGTCCTGAGCTCAAGCCTTAATTTTGATTTAATTCATACAGTTAAAGGTGATAGATTAATAAGTACCATAAATCATCATTTTCTAAACTGTCTTTGATGCTTCTGTGTTGCTGATTGTATCACTCAGGCTAAGGTGTTGTGATTAATCTAATGAGTTCTCCTTCCTGGTATAATGAAAAAGAGATTGCCTCAGAATCGTTAGAGACTCAAATTCTAAAAACAAGCTATAACAGGAAGATTGAAGGATTAATCCAGGGATTAAATCAAGGAATGTACCAACAACAAAAATAGAAATGAGAAGACATTCAAGCAAGGCAAAAGCACAAACACAGGTTGCCAGCTCACCAACGGCAAATTCTTAGAAAAATGAAGTGGAAAAGTCTTATAATCAACCACCAGAACACCCTGATAGCACAGGAAGTAACAAAACAGATGAGTGTGGCTCTAGAAAAATTCAAAACAGAAATAACTTCCCAGATATCTACAGAGATGGTGAGCAGAATAAATGACAGACTCTAGAACAGCAACAGATAAAAAAATAGATGAGTTCAGGACCATGATAGAAGCCATGAATGCAGCATAGGAAAGAAATGGAATCCACAAAACAGATTCAAACAGATATTTAGGAGATTAAAAACTCTATTGAAAATATACATAGCAGACTGATGCAATCTGAAGACAGAATATCAGATATAGAAGACAGAATGGTGGACAGTGACCATGAAAAGAGGGATCTCTTAGAAGTAATAAGGGAATGGCTCAGTGGTTCCACCAACCGCCTCACAAGTGCAAGTGTCTGAGTTTGATCTCTGGTACTAACAAAACCAAACCAAACCAAACCATGATTTGGGCTGGGGATTTAGCTCAGTGGTACCACTGACTGCCTCTCAAGCACAAGGACCTGAGTTCAATCCCTGGTGCAAAATAATAATAATAATAAATAATAATAATAATAATAATAATAATAATAATAATAATAATAATATAATGATGATGATGATGATGATAATGGAACATGATAAATCAATTGAAAAGCTCCTAGATGATGCAGAGAATAATAATATAAGACTGATAGTCCACGAAAAAGAGGAGAAAGTACAAATGACAATAAAAAAATAGTTTACAGAATTAATGACAGAAAACTTACCAAGCAGAGCAAAAGAATTTGACATACAGATAAGTGAGGCATATAGGACTCCAACTAGCCATGATAAAAAAAAAAACTATATATAGACATATAATAATCAAGATCCCAGAAATCCAAGAGAGAAACAAAATACTACAAGCAGTTAGAGAAAAGAAACAAATCACATGTAAAGGAAAGCCAAATGAAATTACAGCAGGCTTTTCAACAAAAATCCTCAAGTCAAAGAGAGCCTGGAGTGAGGTATTTCAAGCCCTAAAAAGGAAACAACCTCCAATCTAGACTGATATATCCTGCAAAACTCTCCTTCAAACTTAATGGGGAAATAAGATGTTTCCATGAAAAGAACACCTGAGAAACTCCATGAATACCAAAGCAGCACTCCAAACAATTCTAAACGATATCCTAGAGAAAGACAATGAAAGTCACAACTGCATGAGGCCAAACAGCAATCCAGCAGGCAAGGCACGAAATTAAAGGGAGAGGGGGGAAAAATTTAAAAAGAACCATCAACAGGAAAAAAACATGATGATGATAAATCAATACATATCAGTTATAACCATCAATGTTAATGGTATCAATTCACCAATCAAAATAAATAGAATGCCAGAATGGATTAAAAAGCAAATCAAACAATATGCTGTTATACAAGGAACACACCTAGTTCAAAAACACTCATAGACTGAAAGTAAAAGGATGGAAAACAATTCTCCATGAAAAAGGAACCTGGAAAAAGGCAGGGGTAGCTATCTTATTTTCAGACAAAGTAAATTTCAAACCAAAACTAATCAAGAGAGACAAAGAAGGTGAACTACATTCTTGTAAAGGAACAGTCCAAGAAGAAGAGATGACCATCATAAATATATACACTAAATACTAATGCCCCCAACCACACAAAGCAAATATTAAGGGACATGAAAAGCCAAACAAGCAGTAATACAGGTATAGTGGGGTGAATGAATGCCCTACTGTCACAAATAGACAGATTATCTAGAAAAAAAAATCAACAATGAAATTCTAGAACTGAATCAAGTTCTTGAAAAAATGGACTTAATAGATATCTACAGAGTGTTCCACCCCATGAAATCAGAATATACATTCTTTTTGGCAGCACATGGGTCATTCTCCAAAATAGACCACATACTAGCTCATAGAACATGTTTAAGTAAATGCAAAGGAATTGAAGTTATCCCATGTATATTATCAGACCGTGGCACAATTAAATTGGAGATCAATAGCAAAAGAAACCACAATAACTTTACAAACACATGGAAATTGAGTAACACTCTCCTGAACAACCAATGGGTCACAGAGGAGAGATTAAAAAGGAAACTAGATAGTTTTACAAATAAATTATAATGCCAATACAACATACAGGAATCTATGGGACACAGTGAAAGCAGTTCTATGAGGGAGATTTATGGCAGTGAATGCCCATACTAGGAAAACAGAGTGAGCCAAATAAACAACCTAATGCTGGATCTTAAGCTCCTAGAAAAAGAGCAAGACAAGTCCAAAGCTCATACAAGCAAGGAAATTATAAAGATCAGAGCAGAAATCAATGAAATGGAGACTGAGAATGATACAAAAAAATCAACAAATCACAGTGCTCATTTTTGAAAGAATAAATAAAGCCAATAAACCCTTAGCCAATCTAATAAAAAAAAAAAGGAAAGAAAATGCTCAAATCCATGCAATGAGGAATGAAAAAGATATAGTCACAACAGATGCAGTGGAAATCCAGAGGATCATCAGTACCTACTTTGAGAACCTTTACTCTAATAATATGGAAAACACAGAAGAAATGGACAGATTTCTAGATACATATGAATCACCAAAGATGAACAAAGAAGATAAAAAATTTCTAAACACCCCAATTACAATCAATGAAATTAAAAAGATAATTAAAAATTTATGAACAAAGAAAAGCCTAGGTACTGATGGATTCATTGCTGAATTCACGGAACACTTAGAGAAGAACTATTGCCACTACTCTTTAAACTTTTCAATGAAATTGAAAGGGAAGCAGTACTTCCAAATTCATTCCTGGAAGCAAGTGTTACTTTGATTCCCAAACCAGGGAAAAATCCAACCAAGAAAGAGAACTACAGCCCAATCTCTGTAATGAACATAGATGCAAAAACCCTTAATAAGATACTGGCAAACAGAATACAGAGGGTTATCAAGAAGATCATATACCCTGACCAAGTCAGATTTATCCCAGGGATGCAAGAATGGTTCAACATGCATAAGTCAATAAATGTAATACACTATATTAACAGAGTCAAGGACAAAAACCATAGGAGCATTTGGAAAAATTCCACACCCATTCATGATTAAAAACTCTGCAGAAAATTGGAATAGATGGTCTTTATCTCAACTTCATAAAGGCTATCTATGAAAAACCAACAGCCAACATCACACTAAATGGTCAAAAACTGACACCCTTCATGCTAAAATCAGGAACAAGACAAGGATGTCCACTGTCACCACTCTTGTTCAATGTAGTTTTGAAAATATTAGGCATAGCAATTAGACAAGAGAAAGAAATAAAAGCAATAATTATATGAAAGGAAGAAGTTACACTGTCATTATTTGCTGATAAGATACTTTATATAGAAGATCCAAAAAATGCTACCAAATGACTTCTAGACTTAATTCACAGATTCAGTAGAGTAGGTGGGTATAAGGTCAACACTCAAAAATCAGTAGCCTTCTTGTACACAAATAATAGCTTCAATGAGAGAGAAATCAGGGAAACAATGTCTTTCACAATAGTATCTAAAAAAATTAAATATCTGGGAATATCTGTGGCCCAGGTGAGCCCAGCCAGCCTAGCACATATCCTTCTGCTCATGGCGCCTAGATACTGCAGCTGTTGACAGATAGCCATAGCAGTCATAGGCCATGACCTAGTAGAGAAAGCACTCAGTGGTGTCCAGAAAGTGGAAGCAGTAAACCTGTACAGCACAACCTTCAAAGGAGATCTCCTCCCCCTCTGGAGTCAGCAGGCTGGCCATGACCTTGGGTGCCATTACTGTGGACAGGCAGGCAGCCAAGAAGGAGAGATGGCCCAGGAAGTAGTACCTAGGGGAAGGGAAGTGGGGGTCAGAACCCACAGTCAGGAGAATGAGATTCCCAGTCACTACGGTGCTATAGATGAGGAGGAAGAGGAGGAAGAAGAGGCTGGGATGGTCCCCTGTGTACATCGGAAGAAGTGGCTCACCACAGTCTGATTGAGGTTCCCTGATTTGAAAACCATCTCCTCACTGTAGACTAGTTATTTAGCCCCAGCAAAGCTGACATTAGCAGATAAAGTAAACAGCTTTTTCCTTTCCTGAAATTCATTATCCATCAGGCTTTACCACATTGGTCTTGTCATTTAAAAAAGAGAAGAATATAGAGGTTTGTCATCTCCAGATTTGTTCTGTTCTCATTTTTTTTTTTGCCTATTCTTCCAGAATGCATGTTTCAACAAATGATCTGAGGCACATAGCAGGTTGTAAGAATTAATTGCAGAATTGTACTCCCTAAATAATGATTCTGTAGTGTGTAAACACTGCTTTAATTGTGTATGATTTTGGCAAATGCTCCTGAATAGTGAGTGAGGGCTTTGGCTTCTTCACTCACTGTACCATACTCAGGATGTGGACAGGCAGTTTCTTACTGCTATTTGCCATTGTTTTTGGAATCTCATCTCTGGGGGAGTGTTGCTTAGTTTTTGTGCTATTACATCAGCCAGAAATACAACACACCCCACCCCTCACATATAGGGAGTTCTTTAGAATTTCAGCTACACACAACCCTCAAGTGCCTGGCAGTAAAGCTCTGGAGAGTAGACCAAGTAATTACCAGGACTATTTGTTTCATATAGTTCATGTGCTTCCTGTAAAGCTTTATCTTAAACTGGAAATTGTTTTCCTATTCCTTTCTTGTTTCTTTCCACTGGGATGAAATTAAAATTTAAGATTTCTCTTTGATTCTTCCCACCCTTGATCTCCTAAACCTATCAAGACAGTGTATTATGCAAAATGTTTTTTTCCCTATTGTGTCTTCAGTTACCATGGATTTTACCTAAACCTGCTTGTGTATATTTTATTCTTAGATTTTTGTATGGCATTTCATGAGCCATCTGCTTACTCCCTAAGATATCACATTATTCTATTCTACTTCTTAGTTTTCTGAAAATAACATGCTCAATATCTATCATCTATCTTTTCTGTTCCCCATAGTCTATAGCTTGAAGTATATCTTTTATATTAAAAATTTCCCCAAGCTCTTTTCTTTACTATATAGAGGCTTTACCTCTTGCAATAAACATGTACGTGGGTTTTGTCTTTCTGAAGGGATCACATGGAAAGACTTACACCTTCTTGATTTTTCACTAATATTTTGAGACAGAGAAGTAGAAATAAGAAAGATTCACCTTTATTTGGATTTCCACAAATTTAAGTTTAAATCTTTACTTGGTCTATTACTTACTAGTTAAAAAATAAGGATCTTGAGGCAATCTTGCTTTGTAGTTCAGGTTGGGCTTGAACTCATTATGTAGCCTAGGTTGGCCTTGAACTTCTTGTGGTCTTCTTGCCTCAGCCTCCCAAGTGCTTGGATTACATATATGTGCCACCACATTTGGCTAATGTAATCTTTAATCTTGTCAAATTTAATAAGTAATCTATATTTTTATTGCTATTTTGTAAAATTTATAAAATAATGGAAGAATTATCATTTTTATACTGTGAAATCATAAACTCAGAATGTCTTTATATTTGTTTAACACATTCTTACTCAATTTGTTCATTTGTTTTGAGTCTTCTTTGCTGCTGTTGTAAATGAAATTTTCTCTACCGCCATTTCTTCTTAACTTTATTGTGCAGGTACATGAAGACTTCGATTTCTACATCTCAATTAAATTTTTTATTGGAGTCTTTTATTATTTGTGTCAATTATATTAATGATTTTCATAGATTTTTCAGGTATACTGTTATGTTATTTGCATGTAGAGATAATTCTAGCTATACTTTACACACCCTTTCTTCTCTAATTTATTTCTGTTATTTAATTGCATTGGTTATGCTTCTAGTACAATGTTAAATATTAACAGAGGGAAATGCATCATCTTGCAATTAAATAAGAAACTATCTTTAAGTGCATATATATCATATTAAATTTAAGGTTAAATATGCATGTTTTAATTTTTTGGATAATTTTATTATGAAGGGATATCAATTTTGTCATACATTTTGAGTGTCTGTGAAAATAGCAATAAGGTTTTTTTAAAATATGTTAGTATGACATGATATTAAAGCACTGACTAATACTAATCCAACATTGATTGCATTCCTACAGTACAGTTGACTTGGTCATGCTGCATTATTTTCTGAATGTAATATTTGATTTTGTTTTTAAATGTTTTATTTAGTAATTTTTAATTTTTAAATTTTAATTGACATTTATGAGTGATATTCTGTGATTTTCTTTCTTTGTATGTTTTTATTTGGTTTAGTCTCCTTTTTATAATTTTGTTTTTTGCTACCAGAGTTATCAATTATTTTCAGTATTGTTTAATGATTCTACTTTTCTCTGTATGTGTTCTTCCTCTTCTCACGTAACCAACACTTCATAAAAATGCAAAATATTTGTACACTTGTCTTACATCTTTCTCCCTCATTTTAGTCTTGCCAGTGTACATCTGAAAATTAAAATATTCATTTTATTCTCATATTTTCCCATAGCCTTCATTCAACTTAATTTTCACCATTCAATAGGATGTTCCTGGGACAGCTGTCCTAATTAAGCTGAATTCCCTTTTAAGTCAGAGAAAAAAACAAATATGCCCATTTTCATTCTTCCTACTCAATGTTTCCTAAATTTACTAGGCAATGTAATAAACCTGGCAGAAGAGAAAATGGTTATATGAAATCTATAAGCTTTTTTATTTTGAAATTAGAAACAAATGAGATATATCTTTATTGTAAGTATTAAGCTCCTTTGAGAAGTTTCAAAAAAGTTTCTTTTGACAGGTATAGTTGTATAATTCGAGCATCCAGGAGGATGAAATTTTTCCATGCTGACATGCTCAAAATTTTGATACTTTGGAGCCTAGATTTTTGGATTAGAGATGTTCAACAGGTAGCGTCTGTGCAGATATTAAAATATCTCAAAACCCCCAAATCTTCTGGTACCAAGTATCTCAGATAAGGGGTCTTCAAGTTGTACTCTCATGCAGTGGTACATGATGGACAGTTTTGTACAGGCTCATACAGAGGAAGGTGATCAAAATAACACTGAGAGCAAGTCCATTAGTCAATCAGAGATGACACAGTAGTATCCTAATTTCCTTAGTGGAAGGCTCCTTTTCCTAGTTTGTGCTGCATATCTTATTTGTGAAGTACTCCAGATAAATATTTTTAGCTGGGAAGGTATTGGCACTGGGGCAGACAGTACAAACTAGAGAAAGTGCCACCCATGATCGCAGTAAGAAATCATTTTCATGGGCTGTTCTGCACTGTAGAGGTAAAACCTTCATGTTTCTCTCAGTTGTGGGCTGTGGACCTCTGTCTGTCTGTCCTAATGTCACAGGTTCAGCAACAAACCACTTATCAGTAACACAAAGGTGACTTAATGGAGGTGAAGTTTAATTGAGTGGTAACATGGTGCTTATACTTTAGTGGGTATTTTTGAGCCTCTACTATTTCACCTGCTCATGAACAGTTTCAGTAGATACAGTTTAGGATTTAAAAAATAATTGCAAAGATAAATTAGTGTGCTAATTCTACTTTATTTGTAAGTTAATTTATTATGTGTTTTTTTGTAAGTAATAAAGATGTTATAATATAGATAAAATAAAAATACCTGGTGAAACCAGACCTTGAAATTTTCAGTTTTTGTTGAAATATGTCTGTATCCACCGTAATTCAAATTTTTCTGCATTTTATAAAAGCTCCATCAGCTTTCCTATTATAATGCTTTAATCATTTGTTCCTTCAAAAGGCTAATGAGCTTTTTTACTACACCAGTCAAACTTTATATAAAAAATGCCACTTAAAATATTTATAATTTGTGTTCTTTGAAACAGGATCTCACTATATAGTCTAGGTTGGCCTCGAACTCACTATGTAGCTCCAGCTATCCTTGAATTTGCACTGATCCTCTTGCCTTGGCCTCTTAAAGGCTAGGATTACAAGCATATGACACTACACCTGGCTTTGTAATCTTTTAGTATTTTTGAGAATTGTGATGTGAATAAAGAGAAAAGTATAAAGTATTTACCAAAGTTTTGTTAACATGTCATTATTTTTATCTTTGCAGTATGTGAGTAAAATAATGACACCAAAGTAAGAAATGTGTGTATATAGAATAGAATTACATCTAAGAGGATTAGCATCTATGTCATACAGGGTGGTGCAGTAGATAGAGCACATATGTGTAAGTAAGTTTGGGTATCTATCTATCTATCTATCATCTATCATCTGTATATGTGGTCTAAGAAATTTTTTAAAAATTAAAAAAATGAAAACAGTATTCACTGGGGCAAAAAACCAAAAGGGGAAAGGAGCCAACAAAATGGTTCTTGGGTTTTAAACTAAGTGAGATTAAAAACCATGGTGTATGGAAGAACAATCCAGGAATTTAGTGTAGATAATTTGGTATAGTGGGTAACATGCATTTCATTAATTGTGGAATCTTCAAAACTATATGGTCAGCAAAAAAATAGATCAAAAGCAAAAAGATATGATACCACAATAATTGTACCACATGATGGAACTTACGGATGGGTTTTTGCTTAGTCCTACTTCTTGGCTGCACAGAGAAAGCTCATGCATCAACTTCTCTTTTGTCCTCTTCTGGAAAATAAATACAAAGTAGGTTTTCACTGCGGGGTCCTGTGAGCAAATCTGTTCTAATATCATAGTACCTTGCAACAGACGGCAGGTGACTATGCTTGAAATTCGGTCACTGAGAACTGAGATGTAAAACACAAGACTTGCTATGAAAAAACAATGTAAAATATCTCATTGAGAACAGTAAAATATTGATAACTTATTAAAATAAAAATAAAATTGTAAATAAAATGCTATTAAAATTGAAAAAAGAATAATGAAAATATTTAATGAAGTAACTTTAATGTGAAAGATAGAAAATTGGAATCTAGGGATTATATCAAGTCTAGAGATTAAAGGTATTGTTATTGGTGCTTGGATTGCTACATTACAGGTCTATTAGTTAACACTTGCATTTTTACAATGAATGAAAAAAATTTTGAAGAAGAAATCCAGACATTTAGGTGATAAGAGAGGGAAGAGTAGAATTTAATTCCATGGAATCTTATTTTTACCTATTTAATCAGTCAAAATTTAATTTCTATTTTTTAATTACTATATCTCTCAGACCACACTATCTGAAATAAATATCCACAAGTTTTGTGAGTTAGGTTTTTCTTCATGAAGAATAATTATTATTCATTTTGCATAAAGTCTTGGAAAGAGGACAATTATTGATTCATTTCAGTCTTTTTTATTGCAATATTCAAATATCAATTAGCAACTTCTGAATCTATTCATAACAATTAATTGATAAAAGATGTCATCTATTAGATAAGAATAGAAAACTAAGCAAATTAACTCTCTCCATTGGACTAAAATTCAGTACCTCAGTATGATTCAAAGAAGGGAAATGGAGTAAGTCCAAAGATTGTCTGAATTTAGAGGAAGTTTCTGAGTTAGGATGTGCCATAATACCAGCAGAATTAAAATCCTCAAAGGTTAATGTCTTGATTAGGCCTAAAGAACTGACTGCTGTACACCTGCCAAACCAATCTTGAGGAATCCACATCGGCACAGTAATGAAGCTCAAGAAAGGTGACTTCCAGAATGGCTTCAGAAAGTGGCCAGAACAATAGGATAAAAGTGAAGCCAAAGGAACTATTTTGAGGCAGATAATTCACAATGTGTTTTTTACTGTAATATGTATTTTTAAATGTGAACATTCACCATATATTTCGAGCACATGTTGTATGTATGCTAATTTTAACATATGAAATCAAAGAGTCAAAAGGAAGCAAAACAGTAAACTTTAAATGGTAGTAAGATGGAGAAATATCCACACAGATCAGTGCTACTTTTTCTCTTGTACTTATTTTTTTTCACATATTTAAGTTTCAGTAACCTCAAAACAAATTTGAAAGCACAATAGTCTCTAAGGAAGTGAGGTTGCATGCAAAGTACTGCTCTATATAATTTTCTGTCATGGAGAATTCAATTTCTGGACTGAGATTAATTCACATATTAGCTCTGGTGCTGTTTATCAGTGGATAGATAATGAAGTAAAATTTGTTTTTTGGTGGTTTTCTGTAGTAGTTTTCTTTATAAAATAATGAGGCCAGGCTGGAGGCACATACCTGTAATCCCAGAACTGGCTGAGGCTGAAGCAGGAGGATGGCAAGTGCACCTGGTAAATTTAGGAAGATCCTATCTAAACAAAAAAACAAACAAACAAGGACATGGGGATGTAGCTCAGTAAACCCATGGGTTTTAAGGTTTTATTCCCAGTACTGGAGACAGAGGGTTAGGGGAGAGTTCTCCATTAAACAACCTATTAAGAAGTTTTCTTAGTGACTCCTCATTTTAGGGTGTAATTTGGTTGTCATTGGCTCTGATGATGGAGAGATCCTCATGCTTCCTTGTTTTTTGGTACTAGGGATCGAGCTCAGGACCTAGTACCTGCGAGGCAGGTGGAGGCACAGCTAAGCTAAATCCCTGGCCCCCCATGCTTACTTTAATCTGACTTCTAGCTAGTTCTGTTCTGGGACCATGGGCCTTATTAACTGTGTTATGCCTCCCTTTGTGCCATGGACTATTTAGATACGCACAGAACTGAAATTCCATCTGTTTGCCAGAGAATTTGTAACTATCTTAGGGTGTGACATGAGCCAGCGACACAGAGCACTGTCCAGCAGTGTCTCAAACCTGAAAGAGCAGCGGGGTGGAGATGGGGCAGAGAGAAAGGAAGGACGCCAAGATAAGAGTCTGATCAAGGCGAAGTTTATTGCCGGCAAGCGTCGGCCTTTTAAAGCAAAAAAAAAACCCTCAAACTATTATGGGATGGGGTTACCATAGTAATTGAAAGGTCACACAGGAAAAGAGCAAACAGGCTCAACAAAAACAACCCAGAGTGGGTAGTAGTAACCCGGACAACCACACATCTAAAGGTCAGAGACAAGAAACTGTAACTTTCAGGAATTCCACAAAGGAAACACACCACCTGCTAAACTGGAGAAACTTAACACATATGGAGTTACTAAAGTTTACAATACTTACAACCAATACTCATGATCCCCACAATTCCTCCCTTTTTGTTTTAAAACTTTGGTTCCATAGCAAGAAGAAGCTTAAGAGAAACTATAGGCATGTCCGAGCCTGTCTTAGGTTGGGAAAAGCATTTGGCTGTCTTACCCATCATTGGGGTCATCTGTTTTATAGGCCTATAACATGATGAAGATTTAACAGAAGCCCCTGTCTTAGGTTGATCAGTCAAACCTTTTCCTCTTACCCATCTTTGACTTTCCGGACCCTCATTGAAGCTCTCTTTTTATCTGAGAGAGGTAAATGCCCAAATTTTTGGAGGACCTTTCCTTAAGGGCCATGAGCGCATGTAATGTTTTGGGCTGTATATAAACCTGATTTGAGATAACACAGTATTTATGATATTTCACATATTAGAGGCCCCATGACAAAAACATTCAAACTAAGGCTAGTAACTTTGACATCTGACAATAAGCGTATTTCTCCCAGTGCAGCAGTAGGTTTCCAAATGTTGGTTTGAGGAAAACGTGAATCTGTTTTCCAAAGTCCTGCAGATAAGCTTAAATTTGTGGAATTTCGAAATGACCAGTCCAAGACTTTCGAGATGTGTCATTAAATAACCTTTCCGGAAGTATAGTAACATAACATGATAGTATTAAGGACAGTGGAGGTTCACCAGTCCCATAAATCCTCATTCTAGATAAAGAAGGGAAACTTTGCTTTTTGGAATGAGATTTCCGCTTGTGCACTGAGACACATCCTGGAGTTTTCTCTGCTGCTTCATTGTTGGGGTCCCAATCCGGTCTCCTCAGTGGAAACCCAGCATCAAGCTGTTCAGGGATAGTGGTAGGTCTATAAATGTACCTGTAACCATAAGTAGGTGGAGCAGAAGAGAAGGGAGAATACCTGGACCAAAAGGTTATTATCATAATATGCTGGAAAACCTGCATGGTCAAACAATATGAATACATTTTGTATACCAGAAAAGTGGCAATAATAATGAATTCTTATGTCCTGTAATGTAGCTTTGTATCAACAGGATCTTCCTTTTTTTTTTAACAGAAAATAGTATATTTTGAAGATAACCATCAGAAACATGTTACAATAACATATTTATGATTCAGACCTTTGATGATAACCAATATAGACATTTTTAACAACATATTTAACAAGGCATATCTTTTTATAAGGCTATGAAGATTATTTTGGTGGCTCCCATTAGTGAACAAAGATCAGAATAAATTCTCTGAGGAGCTGCTTCTTTATTTACCAACAGGAGCATATCCAAACTTAAAGGTTATATTTAATTACCTTTTAAGTTTTTTATTTGATCCTATAAAGCCAGGTTGTAGAAATCAACAATCTATTTGTATTTGACATCATTTTGATCAAGAACATACAAACATCTTTGAACATTTAAGGCAGACAAACATATAAGACAATTTTAATGAGTGCACTCAGATGGTTTTGGCCAATTGAATTATAAAATCTTTTTGTTATTACTAGTCCAAATTTTTGCAGGTCAAAATTAACAGAGATCTCTTGTAGAATTAGGGTTAAAGGAATGAATACTCTTCTTGACCATAAATGTAAAACTTTTATAACAAACTTGAAACCAACAAGCAAACATAAATAAATGATTTCCACACACCTCTATATACTTAGGCCTTCTGGTCTTGTATATCTTTCTTTATCTGTTTTTAACAAGATGCAAAAGTATAACTCTTACTTATAGCTTTTCTAATATTTTTCTGTCTCATTTACTATTAAACTTCTATAACAAACTTCAGTTTAAAGTGTCCTTTTTCTGTTTTCATACTATGATTGTTTTTTCTTCAGGATTACTCGAAGTGGGTTAGTCATCTGTATGCTTTCCCACGTTGAATCCTCTGTAGATGCGACTTGTCTGACCAGTCGTTCAGGTATCCAGACAGGATAGGGGCTATCTGTAGGGAGAACACATACAGAACCTCTTCCCCAAATTATAACAGGATCGGGTCCTTTCCATTGACCTGTAAGAACATTTTTCCAACGAACCTTGGCATAATTGGTGTTGGTTGTGGGATGCCAATGTCTGTCTGCAGCAGACAGACTGGAGGCATCAAGAGTCAAAAAATTTAAAATGAATAAAACATGATTCAAGAGATTTTGAGGACTCTTGGGATACCATATTCCCCCTTTTATTTTCTTAAGATAAGTTTTGATTGTAAGATGTGCTCTTTCTATTATACCTTGTCCTTGAGGATTATAAGGTATACCTGTAACATGTTGAATGTTTAAGGATTGCAAGAATTGTGAGAATCCTTTACTAACATATCCAGGTCCATTATCAGTTTTGATCTGTTTTGGAATTCCTAACATTTTGAAGGCATATAGACAATGGCTTATGATATCCTTAGTAGCTTCACCCGCTCGTGGGGAGGCAACAAGAAACCCAGAAAATGTATCGATAATGACATGAACATATTGCAATTTTCCAAACTCTGGGAAATGGCTTACATCCATTTGCCATATCTGATTTGGGGTGATGCCTCTTGGATTAACTCCAAGATGAGGAACAGGGAGCAATGGAGCACAAGAATGACAATTTTTAACAATCTCTTTAGCCTATTCTCAAGTTATAGGAAACATTTTTGAAAGAGTGTTGGCATTAACATGATGCAGCCGATGGAAAATTTTTGCTTGGTGGATGGAGTCATTGACTAAATTGACAGAATACTAATCTATTATACCCTTAGTGGCAAAATCGGCCAATTGATCACCTGAAGATAGGGGACCAGGAAGTCCAGAATGTACTCGAACATGTCCAAAAAAAATGGTTGTTTTCGATTTTGAATCAATTTTTGTATCTCTAAAAATAGGGAATGGGCTGAGGATTGTTTATCAAGTTGTCCAGCTGTTTCCAAATAAGGAATTGAATGTACCAAATATTGGCTATCTGTATAAATATTGATTCTATTATCAGAAAATTTTTGAAAAACTGCTAACATAGCACAGAGTTCCACCAATTGTGCAGTAGCATAATTAGTTTGAAATGTGATGGACTGATCATGATGGAAAAAGGCAGCCATGCCATTAGAAGATCCATCAATGAAAATCAAAAGAGCATCCTTTAAAGGTTGTGAACTGGTAACCTTTGGGAATATAAATGCCTGATTTTTAGCAAATTGAATAAGCTTATCACCAGGGTAATGACTGTCAATCTCTCCTGAATACTGAATAAAAGCTAAAGGCCAAAAATCTGTGGTCTGTAAGAGCCAATTGCATTGTTCTTTATCATAAGGAATTATTATTTTATGAGGTTCAAATCCAAAAGTACGTTTTGAAAACTTTCTAGCCTGCATACAAAGTTTAGCAACTGCCTCATAGTAAGGCAATATACTCTTGCCTGGGTTAGCAGATAAATGGAGCCAATAAATGGGTGCATTTCACCATAACACACCCGTTGGTGTTCCTTGGGAAGGACAAACCACAAAGAACAAAGGCTTAGAATAATCAATGTAGGAAATTTGTTGTTTTTCTATTGCCAATTGAACTGTCTGTAGAAATTTCTTAGCTTCTATAGTGAGCTCTTGAGGGGAATTTGGAGAAGGATCTCCTATTAAAATATCAAACAATGGTTTTAATTCATGAGTAGATAATTTTAAATAAGGATGTAGCCAATTAATATCTCCTAATAATTTTTGAAAATCATTAAGGGTTTTTAAATGATTGGACTTTAGAACTATCTTATTATGGGCTATATAACTATTATTTAATTGAAATCCTAAATAAGAATAGGGAAAATTCAATTTCACCTTATCGGAGCTATGTGAAGTTTAGCAGCTTTAAGACTGAGCACAAGATCAGCATAACAAGAATATAATTTATCCTCATTCAAACAAGCTAACAACAGATCATCCATATAATGTAGGATTTGAACTGTGGGACAATTTTTTTGAACCTCAGAAAAGGCTTTTGCTACGAAATATTGACATAAGGTATGGCTATTGGCCATTCCCTGAGGTAATACTTTCCACTGATATCTTTTCATGGGCTGAGCCTGATTGATTTCTGGGAGACTAAAAGCAAAATACTGTTTATCCTCATGATGTAAGGGAATAGAGGAAAAAACAATCCTTTAAATCCACTACTATAATTTTGGATTCTTTGGCAATGGCTGCCGGGGAGGGAAGGCCTGGCTGAAGAGCACCCATTACTGTCATTCTTTTATTAACTTGTCTTAGATCTTATAAAAGTCTCCATTTTCCAGATTTCTTTTTAATTACAAATATTGGGGAATTCCAAGGATAGAATGAGACTTCTAAATGGCCAAGCTCAAGTTGCTCCTGTACTAAGCTATGAGCAGCCTGTAATTTTTCTTGGGAGAGAGGCCATTGATCCACCCACACAGGAGGTCCAGTCAACCATTCAATTTTTTCTGCGTGGGGTACAGCTGAATCAATGGCCCTTAAAAAGAATATCCTAAACCTGCTCTTTGGGGATGTGCATGAGGTATCATAGGTGTGGCTATTCCCTGATTGTATTTCCCTAATCCCTTACCTGGAATATACCCCTGATTTAACATTTGTTTTGTGACTAACTCATCAGGGCTACACATGATGGCTCCCATTTGTTGTAAAATATCTCTTCCCCATAAATTCACTGGTAGGTGGGGCACAATAAATGGCTGAATCTTGCCCTGATTTCCATTTTCATCATTCCAATTTAATAGCATTGAGCTCTTTTGAGGATTTTGAGTCATGCCTATTCCCCTAAGATGGGTGGCTGTATCTCGGACAGGCCAATTCTTGGGCCAATGTTGTTGAGCTATCACAGTCACATCAGCTCCAGTATCTAAAATTCCCTTGAATGGCTTTTTATTAATCCAAATTGTTAATTCAGGTTTATCTTGTTGGATAGGCGTGACCCAAAATGCATCAGAAAACCCAAAGGCTCTATTTTGCCTATTTTGAGGAAATAAAAACTTTCTTTGTTCTATATAAGGACAAAGCAATATCTGTGCTATTTGCTCCTGAGCAGGGATAACAGTAATGCCCTCAGGTGATGAAGCTAATATTTTTATTTCACCCATATAATCTGCATCTATTACTCCTGGATGAATATGAAGCCCTTTTAAAATCCAACTACTCCTTCCTAGGGCGATTCCAACACTGCCTTTCGGAAAGGGTCCAAATACTCCCGTGGGGAGAGCTTGGTCCCCATCTGAGGGGTTAACACTATGTAAGCGGAGGTGTTTATCTAAGCCTTGTACATCCCTTTTTTGTAAGCACTCATTTATTAAAGACCAGAAAGAAAATGTAATGGCTGGTACACTGTGAGTTTCATCTTAGATCCTATGTGCCCCATTGGTACCTGCTTCTCCCAGGATTTTCCCCGCCGGGTGTTCCAGACAGCGGTGTCCTCCTTGTTTTGGTTCGGCCAAACCCTTTTTGACAGCAGGCTTCTCTGATTGCTCACCGATCGCCGCTTCAATCAGGTCCCTGTTCGGGCGCCACTTGTAGCGAGCCGGCGACGCAGAGCACTGTCCAGCAGTGTCTCAAACCTGAAAGAGCAGCGGGGTGGAGATGGGGCAGAGAGAAAGGAAGGACGCCAAGACAAGAGTCTGATCAAGGCGAAGTTTATTGCCGGCAAGCGTCGGCCTTTTAAAGCAAAAAACCACAAACTATTATGGGATGGGGTTACCATAGTAATTGAAAGGTCGCACAGGAAAAGAGCAAACAGGCTCAACAAAAACAACCCAGAGTGGGTAGTAGTAACCCGGACAACCACACATCTAAAGGTCAGAGACAAGAAACTGTAACTTTCAGGAATTCCACAAAGGAAACACACCACCTGCTAAACTGGAGAAATTTAACACATATGGAGTTACTAAAGTTTACAATACTTACAACCAATACTCATGATCCCCACAAGGGTGCACTGGAGATGGTTAATTAGGCTTCTCTAGAGCCTTCTTCTAGATGTATCCATTGGGGTTTATAGTCTTCCCACCACATGAAAAATGCTATG
Organism: Fukomys damarensis; assembly: GCF_012274545.1. Lineage (NCBI taxonomy): Eukaryota > Metazoa > Chordata > Mammalia > Rodentia > Bathyergidae > Fukomys > Fukomys damarensis. Next base: position 71,247,572 of record NW_022900928.1, read on the forward strand.
GAACGCTCTCATCTGACTGGATCTTATAAAGACTTTGTAAGTACACACATTATCTCAGATTTTCAGGAAGTCAGCTTTATAAATTCCAGGTCTAATACTTCCTTTCTCTATTCCAGATAATTATTTACTGTACATGGAGTTGTATCAGTTGTTACTCATTTTCTGGTCATATATTTTATCATTCTGTTTCATTTATAAATTTATTTTCCTCTAAGATTAGAAATTTATTTGCTATAAACAGTGAAACTGATTTGTAATTTTATTGAATATGTTTTTGCTGAATGGAATGGAATTGCCAGTTCATGTATATTTTGATGTTTACCCTCACACTCTGTTATAATAGCAAGGAAACTCTGGGAAAACACATTTCTTAAGAAGGTTTCTGTTACATAGCAGTCACAAGAATATGGAATCAAGTTTGCTGAAAATAGTGATCCTCTTGGGCTGTACTTGCTGATATACTTTTGAACATCAACAAAGCATCTCTAGCCTCCAGGGCATCTAGAGAGGAAAGCATTCCCACTTTGATGGTGATAACTTTCTTATAAGAAAAGTCACTAGTATGGACTTCAGGTCATTGTTTCAATGTCTTCTTGCATCCAGGCATGTGCCACATCTGCCCTGCCCCAGACCCAAACCCAAATGCTTTGTAACAAGCAGAGGGCAGTGGCAGCTCATGTGCTCATTTACTATCTCAGAAGACTTACTACGATAACAGCCACGTAGGATCAGAGAGACTCAATTTATGTCTGCAAGGCAAAGAAGTATATTCATACACACATATCTCAGTTCTACAGATGTGGAGCCAAGTGCAAGCTCATAAGTTTAAACTAAGTCACGGCACATTGCACATGTGGTATCTCCCTCATGTTGAGGTGAAATTACTCCAAGTTCAAGTCTAAGGTCATCTCCTGTCTTCTCTGTCAAAGTAAAAGGGAGAGAGAAAGGGGTTTGGAACATTCTTTACTTTCTTAAATTTCAATCTCCCCATAGCTTCATGGGAATAATAAAATATCTACCTCGTATAGTTTTTGTCAAGGTCAAATCAGTTTGTATGAAGGTTATTTGTGTCAACACCAAAGATGAGAAGCAATAATCTGCATATCAATGGATGTCACAGAGAAATAGCTTTTATGTGGATGTTTTATTTACACTGTATCTTTTTTTCAAGGTGATGCCTCTGCTAAATGGCTTTATTGATTACCAGTGATACTGGAAGGAGACATACAGAAAATCATGTTTGAGAACAATCAACAATGTGACAATTTCCAGGTTCCCAGTTCTCTACCTAGGGGTCCTTTACTCTCTGAGTGAATCATTCTTTTTTTTTTTGTCTTAAAATCTCCAAATCATTTAGTGTCCCATCAACTAGCCTGCATTTCTGTGCCCACAGTGTGTCTGTGCTGGGTGACATCAGTGAGGCTTCACTTCCTTGAGGCCTCCCAGCCTCCGCAAGGCTGCCTTCATCTCTTTGTTACGGAGTGTGTAGATGATGGGGTTAAGCAAGGGAGTGATGACTGTGTAAAAAACAGCTACCACCCCATCCAGAGGCTCCTGTGAACCAGGCCGCAGGTAAATGAAGGTGCAGGGCACATAGTACACAATGACAACAGTGAGGTGGGCGGCACAGGTGGAGAAAGCATTGCGGCGCCCATCCACTGACTGGATTCGCAAGATGGCAGCCACGATGTAGCCATAGGAAGTGAGGATGAGCACAAAGCAGGTGAGGGCCAGGAAGCCAATGTCCACAAAGGTGAACAGCTCGTTGATGGTGGTGTCGGCACAGGCTAGACGGAGGATAGCCGGAATGTCACAGAAGAAGTAGTCGACTCGGTTTGGCCCACAGAAGGGCAGCCGGAATATGAAACTTGTTTGGAAAAGTGAATGGATGGTTCCTCCCAGCCAGGTTCCCAAAGCCAGATAGTTACAGACACTGCGAGTCATGATGGTAGCATAGTGCAAAGGCTTACAGATGGCCAGAAACCTGTCATAAGCCATCAGTGTGTAAAGGAAGCATTCAGTGCAGCCCAGAAAATGGAAAGAAAAAAGTTGGATTACACAGCCCTGAAAGGACATAATCCTACTATCCATGAGAAAGCCAGCCAGCATCTTGGGGACAATAGCAGAGGAAATGGTCATGTCCAAGAAGGAGAGGTGACATAGGAACCAATACATGGGGCGGTGGAGTCGGGTGTCCACCAAGACAGTGCGGATGATGAGCCCATTACCAGAGACAGTGAGGACATAGATGACAAGGAAAGCTAGGAAGAGTGATAACCCCAGCTGTGGAGAGTGGTGCAGGCCCACCAAAATGAAGTGAGACACAGAAGTCCAGTTTCCACGTTGCATTTCCTTGATGTTCACAGCTGCCAAAAAAAAGTAGTAGAAAGATAAGCTTAATATTTGTAAAAAAGCGAGGCATGATTCATCTATTCTGTAACCTTCTCAGATAGGGGAAGAAGAGAATTTTTTTTCTTGCTCTCTCTTTGGTTTTCTTGCTATTTATTATTTACTTTTTCTCTCAGTCTCCCAATTATCAATTCTGAGATCTTGCTTGGTTCCAAGGAATAAATTTTTCTCCAAGGTTAAAAGTAATAGACTACATGTACAGGAATCTCTCCTTATTTAGAGTTTCAATTTTTTCAATTCCGCTCAACTGAGGCTCAACAATATTGTTTGTCTTGATTGTTTCAAGAGGTAAAGACTACATTCATGTAACTTTAATTAAAGCATGTTGTTATAATTATTGTATCCTCCCATTACTTATTCCTGCTAATCTTTTACTAAGTCTAATTTGTGAATCAAATCTTAACATGTATGCCTGCATATGAAATAACATTACATATTATGTTGGTAGCAACCACTCAATATTTTGGAGCCCATCTCCTATGGGTAAGGCCCAATTAATGTATATAATTCAAAAGGGTGAAGAAAGATCACACATGGAGATTTTCAAGCCAGGAAGAAGCATAATCACTTTTAAACCTAGTCAATTGATGAAATATCTGTTTTGTTTTTTTGTTTCAGTTTGATCTATTATCTGTATAATAGATAGTTAGAATCCATTTTATTTATTCTTTAAGAACACACAAGTTGGAATTGTACTTCATGATCTAAATGTGCCTAATTAAAAACTGTGTGGAATATAAGTTGAACCTAATATTTAAAAAAACTCAAGATTTGGATAGACATAAGTATTTTTAAAAATTTTATGTAAAAAATGCACATACTTTTAAAAATCTTTCAGGAGAGTGAGGCAGTGCAAGATCCTAGCTCTAGGGACCTGATTACATTCTCTCTTCCTTTGGATAAGCACGTCTGTCCATCCATCCATCCAAATGGTTGGGCATCATATAGTAGAACTTAAGAAAATGGTTTTTAAAGTCTTACTGGGATAAAAAATATATATCCCTTATTTTATACTTGGAAATGCCAACTTACCTTTTTTGCCTATATAAACAATTTTAAGTGGGTATAACAGCAGTGACCACCTCTTAGGATGGTTGTAAGAATTAAATAAAGTCATTCCCATAATCCACCATAGCACTCAATAAATGTTAACTACTATATTACATCAAATATATACTGTAGTCCTATATAGTTAGGCTAGTTCAGTCTCTCTACAGGTTCCTCAGATCTGAAGTGAAACTTTGGTTTCTCATATCACAAAGAGCATTTTCTCCCAGGATTGCTGGGGAATGATGGCAGCTAAATGAAAGCAAGGAATCAGGGAAGTGGCTGAGGGATGCTGAGCTCTCTCAGGCAGTGAGGGTTCATGTGAGCCACCAAAGGAGATGACCTTACTATCTCTTCTTTCTTAAATCACTTTCTTTCCTCCCCTCTTTGCTCTAATGCTCTGCTCACAAGATGGAGGCAAACATCCAAAAAGTTTTCACCTTCACAAAGGTCTAGAGGCAACCCACATTCATTCAGAAGGCTTCAGAGGATGTGACATGAAGCAGAACTTTCATCTACTCCTAGTGGTCTAACAAGCCATGGTGGGTGGTATTTCTGCCATCTGGCTGCTTTGTTGTACACCCCGGATGACCATGTGTTTTTCTTCTCACCCTCTCAATCTTCTTTAGTGCCACAGAGACTGCCCTTCTCAGTGGAAGGCTTGCTAGTTTCTTATTATATTTTGGGTTTTAGGATTTTCTGTGCTAAATCTGACTGAGTCCCTGGTAAACACAACAGTTGGTCACTTTAAGTAAAGATTTAAACTGCCCAGGAACTAAACAATGCCTTGAAATAAAACTGTAAAATCTATTTCTAAACACACCAGAGGCAATTCTTGATGATTTCCCAGATCCTTCTTTGATCACCATCTGTAAGGGTGCAGCATTGTGTATGCGGAAGAGTAGAGGTGCTCAGAATCTAGTGTTGACCTACTGCCTGGTTTCCTCTCAGCATTTAATGCACATATTGGGCTCTACCCAGATATTTTTCCCTCTATTTTATTTTAACCCCTTTAATCTGGAATGACCTTGTTCCTATGAAGTTTGGAAAGATTCTACTAATCTTTCAAGATTGCATCAGATGTTACCTACTCAGCAAAGCCTTGTTTCTCTTCCTCCCAGATGATCACTCATTCATTCTTAATATCCTCATTCACATTTCTGTGATAGACGTACTACAACCATTTCGCCATTTATCTGTGTGTACCAGACTTCCCCAGCTACACCTTGAGTGCTTACAAGGATTTTCTCATTTTTCTTTTCATCCTGAGTTTTTTACATAACTTTCACAGAAAGCGTCTTGAATAACATTGATCAAACACATTTTGTTCTGTGTGAATGTTTCTATTATTTAGATACCGAATCCAGAATATCAGTTAGGCCTTATAATCTGAATTTTAAAGTATTAAATTTTGTACTGTCAGTTTCTCATTTGAAAAGGGGAACAGGGATATAATTGTGGATTATTACCATAAAGAAATACCAATCTCTTTTTAATCTAAATCAGTTCACAATTCAAATTTTGTTCTCATACAGGGGAAATAAATTTTCCTCTTCTTCCCAATTCCCTTCTATATCACAATTTCTTCTGCCTTGATGTATTGCTTCTTATTCCTGCTTATAATTTGTTATTCTCTGCACAGAGAAATGATCTTTTTGTCTGAGAAGACAGAAAAATACTCCTGGCTTACCCACTACCAGTTAAAGCTGATGCAAGAACTTGGTGTATACATTTTAGCTAGTATCACCTTATATTGTAAATACATGATATAGTGACATGTATAATGGGAACAAAGACAAGTACTTCTACATGAAGGGTCGGGTAGAAGTATTCAAGGACCCATATAATAGCCATCATAAAGCCAGTGTTACCATGAAACTCATCTGGCTCAGAAAATTCCAAGACACAGACTGGCTTTAGGCAAGTAGAGTTGAAAGACATCCTTTCTCTCTGAAATAATGCCACGAGGGGACTTCAGCTGCTCCTCTGTTCCCAGTATATTTAACATTTACTAAATATATGTCTCAGAAAAATCTTCATTGCTATACTCCTACCTTTCTTTTTGAGCCTTCTCTGCTGGTGACTATGGACTGGATATGAGTTTGCTGAGGGGCCATGGACTGCTGCTTGCCTCAGCTTCTTGGTCTTTGCTGTTCCTTATAGAGACATACATTTAAACTCAGCAGGTGTGATTTCCTTCTTTGACATGCCCTTTCTTGCTTGTTTTACTGTACCCTATGTGCATATGTCTCTGAATCATCCCTCCCCTTTATAGATTTTGGGAAGCTGTTGCCTTTGGAGTCTGGAGTCTTAGATCTTGTAAGTAGCCTCTGGAGTCTTAGATCTTGTAAGCAGCTTCTTCCTTCCAGTAGTCCCAAAGGGGTAGGAGACATGGGGCTGGCTTTACTTCTGCTTTATCCTTCAGGGGCAATTAACTTACCCCATGGAAATAAATTGCATTGGGCTTTAGTTGTAGTACCTACAGCTATAACAGGAAATTATTTTAGTTGCTAGTAGTGTCTTCGTAATATAGGATCCTGCTAAGAGCAAGTACTTGATCAAAACATCAGGAGGCCCTTTCCACATATAAATTGGAGATAATGCCTTACTGGTATATCCTAGTTAGGTTTGGATGAAATTTGAAAGAACCTTAAAAGTTAAAGATACCATGAATGCCATATGTTATCACTAACAGAAAAGTACCCTCTAAATTGAATTTAGGGCACATTACTAGGATGCTGTATTAGGATAAACACTATTATTTGGGGGCAGAACTTTATTATCATTGAGCATATAAAGAAGAAATTAAGCTAGATCAAATATAAAAAAGTGGCTTCTTAAGAGTCAAAAGCATTTAGAGCTGGAAGAACTGTTAGAAAAATGACCTGAAGCAACTTCCAGTTCACTCTTGAAAAAAAACTTTAAAGAGAATGAAGAATTTTCCAAGGGTGTGTCATCCTACTTAGTAGATAAAATTCCAGACAAGTCTATATGGATAAATGATATGGATTTACCCAGCTCTGAGAAAAGAGAAGCTTCTGGTCATGAGTTTGTGGTAGCCACAGATCAATAAATATTTAAATATTTCTTGTTTAATACAGTTTAACTACTTTTAGCCATTATAGGTGAGCACTTTTCTAAGGAGCACAACGTGAAGCACAGTTTTGCATTTATTATATTTATTTTTTATTAAGTTTCTTGGCACATTTTAGGTATACAATACAGTTACATTCATCATTGGGATCTTGTGCCTTTACATGATGTATCTTGGTTCTTATTTTTTCCCCATCCCCTGCCCTCCCTTCATCCCCTCCACCCTTCCCTATTTACAAATACTTTGTTTCCATTTTTTTCTTTTCTCATATTTTTTCTTTTCCCTTCTTTCCTTTCCCCATCCTTCCCACTTCTCCTACTACTGTAGCCCTTTTCTTCCTATTTCACATTATCAATTATACAATTTGAACCTTATTTATGCTTTTAGTTTTTCACATCAGAAAAATTATTCAGTAGTTACACATGTGTGTCTTATTTATTTCACTTAAGAATATGGCCTCGATATGCATCCATTTTGCTATAAATGACCCTAGTTTCTCATTCTTTATGGCTAAGTAATACTCCATTTTATAGAAAAAAACACATCTTCTTTATCCAGTCTCTGGTTGATGGGCAATTGGGCTGTTTCCAAGTTTTGCTGCTTTTAATTCTACGTCTGAAAAATGCCTGTTCATTTCAGATGCCCATATTTGAAGTGGGTCTTTGTATTTGGGGGTTCTGATTTTTTTGAGTTCTTTATATAATCTAAATAGTAGACCTTTGTCTGAGGAATACCTGATAAAATTTTTTTCCCATATGGTAGGTTGTCTATTAGCTCTGTTGGTGGTTTCTCTTGCAGTGCAGAAGCTTTTAAAAGATGGTACCCCAGTTGTTGATTCTTTGTGCTAGTTCCCATGCTACTGAGGATTTGTTCATAAAATTTTCCCTATGCCAATGTCTTCAAGAGTTCTACCTAACTTATCTTCCAACAAATTTAGTGTTTCTGTTTTAATATTTAGATTTTTTATCCACTTCAATTTTAGTTTAGTGCATGGAGAAATATAGGAGTCTAGTTTTAATGTTTGGCAAGCTGAAATCCAGTTTTTCCAACAGCATTCATTAAAGAGGTCATCTTTCCTCCTGTGAGGATGTTTGGCTCTTTTGTCAAAGATGAGGGGGCTGAGTATATCTGGTATTGTTCCTGCATCTTTTAATCAATTCCACTGATCCTCAGGTCTGTTTCTTTGCCAGTACTGTGCTGTTTTTATCACAGTGGCTTTGTAGTATAGCTTCAAGTTGGGGATTGTGATACCCACTGCATGTCTCTGTTGCCTAGAATGGCTTTTGCTCTTCTAGGGTCTCTTCTGGTTTCAAATGAATTTTTGGATTATTTTCTCTAGCTCTGTGAAATATACTGTTGGGATTTCAATAAGGATTGCATTGAATCTGTATAGCAGTTTTGGAAGTATGCCCATTTTCCCTATATTGGTTTTTCCTACCCAGGGGCAAGGGATGTCTTTACATTTTTTCTATGTCCTCTTTAATTGCTTTTTTTCAGAGTGTTGTGATTCTCAATGTAGAGGTCTTTTTCTTCCTTCATTAGATTGATTCCTAGATATTTTATTTTTTTGGATGCTATTGTGAAAGGGATTGCTTCTTTAATTTCACTCTCAGTGGGGCTGTTATTTGTGTACAAGAAGGCTATTAATTGAGTGTTGACCTTGTATCCATCTACTCTACTGCATCTGTGAAGTAAGTCTAGAAGTCTTTTGGCAGAGTTTTTTTTGGGCCTTCTATGTAGAGTATCATATCATCAGCTACTAATGACAGTTTAACTTCTTCCTTTCCTATCTTTATTGCTTTTATTTCTTTCTCTTGTCTAATTACTGTGGCTAATGTTTCTAGAACTATGTTGAACAGGAGTGGTGTCTTGTACCTGATTTTAGCATTAAGGTTTTCAGTTTTTGACCATTTAGGGTGATGTTGGATGTTGGTTTTTCATAGATAGCCTTTATGAAGTTGAGATAAAGACCATATATTCCAATTTCTGCAGAGTTTTTATCATGAATGGGTGTGGAATTTTGTTGAATGCTCCTATGGTTTTTGTCCTTGACTCTGTTAATATAGTGTATTACATTTATTGATTTATATATGTTGAGCCATCCTTGCATCCCTCGGATAAATCCAATTTGGTCAGGGTGTATAATCTGCTTAATGACCCTCTGTATTCTGTTTGTTTGTATCTTATTGAGGATTTTTGCATCTATGTTCATTAGGGAGACTGGGCTGTAGTTTTCTTTTTCAGTTGGGTCTTTACATGGCTTTGGAATCAAAGTAAAACTTGCTTCCAAGAATAAATTTGGAAATATTGCCTCCCTTTCAATTTCATTGAAAAGTTTAAAGAGTAGTGTCAATAGTTCTTCTCTAGGTGTTTTGCAGAATTGAGCAATGAAACCATCAGAACCTGGGGTTTTCTTTGTTGGTAATGATATAGAGAATTTTTGCAAATAATCTAAAAACCTACAGAATGTTAGGAAAATGTAAAATGACTTCTGGTGTCTCTAAAAGTAGTCTGCTTTGTTTAGTTTAAAATTAACAGACATGGGAGACATTGACCGTGAAATGGGACATCTGGCTTCATCCCTAACCTTGAACACCCTCTTCCTGTGCACTAAAATAGACAGCTATATGAATCTTAAGGTAAACTCCCTAACTACAAGGACTTGTTACATCTGGGTTAAAGTTAGCTGTCTTTTTACTGTAATTTGTACATGAGCAATGTGAACTGAAGAAATGAAATGTAACCACCTGAATCAAATCATAGCTATAAAACCTAGTAAAGAGAAAGCTGCAACCCAATGTGAGGTCAATCACTGGCATTGCCTCTTTGAGTGTGATTTGACCTTTGCTGGCAAAATAAACTTTTTATTATTTTATTTACATTTAACTCATCTTTATGTGCATGCCATTTGTCAATTCCTTCAACAAGAGTAATATTTTTAATTATGTTTTCAATTTCACTGGTTGCATTTGGGGTGTTTAGAATTTTTTAATCTTCTTTGTTCATCTTTGGTGATTCATATGTATCTAGAAATCTGTTCATTTCTTCTGTGTTTTCCATATTATTAGAGTAAAGGTTCTGAGCCTTTTTCTTTCCTTTTTGACAAGGTTGGCTAAAGGTTTATTGATTTTATTTATTCTTTCGAAAGCCCAACTTTTTGGTTTGTTGGTATTTCTTATCATTTTCTTAGTTTCCATTGCTTTGATTTCTGCTCTGATCTTTATAATTTCCTTGCTTGTATGAGCTTTGGGTTTGTCTTGCTCTTATTTTTCTTTTTCTTTCATTCCTTTTTTTTTTTGGCTTTTTGTGAGACAGGGTCTCACTATGTAGTTGAGACTGACCTGCCTGGAACTTACTATGTAGTCCAGGCTGGTCTCGAACTCACAGTGATCCTCCTGCCTCAGCCTCCCAAGTGCTGGGATTACAGATGTGTGCCACTATGCCCAGCTTGCTCTTCTTTTTCGAGGAGTTTAAAATCCAACATTGGGTTGTTTATTTGGCTCACTCTGTTTTCCTAGTGTGAGCATTCATTACTATAAATCTCCCTCATAGAATTCCTTTCATTGTGTTCCATAGATTCCTATATGTTGTACTGGCATTATAATTTATTTTTAAAAACTGTCTAATTTCTTTTTTAATCTCCTCCATGACCCATTGGTTGTTCAGGAGAGTGTTACTCAATTCCCATGTGTTTGTAAATTTCTTGCAGTTTCTTTTGCTATTGATCTCCAGTTTAATTGCACTGTGGTCTGATAATATACATGGGATAACTTCAATTCCTTTGCATTTACTTAAACATGTTATATGAGCCAGTATGTGGTCTATTTTGGAAAATGATCCATGTGCTGCCAAAAAGAATGTATATTCTGATTTTGTGGGGCATAACACTCTGTAAACATCTAAGTCCACTTGTCTAAAAATTGGTTCAGTTCTATTATTTCATTGTTGAATATTTTATCTAGATGATCTGTCTATTTGTGACAGTGGGGAATTGAGGTCCCCACTACACTTGTATTAGCACTTATTTGATTTTCATATCCTTTAGTATTTGTTTTGTGTAGTTGGTGGCATTAATATTTGGTGCATATATTTATGATTGTAAACTTTCCCTTTTGGACTGTTCCCTTTACAAGGATGTAGTAACCTTCTTTGTCTCTCTTAATTAGGTTTGACTTGATATTAACTTTGTCTGCAAATAAAATAGCTACTCCTGCTTTTTTCTGGGTTCTTGTTGCATGGAAAACTCTTTTCCATCCTTTTACTTTCAGTCTGAGTTTCTTTTTGAACTAGGTGTCTTTCTTGTATGTAGCATATCATTGGATTTTTCTTAATCCATTCTGCAGTCTTTTTCTTTTGATTGGTGAATTGAGGCCATTAACATTGATGGTTATAAATGATATTTACTGACTCATCATTGTCATGCTATTGTCCTGTTATTGGCCCTATTTAATCTTTCCCTCTTTCTCTTTAATTTCTTGCGGTGTCTAATGATTTGCTCTGTTTGGCCTCATGGAGTTGTGACCTTCATTGTCTTTTTCTAGGACATTCTTTAGAATTGTTTGGAATGCTGGTATGGTATTTATGTTCTTTGTCATGGAAACTTCTTAATTCCATATCAAGTTTGAAGGAGAGTTTTGCAGGACATATCAGTCTTGATTGGGGTTTGTTTCTTTTTTAGGGCTTGAAATACCTCACTCCAGGCTCTCCTTAACTTGAGGGTTTGTGTTAAAATGTCTGGTGTGATTCTTATGGGCTTTCCTTTACATGTCATTTGTTTCTTTTCTCTAACTGCTTGCAGCATTTTATTCCTCTCTTGTATTTCTGGGATCTTGATTATTATATGTGTATCTTGTGGGAGCCCACCGTGGCTCTCTGGCATTTGACATTTGAAAGCAAACTTCTTCCTCTGCAATGAAGGCATTGATACAAGCTATGTAATATTTGTTACCTTTCAAGGACTCTGTTTGTTAAACTTATTTGTTCTTTGACCCTGAGATGGGAGGAACTCAAAGAGATAGCCAAAGATTTGGTGGTATCTGTAGAAATCAGGAATTCCTGTTTTTGCATAAGAAATGATGGGGATGATTGCTTGATGCTTCCTGTTAATGTGCCTTTAAGGAAAGCTGTTTCTGTAGAAATAAACCAGACTTCTCTTGGTCTCCACTCAGGTGTGAGTGTTCTTTCCTTTCTCAATCCTCACTCCCCAACTCAGGTACGTTCGTGTTGTGATGGCTGGGCCACCACAGTATCTGCAGATTTTTTTTTTTTTTTATCATGGCTAGTTGGAGTCCTATATGCCTCACTTATCTGTATGTCAAAATTTTTTTGCTGTTTGGGAAGTTTTCTGTCATTAATTCTGTGAGCAATTTTTTTTGAATGTCATTTGTGCTTCCTCCTGCTTTTTCATGGATTCCTATCAGTCTTATATTATTCTTCTTTGCATCATCTAGGAGCTGTTGGATTGATTTCTTATGGTTCTTTACTATTTTTAAAATATCTCTCTTTTCATGGTCACTGACCACTATTCTGTCTTTTATATCTGATATTCTGTCTTCAGATTGGGTCAGTCTATTGTATATACTTTCAATAGAGTTTTTTTTTTTAATATCCTGATATTTATTTGAATCTGTTTCATAGATTCCATTTCTTTCCTGTGTTTAGCATTCCATGTTTACATTTCTTTCCTATGCTGAGCATTCACAGCTTCTATTATGGTCCTGAGCTCATGTATTTTTTGAAATTTGTTTCTGTTCTAGAGTTTCCAATCATGTCATTCATTCTGCTCACCATCTCTGTTGTTATCTGGAAAATTATTTCTGTTTTGAATTTTTCTAGAGTCTGATTGATCTGTTTTGTTACTTCCTGTGCTATGAGTTCAGGGTGTCCTGGTGGTTGATTGTCACACTTTTCCACCTCATTTCCTTTAGAATTTGCCATTGATGAACTGAAAGTCTCTCTTTGTGCCTTGCTTAAGTTTGTTCTCATTTCTATTTTTGTTGTTGCTATTGTCCTTGTTTTAATTCCTGGGCTAATATTTTGATATTACAGATATAGCTGGTCTTTAAGTTTTGAGTCTTATATGATTCTGAGACACTCTTCTTTTCATAATACCAGGGAGGACTACTGATTAGATTAATCACAACACCTTAGCTCAAGTGCTACAATCAGCAACACTGTAGCCTCAAGCACAGCTTAGAAAATGACTATTTGTGGTAGTTATTAATCTATTGCCCTTAACTGTGTGAATTAAATAAAAATTGATGAGCAGCCCAAAGTATGTTTATAATGAATAAACTCTTCAATATAGCAACTTTACCTTTTGGGATGGGGACTTAGAAGGAATTGGGAGTAGAGGAATAGATAGGTAGAAGGATAGGGGAAGGTTAGAAGTGATGGAAGAAGACACAGGATGATCACACAAACTCTAGGAAAGTGTTGAAGACAAGAGGGAAAAACAGAATGAAAGAACAAAGACAAGAATTGAACAACATAACAGTGATAGGGAGGCTAGAAACTGTTCTCACTTTCCTTTGAAACTAATGACAATTGAGAGAAGGAAAAAGAGAGAAGGAAAGAAAATAAAAGAAGAAATCTGGATTAGGGCAGGAAAAGGAACAAAATGGAGATGAAAAACAATGTGGGAGAATGAGAGATTGAGTGGGAAAGGGAAAGAAAAGAGAAAAAAAGAAAAAGAGGAAAGAAAAAGGAAGAATTTGAAAAGACTGGGAAAAATAAAAGTTAAGAATAGAAAAAAAATTTAAAAAGAAAAAAGAAAAATGAAGGGCCTTCAGGGTATGTCTCTGCTGTCACAATAGACAATGTGGAAAGCAATATGCAGATGTAAGTAAATTAGTCTCAGCAAGCCAGCAGCAGACCCCTGAGATTCAGGCTGAATTCTGGCTGCAAGGTCCTGGTTGAGCTCCTGACTACCTGCAGGGTTGAACTCTGCAAGAATCTACTGCAGGTTCCAGATGCCCTTCCCCTAAGAATAGTCCAGGTTCTGATGGGAGGTGGTGATCCCTCCAACTTACCAACTACAGTGGTCTGGTGTGCCTGTATTGCGGAGATTCTCTTCACTTTTCCAGAGGGTTTCAACTTTTATCAAGGAGCCTGAGAGAAGGTGCTCTATCTTTTGTGCACTTCTGCTCTGTCTTCTGGAGCTCAGAACAATGGCCTTTGTCACCCGCTGTGCCTCTGTGGTGTGGATTCAGGTATGGGCACAACCAAGAGGCCAGAGGTGGGGTGTGGGTAGCACTGGGGTGGTGCCGTGGGGATGCCTGTGCAGCTCCACTCCTCACTGGTCTTCACTGCTTGGAGGCCCCATTTGTTTTATTTCTTAAATGAGCCATGCTCCACTTAAAAATTATATAAAGTCAACATCAAGTATTCTGGTTTGTGTTTATTAGTATATTTTCCTACTTCAAGGACATGATTTTCTGATTTTTTTTGTACTTCCTCATGATACTGAGCATAAATCAGATTTAGAGGTTTGATAATAGGTAATTCTACATAGAGAAAGGTCCCAACTATTAATAAGCTCATTTCTACTACTAGATTCAATTGATTAATCTACTTAGTGGGCTGAGAGCTCTCATGATCCAATCAATTCTCCAAAGCCCTTCAGGTAGCATCCACACCCTTTAACACCAGGAAACTTTTGGGGGATATTTTGGATCTCAACCACAACATCAAGTGAAGGCACAGGGAAGGCAAAGGAATTGTAGCAAATGCACAAAGGAGCGTGAGAAGTGGGGTAAAAAGTGTTACAAATCAGGAGGTCGTACAAGACAGTTCTGAGTCCAGAGATTGGAGATAGTGATCATATGTATTTCATCATACACGAGGTGGCACCAAATGAAGAGTTCAAATAATATAAAGGAAGTACAGATATAGAAGGAAGGAATCAACTTCCCATGGCCTTGATACTTTTCCATACTCCACCAAGCTTTTATTTTGTTGGCACATTGCATCAGGAGAAATACTTCCTTTGTAATAGGAACACAATGTTACAGAATTACTATCTCTTACCTCACAGTTCACTGAACAAAGTACTAACATATAAGACAATAATTTTGCTACTTTGCATTCTTCCTCACTCAGACAGTGAGTATCTATGTAACCCCATCGGATGGTGTTTCTGCATCTTTCTATGTTGGAAGGTAAAAATTAGTAGTGAGCAACTGCAACATAAATTGGTATGATGAAGACATGTTTGGGCTTTTCAGGAACCTGACTTTCATTCATCCCATTTGGGAACATTAGCAGGCTGAATTTCCTGCTAATAAACTTTTAAAATATTATTTTCATTTTAAATTATTTTTATTAGCATGTTTGCAGTATATGCAGAATATTATTTTTAATTAACATAAATGAGTTCAATACTAAAAATAGCAATGAAATAAAATAATGACCCACACTATCTGAAAGGTAAGTAATTAAAAGATGTTCACCTTCATTTTTCATTAGAAATAATACAGATTTTAACACTTCAGTAAGATGTCACTACACTTTTACTAAAAGAACTAAACTGAAAAAGATGATTATCATGTGTAGAATGAAAGGAACAATTTCAAGCACTGAGGCTGTGAGTATAATATGGCACTCTAAATCTGTGTGGCATTATATACTAAAACCAATCATACACCTTCCTTATGGCCCAGCAACTCGGCTCCTAAGGCTGTAAGCTATGTGAATGTACATATTTAATAGCAATGTGTGCACAGAAATTCAGATGTGAATGAAAAAAGAAAGGTATATAATATATAGTATGTACCTGTCAAATGAAATTCCACAGATTATAGCATCCATGCCTACATTTACATTCAAAAATAAATATTTTAGAAGTTTATCATAGCATTATTTTTAGTAGTCAAAAATTGGAAACTACTAAAATTTTTGAGTTGAGTGAAAATGAATTGTTGAATATTCACACCATGGGTTGCTGTGTGGTGATAATGTATGGTGTGCAAGTACCTGTGAAATGATTAGGTATTTACTGTTTATACCCATTTATTTATGTGTGCTGTGATTTAATTCAAAAAGTGTAACATTTATTAAATATCTAGATCCGTGGCTTTTATCTGGAAGCAATTTTGACCACTTTGGATCATTTGCAATGGATGGAGACATGGTGGAGTGCCATGGGCCCTGGCATTTAGAGGTTAGAAGTCTGAATGTAGCTAAATATTCCATTATACATAGGGCAGCACCCAGAATAACACTTATCCTGCCTCTAAAGTCAATAGTACAGAAGCTTGTGGAAACCTGATCTGAATATGAATACAAGTAAAAATGAGTCAAACTGGGAGAATAGAATTAGCAAAATATTTTGAGAAATGTAAGTTGCTAAAAAATAGAGGATAATAACGTGTTCATAGGTTGGAAAAGTCAGCATTATACAAAAGTACACTTGTCGGATTGTCCTATTGATTCAATGCAATTCCAAACAAATTCTCAGCATTTTCTCCTGTTTATATAAACATGTGGATCTTAAAGTAAATGTTGTATTGTAATGAAATACATCTCCCAGATAGCCAGGACAGTCATGAAGAAGTAAAATAAAATGGAAATATCCCTTTAATAGATATAAAAATGAATTATGGTGCTGTAGTATTTAATATAGTATTTGCATTTGGCTAGGCAAATAAAAAAGGACAAACTAGAATAAATACATAGACTGATGCATATATAAACTATGTATGTTCATATAACAAAGATGACCTACAGTGTGATAAATAGAGATAACCGTTTTCAATAAATTGTTTTGGGTTATTTGATATTCTGGTTAAAAATTTTACCCTGTTTCGTATTGGACAAATAAAAAATTGCTGTTGTAGTACAGGTATAACGGTGCCAGTCTTTATGACTTTTATTTAGCTAAAGATATTTTAAATAAATAACAAAAAAGAGGCTAAACATGAAAGTGATAAATTGGATTAAATTTATTAATTATGAGAGAAATTTTGTAGCTCATTCTTTGATCATATGTAATAAAGCTGAAGTTCAATAAGCAAATTATAAAAAAGAATAGCACTTGAGAACTTTGTACCAAATTTCTAAGAGACAGGTCAGTTAATGTAATTATAGCCACCATCTCAAACTATTTACAAAATAAAAACATCTTCATACTTAAAATGAAATGACTTCCTATTGAAGTAAAGGAAAAAAAACTCCCCAGTACTACATATTGCCTAATAAAAAATGATCAACATTTTGTATGCAGAAAATCATTTAAAAGCAAAATACCAGCATTAAAACTATATTGTAATTAATTGATAACATTTCCTGGAACATTAAAATAATATACAAAAGCAAAAAATACATTAAAAAGCACACTCTACTTCATAATAAGGTAATGAATTAATGTTTTTAATTTGTAAATGTTCAGATCAATGAATATGAAAGACATTTATTCCAAAGAAATGAATAAAGTCCTTGAAGTGTTAACTTACATGTACTTATGAGTTATCACAAGTGTTTATTTGTATTTTTAAAATCAATGAAAATTATGACAGCAATAAAACCTGTTACTTATACAACTGGGAAATCTTTATAAACCCGTAGGCATTTCTTAGGGAGAAGAGATTTTTAAAACCCTGACAACAACAAGAAAATTAGGAATTAGATGTTTAGCTTGTTACTAAAGATGGTAATAGAGACAGTGATAATGAGGTGGTGAGTGCAAGCAGGTGATGCCCACTGGGGATATTGGACAATTTTAAGTTGAGAACAAGTAACTAATGATGAAGGAAAATAGTGATTTCCTCTTCTTTCCTCATAGGTACAAATATTAGTTCTAGGAAGACTTGGCTATCTCAGGATGGTTTCAATAAGAATCACATTGGGAAATGTGCTTGCTTATGAAAATTTTTGTGTCTGTCTCTTCTTGTTGATTTTGCTGGAGACTGGAGAACCACTAGTGATCCCACCCCACCAGAATGAATCAAGTCAGCTTCTATGTATTTAGACATGTTGGCTCCCATTCCCTGCACCTGGAAGAGCTTTGTTCTTGACTAGAAATGGATCACTCTTTGTCAGGATCATTCACTTATCCTTTGAGTGATAGCTGGTAAACTAGTGCCTGTGTGTACCATATAGACAGTGAAAACTTTGTTAGAAAAACTAAAGCAAGTTTTGTGACTGAAATGAATCACATCCTGTAAGGTAAAGTAGATTTAATTTATTAAATTTGATTTCCTTATCTTTCCTTGCCTTACACATGCATGCACAGCAATGTTACGTGGAAATTTTTAGACTTCATCATAATTTTAATTATTTAGCATCTCTTGATAGAGTAATTGAGTGGCTACAAATAGTCATCAAGTGATTACAATAGGGAAGCAAGTGAAATATTGGTTCCTCTGATTGAAATCCATGACTTAAGTCTCAGGCTACCCTGAACTTCATCTGGTGAAAATTTCCTATTTCATAAGATGAATACAGAGGTGTCTTGGTGATTAAGTTCAGGTGCTGCAGTAGACATTTGAGAGTTTTCCCAGTTCTAGAAATTTAAGAACTTTGTAGGTAATTATAATACCTTTTTTTTCTGTTGCTGTTGTGGTACCTGGCAAAATGTTTTTTATTAGCATCTTAATCATCATCTGGAAACAGAACGTTCTAGAGTAATATCATTAAATGTAGCTCTGATAAAGCATGGTCCCTACTATGTATCATAAAGCAGGTATAAGATATTTTACATTCATAGAGATATGATACAGTACCATCCTACATTAATAATACTAGAATCAGTTTTGGTTTGAAATTTACTTTGTCTGCAAATATGATTGCTACCCTTGTTTTTTTCTGGGCTCCTGTCACAAGGAGAATTTTTTTCTATCTTCTCACTTTCAGTCTATGGGCTTCTTTTTGCACTAGGTGTGTTTCTTGTATACAACATATTGTTGGATTTTGCTTCTTATTCCATTTTGCCAGTCTATTTCTCTTGATTGGTGAGTTGAGGCCATTGACGTTGCTGTTATAACTGATATGTACTGACTTATTATAGACATATTATTGGCCTTTTGTTGACTCTTTTTACTTTTTCACCTTCTCCTTTTAATTTCTTGCCTTGCCTATTTGATTTGCTCTGTTGGGCCTCATGGTGTTGTTGCCTTCATTGTCTTTTTCTAGGATCTTGTTTAGAATTCCTTGTAGTGCTGGTTTGGTGTTCATGTAGTTTCTCAGGTGTTCTTTGTCGTGGAAGTGTCTTATTTCCCCTTTCATTTTGAAAGAGAGTTTTGCTGGATACATCAGTCTAGGTTGGAGGTTGTTCTCTTTTAGTACTTGAAATATGTCATTTCAGGCTCTCCTTGCCCCAAGGGTTTGTGTTGAAACGTCTGCTGTGATTCTGATGGGCTTTCCTTTGTATGTGATTTGTTTCTTTTCTCTTACTGCTTGTAGTATTTTGTTCTTCTGTTGGGTTTCTGGGATCTTGATTATTATATGTCTAGGTGTAGATTTTTTTTTTCTTGTAGCTAGTTGGGGTCCTATATGCTTCAGTTATCTGAATGTCAAATTCTTCCCCTCTGTTTGGGAAGTTTTCTGTCATTAATTCTGTGAACAGCTTTTTTAAGTCATTTGTATTTTCTCCTGCTCCTTCATATATTCCTATCAGTCTTATGTTATTCTTCTTTGCATCATCTAGGAGTTGTTGGATCGATTTCTCATGACCCCTTACTGTTTTTAAGAGATCTCTCTTTTCATGGTCACTGACTGCAATCTTATCTTCTATATCTGAGAGTCTATCTTCACATTCTTTTATTCTGTTGTGTACACTTTCTATGGAGTGCTTAATCTCCTGGATATCTGTTTGAATCTGTTTTATGGATTCCATTTCTTTCCTATGCTGGGCCTTCATGGATTCTATCGTGGTCCTGAGCTCATCTATTTTTTTGTCAGTTTCTGCTCTAGAGTCTGGAATAACGACTTCTATTTTGCTCACTATCTCTATGGTTATCTGGGAAATTATTTCTGTTTTTAATTTTTCTAGAGGCTGATTGATCTGTTTTGTTACTTCCTGTGCTTTGAGTTCAGGGTGTCCTGGTGGTTCACTATCAGCCTTTTCATCCTCATTTGCCCTACTGTTTGCCATTGGTGAACTGGAAGTCTGTTCTTGTGTCTTGCTTAAGTGTTTTGTCATTTTTATTTTGTTGTCGGACTGTCCTTGGTTTAATCTCTGGATTATCACCCAAATTTTCCTGATATACTTTCTCCCTAGCTTCTGTGTCTCTAACGACCCACAGACATTCTCATCTTCATAACATCAGAGAAAACAGCTCATCCAATCAACTGCAATGCTTCATCCCAACTGATACAATCAGCAACACATTAAGATCAAGCACAACTTGGACACTGACCACCTGTGGTAGTCACTAGTCTATCACCCTTAAATCATTTGAATTAAATTGAAATCAAGAAGCAGTCCAAAACATGTCTGCAGTGAACAAAATTTCAATATAGTGTATTTACCATTTAATGGCTCAGACAGAGCGAAGATGCAAGACCCCTGGTCTCAGTTAGCCGATGGCTGAGAACACTTTTAATATTTTGCTTTTTATTCTGATATTTTTAAAAATACATGTTTGATGTAGTTTAAACCACATTCCGTGGAGGTAAAATACATTTGATCTGAGCTCCACTAAGAGCAGTTGCTGTTTTCTCTTAAATGGTGAACTAGTTTTATGGTCTCCTGCAAAAGAAAATATAATAGATAATTTTACTAACAATCAGTATATTAATAGCAAATAATAACAGGCAGTATTTTGTGTTTTCAAAATCATTTCTGTTACAATTATGCTTGTATAACATTTCATGTTTCTTTGACATCCAACAAAATGCAGATTCCATCCACTTGCATTGTTCTGATTTTCCTGAAGAAACTTGACAGAATTGCCTCCTGTTTTGAGAACAATATTGAACTTATGAGGATAGAGGCAAAATATGATCTCCAACAATCCGATATTAGTATGTATTTGGATATCTAGGATAAAAGGTTGTATGACAGAAAACTAGCCTCTGATCAAGAGACTGTAGATGGAAAAACATATGAAGTCAGCATTCTTAGAGCCTCATAAAGCATAGTCAAGTGGGGAGAAGCAGGGTGACAGCCAAGACGAGACTTTTGCGTTTTCTAGATCATCTGCTATGTTGCTGGGAGTCCTATGTAGGTTAACTCACATTCTTTTTTTGTTTGTTTTTGTTTTTTGAGACAGGGGCTCACTATGTAGTTGAGACTGACCTGGAACTCACTATATAGCCCAGGCTTGTCTTGAACTCACACTGATCCTTCTGCCTCAGCCTCCCAAATGCTGTGATTATAGGCATGTATCACCATGCCCAGTTTAACTGAAATCCTTATTTTCTCTGAGAGATGTAGGAGAAATCCATTTAGAGGAAGGAATAGTGGGACACCAATATTAGTACCATGGATGGAGATTTTCAAAAGTGATAGCTTTGAAATTTAGAAGTATCTGGCAAAGCAAAGAGAATTTTCTTTCTTTATGTGCAGATAAAGCAATTCTATAACACTGCTGTAAGGCACAAGGCTATATGATTAATTATCATTTATTAAACAGTAAGGACATTCCAAACACTGTGGTAGAAACTTTTCTGTGTCATATCACATTCAATGATAGTAACTTCTCAGTGAGCTAGATCATGTTAGTAAGGTCAGATAACATATGAAGTCACTAAAGAATGATTTAGGTGTGCTGTGGACTTTTGAAATATTCATTCTTACCAACAATTAAATTTTTTGCAGTTTAAAGTTTCCCATTAATTTTGGTGAAAAAGAACAAAAAACAACAGGTAGAATTCGATATAGCTCCAAGATTGCTGCCAACTGGTAGAGAGTCATTCTATCTGAGTGGCTGCAGGGCTATGAACATGATGGGATATGACTTTGTTGATTATATTCTACCACACACACAAAAAAAATTGTCAAAGCCACATGAGAGTAATACTCTCATGAAATTATCCACCATAGTGCAAGAAGTCCAGATAACTAGGACTATGGTGGCTGGCAGGAACCTAGAGTGATGTGCTTTGTCAACAACCATCCAGAACATGCAGAATTTCAAGGACTCAGTTGTTCTGACTGCATCAATATTTCCGCAACAAGAACCTAAACCACAGACGAGGCTGAGACCTCAGTTCAGACCTGGAGTAAAACCTGTGATATATAGTGCATAAACCCTAGCTAATCCAACCCACAGAAAAGGTGAGATCATATATTTATAGGTTTTAAGTCACTACATGTGTGTTAATTTATAATGCACTTATTTCTGTGGTGTAGATAAGCATATCCAAAGGCCCATGTGTTAAAACATTGTCCTTTAGCATGTGTCATTATTGAGATGTGATGGGACATTTAAGGGATGGAGCCTAGTGAGAGGTTTTTGGTCACGGAGGTATGCTCAGGAAGGACATACTAGAATCCCAGCTTCTTCCTCTTCTCTCTTTTGTGTTCTGACATGGAAGTGAACACAAGATTTGTGTTCCGCACCATGGTGTACTATTTTGCCACAGGCCCAAGCTTTCAAAACTGTGGAGGAAAAGAAGTATTTCTGTTGATAAAGTGTTCATATTTGGTTTTGTCATCAAAGAGAAAGGCTAATTAACATAACAAAAGATACCTAGTGCAAATACTTTCTCTTACTTTATTCTGCATATATCTGTAGGCATCTCTCTGTGTGTGCCTGTGCATGTATCTGAGAGATGCTGAAATGATAACAACATCTAGCGAAATGAGCTTTATAACAAGCTAAGTATCACTCCAAAGTTATTTACCATGGATGATGCAGTTGCCAAAGGAATCATGGATTGCCAGGTCTTGATTAAATCCAGCGCCTTAGACCGCTCGGCCACGCTACCTGCGTGCCAGGTCTTGATTAAATGGTAAAGGTGATGCCCCTTCCATACCCACAGGGAAGGTGACCAAGAGTGAGATGAAATGTCAAATGCAAGCCTAGTGACAACCTTCTTCCTCACCGGACTTCCACACGCACCAACAATGGACACCACACTATTTGGCCTCTTTCTCCTCATTTATGTGCTCACCGTGCTGGGGAACCTCCTCATCCTGCTGGTGATCCGGCTGGATTCCCACCTCCACAGCCCCATGTACTACTTCCTCACCAACCTGTCCTTCGTTGACATGTGGTTTTCCACCGTCACTGTGCCCAAAATGCTGATGACCTTGATGTCCCCAGGTGGTGGGGCCATCTCCTTCCCCAGCTGTGTGGCCCAGCTCTATTCCTTCCACTTCCTGGGGAGCACCGAGTGTTTCCTCTACACAGCCATGTCCTATGATCGTTACCTGGCCATCAGTTACCCCCTCAGGTACAGCAGCATGATGAGAGGGAGAACGTGCGCTTTCCTGGCTGCTGGCACTTGGCTCACTGGCTCCCTGCACTCTGCTGTCCAGACCACCTTGACCTTCCGTTTGCCCTACTGTGGGCCCAACCAGATCCAGCATTACTTATGTGATGCACCGCCCATCCTCAGGCTGGCCTGTGCAGATACCTCGGCCATCGAGATGGTCATCTTTGTGAACATTGGTGTAGTGGCTTCTGGCTGCTTCCTCCTGATAGTGCTGTCATATGTGTCCATTGTCTGCTCCATCCTGAGGATCCGCACCTCAGAGGGAAGACACAGAGCCTTTCAGACCTGTGCCTCCCATTGCATAGTGGTCCTTTGTTTCTTTGTGCCTTGTGTTTTCATCTACCTGAGACCTGACTCCAAGGATGCTGTGGATGTGGTTGTGGCTGTTTTCTACACTGAGCTGACGCCCTTGCTCAATCCTGCTGTGTACACCCTGAGGAACAAGGAGGTGAAGAAAGCTCTGTTTAAACTCAGAGACAAATTAACACATTCTCAGAGCAATTAAACACTGTGGAGCAGATGTACTCATTGTTTTCAAAATCGGCGATTTAATTATTATATATTAATTTGAAATATTTATTCAGGAATATTTTCTTCATGCATTTCTATGGAATTTTAAGTCAAAATTAAACCTAATATTTGATTAATGTGTCTCTATTTTGATGCATTACCTAACTTCTCATAGATTTATTTTTTTAAAAATATGAATTTGGTTACTTGATCTGAGATACCATGTAAACGTTGATCTCTTTTTTTTGTAACTAAGTTGGTAGTATGTTCTTTCTTTTTGATTTATTTCTTGTGCCCACAAAATTGTCCGTATCCAATCATATTGATATTGTTCAGAGACAGTGGAAATTATCAGTTGTCTTTTTCTGTGGCTGTAGCTATTCAAATATTGCAACTCTTCTAATGGCTCTGTGCATAATGAATCTAAGTGTGTGCAGAAAGTCAAGGCTTATTGTATGTAATATACAGGTTTGCTAACAATAATTCCAAACCTAAGTATGTACATACATAATGAACATATAAGATATATTACATCTTTGTTGAAATAGATTATTCATTATTTTTGGAAATGCTATTTTTTGTAAAGAAAAGTAGATTATTTAAAGGTTTATCAACCATTGTAGTAAGATCAGAAGCCATATTAAAATCAAATTGATAAAATTTCCTAGAATATTAAAAAATATGCTCAAACAAAAATATTTAAACAATGACAAATTAAAAAGCACATTTTACCTTACAATAAAATAATTAATATTCTCAATTTGTAGAAGATTAGACAAATAAATACGATTAAACTATCCCCTCAAAAGTAATTTCCTGAAGGTGTTTCTGCATCTTCTACTCTGTTGCACTGGTCCTCAGGTCTGTTTCTTTGCCAGTACCATGATGTTTTTATCACAGTAGCTTTGTAGTATCATTTCAAGTTGGGGATTGTGATACCCCTATTTTACCTTTATTGCCTGAGAATGCTTTTGCTATTTTAGGTCTATTCTTATTCCTAATGAATTTTTGGATTGTTTTCTCAAGGTTGGTGAAGTATGCTGCTAGAGTTTCAATTGGGATGGCATTTAATCTAGATAGCAGTTTTGAAAGTATGGCCATTTTCATTATGTTGGCTCTTTCTACTCAGGAGTAAGGGATGTCTCTGCATTTTCTGATATCCTCTTCAATCTGTTTTTTTCCAAGTGTTACAGTTTTCTTTGATTTCTTTTGTTAGGTTGATTATTGGGTATTTCAATTTTTGGGATACTATTGGGGAAGGAATTGTTTGCCCCATATCTCTGTCAGTGAGTCTGTTGTTTGTGCACAGGAAAGCTATTCATTTTTGTGTTGACCTTGTATCCAGCTACTTTATTGAATTTGGTTATTAAGTCTAGAAGAATTTTGATGGAGTTCTTGGGGTTATCTATATAGAGTATCATGTCATTTGTAAAACTACAGACACACTCAGCCACCTCATCTTTGACAAAGGAGCCAAACACCCTCACTGGAAGAAAGCCTGTTTAATAAATGGTGCTGGAAAAACTGGGTTTCAACTTGGCAAAGATTAAAATTAGACCCCTATCTTTCACCATGCACTAAATGGAAATTGAAATGGATTAAAGATCTAAATATTAAAACAGAAACACTAAACTGGCTGGAAGAGAGGTTAGGTAGAACTATTGAAGACATTGGCATAGGAGAAGACTTTATGAACAAAACCTCAGTTGCACATGAACTAGCACAAACAATCAACATGGAATCTCTGCTCATTAAAAAGCTTTTGTACAGCAAGAGAGGACACCAACAGTATGAAGAGAAAACCCATAATACGGGAAACATTTTCACCAGCTGTTCCTCAGACAGAGGTCTACTATCTAGAATATAGAAAGAATTGAAAAAAATCAGACCTCCTAAATTTAAAGACCCAATGCAAAAATGGGCAGTTGAAATGAACAGGCATTTCTCAGACAAAGAAGTAGAAATAGCAAATAAACATATGGAAACAATGCTGAGATTTCACCTCATCCCAAAAAGAATGGCAGTTATCATGAAGTTAACCAATAACAAATGCTGGTGGGGATACAGGAGAAGAGGTACTCTTCTGCACTGCTGTTGGGCATGTCTGCTAGTGAAACCACTGTTGAAATCAGTATGGAGATACCTCAAAGAGATAGGATTGAAAGTCCCATCTGACCTAGTTATTCTCATGCTGTGTATATTCTGAAAAGAATGAAGAGAATCATGCCACAGTGATATATGCTCACCCATGTTTATAGCAGCACAATTGGTAATAGCTAAAACTTGGTAACAGCCCAATTGCCTATTAATTGGAGACTGGATAAAGAAAATATGTTTTTTATTTTTAAATGGAGTACTATTCAGCCATAAAGAATGAAAGATTAGAGACATTTATAGCTAAATGGATGCACAATGAAGTCATATACTTAAGTGAAATAAATAGGACACACACATGTAAATACTGAATAGTTTCTCCAGTATGAAAAACTGAAAGTATAAATAAAGACTAAAAGGTGTAATAGATGAGGTGCAATAAGAAGAAAATGTGCAAAGCAGAAAGGGAAGTGGGAGGGGTGGGGAAATGAAAGAAGGAAATGGAATTAATATGAAAAAAGTCTTTGTTAATAGGTAGGTGTGGAGTTGTTAAAGGGAGGGGAGGAGAGGTTGAAGGGAGGGCA
Organism: Fukomys damarensis; assembly: GCF_012274545.1. NCBI lineage: Eukaryota > Metazoa > Chordata > Mammalia > Rodentia > Bathyergidae > Fukomys > Fukomys damarensis. Next base: position 71,273,690 of record NW_022900928.1, read on the forward strand.
GGGGAATGAGGAAAAAAATAAGAACAAAGACAGATTATATAAAGGTACAAATTTCCAAAGATGAATGTCATTATATTGTATAACTAAATGTACCAATAAAATTCATAAAAAGAAATGTCAATAGAATAATAGATAATAAACAGTATCATTAAAAAAAGAAATTTCCTAAGAAGCTGATTTACAAAAGAAGGTATGAGATATCATGAATGTTTACTCATGTATGTAAAAGCAATGAAAATTATGACAGAAAAAAATCTAATTGCTACATAATTGGGAAATCTTTTTGAATCTGAAGGTTTTTGTTTGGAAAAGGGACTTCAAAACACTAAACAGTTAAACAAAGTTCAGGGTTTTGGATGTTTAGCTGGTTATAGAAATACAGTGAGAGACAGTAATAATGAGGACGAGAGTGCAAGCAGATGAGGCCCACTGGGAATATTAGTCAATTTTAAATTGAGAACAAGTAGCTGTAAGTGTTTCACCACTAATGGTGAAGGAAATGGGTGAGTCCCCCTTCTTTCCTCATAGGTATAAGCATTAGTTCTAGGAAGACTTGGCCTATCTCAGGAGGGTTTCAACAAGAGGGTTTCAATAGCACCACACTTGCTTATGAAAACCCTTGTACTTGTCTCTTCCTGTTGATTTTGCTCTCATCGAGGAGCCTGGAAATCTAAGAGCAATCCCATCCCTTCAGACATTGAATCAAGTCACCTTCTAGTCGTCTAGCCATGTCAATTTCCATTCTCTGCATTTGGACTTTTTTGTTTGTTTGTTTGTTTGTTTTTTGTTTTTTACTAGAAATGGACCATTCTTTGTTAGGACCACATATTTATCTTTTGAGTGATAGCTGGAAAACTAGTGCCTGTATGTATGTACCATGGAGACAGTGAAAACTTGGTCATAAAAACTGAAGCAAGTTTTATGACGGAAATGAATCACATCCTGTAAGGTGAGTTCTTAGGAAGGCAGATTGAATGTTTTAAATATGCTTTCCTTATTTTCCTTGCCTTAAGCATGCAAGTTTTAGAAAGGTAGATTTAACTTATTTTTTGCCTGTTTTACTTATTTTCCTTAAATCAAGAGTGCATGCACAGCAACATTACCTGGAAATTGGTAGACTCCACATTAGTCATCTGGATATAGATAGAAACTAGGGAGACAGAAATGATTGAGTGGGTACAAATAGTTACATAGTTGCTATATAATTCAGAGCAGTCAAGCACTGGCCCCTCTGAGATTCCTGCCTTATGTCTCAGATGGGGAGGGGAGGAGGGGGTGTAGGGAGGGCAGAGGTAAGGGGAAAAAATGAGAATCAAGACTTGCCATGTAAAAGGTACATGATCCCAACAATGAATGTAACTGTACTGTATCCCTAAAATGTACCAATGAACTCAATAAAATTTAAAAAAAAAGCTTCCATGAATAATCCAAAAAAAAAAAAAAAACAAATCTAAATATGGAGACCTTTGTGATTGAGTCTTGTTCATGAGTGGAAAAGTTATATTTGCTCTCCATTGTTGATGTCCCGACATTGGTGTTCCTGGCTACAATAATCTAAAGTTTATTATATATTTTCCTATTTGGAAAAGTGTAACTTTAGTACAGTTTAAGACACATTCTCTGGATATAGGACACACTTTATATGGACTCTGCTAAGAGCAGATCCAGATTTCTTTCCTAGGTTTTGTTGTCTTTTCACACAGGACAGTTAATAACAATCATACACCCTAGAAAATATTTCATATTAAGTAAAAATATGCTTTCTGCTTTAGTCATATAGAATGCCAACTTTTGTTGACATCAAGTATAGGTTCCTTCCACTTGCACTGGCTCTATTTTTCCTGCCTCAGATCACAGATGTTACAGGATAAGCATGAGAGCTTCTTCCATGAGAGCTTCACCTGTAATTATGAGTATGAAGAGTAGAAGAAGATAGTGGGGGCAAAGCCAATATTAGAAAATATTTAGATATCTAGGGAAGAAGGATATATGTCATAAAACCAGCTGCTACCCAAGATGTTGTATTGGGGAGAGATATATGAAGTTAATATACTTAGAGCTTTAATAAAGATGAGAGCTTTAATAAAGGTGAGGAGTGGGGGTAACACCACAGATGAGGCTGTGTTCTTTGGATTGTATGGTTGTGGGGAATCCTACTCTGGGTTGACTGACATTCCTATTTTCTCTGAGAGTCCCGAGATAATCCCTTTTAGCAGTAAGGGACACCAGTAACAGTACCAGGGATGAAGGCTTCCTCAAGATTCAGTTTTAGAATGTAGAAATGTCTGGAAATAAAAGCAATACTTTATTTATTCTCTTTCTATCTATGATAAAAAAGTACCATTCTGTACTACTGTCTTAAAATGTAGTGTGATTTGCTCTTATTTATTTAGCAGTTGTCACATGCCAAATACTGTAATAGTATATGTGTTTTCTTATACTGTGCTTATAGCTTTTAGTTAGGAAAATGATATTAATAATGTCAGACTGTATGCAAGGACACTAGAGAATGATTTAGGTGTGCATTGGACTTTTTAAACATTCTTTGCAACCAAAAAATTACATTCTTGACTCTCTAAGTTACCCTATGAAACTTGAAGAAAGAACTAGAATAATAGGTAGAATTCCAAATGGCCTCCAAGACTCACTGCCTGGTGTACAGTCCCGGCATGATCACCTTCTATAGAATGTGCACCAAACCTCTGAATACGATGGCATTTCAAGGCCTTGATTGCACTCTGTTATGTAATATTTCACCATAGCAATGTAGGACTTTGGGGAATTAGCTGCCACTTTGTAAGAAAGCCAGGAGGATAGGATTATGTAGAACCTATGATGGTCTCTAGGACCCTAGAGTGAAGAGCTCCTCTCACAACCACCAAGGAAATGGAAAACACATTTGTAAAATTACAAGGAACACAAGTTGTCCACCAAGGTTTATAATTTTGAAACAGGATCCTGCACCTGAGATGAGATAGCACCATCAAATTATACCTTATTAAAACCCTCATGGACTTGAGTAGGTTCAGTTGACCTGACCCAAGAAGAGAGTGAGATAATAAATGTGTATGATTTATACTGTTAAATTTGTTATAATTTATAATACACCCACAGAAAGCTAAAAAAAATGGCTTTCCCCTACTTCTCTATAGATCGCATGACTCTATCTTTGCACATCTATATTGCTACGTGGAGATGCTGAAATAATTTCACCACCTTCGTCAAATGAGCTTTATAATAGGTGAACTAGGAACAATTATAGAGTTACTGTTCATAAATGACACAGTTGCCATACAGATAATGGATTGTCAGTTCATAAATAAAGGGTAAAGGCAGATTCTCCTCCCATACCCACAGGGAAGGTGACCAAGAGTGAGACGAAATGTCAAATGCAAGCCTAGTGACAACCTTCTTCCTCACCGGCCTTCCACACGCACCAACAATGGACACCACACTATTTGGCCTCTTTCTCCTCATTTATGTGCTCACCGTGCTGGGGAACCTCCTCATCCTGCTGGTGATCCGGCTGGATTCCCACCTCCACAGCCCCATGTACTACTTCCTCACCAACCTGTCCTTCGTTGACATGTGGTTTTCCACCGTCACTGTGCCCAAAATGCTGATGACCTTGATGTCCCCAGGTGGTGGGGCCATCTCCTTCCCCAGCTGTGTGGCCCAGCTCTATTCCTTCCACTTCCTGGGGAGCACCGAGTGTTTCCTCTACACAGCCATGTCCTATGATCGTTACCTGGCCATCAGTTACCCCCTCAGGTACAGCAGCATGATGAGAGGGAGAACGTGCGCTTTCCTGGCTGCTGGCACTTGGCTCACTGGCTCCCTGCACTCTGCTGTCCAGACCACCTTGACCTTCCGTTTGCCCTACTGTGGGCCCAACCAGATCCAGCATTACTTATGTGATGCACCGCCCATCCTCAGGCTGGCCTGTGCAGATACCTCGGCCATCGAGATGGTCATCTTTGTGAACATTGGTGTAGTGGCTTCTGGCTGCTTCCTCCTGATAGTGCTGTCATATGTGTCCATTGTCTGCTCCATCCTGAGGATCCGCACCTCAGAGGGGAGACACAGAGCCTTTCAGACCTGTGCCTCCCATTGCATTGTGGTCTTTTGTTTCTTCGGCCCTGGTCTTTTCATCTACCTGAGACCTGACTCCAAGGATGCTGTGGATGGGATTGTGGCTGTTTTCTCCACTGTGCTGACGCCCTTGCTCAATCCTGCTGTGTACACCCTGAGGAACAAGGAGGTGAAGAAAGCTCTGCTTAAGCTCAAAGACAAATTTGGATATTTTCAGAGTGAGTAAACACTAGGAAGTGGACATGTTCATTCTTTCAAAATTAAGAGTATAATTCAGTTACTCATACAAATTTTATTGCACACACAATTATCTGTCAAACAGTGTTTCAAAGCATCTCTTTAAGAATATTTATTTCACAGACTTTGTTTTGTTTTGAGACAGAGTCTCACTATGTAGTTGAGACAAACCTGGAAATCACTTTGTAGCCCAGGCTGGTCTCAAACTCACAGCTATCCTCCTGCCTCAGCCTCCCCAGTGCTGGGATTACAGGTGTGCACCACCATGCCCGGCTATTTCACAGACTTTTAATGGGATTGTTAATATCAGAAGTAGATATTTTATTTATTTTGATCTCTTGACAAATGTCTATAGGTTTTGTTTGTTGAATTTAATAAATACGTTTTCAGCTTGGGTCTCAGATACAGAGAGGTGAATTATTTATCTATCTAAATAATTGCATGCTCCATTTTAAAAATTTTTGTCCTGTATTCAAGCATTACTATGATGCTCAAAAAGGATAGCAACAAATATCAGATAGCATTTCTACACGGCTGCAATTATAAGAATGATTTTTTCACTCTATTAGGGCCTATGTATGTTTGTGTGTGGGTTAGCAGGTGTTCTGTGAATCCCAGTGTCTAATTCTCCTTGCTTGCACAGGATGTCCATGTTAATTGTGCCAAGATAGAAATAGACCTCATTTCCTGAGTATCCTTTTATCTCTGAGCAAGACTATCTGTACCAACTGAGAACAATTACTGCCTATGGAGAATCCTGCCAAGTTTTAGGTTGATGAATGGGCTCAAGATGAAATTAGACACTATAAACCCTGAGAATTATGCATACAGAAAATAAAATCTGTGTGCATATTTCTTGCTTTTGTCATATATGCTGACCTTGAATTCACCATTCTACTGAATCAGATACTTAGTTTTGCACAGGGAAAGATACTTTTTCTATAGATACTTTTGGCTGATTATGCTGTTGAGATATATCTTTCTGCCACCACCGTGAATCTCGGAAATTCAGCAAAGTAGCCCCTGCTTTGAAATAAGGATGCCCCACAATGAAGGGAGGGCTCAAGGCTTGCATTTATTTAAAAATCAGAAAAGTCAGGCTGGGGATTTAGCTCAGTGGTGCCACTTCCTGCCTCACAAGCACAAGGTCCTGAGTTTGATCCCTGACACACACACACACTCACACACACACACACACACACACAAATCAGAAAAGAGAAAATATAATTACATAAATTTTTATTGTACGATTTCATTGTATTTCCTTTACAAACTAGGAAAATAAGACCTGACACAAAAAAATACTATTTAAAAAGCCTCAATACAAAGTTACACACCCTGCATAAATTCCATACTCGTGAATGTCTGAAAGTAATAAATAAGGCTCCAGAAAATGTTATAATAGCCACACTTACAGACATGAGGTATTATTATTATTATTATTATTATTACTATTATTATTATAGTTTGGATTTGCATTTTCCTGATTAATGATGTTGAATATCTTTTCATATATTTACTGATGATATGTATATCTTCTTTGGAATGTGTACTTGAACAATTTGTCTTTTTAAATTTAGGTGCCCGTTTTTCTTTTTCTTATTGAGTCATGAATTTTTTTTTTTTTTTTTTTTTTTTTTTATTTGGTACTGGGGATCAAACTCAGGACCTTGTTCTTGCCAGGCAGGTACTGTACCACTGAGCTACATTCCCTGCCCCCTTGAGAATTCTTTACATATTTTGAGTATTAAATCTTTATCAAATATGTGGTTTGAAAATACTTTCTAGATTGGTCTTGTATTCTGTAAAATGTTTAGTTTGCTGTGCAGCAACTTTTTTGCTTATGTTTGCTTTTGTTGCATGTTATATAACATTTCTATGGAGGTCAAAATGTAGTTTCCCTTACATTACTAGTAATAAATCATTTTAGTAATCACTGTTATTGACAATGTAATTTTTTCTCTGGTCATTTTACTTTGATACCTTTATACTCCCATATTTGCTAATCTTTTATTGACTTTAATTATAATAAAATACATGAAACAATGAAATAATAAATTAAATTTTTGAAGCAAAAAATGCTATATAATTGAATTTGTGATATGTTGTGCACTTTATAAGGATTATCAAAATCTAATCTTGAAAGAGAGTACTAAGAAATAGGTACTATTATACAAATTCATGCAATTACTAAAAAATATGCTCATGGTTCAGTTCTAGACTATGCTTTACCAATGTACATGATGTTAACCTATATGCCACGATATTTTCACATGATTTTAGATGCTTTTTTGTGTTTTCTGGGGGGGGCAGCTTGTATCAGTGAATATGAATGGTCTTTGAAATAACAGTGCACATATTTTTCTATAGTTACCTATATTTTGTGCATCAATACAGGGATTTTTATACTACATCACATTGGTTTGGGTTGAGTCCATAATAGTTTTACTTTGTTTGAAATTTTCTTTTGAATATAAGGGTATTTCATCAAACTCCCTGTATCTTTCTTTAAGAAGTATTTTCCCTCCTGTTTTTCAGCTTTCTAAATTCTCTTATGTGCTGAGACTGTTTCAGTAAGAGAGACCCTGGACCTGAAGGCTCGATATCTTCTTCTTCATGTCATTGAAACAACAGTAAGAGAAGAAAAAATTAGGAAATGATGAGGGATGGCACAAACAGTAAATGCCTGGGAAGTAATGAAAAGCAGAGGTTATTTTAATCTTGGATAAAAATTATTTATATTATCAAATAATAGGAAAACTTCATTGTAAGTATTTAATTGTATTGTTAACGTGCTCTAAGAGGCATTAGTACTTTTTTTTTTAATGAAGTTTGTTTGTACATTTTAGGTACACAGTACAGTTACATTCATCATTGGGATCTTGTACCTTCACATGACAGGTCTTGGTTCTCATTTTTTCCCCTTATCCCTGCCCTCCCTTCACCCCCTCCTCCCCTCATAATAGGAACTCAGAAAGTCAGGTTTGCATTCATATTAGTAATGGAACTTCAACTAATCTTTCATCACTTTAGACCATATTTTTATCTACTTACTCTCTTGGGTTTTTTTCTTTGAATTAGTATTTCTGGAGCACTGAAAGGAGAGATGTTGTCCTCTGAGGCTCATTAGTAGTTGTTGTCACTTCTCTTTAATATGTGTCTTATAAACATTGGGTGTCCCAAGATATATTTGACCGATTCCCTGAAGCTTCAATTTCTGAGTTAACTAGTAGTGAAAAGTGTTTTCAATTATGAGAAGTAAACCTGCATTTATGGCTTGGGAATGATCTGGTTCAAATCCTAAAGTAATAGGGTGACCTTCATAATGACCACAATGCTGATACTTGGGTTTTAATCTGCTTTTTCAATAATTAATCAGTTCCTTCCAACATTTTAATTCAGTGACAACTAAATTTTAAGCATGGAAGACACAGAGACTTCGGAGAATATTTATGTTCAAGAACTGCAGAGTACAAAAGGAAACTGATGAATTTTAGAGTGTTGTAAGCATACAACCTCATATTTGAGGTGCGTGGCATCTAACACAAATTAGGTGGTAGAATTAATCACTAAATGAAAGTGAACAGAATCACACATAGAAATAACAAGGGCAAGCTCCAATTTTATTATTTATAATAATTCATATGTAGAATATGAGTAATATAATGTTCACTACACTTCACGATTTTTGTAGTATGCTCCAAATTCTCAGAGCAAACTCGGACCCTTGTGCTTGCAAGTCTGACTGCAAAACCACTGGACTAAATCCCTGGTCCTTTTTGTTTGTGTGTGTGTTTGTTTGATTTTGGTACCAGGGATCAAACTTGCGACCTTGCGCTTGCGAGGTAGGTGGTGTCACCACTGAGCTAAATCTCCAGCCCTTAGAGCTTCTTTTTGAATATACCAAATAGTTATGTGTTTTCAAGCATTTCATTCTTATTAGGAAAAAAAAAATTAGACACAAGACACCAAAACTAAGGCATTTTATGTATATTTTTCTCCTGTGATAAATTCAGTGTTCAGACTATGCACTTGTATCACCACGGTTCTGTATTAATCAGACACAAGGCCAGGCACAGGGTGCCATCTTGTCCCATTTCTGTAGGCAGAGAAGAGGGGATATTATACAAAGTGCACTAAGGTGTTAATTCAAATGTGCACAGTGTGGTTCAACTTTTTTAACACTGTGGGACAAAATAGGACAAATCTTGAGCCCTTGAAACCATTCTTCATTTACTTTATCTTAGTTTTGATTTTAGCTTTGTTAAAATTGTTAAAGTGAAAGGACATTTTATCCCTATCCTTGCTAGAATAGGACATTTTCAAAATGGATTTTATCATATCTGGTTTTAAAGTTACCATTGGATACACCTTTTTATTTATGGCCTCTATTTCAGATTTTGGATATCCATGCTATCAGAAACATCCAGATTGCATGACTATTAAATCAAAAAGGACATTTGTGAAGCCCTAAAGATTCTGCATGGCATTATCCACCCAGTTTATTCACTGTCAGTAGAAGTAATGGAAAGCTAAAGTGGAGTTTTTAAAATGTGATTGAGATTTGTGCCATTAAGAAGTCTGGAGTGGTCAGATGTCCTAAGTCAGTCTGTGAATGTAAGATAGGAACTCATGTGGTGAAGTATTAATGAATGAAACCCAGTAGATTTTCCATTGTTTCTCTAAAGTGGTGGTAGAGGATTGCACAGCATTAATGAAGTCGTCCAAGTCATTCGCAAGTATGAAAAACTCTGAACGTCAACAAAGAATAATATCATAAGAGGCAGCAGACTCTATAACTCAATAGTATTGACAGAGGCTGTGCTAAGTGCTGCTCAGCATTAACTCTGTAATGCAGGGAATCCTGAGGTGCTTTCCTTTGTGTGTGCATTGATTATGTAATGCACAGATTCTTCACATTATAAATATGCTTGCACACAGCAGCCATGACTTAAAACTTGGACTTACTGACAAATGGGACAAATCCTGGGCCTGCAAAACTATTCTTCCTTTCCCTTCTAGTGTTATTGACTTTAGCATTTCCTTTTGGTTCTTTTGTAAAGTTTTAATCTTTGCTTCCACTATTTACCTCTTCTTTCATGTTGCCTATTATTCATGTTGTTATTCAAGGTCTTAGCATATGAATCAGTTATTTAAAATTCCTTGTCTGATAATTCTGAGAGTAAGATCTGTGGATCATATTGTAAGGTCAGGGGTCTGTAGATGAGGAAAAAATAGCATAGGGGACTCATTAGGTCTTTGAACTAATTCTGACTAGGAGTTCAAAATGAAACTTTACTTTACTCTCCTGGGAAATAATTCAAGGACAGAGGGTAGAGTAAGAGAAAAACAAGATAAAGACCACCAAATGACCTTGGGACCTACACTCAGAGACTAGAAAAAGAGCTGGCAGGCAGGACACAGAGAAAGCCAAGAGCACAAATAATAAATCGGCTTCACCTCCAATAGAATATAGAGAGAACAGGGGTGGGCTGACTAACTGTAAGGCAGTGAGTGCTCACACCTATGCCTTAACATATATATTTTATATATACTATTATTCACTATAGGGTCGCTATATTATTCACTTTAAGGTCATTATAAAGTATGGATAACCACATGCCCCCTTACTAACTCTAAGCTAACCATGAATAAGGTACCCCATTGCCAACTAGCCACCCACCCCAAAGATAAGCCCTTAAAAGTTAGGCCACAGAAAAGTAAAAAGACAAAAAGAAGCTGCATGTAGACCATCAGAATATATGACCATAGACAGAGGTGTGTAGAAGCTAATCCAGTTATGGCAAGTTGTGGGAGGGGGCGGAGGATCTCTGATCCTCTATAGAAGCAGACGGAAGCAAAGGCACATGGGTCCGCCATTTTTCCAGAGCTCCTACCCTGATTCTTTCTCATCAGGGTAGATATCTATTTAATCCACTCCTCCTCCTTCCTTTTCCTCTCCCCCCCCATTAAGTTTATTAGTACATTTTAGGTATACAGTACAGTTACATTCATCATTGGGATCTTACATGCTGTATCTTGGTTCTTATTTTTTCCCCTTAGCCCTGCCCTCCCTTTACTCCCTCCACTCTTCCCTATTTACAAAGACCTTGCTTCAATTATTTTTTCTTTTCTCATATTTTTTCCCTTCTTATTTTCCCCTACCCCTCCCACTTCCCCTACTCCTTTAGACCTTTTCTTCCTATTACACAATATCAATTATACATTTGATCCTTATTTACACTTTTAGTTTTTCACACCAGAGAAACTATTAGTTATTTACACGTGTGTTCTATTAATTTCACTTAAGAGTATGGCTGCAATGTGCATCCACTTAGCTACAAATGTCTTCCTTTCATTAAACTTGTCCCTTTGATTTTTTCTTGGGGCTGGGCTTACAATTATAGCAAGCTGCTTGGACAGCAGAATGGTGGAGCTTATTACCCAGATGTGACATCTTTGGCTCCCGGTCAGGGAGATATGGCAAGGTTATGGCAAGGTTATGGCAAGGTTAACATAAAAATCTTAGTTGAGATATTACAATTTAGCTTTGCAAATTTTTAACCAGGAAAAGTTCAGAAAGCCTACTATTTATTACAACCTCTTGTATTTCTGTAATTATTTTAATCATGTTTTCATTGAAATAAAGGCAGGGGCATTTGCCTGAGATACCATCATTAAAAATTAGAACGCTTTTAACATGATTTTGTGTAATACACATCACTGTAATGTATTAAATCTTCCTGCACATTTCCAGTTCCACCCCATAATGAACTTCTCCTTGGGCAACCATTACATTTGCAACAATATACCCTGCATGATGCTATGCTTATTTTTCTCTCTTGTTAGCTAGTGACCTTGCTGAACACAGATTCGCTATTCTTTTGCATCTAGTATTGCTGCTCATGTGTCTTACTACTCCACGGAAATCTTTAGTAAAATGAGAAAGATTTATATGATCTGATAAGAAATCAGAGTATGTCTTACTACTCAGTAAGCATAAAATTAACATTTTATGTAGTTGTGAATTAAATAAAATAATGTGATTTTACCAGAAATCAGAAAGAATAGATGCAAACCGATGGCTAAGTCATTTTGGCCTATCTTTACATCCATTTTTTCTTTTGTAAAATGAATTAGGCTGTATAATGGACTCCTGTTAATCTGAGTTACTTGTGTAGGCATGAGTAATTACTTGTACATTTATAGCTGCTTAATGCTTTATGTAGGCTATGTTACTATAGTTAGTGTGATTTTTTTCTTATCGAAGATTCACAGTTCACTTCGAGCAAGATATAGAAAACTGGTTCAGATAATATTCTTGCTCAAACATCTCTGGGATGCAGCTGGCAGAAGTCTGAAGCATTTGTTTCTAGTATTAGTTTAATATAAGTTTTCTAATTTGACCTTACTGGTATGCTAGGGAGAATTGCTGTGCATTGTATTAACAGGATACATGTGGTGCTTAAATTAAGCATTTATATTTAGATAAATGAAGTTACACATTTAATATATGTATAAATCTGGATGACTGATTATGAGGTTCATGGCACAAGCCTTTCTATCCTTTATAATGTCCATTTTAAACTTTGAGTCAAACAAACGTGACTTACAGGCAGAGTGTAATTATTTGGGAATGATTGCCTTACAATTTGTTACAAATTGGGAGACATTCTCAATATTTTTACTGTATATTTATATTTTTAAGATTATTTGATCACTTTTGTGTAAAATTGTCTGTCTTCTGTTATAAGAGCAATTTTACATTTGCTGAGAGAGATACTTTGCATTTAGAATAAAAAATCAGGAGTTTTGTAAATATAGAAAAAAGCATCTATATGTGATGAATGCAATATATGCAATTCATATGATGTATATTGGAAAAAGGATAACTGAATAATCTTGCAGGACAAAGTTAAAAAGTTAAAGATTTGCATAATTTTCATTAGCTCATGAAGGTGAAACTTTTTAGCTAGTGTTTTCTAAACTGAAAATGTCATCATATAGATACTATGTTTTCTTTCTTTCTTGCTACCAGGGATTGAGCTCTGGTCCTTGTGCTTGCAAGGCAGGCCATCGAACTGCTGAGCTAAATCCCCGGCCCAAGATACTATGTTACACAATAGATTGTGAATATTACGAATTTTTAAAATAGAGAGTTTAAAGCAAAGGAAAATTATTCTAATGATTTAACTAGATGGACTACAATAAATTAGAACCATAAAGCTGGGAAAGGTGGCACATGCCTGTAATCCCAGCACTTGGGAAGCTGAGGCGGGAGGATTACCGTAAATTTGAGACAAGCCTGGGCTACATAGTGAGTTCAGGGCCAGCCTGAACTAAAAAGGGAGACAGTGCCTCGAAAAGCAAAAAATAGGACAATATTATATATGTCTGGAAGAAATTTACACAGATGGTAAAAGTTATTTTTTGTATGATTTATTTAATGGAACATAAAAACAAGAGTTAACTAGTATCCTTACTCTTACATTATTACCTTTAATGAGTGCTTTCACTAGGATTCTAACAATATGTAAGAAAAATTAATAAAACATATGGAATATGACAGTAAAAAATTAATACCAAATATTTGAAAAATTCCATTTAGGCTTCAAGTTCATGTAGGAAGTGTCATTTAATTATAAATTTAAAAAGAAGTTAGGCATATCCGCCCTTTCCTGATTATTTACCCTGAGTAAACACTGACCCGATTTTCAGTTTCAGTAGAGCTTTCTTCACCTCCTTGTTCCTCAGGGTGTACACAGCAGGATTGAGCAAGGGCGTCAGCTCAGTGTAGAAAACAGCCACAACCACATCCACAGCATCCTTGGAGTCAGGTCTCAGGTAGATGAAAACACAAGGCACAAAGAAACAAAGGACCACTATGCAATGGGAGGCACAGGTCTGAAAGGCTCTGTGTCTTCCCTCTGAGGTGCGGATCCTCAGGATGGAGCAGACAATGGACACATATGACAGCACTATCAGGAGGAAGCAGCCAGAAGCCACTACACCAATGTTCACAAAGATGACCATCTCGATGGCCGAGGTATCTGCACAGGCCAGCCTGAGGATGGGCGGTGCATCACATAAGTAATGCTGGATCTGGTTGGGCCCACAGTAGGGCAAACGGAAGGTCAAGGTGGTCTGGACAGCAGAGTGCAGGGAGCCAGTGAGCCAAGTGCCAGCAGCCAGGAAAGCGCACGTTCTCCCTCTCATCATGCTGCTGTACCTGAGGGGGTAACTGATGGCCAGGTAACGATCATAGGACATGGCTGTGTAGAGGAAACACTCGGTGCTCCCCAGGAAGTGGAAGGAATAGAGCTGGGCCACACAGCTGGGGAAGGAGATGGCCCCACCACCTGGGGACATCAAGGTCATCAGCATTTTGGGCACAGTGACGGTGGAAAACCACATGTCAACGAAGGACAGGTTGGTGAGGAAGTAGTACATGGGGCTGTGGAGGTGGGAATCCAGCCGGATCACCAGCAGGATGAGGAGGTTCCCCAGCACGGTGAGCACATAAATGAGGAGAAAGAGGCCAAATAGTGTGGTGTCCATTGTTGGTGCGTGTGGAAGACCGGTGAGGAAGAAGGTTGTCACTAGGCTCATGTTGGACATTTTTTCTCATATGTGGCGTTCTGTCCCTAGAGGCAGAAATGCAAACCTAGAATTTATAGAAAATTTATGTGGCAACTATGTTGTCTCTGGTGGAGAAATGAAGTTTAAATGGTCTTATGTCTTTTATGTGGCCCCTTGCCTCCAGTGAAAGACTTGAAGAAGAATGGTTTTTTGTTTACTTCAGAATGAAAAACAGCCCAATTAAAAAGAGGAGTGAATTCACATGAAATTAGTTAAAATTTGAAAGGAAAAGCAAATTTTGTATTCTGTCTTCTGTAGAATTAGCAAAGATTTACACAAAGTAATAATTATCAAATATTGGCAGGATTCTCCTACCATCAGTCCATTCAAGCATCTCTCATTTTGTCTTTTTCTAAGACACACACACACACACACACACACACACACACACACACATTTAAATAAAATTTCTAAAGCAGTCTCAGTCTCTATCTCTGATGGCTGAGGGAAGCTCCTCCCTAAACTCTACAGTAGTACTGCAGCTGCCTTCCCATTTCTCTATCTTACCCAGACCACACATTCCCAGACAGAACAAAAAACTGAAACTAATTAAAATAATTCAAGAATAGCCAGAGTTCAATTTCTTTCCACAACTTATATCCATTTTTATATACACATTTTTATTTTTTCTCATTTCAAGATTTTAAGAAATTGCTCTTTTCTCTTTAAATCATAACCAAATCGTGTCACGATGTATTTTGAGAGACTGAAGAAGAATTAGGTCTGCTTAATAATAAAAAGCACTAAATTCTCTCTCTGTTGTTTGTGTTTCAGGATTGAATTATTTGTAAATGATATAGTAGTTATGAAATAAACACATTTGTACTTTTAAAATTGAAATTAAATACATAGTCTCATGTTGTGTTTATTGCTTCTGGAGTACCTATCATTCAGAGCTGAGACTCAATTTTTTTCTTTAAGAGTAAACTGCGTGTCCCAGCATTTATATATAAAAAGAGAAAAGTAATAAAAAGGTATGAAGAGCTGTGGAGAAATCTGGTTAGATACATGAACCTGTCCAATGGAAAGAAAACATTTCTTTAGGCATTTCTCAGATGCTTCTGTCACAGAGTTCATATTTATAATCAGTTTCCTTTTTGTGTCACAGACAGAAACAGGCATCTCTATTGTGGAAATTGTCTGGAACTGAGTTGGGCACTCCGTCTTAACATCAACATTTATAGTGAAATTACTTAATTTATGGTTTTACAGTGTTTACAGCCTTTTATAAAACTGTGCAATATTGACTACGTCATGATGAAGTCAGTCTAACCTAAAGTTAGTGAAGAATGAACAAACCAAAAAGTATTCAGGAAGAATTAGCACTGCTTAAGTAATAAAGAAAACTAAACCACATCTCTGATATTTGTGTTTCAGGACTGAATTGAAATAAAAGTAATGTACTTATTATAAAACAAACACAACTGTACCCCCCAAAATGGAGACTAATACATTATAATCATCCCAAAGTGTCCAAATTTTTGCTACTTACCAATTTTACAAAAAAGTTTTGAATCTGAATTCAAGGTTTAAAGATACTCTCAATCCGTGGTGCGTAGTATAATTCTTTTTCTTGCATAGTTGAAAATACATAATAAAGTTATATAGAAAAAAATATTTTAAAAAGAATTTAAAGTTGGTTTGATACTTCAAGAGATACTTCCTTGACCTTTGATTTCTCATGGATAAAGATAAAATTTTGACATTCTGGTGGATATTCAGAATTTCATTCCAACACATTTGTTAAAGTTGGATCTGTTTTGATGGACCACCATTGCATGTTATTTTATTTTGCTGAAAAATTATTTCTGTAGAAATAATAATGTATCTAACTAAATAAATAAATAAAAAGAAGGACATTCTGGTTTGAAGATTTCTCCTGTAGGAAGTGATTACTTTTTTTCTGATTTCTTCCCTGAATTCCAAAGTGGAAAATATGGGCTTCCATTCCCAAATAAATAATTTTCTGGTGAGGTTCATAGTCTCTTTGATGAATCTCTAACTTTCTGGTGATTATAGCCCATCCCCAAAAAGTTCTCAGAATCCTTTGTGCTCCAGGGACATCAAAGTATTATTTCTTGTAGATAAACATTCTAATCAATTAACTTCCTCCCTCTAGAGCTTAGGCTGATTTGTACTATGCAAGTTCCAGGATGTTACCTCAGCTAGTCTCTCTCAGAGATTTCCTCTTATCTGAGACTTCTACCTTTTTACCTTCTATCCTCTAAAGTTGAACCATACTTGCATTTATATTTTCTGTAAAAGTTATTCTGTTTTTGTTATTTTCTCACTTTAGTTTGGCTTAATGTGACTAAATGTGAGAAGTTATAATATTTTTCTCAAATTAATTTATGTTTTAGCTCTTACCAAAAATTTTATGAAAACAAAAACCAAAAATGATATGACATAGTAGAAGCCAAAGCACTGTTTTGGAGAAGGAAAATTGTAACAAGATGAACCTTTTGTGGTAATGGAAATATTGTTACCTCTGTATGGATAACTGAGTTCCTTTGGAAAAGGACTGAAAAACTGATGACTCTTGAATTAGTAGTTTTACCAATTAACCTATCACAATACCTGATTATCTGACATTACGTATCCATTTAGATTGACATATTTGATCAGTGTAAATAGTTAAATGAAATGAAAGGCTACTTTAACAATTACTTGCAAGTTAGATCTACTTAATATACTTAAAAATCTCTTTATTAAGTACATGCTATTAATTGTTTTGGTACTGGGGATTAAACCCAGTACCCTTATATTAAGCTACACCCCCAGCCCATTTATTTATTTATTTTTAAAATTTATTTATTTATTTGAATAAGAGTCTTGCTAAGTTGCTAAGTTACCCAGACTGCACTCAAACTTTGTGTCCTCCTACTTCAGCCTCCCAGAGTGCTGGGATTACAGAGTTTCATCACCATACTCAGCTTCATGCTATTAAATTTTATTAATTTATATATCTATCTACCTTCTTTTATATACTGTAATGAATACTCTTATCTTCCATTTATTTAGGTATGAATATTTATTCTTTTTATAAAATATTAATTTTGTTTTTCATTTTCCTAATTAAACAGATTTTGCCAGGGTTTAGCTCAGTGACTCTGCCACCTGCCTGCCAAGTGCAAAGGCCTGAGTTTGTTCCTGGTACAAAAAAAAAAATTACTGAACAGATTTTAACTCTCTTTTGGCAGTGGAAGAAAACATTATTGCAGCTTGCATATCTGTTGTTCACATATTAAGTAGAAAAAAATTACTACAGATTTTAACTCTCTTTTGGCAGTGGAAGAAAACATTATTGCAGCTTGCATATCTGTTGTTCACATATTAAGTAGATCCTTTACGAATGCTGAAAACTTGGCAATTTTCTTATTGAAATTTCTTATTGAATTTTCTTATTCAAAAAGAGGTCAGCAGTGACCACTTGAGATGTGTTTCATTTTCTTCAGGAACAAGAAAGGAATAATCCTTTTTTTGTTGTTGTTCTGCTCACTAAAACCGAGTGAGGTTCTATATGATCATTAGGCCAGAACATCCAGTATCATAAAATATTATTCCTTGATAGTCTTTGCATGTGAGAAAAAGCCTCACTTACATTCTGATGACTTCTGCTGATACGCTGAAGCCAGAGAGGGGTTGAAGCCCACGCACTGATACTTGGCACCCACATTCATTCCCGAGTGTCAGGACAAGTCTAATCCTTGTTATTGTACCATGGGCCAGAATAGACAATCTCTAAAGAACTATTTTTGTTTCAATCATCTATCTTATGCCATAAAAACTATATAAATAATGAGAACCAAGACCTGTCATGAAAAGTTACAGGATCCCTGTAATGAATGTAATTGTACTGTATACCTAGAATGTACCAATAAACTCAATAAAAAAACAAAAAAACTATATAAATAGAAATGCATAAGCATAAATGCACAAATTTATTGTAAAGCAACCACTCTTGTAATCATCACTCAAATTGAAAAAATAAACACCACCTGCTATGTTTGAGTCCTCTCATGTCCTGTTCTTGGATAGGCAGAACTAATACTGTCAAAAAGAACATATTTCTAAAGCTGGTATACAGATTTTCTGCAATCCCAACCAAAATACCCATAGCATTCAGCACAGAACCAGAGAAAACAATCCTAAAGTTCATATGAAATCAGAAGAGACCTAGATTAGCAAAAGCAATCCTGAGCAATAAGAGCAAGAATTATCACAATCCCAGACTTCGAATTATATTATGCAGCTAGAGTAATAAAACATCATGGTATTTGCAAGAAATGGATGTGTAGTTTGATGGAACAAAATAGACTATTCAGAGACAACTCCAGGCATACTCAGTTATCTGACCTTTGACAAGGAGGCCAAAAAATTTCACTGGGGGAAAAAACAGGCTCTAAAAATGGTAATGAGAAAACAGGCTTTCCACATACCAAGACTGAACTTGAACCCATACTTCTAACCATGTCATAGACTAAAACAAACATGGGTAAAAGTCTGTGTAATAAATGACAATCTGCTGGAATACAAACTAGGTAAAACTCTTAAGTCATAGGTATAGGCAAGGTGTATCTCTGAACAGAGCCCCACTTGAATGAGCGATAACACCGAGAATCAACAAAAAGATTGTATTAAATGAAAAAGCTTCTACACAGCAAACAAACAAAAACAAAAACAAAAAACCAAAACCAAACCAAACCAAACCAAACCAAAACAAAACAAAACAAAGCGAAAAAACAAGAGTGAAGAGACAACTTACAGAATGGTGAAAAACTTTGCTAGTTATTCCACAATGGACCAATATCTAGAATGTATAAATAACACACACACAAAATTACACTCCCCAAATTAAAAGATCCAGTTAAACAATGGATAACTGAACTGAATAGATGCTTCTTAGAAGTACAAATGACCAATAAATGCATGAAAAAATGGCCATTTGAGAAATGCAAATTAGAAAAACACTGAGATTCCCATTTCATTCCAGAAAGAATGGCTATCTTCAGGAAATCAAATAACAGTTGCTGATGAGGCTGCAGGGGAAAAAAGTAAGCCTTTATTATTGGAGTCATTAGGAAGTCAGCATGGAGATTCTTCAAAATACTAAAAGTAGAAGTTCCATTCAACTCAGTTATTTCCCTTCTAGGTATCTTCTTAAAGAGTTAAAGACTGTATATCACAGCGATACATGCATAGCTGTGTTTATAACAGCACAGTTCACAATGGCTAAATCTTGGAAGCAGCTTATATGTCCATCAGCAGATGAATGGATGTGGAACATGTGATATTTATACATGATTCAGTACTGCTCTGCCAAGAGGGAAGGATAAACTAGTCATTTCTAGGAAAATGGATGTGCCTTAAGACCATATTGGTGTTTTTTCTTTTTTTATTGAGTTTATCGGTACATTCTAGGTCTACAATACAGTTACATTCGTTACTGGGATCTTGTACCTTTACAGGTCTTGGTTCTCATTTTTTCCCCTTGTCCCTGCCCTCCCTTCACCCACTCCTCCCCTCTCCATTAACAAACTCTTTATTTCCATTTTTTCATTTTCTTATATTTTTTTCTTTTCCCTTATTTCCTTGCCTCTACCCTTCCCACTTTCCCTACTCCTTTACCCCTATTGTTAAATGAAATAAACCAGACACACAAACTTACATATCAGTTGGTTTATCATATATGAGATACCCAAAATATGATGAAAGAGCAAAATAAAGAATATAAAATAGGAAACAATGATACCTCTAGCATATTCTGTTACTTGTGGTAACCGAGAGGTTAGTGACTATCATCATCTCTCTGTCTTTCCCTGCCTTTCTTCCTTTCTTTGAAAATTTATACCTGACTCTGTTCCATGACACCATCACTCAGCATAGTCAAGACAACTGTTTTAGATGTAATAAGGAAAGAAATTTGAAAGTAAGATTCCATATTTTGGCATATATGGTAAATACTAATTTATATTGCCAATGAAGATAAGAACAACTAAGAAAGAAAATACTCCATTGAGATTTTTTTTTTGTTTTGTTTTTTGAGACAGCATCTCACTGTGTAGTTGAAACTGACATGGAACTCACTATGTAGCCCAGGCTGGTCTTGAACTCACAGCGATCCTCCTGTCTCATCCTCCCGAGTGCTGGGATTACTGTTGTGTGCCACCACATCCGGCTCCATTGTGATTTTTGCTCTGCTTTTCTAGGACTGCCTGCCACAGTCCTAGAAAGATGACTATGAGGAACAACACCTCCATGATGGAGTTCATCTTCTTGGGAATTTCTAGTAGTGAAAGGCTGGAGAACATGATCTTTGACTTATTCTTGGCCTTCTATTGCACTTTGCTGGGCAACCTGCTCATCTTTCTCACCATTCTGACTTCCTCCCACCTTCACATCCAATGCATTTCTTCCTGAGAAGTCTATCAATGTTTGATGTATTTTTCCAATATGTAATTTCCCCCCAAATGATGGTCTTTCTGACGAGGCAAAGCTGTACCATTTATTACCAGGGCTGTGCCTCCCAGCTCTTTTTCTACCGCACCTTGAGTGGTACTGAATGTTTTTCCTATATACTGTGATGGTCTATGATTGCTTTGAATCCATCTGTTACCCTATGCAATACACAGTCACATACCACAGGATACGTTTCGGTCTGGAAATGGGCATGTGGCCTGGGGGCTGTCTCCGTGGAATTGTTCTCACGTTCCTCATCTTCAGGTTTCCCTACTGTGGTCCCAACAAAGTGCACATTTCTTTCTGTGATATTCCAGTGTTGCTTACCCTGGCGTTTGCAGACACCTCTCTAGCACACATGGTGAGCTTCTCCACTCTCTCCCTCTCCCTCTCTATCTCTCTCTATCTCTCTTTTGGTACTGTGGATTGAACTCAGGACCTTGCACTTGTGAGGCAGGTGGTGGAATCACTGAGCTAAATCCACAACCTGCATTCTCTTGTTTCTTGGGGGTCCTAAATATTATGTGGTAAGGAATGAGTGGGCAGAGCCAGATTTGCTCCTTTAAAGAAAATTTTTCAGGTTATTTAGGCTTATTATTTTAGAAAATAATTCTGATTGTATCTGTTTCTTTTTGGTTATCTGGGAAGTCTGGTGTTGGACTTCATTTTGTCTCAAAAGAGAATAAAATAGCTCCTAATCTATTTGTAGAAAACAGAATGGATTTTGTGCATTAGCAGAGGAAAGACCTTTACAGGTAGAAATTTCTATCCTTTCTGAGTACTCTCCATTTTTTGAAAATGTAATACAACTATAATTATAATTATAATGTACCTATAATTATTTGAAATTAAAACAGAATACTTGCTATTAACCTGTGGTGTAATTCAACATTTATATTTATGTATTTAATAAATCTAATTTCAGGATAGGTTGTGTGGGGAGATACTGGCCATAGGAGTGACTGAACCTGAGTGCCCTAAAGAAAGACCTTGGGGAGCAACAGATCCTGTGCTCCTGGAAAGGAGTTTAGAGCAGAATCTGCAGGACAATAGCCAGCAGACTTAAGAGCAAGCTACTGTCAGAGATATTTGTTTTGGCCAAAGTGTTCCCTCTGCCCAGATAAGAATGTTTAAACCAGGTCATGAATCACATAACAAACCATCCCATTCCAGCCTTGTTTCCTGACAAAAACTCCTATAAAGTATGTTTGCAAAATGCTTTTCTTCTATGTCTTTGTTCTCATGACCTTAGGTTACAAATAAATAACTGGGGAGGTCTCAATTGGTTGCTATTTCCCTGAGGCTTTGTTAAGGCCAGGAAGCAGCTGCTCTGAGTCCTCAGTGATTGAGTTAAGTTTTGTCTCCAAGTCATCTTTCTCATTCTCTGAACAGCCATAGTCACAAACTGTGACAAGGATCAGTCAATTTATCTTAATCCACTCAAGTATCTAGAATAACAGCTACTGTTCAAAGCCCAATATAATGTATATGACAGTGTTCATAGCACATTAAATGTACTGATTAGTAATCAGAGATTCCCAGGACAGAGGACTCACTACACCTCTACCTCCATAGAGAGGTAGATCCTAGAATACATTTACTTTACAAAGGTAGAATCTGAAATAGAGAAATATTCACATCCAGTGTGTCTGAACCTTTAACTGAACCCTTAGCCTTTCCTATGAGTAACTGACCTCAATCAAAGGATCTTAACTACTGTATAATAATAGCTGCCTATCTAGCTTCCTTTCTATACATCATTCATTGTAATAAGTAAATTTTAATGTTAATAATTCAGTTAGAACCGTGTTTCTGTCAGGTAGGTGTGACTGTAGTCCTCAGTTATATGTGTGAGAACTGAGGCACAAGCAGTTGAGTAACTGGATACAGACAATAGTGATGACATTGGGTATAAATAGGACAGCAGTCTGGATAACAGTCACATAAATAGACAAGAATAGAAAAATAATAACTTCAGCTCCTTTCTACTCCACAGTAATATCCATGCAGTCACTCCGTCAATGGCAGACCTGGTATTGCATCACGAATCAAAGCCCCGCGTAAGAATGCATGAGGCTTTGGGGGAACATCTAAACACAAGCCTTAACAAGCACCCTCTGAGAATATTTTGTATTGAATAATTACATTGAGTAAAATATGGTTACATGCTAATAATGCTTTCTAATGAATATATATTATTTATTTTCTACATTCATATATTGGTCCTATATATATGTCATATACAAGTAACAGTATATTTAAAATTCTTTTATAAAATACATGTATATATTTTTAAAGCAATGTCCAATTAAATTAATTTAATATAGCTGGCTGACAAAATACTTCTGTAGTAGGTACTTGCCGAATAAACAAATGATTTGGAATGTTTAGAAAAACACATAAAACATTGACACAGTTTGAGGATTGCATGTTTTTTAATTTGCTGTTTCTTGGATTTGGTTAGACCATCAATCTGGGAAGTTGAAAATACATAGCACATATACAGGCTCATTGTTGCTTATAACTTTTCCCTGTGTTTGTGGGTGCGTGCATGTGTGTGTACAAAAGAAATGGAGATAGAGGTAGTATTATGAGATCTGTAAATCCCTTGAAAAAATCATTTAGAATTACTTAAATGTACAATGAATATTCGATTTATAATATAACTAAGTGAAAAATAGATGCCTGGAACATGTCACTAGTTATACATTGTTTCAGTGTTTGGCTCACTTTTCCTAATTCAGTTGTTTAGTAGCATAGAAGGATTAAAAATTGTTCAGTGATTGTTTAGAGTTGCTAGTGAGAACAGATGAACTTGAGATTATGCTTAGTGGAGGGAGTTGGTATTCTGGACCACATGGTAATTGTGTTTTTTGCTTTTGTGTTTTAATATTGTTTTATATTATGGCTGTGCTAATTTACATTCTCACCAACACTGGTTAATGGTTTCCTTTGCTTTAAATCTTTTTCAGTACTTATAATATTTAGTGTTTGTTTTTATAAAAGCCATTCATACTGGGGCAAAGTTTATCTATGGGTCATAATTTACAAGTAGATAGGAGCATTTTCTGGTGAGCTATTGCACTGTAGAGTCACTAGGTAGCATCAATGTATTATATATGTCATGAAGCAAGAAGAAAGGTTATAAATTTTTAATCTATTTTTGTAATCAGTATATCAGATCACAAAAAAATGAGGAAGAGAATGAGAATGTGCAAAAAAAAAATGATGGCCTGTAATTTTTTCTTTTACAATTTATCCTTCTTGAGTCAGAGGAATGGGCCACTGGGGATACTGTCTCAAAAGGATCCAGATCCATTAATTCTCTACTGCTGGAAGGCATTATGAATTCAGAATTTGGGGACTATATTAGTAGCATGGCAGAGTGTGGAATCTTTGTCTTAGATTCACTTGGAGAGTGTGCAAAACCATGGCTCTTTGTATTGTGCTATTTCATAAAATAGAGTTCTGGCTTTAGAAACACATTCTTCTTGCCTAGAAGCTTTAGAAAAACAGTCCCTGTATTAGATTAGATGTGTTAGTCATCAGCTGCTATGTGTCTAAAGATCTTCCTGATTGTTTTTAACTCTTGTTCTGCTTACACCACTTTCTTTCTTTTGTTCCCCTCTGTCCTGCTGAGACATCTGAATTCTCTGAGCCCTGACCATTGTACCTGTTGATCCAGGAGAAGGAGAATCATGGTACTGTGGAGAATTCTTACATGGAGATGAGTTCTGTAATCCATTAGTAAGTCAGCTCTGAGAAAGCAACGAAGGTGAGGATTGTTGGGGAAAAGTGTGTGTGTGTGTGTGTGTGTGTGTGTGTGTGTGTGTGTGCATATTTGTCAGCAGAATGGCTTGCAGAAGGAAGGTGGGTGACATGGAAGGAGCCAGGTTCTTTCATCAGGAACCTTCTTTTGCAGTTAGAATACACATTACTAATTTTCCCTTCTTACCATGTTTTCATCAATCTGAGAACTTCATTGAACAGATATGTGCATTTCCAAACTCCCATTAGCAACAAAGTGGGGAAATGCAAACCTGAGTAAGATGATGAGAGTGAAATTCAGCAAATTTAGGAAAAGCTAAAATACCAGTTTTGGAATTTAGAGTTGAAGAAACATAGTCTGACCATTGTGAAGAAAAATAAATTATTCACTTTTGTTTCCCTGGGAGGTGACCCTGAGTTATCATCTATGGCAGAAATTCAGTATGTTATTAAATGACTGTCTTTACCATCAAGGACAATTTAATCATGGGGTATTTCCTTGGAACAGTGTCATTCTTTTTTAGGAATAGATATGAGGGAAGCCTGCTGTGGAATCCTCATTGCAGAAGATGGTGAGGAGGGTGTTGATAGTGCAGCCAATGTACTTGGTGATACTTGCTTGCACTCTACTTTGGGCAGTAAAGTGCAGTCCAGTTAGTAGTTTGAATTTAGTTACTAAGATAGAAACAGAAGTGTTCATATTAAAGGGAACATTTGTACACTTCTAGGCTACAAGATGTTTTCTTTTGAAAAATTTTGTCAGAATATTTACATAACTCACTGTTTTGGGTCTCGGAAAAATAACACCTGAAATGTGTGTCTTTTGCTACATTTTCCCTCTTTGCTGTTTGTGGGGTGTGAACTTACAGCCTTACATTCAGCTACATTCCCATCCATTAAAAAAATTTTTTTTTTTTACTTTGAAACAGTGCCACACTATGTCACTGTATTGCCTAGAGGGGGCTCAGACTTGCCACCCCCACTGCTTCAGCCTCCCAGAGAGTGAAACTTACAGGTATAGGCCACCCTACCTGGGTAATGCCAGTGGACTGTATGCTTTGTCTTAACATGAGAAGAGTCATCTTAAGAAGATTTGGGGGAGGGCTCTTTAATTGTAGCCATCATTTGAAGTTTTGACTCAGGTTAAAAAGGTCATTTATGTTTATAAACATGAAGATTTTTGCTTTCTTCTTCTTTTCTGTGAATGGTAAAAAAATGGAAGAGCATAAAGTTTTACTGATGTCAAGTTAAAACACACTCAAATTATATATATATATATATATATAGTTTTATGTAGCAATGAGAAGTAAATATTCTTTTGCTAATCTTATTGACCTTTTAAAATCCACTCCAAATTCTATTTTCATTACATCTGTGGTGCTTTTGTTAATATATCATTACTTATACTCAGTCTTACATGAATGAGGTTTAGTGGTTAAGTGAATTTATTACACATTTACTATGAAGTGCCAAAGGCAGACCATAGCATTTTATATTAATCTCACAAAGCCTCTATGAAACTGAAAATATACTGTTGCATTTGGAGCACATAGTACTCAGAGAGGGTAAGTTACTCAAATCCCTCTAGGTAGCAAATAGTAGAATCAGGTTAAGTTTAGACATCAGTTTTATATAACATCTGAGGGAGTAGCTCAAGGAATGGAACCTTATTTTATTTATTTTTCTTTTTCCAGCAAGAGATAATGATTGCAGCGCTGAGTAGATGGCCATAGTCTAAGGTTGACATTTAAATATCATTTGGGGCTGGAAAAGGCTTTTACTGCCTGTCAAAATCTTTGTTATCTCCGAATCTGTTCAAACTCCTGGAAGAGGGACCAGTCTTACATAGGACATGGCAATGGGGCAGGTGACATCATTTCCTAAGAGGCCCTGCTTCCTTTCCTTCTTTCTTCTTGTTACACTTACTGGGAATTTTATCCACAGGCTAAATCTCTACTCTTATCTAAATTGAAATATTTCAGGGTATGAACCATCTGTAAGCTATGAATATACTTATCAGGTCATTTTTACCAACAAATCCTGGTCACAGCAGAGGAAAATCAGATTTATCTTGTGGCAACATATGAAAGTTTAAGTCAAAATGGAATACAAAAAAGACAAAAACAAAAACAAAAAACTAGAGCATCAGAAAATATGGTTCAGGTTATTTCTTAGGTTTATCTAGTACAACTATAAAATGTTAAACTGTATTAATGTTATTAATACTATTTGCAATTGTTCATAGTGTAGAAATCAAACTTAATGGAGAGAAAAATTTCCAGTAGGATACTGTACTAGTTTCCATGACATGCACAATGCCATGTTCTAGATATAACCTCCTTTTTGCATGTGTACGTGGGTTATAAATACAAATAATATTATTTTCTCTTGAATATAAATGTTGAAGAATGTAAACAGTATTGTTGAAAGTAAAAATAATGGGAAGGCACTTATCATCTTTGCTTAGGTTCATATATTTATGAGCATATACTTGAGTATTTGGTATACTTATAAAGAACTTATGATATCTAATATTTAAGTGATGTAGTAACTGATAACACACTCTTCTTGGAGAAGATTGATGAGTATGAAATATAAGAGTTTGATGATAAGTTGGATTGGAAAAAACTAAAGACAATGGTAAGAGTTGATTATCTTAAGATATTTACTAATTATCAAAATAAATTATTCTTTTGCTTTATGACTCATTTCTTAATTTAACCTCAAGGCCAGATTTGTTGCAGATCCCTTTCCCTCAATGTCCCTTTTAAGGCTATATTCACTGTCTTAGAACCACTTTGTTAGGAAGACTTTCTCAGTTCCTCTGATCTTACATCATGTTTATTGCATTGGCTTTCCAGGACCACCTGACCTATGAGCATGAGAAACTACACGTCTGTGACTGAGTTCATTCTCTTGGGAATTCCTAATACTGAAGGGCTGGAGAACATGATCTTTGTCCTGTTCCTGACTTTCTATACCTTCTCCTTGCTGGGAAACCTGCTCATCTTCCTCACCATTCTGGCCTCTTCCAACCTCCACACCCCTATGTATTTCTTCCTGGGAAACTTGTCCATGTTTGATATACTTTACCCTTCTGTGAATTCCCCCAAGATGATGGTCTTCCTGATGGGGCAGAGTCGTACCATCTCATACCAGGGCTGTGCTTCCCAGGTCTTTTTCTACCACACATTGGGTTGCATCGAGTGTTTCCTGTACACAGGGATGGCCTATGACCGCTTTGTGGCCATCTGTCACCCTATGCGATACACAGTCATTATGAATCCCAGGGTGTGTACTAGCTTGGCAGTGGGCACTTGGGTAGGCGGCTGTCTCCATGGGAGTGTCCTGACATTCCTCATCTTCAGGTTACCCTACTGTGGCCCCAACAAAGTGCACAGCTTTTTCTGTGATATTCCAGTGGTGCTTTCCCTGGCCTGTGCAGACACCTCTTTAGCACAGACAGTGAGTTTCACCAATGTAGGTGTTGTTGCACTTACATGTTTTCTCCTTGTCCTCATTTCTTACACTCGCATTGTTCTCTCCATATTGAAAATTCGCTCCTCAGAAGGCAGGCGCAGAGCCTTCTCCACCTGCAGCGCCCACCTGACCTCCATCCTCTTGGCCTATGGGCCAGTGATTCTTGTCTATCTCAAGCCTGCTTCCAACCTCTGGCTAGATGCTGCTGTTCAGGTGTTAAACAATGTCGTCACTCCTTCCCTCAATCCTTTGATTTATTCCTTAAGAAACAAGGATGTGAAATTGGCCCTGCAGAAGGTGTTAGTTCAAATGGCCCACCCTCCTGCAGTATAAAGAATAGGAGAAACATTTCCCTGAAGTTCTTTGGGAGGTTGCTGCAGATGCAGGCTTTTTATATCAGGATTACTGCCACATACTGAGTTGGGCAAAGTTAGTATCTGTCATTTCTTGGGAGTTCCAACAGTTATTTTATCCAGAGTGGATGTGCTGTGACGTGGATTTACACCTTCAAAGAAACTTTTTATGTTATCCCAGCACTTTTCTATTTTTTCTCTCATTGAGTTTATTGGTACATTTTATGTATACAATAGAGTTACATTCTTTATTGGGATCTTGCACCTTTAAATGAAAGGTCTTGGTTCTCATTTTTGCCCTTGTCCCTGCCCTCCCTTCACCCCCACCTCCCCTCGCCATTTGTAAATACTTTATTTCAATTTTATCATATTATTTTCTTTTCACTTATTACCTTTCCCCTGCCCCTCCCACTTTCTCTACACCTTTATCCCTTTTCTTCCTATTTCACATTGTCAATTATATTATTAGTGTCTTATGTACTAGAATAGTTTTTCACACCAGAGAAACTATTCGGTATTTACACATGTATGACTTATTTATTTCACTTAGTAGTAGATCCTCAATATGTACTCATTTTCCTATGAATGAATCTAATTTCTCATTCTTTATGGCTGAGTAGTATTCCAATTTATAGAAAAACCACATCTTTATCCAGTTTCCAACTAATGGGCAAATGGGCTGTTTCCAAGTTTTAGCTATTACAAACTGTGATGCTATAAGCATAGGTGCACATATATCACTGTGATATGATTCTTTTAATTCTTTTGGAAAGACACCCAGCAAAGGGATGGCTGGGTCAAATGGAACCTCTAGTCCGAGCTCTTTGAGGTATCTCCATATTGATTTCCATAGTGGTTACTAAATTAAAATCCAAGTGTATTAAAGATCTAAATATTAAAAAAGAAACATTAAACTTGCTGGAAGATAAGTTAGGCAGAACTCTTGAAGACATTGGCATAGGAAAAGACTTTATGAACAAGTCCTCAGTAGCACAAGAACTAACAGAAAGAATCAACAACTGGGATCTCATCTTATTAAATAGCTTCTGCACTGAAAAAGAAACCATCAACAGAACTAAAAGACAACCTACAATGTGGGAAAAAATTTTTACCAGCTGCCCTTCAGACAAAGGGCTATTATCTAGAATATACAAAGAACTCAAAACAATCAGGTCCCCCAAATATAAAGACCTGATTCAAAAATGGGCATCTGAAATGAACAGAAATGTCTTAGACAAAGAAGTAAAAACAGCAAGTAAATATATGAAAAAGTGTTCCACATCACTGGTAATTTGAGAGATGCAGATGAAAACAACACTGAGATTTCACCTCATCCCACAAAGGATGGCTGCTATCAAGAAATCACACAATAACAAATGTTGGCAGGGTTGTGGCAAGAAAGAAACCCCTTTCCATTTTTGGTGGGAGTGCAGACTTTGCTATTTTTAATATTGCCAAAACAGTGTACTTTTCTTGCTTTTCACATTAGGTAGCTGTTAAAATATTATTTTGTTTGATTTTCATGAAGCTACATTTTTTTATATGGAAAACACATTTCCTACTATAGCTTCTTTTTGTTGAGGTTGTTTGTTTTACACATTTATGCCTTAGCCTTTTCCACTTTCCAAGGCAGTATCTGTCTCATCACTCAGTGAAGCTAGCATTTCTAATTGAGAAGGTGTGAAATTCAGAAGTAAGATTCCACAACTTGGTACTGTAGTTAGTTTACACTCAGTTTATATGTTCTTTGGCTTCAACTGTATCTTTCTCATACAAAACTGTATCTTTCTCTTATGAAATAATTTAAATTTTTCTTTGATTCCAGAGAAATCTGGTGTTGAACTTCATTCTCAAGTGAGAAAGTGGCCAATTAATTATGGTTTACAATGTGAGAATGGATTTTGAATGAGAGAATTGAGTTGGTAAAGTTGTAATGACTTTATGAGCTAGATATTTCTATTCATCGCAGGTACTCTCCATTTCTTGATAATCTAGTGTAACTATAATTGAAGTAAAGTCATGAATATTTTGTTATTTTGGAATATTTATATTTTTTCATTTAATCAAACTAATTTGAGGGCAGGAAACTTCTATTTAAGTACATCTAGTCAGACACCTACAACAATGAGTGCTAACATTTAAAATTTGTTTAATGTGTTCAAAGTACTTTACATATGTTGGATAAGTTAATCCACATAATTCTCTCAGGATTTGCTATATTGTACTCTTCATACAGATGAAGAAACTAAAAAAAAAAGGAAATGAAAAAGAACTAATTACTGAGAATTATTCATATACATGTCTTTGAACCTATAATTAAACCTTTTTCTCTCCTATGCCATTTTTCCTGATGAGAAATCTTAAAGAATCTTCAATTCTGCGTGACAGCTGTATCTATATATCATTCGTTGTTATGCTAATTTGCATACATTAACTAACACAATCTTAATTACATCTGGTTTGGGTAGGTGTGATTACTGCCCTCGATTATTCAGGTGGGAACTGAGTCCCAGAGAAGGGAGTAACACCATATAAACAATAGTTATGTCATTGGTTAAGTAGGGAAGCACTGTGGGTAACAGTTCCAGAATAAGGCACTGAATGGAAAAGAATATCTATACTCCTCCACACTACTGTTATCCTTTCATTTGTCAAGTCATTAAATCATTGTTGAACTTAAACTAATTATGTGAGTTGTGTCATATGGGACCTGGACAGGATGTCACAGAATGACCCATATAAAGGGAAAAAGGAGAAGTAGGGAACTACATCTGTCCATGATATAGGTCAAATGCTTATATGCAATCACCTGGTTTACTACCAAAGTTACTATTATCACATTGTCCTTCATAGACAACTTGTTTTCCTTTATATGAAAGTTCTTGGGTCTCCTGCATCATCCACAGTATTGTATTTGATTCTATTGTAGAGAAACAATTTACTCTAAAACTTGACATCTTAGAATGAATTTGTTTTGCTTTTGTATTACTGTGTCTGATCATCAAGAATACTACAGTAGCGTAGCTAGGTGGTCTTAACAAGGATTTCTCACAGTGTTACTATTACTTTGTCCCTCAGGGAGGCAATCATGTGAGGCAGGGTCTGCTGGCAAAGAGGCTCAGTACAGTTCTGTTAGAAGAGGCCTCAGTTTCTCAGTCACCACAATGACCTTTTCATTAAGCCATTTACATGTCCTCAGATCACAGCACCTGCTTACCTGTAGTGAGTAACTGAAGAGACGGTCTAAGGATGAACCTGGTGAGCCTTTAGCATCTTGATTCTGTCATGCCTGTTTTTTATTTTCTTGTTGTTAGGAGGGAGTTGTTCAGTGGGGGAGAATTTAGGCTCCACACTTGAAGAGCTTGTCAAAAAATTTATAGGCACACTTCCACCCACCACAGATATTCTATATTTCAATGGGATTTCCTTATTGGAAGGCTTCTTTTTAGGATTACTTCATATGATAATACATGTTTTGCACAGTTTTCTGTATTTAAAAAGTGCACACTAATTCATCTTGCCTTTGTTCAAATCATACTTCTTTAGATCATACCATTCCACAATTCCTTTTTTGTTTTTGTTTTTTTTGTTTTTTTTTTTGAGACAGGGTCTCACTGTGTACTTCAGACTGCTCTGGAACTCACTGTGTAGCCCAGGCTGGTCTCAAACTCACAGTGATACTCCTGCCTCAGCCTGCAGAGTGCTGGGATTATAGGCATGCACCACCAGACCTGGGTCAACAATTCATTTTTTTAATCAGATTTCATTGCTTAAATTATTTACGTCATCTTTAAGAAATATAAAAATTGGGACACTTTTCATATCATCATTTTTGGTTGTTACATAATCCATAAATTATTATAAAATATTTTAATCAGTGATTGGCATACAACACAATTAAGTCAAATGGGAAGCCATGAGAAAAATTCCAAATACTTATTGGCAGTTTACTATTTATAAAGCACCGTGTGGCCAAATGGGATTTATTCAAACAGATATAGTTTCTCTACTTGCATAATATCAAACATATTGGAGAAGACTGATGCTGTACAAGTACTCTACATATGATGGAATAAAGACTTTGAACAAACATCAAAAAGGGGGTTGTGAAAACACAGGTTTAGACAAATGCCTCAGATGAGGAAAGAGATATGCTAGAAAATGGAGAAATGGGGATGTTGAGGATGAACTCCAGTAACTATGATTGTACAGTACTTGAGATCTTTGTAAATATATATTCTGTGAATACCACTTAAAATGGGTGAGTGTTATAGCATATGAATTAAATTTCAATCAAAGTATTTAAATAATACAGAAGATGCTAATAAGATTACTGACATTGAGAAATGGGAAGAAAGGAGCTAAAAGTGTAGGGAAAGTGGGAATGGTAGGGGAAAGGTAATAAGGGAAAAGAAAAAAATGTGAGATAATGAAAGATGGAAATAATGTGTTTGTAGATGGGGAGGGGAGGAGGGGGTGAAGGGAGGGAAGGGCCAAGGGGAAAAAATGAGAACCAAGACCTGTAATGTAGCAGTACAAGATCCCAACAATGAATGTAACTGTACGGTATCCCTAAAATGTACCAATAAACTCAATTAAAGCTGAAAAGAAAAGATATAGTAACAATTGTTGGTTGAAAGAAATGAAGTTTTAAATCACTTAATCCTTCCTTTTAGAAAACAAAGATAGCCCCTCACCTGCCTCTCAAGTTCAAGGTCCTGAGTTCAATCCCTGGTACCAGAAAAAAAGAAAGAAAGAAAGAAAGAAAGAAAGAAAGAAAAAGAAAGAAAGAAACAAAGAAAATGAAAACAAAGCTAAAATTCAGAAAAATGGATAAGACTTCATGATTTAGCATGTTTATTTTTAAAAGTAAGACAGAATATTTATTCTATGTAGTTATAATTAAGGATTTTTTGGGGGGATGTGTACATTTTATTAAAGTGGAAAAGTGCTGCATGATCAACAATGTAGGGATTTTGGAAAAACTAGCTTCCAAACAACTTATACTTAGAAGTGTTCAATGCACAACCCCTTTCTCTAAGTGGATGAGAGTAGGACTGACCAACAAAGTCTTATGTCTGAGGTACAAAACCAGAGAACGTCTCCTTTGTCCTCAGTCTACTAGCAGCCCTGGAAAGTCAAAGTAGAACTTATTTTTTTCATCCACAATCAAAGAATGTGAATTTGAGTTCCTTTGGATGTGCGATTCTCACTGGTTACTTAGAAAGTTTTCCTTTTATGGAGGTGATTTAGTAAATAGGAGAATCTGATTGCTCCAGTGGTTGCTCCAGCTCCACATCCCTCAACCAGGAACCAAGAGGCTCTGTCCTCTTTTGTGGACAAAGAGAAAGGGTTGTACTTAGGTCACCCCTGGACGATTGTGATTGCAACACATATATTAAATTGTATCTGTAAAGATAAATCATTTTGGCCAAGAAACAGCTCTCAACACCAGATATTTCAGAGAGCTGATGGCAAGCATGTGTCATTTATGTATTCACCAAAGGAAATAGTATAAACTCTATTTGTACATATATGTTGAAGAGAAGTATTCTTGTTAATCCAGCAGCCATGAACACCTATGAATCAGAAGTTTATAGTTAGGAAAAAAAATCACCTCCTGCTTTTGATATGGTTAAGTATATTTCAAAGAGAAACTCAGAAGCCTGTTTGTTTTGGGTTCATTTGATTTTTAACATAAGTTCAACAAAATGAAAAGTGATGCTGAAAGTGTTTTCTGATGAGGGGCAAAGTTAATAATCACACCTGGAGCTAAGAACACAACACAGAAAGCTATTCCTTTGTGATGGTATGGTAAGGACAACTGTACATTTTGGATGCTACCCAACCATGACATTCTTACTGCCTTTCACCTCGTCCAGGAGACAAACTTTCAGGAGCAGCAGAACTTGGCTGCCGTTCAAGCGGGCTTCTTTGTTTGTATTCATACTATGCACTGTGCTTGCAATTAATTTGTAGCTTTACTCTTTCTTTGAAATTGATTTCCCAGTGAAATAAATAAGTCACACATGTGTAAATACTGAATAGTTTCTCTGGTGTCAAAAACTATAATAGTAAATAAGATCCTAATGACATAAATGACAATGTGACATAGGAAGAAAAGGGCTAAAGGTGTAGGGAAAATGGGAAGGGTAAGGGAAAAGAAATAAGGGAAAAGAAAAAATATGAGAAAATGAAAAAAAATGGAAACAAAGTGTTTGTAAGTAGGGAGGGGAGGAGGGGGTGAAGAGAGGGTAGGGACAAGGTGAAAAATGAGAACCAAGACCTATCATATAAAAGGTACAAGATCCCAATGATGAATGTAACTGTACTGTAAACCAAAAAAGTACCAATAAACTCAATGAGAGAGAGAGGAAAAAAAAAAAGAAATTGATTTCCCAATGTCCTGTGTCAGGTAGTCTTACATAACCCACAAAAACAGGGCAATATCATCTAGTAGGTACATGCAAGAGAGGGAAAGCTGAGCTGTAAGCTACCACCAGATCATTTACTACAGAGGAATTCTCTAGGGGATGAATTACACATAAAAGAGAGAAACAGCCAACTGGTGATACTTA
Source organism: Fukomys damarensis (assembly GCF_012274545.1). Taxonomy (NCBI): domain Eukaryota; kingdom Metazoa; phylum Chordata; class Mammalia; order Rodentia; family Bathyergidae; genus Fukomys; species Fukomys damarensis. The sequence goes on from NW_022900928.1 coordinate 71,308,296, forward strand.
TGTATTCATCTCTGGATTTCATTGTAAAGAATTAGCTCAAGTGAGTGTGAAGGTTGGCAAATCCAAATTCTGCAGAGTAGTTTTCCTGTTTGAGCCCATAAAACATAAAGTCATGTAGAGCCAGCAAGCCTGCTTTGAAGCCCATCAGGCAGAGAAAGCCCATGTCCCAGCTCAAAGGTTGTCAGAAGGAGCTCTCTACCTGGTCACTGGGGGCAAGGTCAGATGTGTTCTGTTAGGACCTTCAACTGATTGGATGAGTTGTTACTCGACTTCTGGAGGCCAATATTCTTCACTCAAGCTTAGCAATGTAAATGCTAATCTCATCTTTAAAAATTGACCATAACTTAATTCAGATTAATTTAAATTCCAAAGAAAGTTTTAAAATTTACTTTTAGAGGAAAATTTGCCAACGTTCTTAGCCTTATTTCTATGTTTTAAGAAAGAAAAATAAAATCTAGCAAGGATGCAGCAATGCAATAACAGGGCCTTGAATTGTCTGGCTGGGAAAGAAAAGTTCCTTAATATGCAGTTGTTACTAATTCTAAATCATAGGGAAGAGTCTCTTAAATATTCCCTCCAGCATTACAGAGGGCAGCAATTTTGAGAATGTTTTCAAGATTACTCTTAAAATAGTCATTTTGTACTTCCTACATTATTTTAAAAGGATTTTATCCACAACATTTTAAATGCACCTATATGCATACATATTGGACAATCAGTAAAACGAGTGCATTCACACTACTTAGCTGACAATTGTGTAGCCTGGTCTAATTTCTACACAGAAGGCATTAGCTCAAATTCATAAAATATACATTGTACTTGTTATAATAATAAAGCATATGGAAATAGACATCAGTAGTACTCTTTTTTTTTTATTGAGTTTATTGGTACATTTAGGGATACAGTACAGTTACATTCATTGTTGGGATCATGTACCTTTACATGGCAAGTCTTGATTCTCATTTTTTTCCCCTTACCTCTGCCCTCCCTTCACCCCCTCCTCCCCTCCCCATCTACAAACACTTTATTTTCATCTTTTCATTCTCTCACATTTTTTTCTTTTCCCTTTTTGTTCTTCCCCTACGTATCACACCTTCCCTACACCTTTAGCTCCTTTCCTCCCATTTCTAAATGTCAGTAATCTTATTAGAATCTTATGCATTGTTGCAGAATATTCACACCAGGGAAACTATTTGGTATTTACACATGTGGGACTTATTTATTTCACTTAGGAGTATATCTTCAATATGTATCCATTTTC